>NC_090674.1:8681247-9281247 GCF_013368605.1 Nyctibius grandis | reverse complement strand
GGGAGCTGGGGGGGTTTAGCCTGGAGAAGAGGCGGCTCAGAGGTGACCTTAGTGCAGTCTACAACTACCTGAAGGGAGGTTGTAGTGGAGTGGGAGTCGGCCTCTTCTCCCAGGCAACCAGCGATAGGACAAGAGGACACAGCCTCAAGCTTAGCCAGGGGAGGGTCAGGTTGGACATTAGGAAGCATTTCTTCTCAGCAAGGGTCATTAGCCATTGGAAGGGGCTGCCCAGGGAGGTGGTGGAGTCACCATCTCTGGAGGGGTTCAAGAAAAGACTGGACATGGCCCTTAGTGCCCTGGTCTAGTTGCCATGGTGGTGTCAGGGCAATGGTTGGACTTGATGAGCCCAGAGGGCTCTTCCAAACTCATTGATTTTGTGATCTCATCTCCTCTCCTCCTCGCAGGAGAAGCTCACCAAGAGCCTCGCCTACATCCTGAGCAGCCAGGACACGGTGCAGACCCAGATCGCCGAGCTGGAGGAGACGGTGAAGCACACGGAGGTGAGCGCGGGGCTGTCCCCAAGCGGGGGGTGGCACCGCCCCGCGGGTCCCCTCCCCGTCCCGCGCTGACCGCGCCGCGCTCGGCAGGCGAACGGCTCGCGGGCCAAGGAGGAGGTGTGCCAGCTGATCCAGGGGCTGTGCGCCGTGCTGGAGGAGAAGCGGGCGGCCTTGGTGCGCGCCGTCGAGGAGTGCCAGCGGGAGCGGCTGGCCAGCCTCCGCGCCCAGATCCAGGAGCACCAAACCCTGCTGGAAAATTCGGGGATGGTGGGTTACGCTCAGGAGGTGCTCAAGGAGACCGACCACCCCTGCTTCGTCCAGGCCGCCAAGCAGCTGCACAACAGGTACCGGCAGCCTCAGCACCCTCCGGTGCCCGGGAGGCGGTTGGCACGTGCCACCCCGACGTCCCCCCGTTCTCTCTCGTGTGCCGTAGGATCCTCAGGGCCACCGACTCGCTGCAGAGCTTCCGTCCCGCCGCCACCGCCTCCTTCAGCCATTTCCAGCTGGACGTCAGCCGGGAGCTGAAGCTTCTCACCGACCTGGCCTTCATCCGAGGTAACGGCAGCGCCGCACGGGCACCGGCTGTGCCCCGCACGGAGGCACAACCCTTCCGGGCTCCTCGGAACCGGAGCTCAGCCGCAACCACGGCGGTCCCCCCCCCGCTTCCCCGTCAGGGATGGCCCCAACACCCCCCCCAAACCCCGTCCTCGCCCCTGCCCAGGCAGGGTTGGCGGTGCCAGGTGAGGGCAGGAGGAGCGGCGGAGGGTGAGTACGGAGCGGAGGGTGCCGCGCCGCAGGGCAGGAGCCGCGGGGCCCTGCCGGACCCGCCGGCCGCTTTCAGACCAGCTTCTACCTCTCTTTGTTTGTAGGCTGCGGCCGCTGCCGAGGCGTCACCGAAGTAACCGAGGCAAGTCCCATCCCTGCCCCGGAGCCCCCCGCTCTCTCTGTCCCATCCCACCCGCCCGCCCCCCTCCGCCGCCATCCTCCATCCCCGCCCCGCTCCTCCTGCCCTCCGTCCTCCTCGCCCCATTTCCGTCCCCTTCGTGCCCCATTTCCGTCCCCTCGCCCCATTTTTGTCCCACTCTCACCCCACTTCCATCCCCCTCTCGCCCCACTCTTTGCCCCATTTCTGTCCTCCTCTCACTTCATTTCTGTCCCCTTCGCGCCCCATTTTTGTCCCACTCTCGCCCTATTTCCATCCCCTTTGTCGCCCCATTTCTGTCCCCTCCTCGCCCCATTTCCATCCTCTTCATCACCCCATTTCTGTCCCCCTCTTCACCCTATTTCCACCCCCTCTACACCATTTCCATCCCCCTCCTGCCCCGCTTCCATCCCCTCTCACCCCATTTCCATCCCCCTCATTTCCCTCCCCCTCCCCACCCCATTTCCCTTCCCCTCTCACCCCACTTCCATCCCCCACCCCATTTCCCTCCCCCTCTCACCCCACTTCCATCCCCCCCACCCCATTTCCCTCCTCCTCCTGCCCCATTTCCCTCCCCCTCTCACCCATTTCCATCCCCTCTCACCCATTTCCACCCCCCACCCCATTTCCCTCCCCCTCTCACCCATTTCCATCCCCTCTCACCCATTTCCACCCCCCACCCCATTTCCCTCCCCCTCTCACCCCACTTCCCTCCCCCACCCCATTTCCCTCCCCCTCTCACCCATTTCCATCCCCTCTCACCCATTTCCACCCCCCACCCCATTTCCCTCCCCCTCTCACCCCACTTCCCTCCCCCACCCCATTTCCCTCCCCTCTCACCCCATTTCCCTCCCCCTCTCACCCATTTCCCTCCCCCTCTCACCCATTTCCATCCCCCACCCCATTTCCCCCCCCTCTCGCCCTACTTCCCCCCGCCATCTCTCCGCCCTTCCTTCCCACCCTGCCACCATCTTCCCACCCCCATCCCATCTCCTCCTCCTCCTCCTCCCTCCATCCTCTCTCTCTCTCTCTCTCTCTCTCCTCCCTCTCCCCCACTTGCACTCAAGCCTCTCTGCTCCCCCCAGAGCCCCACAGCAGCGACTCCTCTGTCTCCCCGACTCTCCTCTGGTTACCTACACACGATCTCTCCGCAGTCCAATCCCCCCTTTAGACTCCTTCTGGTTGTACGTCCGTGCGTCCGTCCGGATTATCCCTTCCCCTCCGGCTGCCTCCCTGCCCGCCGCCGTGGCGGGGACGCTGCCTGATACCTGCCGATACCCTCTTCCCCCCCGCCCCCCCTCCAACCCCGCAGCGCCCGAGGCTCCCGTCATCGACACTCAACGCACCTACGCCTACGACCAGATCTTCTTGTGCTGGCGCTTACCGCAGCACTCGCCGCCCGCTTGGCACTACACGGTGGAGTACCGCAAGACGGACGCCAAGGCCAAGGGGTTGAAGCTGTGGCAGCGGCGGGAGGAGGTACGAGGCACCAGCACCCTCGTGGAGTACCTGGAGACCGACAGCGTCTACGTGCTGCGGGTCAAAGGCTGTAACAAGGCGGGATTCGGGGAGTACAGCGAGGATATCTACCTCCACACGCCGCCCGCCCCAGGTGAGCTGGGCACGAGCCAGCGGTGTGCCCAGGTGGCCAAGGTGGCCAGTGGCATCCTGGCCTCTATCAGGAATAGTGTAGCCAGCCGGTCTGGGGAAGTGATCATCCCTCTGTACTCGGCACTGGTGAGGCCGCACCTTGAATCCTGTGTCCAGTTCTGGGCCCCGCACTTCAAGAGAGATGTTGAGGTGTTGGAGCGAGTGCAGAGGAGGGCGACCAAGGTGGGGAAGGATCTGGAGGGTCTGATCACCGAGGAACGGCTGAGGGAGCTGGGGGTGTTTAGCCTGGAGAAGAGGAGGCTCAGAGGTGACCTTATTGCAGTCTACAACTACCTGAAGGGAGGTTGTAGCAGAGTGGGAGTCGGCCTCTTCTCTCAGGCAACCAGCAATAGGACAAGAGGACACAGCCTCAAGCTTGGCCAGGGGAGGGTCAGGTTGGACATCAGGAAGCATTTCTTCTCAGCAAGGGTCATTAGCCATTGGAAGGGGCTGCCCAGGGAGGTGGTGGAGTCACCATCTCTGGAGGGGTTTAAGACAAGACCGGACATGGCCCTTAGTGCCCTGGTCTAGTTGCCATGGTGGTGTCAGGGCAACGGTTGGACTCGATGATCCCAGAGGGCTCTTCCAACCTATTGATTCTGGGGTTCTGTGAGGGGTGCCGGGGGGCTCAGAGCACCGACGTGGAGCACTGCGCTGGTTGCTCACACCTTCCTCCTCCTTGCAGTCCTCAATTTCTTCCTGGACAACCGTTGGGGCTTCAACCGGGACCGGTTGGCCATCAGCAAGGACCAACGTGCCGTACGCAGCGTCCCCGGCGTCCCCATGCTCTTCGCCGCCGAGCGTTTGATGACCAGTTGTCACCTTTCTATCGACTTGGTCATCGGCGACGTGGCCATCACGCAAGGCAAGAGCTACTGGGCTTGTTGCGTGGATCCCAGTTCCTACCTGGTGAAGGTGGGCGTGGGCTTGGAGAGCAAACTCCAGGAGTGGTTCCAGGTGCCGCAGGACGTGGTGAGCCCCAGGTGAGCGGGGGCCGGGGGTTCGGTGGGTGCTGGGGGGGTTCCTGCCACCACGCCGGCCACCGCGTCCCTCATGTGTTCGGACTCATCTTCCACAGGTACGACCCCGACAGCGGCCACGACAGCGGCGCCGAGGACACGACGGTGGAGGCGCCGCCTCCCTACGCCTTCCTCACCATCGGCATGGGCAAGATCCTGCTCTCGCACGGCTCGGCGCTCACCTCCCGCGATCCCAACGGCTGCACCGTGCCCTTGCCCCCGCGCATCGGCGTCTGCCTGGACTACGAGCAAGGCAAAGTGAGCTTCTACGACGCCGTTTCCTTCCGGGAGCTCTGGGAATGCGGCGTGGACTGCTCGGGGCCCGTCTGTCCCGCCTTCTGCTTCATCGGAGGAGGTGCCCTGCACCTCCAGGAGCTCGTGGCCACCAAACAGGAGCGGAAAGTGACCATCGGGGGCTTCGCCAAGCTGGATTGAGCCCGTGCTTGCCGTGCCACCCTGCCCCAATTGCCCGGCGAGCTCCAGGGGTCTTGGCGGGGGGGGGACAGGGGTGAGCAGAGCACAGCGAGGACGACCCCGGTGCTGCCCAGGCGTTTGTGTGGTGGGATGGGGGTTGGGGACATGGGGACAGCTCTGCCGTCCCCTCCCCATCCCTCCTGCCCCTCGCCTCGGCTCAAGGCTGCGGGCAGGGCTCAGCCCTAGAGATGAACCAGGGAGGGGGGTGGTGAGCGGGATGTGGGGCACTGCGGGGACATGGGGGGGGGGTGGCAGGTGGCAGCGGGGGTGACAATGGCGGGGAGGGGAGCGGCTGGGGTGGGGGATTTGGGGACAGAGAGGGCAGGGGGAGGCTGGGCTGGGGCGAGGTGGGACGGTTTGTTTTCGAAATGGCTCAATTTCAACGCGGCTCACGCGGGCGGGCGCAGCCGCCACCGGGTCCCTGCCGCGGGCTGGGGGACCTCGGTGTCCCCCACCCCCTCCCTGGCACCGCGGAGCGCCACTGGCCGCTCTGCCCCGTGCCCACGGGAGCCCACGCGTGCTCGGCCAGCCCTACCCTGCACGTGCTCCGGAGGGACGCGCTCGGTCCCCGTCACACTGCGGGGTTGGGATCCGACCCGGCGCCGCGTGGGGCCACCGTCACCATCGTGGGGCCACCGTCGCCATCGCGGGGACCCCGTGCCGGCGGCCCCGCGCCGGGATCGCTCCGAGCTGCTGTAATTTCTCCCGGGTTCTGTTACGATTTGCTGTATTTTCATGGTTTCCTACAATAAATTGCGATGCCGGATTCCTCCAGAGCGCCGGCGCTGGGTGCCATGGGGTGCTGGCCGCTCCCCGGGGTGCGGCACCCATCGGTGGGGCCATGGGGCCAGGCTGGCCTCTGGCCGTGGGGCTGGGCTGGCCTCGGGCCGTGGCTGGCGGGGGCCAGTCCTGCCCCGGGGCTGACGTGTCCAGTCCCTGCCTGGCCACGTGTCCCGGGGTATCGGGGTGCCCCTGGACCCCTATAGCATTAGGGGGAGGGTCCCATGGGTGGCTGGTCCAGCCCAGGGGGCTGCTGGGTGCTGGGGCGTCCTCGTGGGGTGGGTAACAGGGGCTGGACCCCCGACTTGGGTACCCACATCCCATGGGGCAGGTGGAGGAGCCACATATGGGGCTGGGCCCCCTCACCAGGCTGGACCACCAGCCCCCTCTGTTCGGGGCTAGTGGGGCTGCGGTGGCTGAGCCGAGCTTGGGGACCACCAGGCTGGGCTCAGGGACCACCAGCCCAGGCTTGGGGACCACCAGCCCCCTCTGTTTGGGCCCCTGGGGCTGCGGTGGCCGAGATGGGCTTGGGGACCGCCAGGCTGGGCTTGGGGACTGCTGGGCTTGGGGACCACCAGCCCCCTCTGTTTGGGGCTAGTGGGGCTGTGGTGGCCAAGCTGGGCTTGGGGACCACCGGGCTGGGCTCAGGGACCACTGGCCACCTCTGTTTGGGACTAGTGGGGCTGTGGTGGCCAAGATGGGCTTGGGGACCACCGGGCTGGGCTCAGGGACCACCAGGCTGGGCTCGGGGACCACTGGCCACCTCTGTTTGGGCTCGTGGGGCTGCGGTGGCCAGGCCACATTGGCTGCGAACAAGCGGCTCTTTGTAGGGCCCAGCCCCGGCGCCCGTTTCGGTTCCTGGAGCCCTGCCCAGGGCGGGGGGGGCACACACAGCCCTGCCCAGCCCCACGCCGGGGTTCACCCCCCCAGCCCCTCACGTGCCCCCCGACACCCCCCGGCACACCTCGGGGTCCCCGGGCAGCCACGTCCCCCACCTGGCGCCCACGTGCCGCGGTCGAGGCGCCCACCGGCCGCCCGGGCCTGCTCCCGGCGCAGCGCCTGGCCCCGGGCCCGAGCTCACCCGGGGTTTCTCTGGGGCACGGCCGTTTCCTTGTTTTCCTTCGGCCTTTTATATTTTTGCCAGCGGTTGCCAAAAAAAAATCCCGCCCGGCCCGGCCCCAACCGCAGCCCCGGGGGCCACCCCCAGCCCAGGGCACCGCCGGCCCGAGGGCTCCTGCCCCGGCACGTCCCGGCACAGCCCTGTGCCACGCAGGCCAGGCCCTGCTGCAGTGTGGGCCCCACTGGGGACACCCCAGAGCCCCTCGTGGTGTCCCACAGCCCCTCAGTGTGTCCCACAGCCCCTCGGCGTGACCCCCAGCCCCGCCGTGCTCCCTGACAGCCCCCAAAGCCATTTTGGGGCTGACTCGGGGTTTGGGGGACCAGGAGGGAAGCGGGACCGTGTCACGGTCGCATGTCCAACCCTCACCACGCTCACCCCCCAGCTCGCTGGGCCCGTTGTCACCTTTCGGTTCCACTTGCGCAGACACGGGGACAACTGGTTACGTCCAATGAGACACGTCTGCTCACTGAGATGGAAACCGAGAGTGCGGGTGGGGTGTGAGCAAAGAGGGACAGCGTCAAGGGACGACAAGGTCACACCTTGGGGGGGGACGGGGACACCCAGGTGACAGTAGGTACAATGACAAACAACCCCAGCACGGACACCAGGTCTACCCAGCACGAGAAATGAGAGCGGCCCCGAAACCGGGGTCACCGGGGGGGGTGACGGCCACGCGGGGGATGTCTGAGTGGCCACACTGGGGATGTCCCAACAGCCACAGAGCCAAAAGGGGTGGCACTGCCCCACGGGAGGCACCCGGCGCGCTGGGAAAGCCCCTGGGGCATCACGGTGTGCCGGGGCTCACCGCAGCCCTGCGGGACACTGGTGCCATCCCGGGGGCTCACCACAGCCCCAGGGGCACCGGTGCCCGATGGCACCCACCCTACCGGGCTCACTGCAGCCCCAGGGGACACCGGTGCCCGATGGCACTCATCCTTTTATTGTGATTGCCAAGCCCCCTGCCACCCCCCGCCCCGCTGAGCCGAGCCGGGCGCCGGCACCCCTCATATATATATATTTATATAAAATAACACCACATAAAAGCAATCGAATCCCCGGGGGCGAGCGCAGAGGAGGGGGGACGAGCCCAGACCCCCACCCACGGCGTGGGTTGCAAAGCCAAGCGAGCGCAGGGGCGCCCGGGGAGGGTGCGGGGGGACCCTCCCTCCCCCCTCCAAATCTTTGTTCATCCGGTTCCATCCTGTGCTGTTCCAGAACCATCCGCCCCCGGGGCCGGTGCTGCTCCCCCTGGGGAACTGGGGGGGATCCGCAGCCGCCCCCTCCCCTCAGCAGCTGCCCTCAGAGGTTGTCGGAGGCGGCGGCGGGGTTGGTGTAGGTGAAGGTGCCCGTCCCCGCGCCGTTGCTGCTGGCCACCTGGGGGGGGGTGACAGGGTGTCAGAGCCACGTTGGGGACCCCCCCCCTCAATCATCCCCCACCCAGGGGGGGTAGCATGGGAACCCCCCACCCCATCACCACCGCGGTGCTCAGCCGAAAAATGCCACGGTGGGCAGGTGCCCCCCTCAGCCACAGGCACCCAGAGCACCCATGGGTGCCCCGTGCCCCCCCGTAGCACCCATGGGTGCCCCGAGGCCCTCCCACCCTGTGTGCAGGAGCCGAAGCGGCCCCGGCGGGTTCCTCACGGGCGTGATAAGCCGGCCCGGCAGGAGCGAGGGTAAATATTTACCCAGGCCCCTGGTGTTTGGACAGGGCGAGCGGCCCGCAGGGAGCCGGGCGGCTGGGGCGGCCCCCGCCCGCAGCGGGGCACGGGGGGGCTCAGCGCAACAGGGCAGGGGGCACGGCGACAATCCCCCCCCCAAAAACCCCACAGCGCTTGGGGGGAACCGTGCCCCTCGCGTGTGCGGGCAGGGCCTGGCGCTGCGCCTGTGGCGAGGCTTACAGAGGGTGGGGTGTGGGATAGGGGGTGTGGGATACAGGGTGAGGGATACGGGGTGCAGGATGTGGGGTGAGGGATATGGGGTGAGGGATACGGGGTGAGGGATATGGGGTGAGGGATATGGGGTGAGGGATACGGGGTGAGGGATATGGGGTGCAGGATACGGGGTGAGGGATATGGGGTGAGGGATATGGGGTGAGGGATACGGGGTGAGGGATATGGGGTGAGGGATATGGGGTGAGGGATACGGGGTGCAGGATACGGGGTGAGGGATATGGGGTGAGGGATATGGGGTGCAGGATGTGGGGTGCAGGATATGGGGTGCGGGATATGGGGATCACCCCCCCAGCCCCAAGCCCAGGTGTGGGATACGGGATGTGGGGTGTGGGATACGGGGTGAGGGATACGGGGTGAGGGATACGGGGTGAGGGATATGGGGATCAGCCCCCAGTCCCAACCCCAGGTGCGGGATATGGGGTGGGGGTTTGGGGTGTGGGATATGGGGTGCAGGATATGGGCATCAGCCCCCAGCCCAAACTCCAGGTACGGGATATGGGGTGCGGGATATGGGGTGAGGGATATGGGGATCAGCCCCCCAGTCCCAACCCCAGGTGCAGGATATGGGGTGCAGGATACTGGGTGTGGGATATGGGGTGAGGGATACGGGGTGAGGGATATGGGGTGCGGGATACGGGGCTCACCCCCCAGCCCCACTCCCCAGCCCTGGCAGCAGGGTGCCCCCACCCCGCAGACTCGTGGCCGAGCCCGGGCAGGGGCAGCAGCCGCCCAAGGTCACAGGCAGCTCCCCAGGGCCGGGCCAGCTCGGCCAGCACCAGCCACTGCCCGACGCCGCTGCTCCATCCAGGCGTGACAGTTACGGTCCCCTCGGGAGGGGACAGCGTGTGGCCAGGGCCACCCGTCCCTGCCCCCCCGCCTCCGTTAGCCATTAACCCGAGGGACCTGCCCCGCTCCCCGGCTGCACCCAAAGCACCTTCCCCTGCACCACCCTGGGGACGCCGGGTGTGAGGAGCCCCGGGGACGGTGGCACTGGGTTGTCACCTGGCTGTAGGGGTTGGGCTTGCTGGCAGGTGGCACGTAGCGGCCGTGGCTCTGGTACGGGGGGTAGTCGGCCATGGGGTGGTAGGAGTCCTTGGTGCTGAGCAGGTCCAGCTCCCCCCGGCTCTTCCGGCGGCACGTGCAGGTGGTCTGGGGTGGGGAGAGGGGTCAGGGGGGCTGACGGCACGGGGACGGGGACAGCGGGGCCACCAGTGATGGCGGGTGGGGACAGGGATGGGGATGGGGACAGAGAAGCCACCAGTGATGGTGGGTGAGGACAGGGATGGGGACAGAGGGGCCACCAGTGATGGTGGGTGGGGACAGAGCTGGGGCGGGGACAGAGGAGCCACCAGAGATGGTGGGTGAGGGCAGGGATGGGGACAGTGGCCTCACCATGAGGAAGCAGGTGAGGATGCTCAGCAGCAGCAGGATGCAGACCAGGACCAGCAGAGCAATGGCCCAGTCCGGGACCACCGGCACCGGCGCCGGGGACGTCACCTCCGCGGTGCCTGGAAAAGAACCGGCGCGGTGGCTGCGGCGCGGGGCAGAGCCGGGGGGGCTGATGGGGCCAAAGAGCCCCGCGAGACCCCCGGGCCGGGCCAAGCCCTCCTCCGTGGGGTCCTCCCAGTGCTCTCCACCGCGGGCACCGGGAACCCACGAGCCCTGAGCTGGTGCCCCCGCCGAGGAGCTTGGGATGGGGTCGCACTTGCAGACCCCCCCCCAAAACACCCCCAGGGGGCTCCGGCCGCCCCTGCGCCCCCACCCCAAGCTCCCGCTCACTCCGGATGCTGGCGAGCTGCAGGTCCATGACGAAGCCGTTCTGGTCCAGGCTGTCCCTCAAGCGCTGCTCAGCGACGTCGCTGGCGACGGTGGCGTCGCCGTGGCCGAACACGAGGGTGGATTGTACCTCCACCGAGCCCTGGCTGCAAGAGGTGACATTAACACCCGGATTGTCACCCCCCTGTCACGTTAACACCCGGATTGTCACCCCCCCTGTCACGTTAACACCCGGATTGTCACGCCGCCGCCGCGCTCACCTGAACCGCAGCTCGCTGCAGCCCTTGTAGATCTCCCTGCCCGCGCAGCTCCCGCAGCCGTAGACGTATTCGAACTGGGGACAAGGACAAGGGTGACGGCCACCTCCCCGGCAGATGCCCCGTCCCCTTCGCGGGACCCCCCCGGCACTCACCATGGTGAGGACGGCACGGCTGAGGCGCCGGTACTCCTCGGACACGGGGTCGCGCAGGCTCTCGTTGAAGCTCCTGTTGAGGATGCGGAAGGACAAAGGGACACGGAGGAGAAGCTGGACGGCGGTGGGGAGGACGGCGGTGGCTTTGCCGGGGTGGGCAGCGGTGCCACCACCCAGCACGGCCATGGGGGTCTGCATGGGCGCCGTGCTGCCCTGAGCCGCGACGGAGCTTTTCCACGTGGGGATGACCCGAGTGCTGCTGTTCCCGTTGCCGTTGGCGCTGGAGGTGGTGAGGATGGCGCCACGAGCACCCGTGGGGAAGATGGGACGCGTGGAGCTGCCCTCGGTTGCGTTGGTGCCCAACGGGGTGTCCCAGTTGCTGCTGCTGGCGTTGGAGATGGCAGGGATGGGCGCCGCGGTGCTGTTGGTTGTGGAGATGTTACCGGGTTGGAAGTTTGTGGTGTTTGTGGCGGGGGGGAAGATCGTGGTGCGGGAGGGGATGAAGGTTTGGGTGCCGTTGGTGAACGCCCATCTGGGGATGGTGACGGGTGGAGCGGGGGCCAGGGGGGTGGCGGTTGTCTCGGCGGTCGTCTCTGTGGTGGCGGTGGTGTCGGTGGTGGTCGTCTCCGTGGTGGTGGTGTCGGTCACAGTGGTCTCCAGGAGGGGCATGATGGTGGCTGGGTCACACGTTCCTAGAGGAAACACCATGAGTTGGTGGCCGGGACGAGGCCTTCAGGAACACCCCATGACCAGGGCTCGCACTGGGCACACGTGGCACCGCCGCGGCTGGCACCGGCTCGGCAGATCCCCCCCGCTCCTGAGGGGACCCCACCATGGTGTGGGGGGGGGGCTCGGGCACAACCCCCTCAAACACCCCGCTCAAACCTCCTTGGGTGCAGGTCGCTGGGCTGGGAGGGTGGGGTGGCACCCGTACCCCCACCGCGGACCCGCGTGGCCTGGCTAGTGGCCAGCGCAGGCGGCTGCGGTGCCGCAGGAGCCGGCGGCACTGGAGGAGAGCCCGGGGTCCGGCCACACCTGCATACCTGAGCCCGGGGCACAGCCTGCTCCGGCACAGCCCGGCCCAGCCCGGCGCTCGACCCCGGCCAACCCTTGCGGTCACGGCTACGAGGGGCCACAGCCAAGTCCCCACATCCCGTCTTTGCTGGGGACAACCCCGCACCCCCGGGGCCAGCCCAGGAGGGACGGCGATGTCCCTGCCACCGCGGTGCCGAGGGCCACCGGCTCCGGCGTCCCCCCGGTCCCCGCTCAGAAAGCAGCGCAGGGGACCCCGCTCCCGTCCCCCTGCCCCGTGACGTCCCCGCTCGCCCACGTCCCTCCGGCTCGGGGTCCCACCGGCCGCAGCCCCTCACCCGTGCCCAGCACCGCCAGCAGCAGGAGGGTGGCGAGCGCCATGGGGGTCATTCCCGGGGGGTCCCGGCGCCTCTCGGGGCTCCGCGGCGGCCGCTCTCCCGTTAGCCGGTGACACGCTCCGCGAGCTGGGGACCAGGAACTGGCGGCTCGGCGGCGGCCGGAGCTTTATAGAGCACCTGGCGCAGGTGGGGACGCCCCACCCCGCCGCTGGCCCCGGCCGAGGGGGGGTCCCCTCCGCCCCACTTGGCGCAGGGCACAGGGGGGGACACCTCGCAGATGGGGTCCCGGTGGCAACCTCCACCCGGGTTGGGTCCCCAACGCTCCCCCCCCACCCCGCTCCGGGGGGGACACCGCTGGCAGCGGCCCCGTGTCACGGGTGGACGTAGGCTGGGGTGGGGGCACGGGGAAGGGACGGTGGCCGGGTGTCCCCGGGTGTCCCCGGGCGGGGGTAGGGTGCAGCGTGTGCCCAGCGCCATGGGTCGAGCCGCAGCCCCCAGGACCCGGTGGGGAGGATGGGGGGGGACACAGCCCGCCCCCCCCAGCCCCTCAGGGGGGGCCTCATCCTGCAGCTCAGCCCCGGGGTTAATCATTACCGGCCGGCCACCGCCTCGCCCCACAGGCAAATAAACACCGGTGACCCCCCCACAACCGCTTACGCACGTGGGGCCCCACGAAATCCCAGTACCTCCCAGTAACCTCCCTGCCAGGGCCCAGGGCCCCCCATGTGGGGCACAAGACCCCCAATGGGCACAGGACCCCCCTCCCCACTCAGGGCACGGCCCCTGGCCCAGGCTGATGCCCAGTCGGATGCCAACGCTCCCCCCCAGAGGTACCAGGTGCCACCGGTGTCGGGGCGCAGGGCCTCCCCCGCCCTCCCCGGTGACACGTGCTCCTGGCACGGCCGGGCCACACCGGCCTCTCGGGGCCCTCCCTTGGCCCTGCCCTGCGGGAGAGTCACGATTCCCGGGGGGGCCCCGATTCCCAGCAGGGCCCCGATTCCCGGGGAGGGCTCAGCCCCCCCCCGAGCCCGGCACCCTGCCCAGCCCCCCGTGGAGCTGAACTGCCACCCGGGCCGTGCCGGGGGGTTTCCGAGGTGTCGGTGCAGAGGGGCCGGGACCCCCCCGGTATCAGCGGGGCGAGGGATGGGTGGTCTGAGCATCAGGATGAGTGCGCTGGGACCCAGCTGCACCCAATCCCCCCGATGGGGTCCCCAGCTTTGGTGCCAGGCGAGGGGAAGGTGGCAGGGGACAGGCAGGGGACAGGCAGCGAGTGGGTGACCGTGACGTCCCCGAAAGCCCTCCGTCGTGGGGAGGGACAGCGATGCTGAGTCCCACCACCCTCACCCCGGGTGGGTGTATGTCCCCTTCCCAGCCCCCCCCAGCCGGCTCAAAGCGGGAGGACACGGCTGCATGGGGAGGGGACGGGGACACTGAGTCGTGTCCCTGTCCCCTGTCGCCAGCCCGCGGCGACAGCTCCAGGCACCGGTACCGGGCTCGGGGGTCGCGTGGCCACGACCCCCCCCGGCCCCCACGCGTGCCCATAGGGCTGAGTGGGGCGGTGGGTCCTGGGTCGCCCCGTCCCCACGGGCCGTACACGAGGGTCGCCCCCCCCCCCGCCCCACGGTGGCCCTTGGCCTGCGGCGCCCCCTGGCGGGCCACACCCCACAAAGCGCTCGTCCCGGTTCCACCGGGTGGCACCGGGATCGGAACCGGGACCGGGATCGGGATCGGGATCGGGATCGGGACCGGGGCCCCACGGACGCCCCTCGCAACCAGGGGAAGGGTTCGGTACGAGCCCCCCCCCCCCCGCGGTGCACCCCCACACACACCGGAGGGGGGGCGGGCGGGCCGGGATGCGCTCGGTACCGAACCGTGATGTCACCTGCCCCGGCCCCGCACCGGTGGGCGCAGCGCTGCCGTGATGCCCCGGTACCCCCCGGGGCAACGGGATGTGCCCCCCCCCATCCTCCCCACCCCGCCTGCTGCGGCCTCGGGGTGGGAACGGGCAGCGGACAAGGCTCACCCAGGCACCGGTACCGGTACCGGCACCGGCAGCGGCACCGGTAGCGGTAGCGGTAGCGGCACCGGTACCGGCACCGGCGGAGCTGCCCCGTGGCCGCATTGCCCTTTTAAGAGGGGGGCCCGGGGCCGCCGCCGCGGGGCGGGAGGCGGGGGGGGGGACGGGGACGGGACCCGCCCGGTGGCGGCTCCGGGGCGGGGCGGGCCGGGAAGCGGGGCGGGGGGGGTGTGTGGGGGGGGAGCCACATTCCGCCGCGTTGCCGGGCCACCGGTTACCGTGACAACCGGGCAGTGCCGCCGGGGCTCGGCGCGCGCCGCGCAGTTCCCACGGAGCGGCCCGAGCGGCGGCGGCGGCGGCGGCTCCGTTCGCACCGGGGCGGCGGGAGGGCCGGGATGCGGTGCAGTGTTGTACGCTCCCTTCCCAATATTGCACTCGTCCCGGCCTCCCGCCGCTACCGGGATTTACCGGGAGAACCGGAGAGAACGGCGAGGAACGGAGCTGAGAGTACGGGGAGATGGGGAAGGGGGGGGTGCCCGGTACACCGGGACCCCCCCCCCGAGGAAGCGGGCGCGCAGGCTAAAAAACACTCAAAACTTTATGGCCAGACTTCGGGCAAGGCGGGGGGGGGGGCTCCGGTACCGGCAAGTGCAAAGTCCGCGGGGAGCCGGGAACGGGGCCCGGCTGGGGGGGGCGGGGGGGCTGTGGGTACCGGTGGCGGAGCTGGTGGCGGGGGGGGAGGTCCCGGGTCACTCGCGTCCCTCCAGCAGGAACCGGCGGAAAGGCTCGAAGTCGGCGGGGATCGTGTCTGCGGGGCGGGAGGGGGGGGGTCAGGAACCGGAGAGGGGGGGCAAGCCCCGGTAAAGCGGGAGAGCCCCGCACCGAGGCTCACCCCCCGACTCCCGACCCGACCCCCGCAGCAGGGGTAAAGGAGGAGACACTCTGCGAGCTCCCCCTCCTCCCGGTGCAGGGGGTCCCGGTGTCCCCGGGGAGGGGTCAGCCCAGTGCTCCCCGTTGCAGTCCGGTGCTCCCCGTTGTAGCCGCTCCCCACCCCGATGCAGGGCGGGGGGTCCCGGTGTCCCCCCGGTGGGGTGCAGGGGGGTGCCGGTGTCCCCGAGGGGCGGCAGCCCGGTGCTCCCCGTTGCAGCCCAGCGCTCCCCGTTGCAGTCCCGCTCCCCACCCCGGTGCAGGGGGGGTTCCCAGTGTCCCCACGGTGTGCGGGGGTCCCGGTGTCCCCGGGGGGGGGGAGGCAGCCCGGTGGTCCCCGTTGCAGCCCCCCTCCCCATCCCAGTGCAGGTGGGGGTCCCGGTCTCCCCCCGGTGTGGTGCGGGGGTCCCGGTGTCCCCGGGGGGGGGCAGCCCGGTGCTCCCCGTTGCAGCCCCCTCCCCTCAGTGTGGGGGGGTCCCGGTGTCCCCACGGTGGGGTGCGGGGGTCCCGGTGTCCCCGGGGAGGGGGCAGCCCGGTGCTCACCGTTGCAGCGGTACTGCAGGTTGGACCAGATGATGTTCTCCTGGGAGAAGCAGAAGACCCCCAGCCGCCCCCCCCTCATGGTGGTATCGATGATCACCCCGGAATCGGCCACCAGCCGCGGACCCTCGTACAGCCGTACCCTACGGGAAGGGCAACGGTTACCGGGGCACCGGGGACCCCACCGGGGACCCCACCGAGGCCAGCGCCGGGGATGGGGGTACCGGGCTGTGAACGGGAAATCCCCCTCCCCCCGCTCCGGGGTGGGATGGAGGCACCGGAGCATCTCGCCGGGGCTGGACTCCCCCCCTCCCCGGACCGGAGCGGGACGGGACCCCCCGGAACGGGACCGGACCCCCCGGAGCGGGGCCCCCCGCCGTGCCCGGGATGGAGCCGCCGCCCCCCGCCCCCATCCCGGCCCCGCCGCTTTTGTCGGCCTCTTTGCATGTGAAAGGCGGTGGCGAGCGGCGGGGTCGCCATGGCGACGGGACAATGGCCACGGGGGCCCGGCGGGGCGGACAGGCCCGGCCCGGGGAGGCCCCCCGCCCCGCAGCGGCCGCCCCGACGGGATCCTTAAAGGGGAAACGCACCCCCCGGACCCCACCGGGGCTGGACCCCCCCCCGGAACGGCCGGCATCCCCCCACCGCTGTGGTCCTACCGGGGCTGGACCCCACCCCCCGGGGCTGGACCCCCCTCACCGGTGTGGTCCCACGGGGGCTGAATCCCACTAGGGCTGGACTCCCCCCCAGGGCTGGATCCCACCAGGGCTGGATCCCCTCCCAACACCAGCATCTTCCTGGTTACACCGTGGCCAGTGCAGCCCCCACCCTAGTAGCCCCCATGTCCCCCCCACCCCAGTAGCCTCCATGTCCCCCCCACTACCCCAGCAGCCCCCATGTCTCCCCCACCCCAGTAGCCCTCGTCCCCCCACCCCCGCAGCCCCCATGTCCACCCCGCTCCCCCAGTGCCTGGCCCCCCGCTCACCTGATGTAGCCCACCTGGGGCCTGTGGGCCAGCTGCCAGCGATAGGACGTCTTGTCCCTCCAGCCCACGTTCCGGGGGTCCTTCCAGAGCAGGCGGACGTGGTCGGGCGTGTGGCCCGTGTGCCACAGCGCGTTGCGGAGGTGCTCCCCGGGGCCCGTCAAGGACTTCACTGCCTGCGGGTGCAACGGGGTGTCACAGGGTGGGGACCCAGCCCAGGGTGACCCGCTCGAGCCCATTGGGTGGCCAGCACCCACCTTGAGCTGTAGCCCCGGCTCGGCCACGGCGCGGAAGGGGGTGGCTTGCCAGTACGTCTGCTCCGTTTGCTTCCACATCACCACGTAGAAGCTGGCGCTGTCCTGGTAGCTGAAGATGAAGCCGGCGTAGTCATCGTCGGTGACGGTGTTGACGTGGAAGGTGCCCTCGAAGTCCACCCCGTTGAAAGCCGTGTAGCCTACAGGTGGGCAAACGGGACCCTGCACCCCGGGACCCTGCACCCCAACCCACCCTTCACCCCTCTACGGGGTGAAGAACCGTCCCACTCCATCCCAGCACGGGGGGGACAGGAGCAGAGGGGCTGCCCCATGGGGTCTGCAGGTGGGACCCCATCTCTTACCAACAGCCAAGCCCGGGTCACTGTTCATGGTCTGCACGATCTCCATGCCCTAAGCAGGGGACAACTGGGTGAGGGGCATCCCCAAGGACCTCCTGGTGTCCCCCTCCCCGCCCTGCTCCCACCCCAGAAACACAGGGGGCAGCACCCACACCTGGTTGAGGACAACCCAGTTGGGATCGATCTGGGCGTCCCCTTCGGGGTCGAGGATGACGGTCTGGTAGGCGCGGAAATCGGTCAGCGTCACCTCGGCGCTCTCGGGGCACACGTCCAGCTGGTCCACCACCGTGTCGTTGTCAAAGTCCTCCTCGCACACGTCACCCACACCGTTCCCTAGGGACACGCACCCCGGTCAGGGCTGGGTCAAGCCCAGGTGGCTTTGCCTCCCCTCGCCCACCCTACTGTCACCATCCGAGTCCTTCTGGTTGGGGTTAGGGATGAGGCGGCAGTTATCCGGGCCAGGTGGCACGTAGTCAGGGACGCCATCGTTGTCATCGTCATTGTCACAGTCATCCCCCAGCCCATCGTTGTCCGAGTCCAGCTGGGAGCTGTTGGGGACCTCGGCGCAGTTGTCCTTGGTGTCCTGGTGCCCATCCCCATCGCTGGGAGCAAGAACAGGGTCAGAGCCAGCGCCGTAAACTGGGGGACTGTCACAATATCCCAGCACCCTCACTGACCCCAAAGACCCCGTCATCCCACCCCGCAGGTCCCCATCATCCCACCCCGCAGGTCCCCGTCATCCCACCCTGCAGGTCCCCAACATCCCACCTCACAGGTCCCCATCATCCCACCTCACAGGTCCCCCAGCCAGGAGCCCACCTCTCCCCAAGGAACGGGATGGGATGGGGAGGTGACCCCGCAGCAACGCGGTCCCCACCTGTCCTCGTTGGTGTCACAGATGTCTCCTACCAGGTCGCTGTCCATATCTGTCTGGAGGAGACCAGAGCCCTAGTTCAGAGGACACCCCAGGGCAGGGGGGGTCCCCTGTCCCCGTGCCGGGCAGGGTCCTGCCCACCCCACGCCCCTGCCCCAGCCTGGCCCCGGCCATACCTGAGTGGGGTTACTCATTTCAGGACAACTGTCACAGGCGTCCCCGACGCCATCCTCGTCCCGGTCCGTCTGCAGAGGGTTGGGGACCTTGGGGCAGTTATCCAGCATGTTGGGAATCCCTGTAAGGACAGCGCTGGGTGGGTGGATGCCCTCAACACCCCCCCCCGGCGTCACAGCGTCCCCGCCCTGCCAGCACCCCGCGCAGCCCCTCACCGTCCCCATCGATGTCGTTATCGCACGCGTCCCCCTCGCCGTTACTGTCCGTGTCCCGCTGGTCGTTATTGGGGACGTTGGGGCAGTTGTCGCAAGCGTCCCCGAAGGAGTCGGTGTCTGAGTTCTGCTGGTCCTTGTTGGGGAAGAGGCGGCAGTTGTCCTGCGGGGAAGAGGACAGGGACACCCAGGCTGTGGTGGCTGGTAGACAAGAAGCCACCGTCCCTCACGGGACATCTCCAGCACGTCGAGTGAGACCATCCCAGCGCCACAACCCCCCGATCCCAGGAGAAGCATCTTGAGGGCATCAGCATGGAGCCAGAGGGAGAAGCCCTTTGCCCGGCACGGCCCCCCAGAGCCACGTCCCGCCCGGCACAGCCACCTCCACATTCTTGATGCCGTCGCCGTCGGCGTCATCGTCGCACTGATCCCCGATACCGTCATTGTCGGCGTCCTCCTGCCCCGAATTCGGTGTCAGGCGGCAGTTGTCCTGCAGACACGGGCAACGGGGAGGAGACGAGGTTCAAAGCACAACCCTGCCATGGGCTCCCCGAGCCCTGGGACCCCCGGTCCTGAGGATGCCACCGTCCCTCTCCGCTAGCCCACCTGCTTGCAGTGCTTGTTATTGTCGATGCAGGGCAGGGGCTCGTCCGGGTAGCCGTCGAGGTCCGTGTCTTGCCCACACACGTTGCCGTTGCCAGCCCAGCCCACGTTGCACTGAAGCAAGAAGAAATCAGGGGCTGGGAAGCGAGGCAGGGGCTCGGTAGCACCAACCGCCGTCCGTGCCGATACCCCCCGTACCCCCCTCTGCCACCCTCCCACTCACCGCACAGGCTATTTCCCCGTTCCTCTCGAACACGCAGAAGCCGTTGACGTCGCAGGGGTTGGAGGTGGAGATGCTGCAGGACTTCTGCGGGACGCAGCCCGACGTTTGGTTCCCCACAAACCCTGATTTGCAGGGCCCACACTTGTAGGAACCCTGAGAGAGACAGAGAGGGGGTAGGGGCAGGATTCGGGGAGCAGAGGGGTGCTGGGTGCCAGGCAGGGGAGCGGGGACAGCCCTTCTCACCAGCGTGTTGGTGCAGATGGAGTTGGGGTCGCAGCCACCGTTGTTCCCGTCGTTGCATTCGTCGATATCGGTGCAAACCTACGAGAGGCACCGGAAAAAACGTCACCCCGGAGCCCGTGCCCTACCCAGGAAAGGTGCCCCCAAGGCACAGCACCCTCCACCCATCCCCACAGCCTGGAGCACCCACAGGGACCCAACTGAGCGCCGCGGCACCGCGCTCACCTGCTTGCTGGCCCGGGCGTAGTCAGCCCCGACGCCGGAGACGGTGTTGCCGCGATAACCACGGGGACAGGGCTCGCAGCGGAAACCAGGCACCGTGTTGATGCATTTGGAGCCGGGGAAGCAGGGGTTGGCGTGAGCGCACTGAGGCACAGGGGAGAGAGACAAGCTTCACCCCTGGGCACGGCGTCCCACCCGCAGGGTGGGCCCTACCCCGGGGGGTCCCGGCGTGACCCTTCCCCGGCTTGAGGACGCATCGAAGGGGAAGCATCATCTGCCCGCACTGCTCTGGCAGCACCGGGGGGACTCGAGTGTCACCTGCTGCCCCATCCCAGGCGCGTGCCCACCTCGTCGATGTCGGCGCAGTGCGTGCCGTTGCCCTCCAGCCCCGGCGGGCAGGGTCCGCAGCGGTACCCGGGGTACTCGTACGTCTCCATACAGTCCACGCCGGTGAAGCAAGGGTTGGGGTTGCAGCGGGAGCGGTGTTCGTGGAAGCCTGAGAAGAGGAGGGTCGAGCAGGGGGTGAAATGGGGCGAGCCTTGGCTCCCCCCGAGGTGGGAGCAGAGCCTCGCCAGCACTCACCGCAGACCTGGCACTCCATGATGGTGTTGCGGATCAGAGACATCTCCTTCACCTGCGAGGCAGGAGAGCACGGGGTGTCAGGGGGGTGCAGCATTACCGGCTGGCACCCTGCTCTCGGGGGGAGCCCATATAGAATCATTGAATCACAGACTGGTTTGGGTTGGAGGGACCTTAATGCCCACCCAGTTCCCACCCCCTGCCACGGGCAGGGACACCTTCCACCAGACCAGGTTGCTCCAAGCCCCATCCAACCTGGCCTTGAACACTGCCAGGGAGGGGGCAGCCACAGCTTCTCTGGGCAACCTGGGCCAGGGTCTCACCACCCTCACAGCAAAGAATTTCTTCCTCAGATCTCATCTCAATCTCCCCTCTTTCAGTTTAAAACCGTTCCCCCTCATCCCATCACTCCATGCCCTTGGCAAAAGCCCCTCTCCAGCTTTCCTGTAGCCCCTTCAGGTGCTGGAAGGTGCTAGAAGGTCTCCCCGGAGTCCTCTCTTCTCCAGGCTGAACAGCCCCAGCTCTCCCAGCCTGTCTCCAGAGCAGAGGGGCTCCAACCCTCGGATCATCTCCGTGGCCTCCTCTGGACTCACTCCAACAGCTAATATCACCCTCACCTGGTCCCTAATGTCTTCCCGCAGCTCGCTCAGGATGCGGTTGAAGAGGGTCAGCTGCGTGACCAGCGCCTTGGTCTGCTCCCCTGCCAGGAGCAGAAGGGACAAGGTCACACCAAGACAGACTCAGCATCCCGAGGCCATGGGTTGGGGACGGCCCTTCCTCCTCCTCCCCGGCCCACACACGACCCCTTTCCCCTTGCACATCCCATGCCCTCAGATCTGCCCCATCCTGGGGGGCCCTGAAGGCACTGGGAGCACTGGGACAGGTTGTGGAGGGGTCTCAGCCTCCGTGGAGCCCCGAATGCTGCCAGGGAACAGGGGGAAGCAGAGCAGGGACTCACCCAGGATGGAGGCCAGCGCGCTCATCACTGCAAGAGGAGAGACGAGATGTCACCGACCGCCACCACCAGAACCCAGCAGCGTCACCTCGCAGGGTCACCCCTGGTCAGCGCGGGCACAGCACCAGGAGCTCCCCCCTGTGCGGGGACTCTGGAGCGGGAGAGGCAGGACCCCCCCTCTGCGCCACGCGCTGTCACCTCCACGTGCCACAGCACACGTGGGTGACCCCGTACGCCCTCGGCGCCGTCCCTGGACGTGCCGTCACCTGCGCTGTGAATGGACTCGTCTCCTTGGAAAGGGCACTCGCTCAGGGCCCCGACGCGGCTCATGGACCCTCCCAGGATCAGCTTCATCGACTCCACAAACCCCTGACGCACGAGGGGAGATGCCATCAGCCACGGGGGACTCTGCCTGTCCCCAAGGGCGTTTGGGGGGCGGGGGGTTCAGCCCCTCAGGGTGTCCCCAGCCCCTCAGGGGGTCCCAACACTCACCTGCATCCTCTGATACGCCTTCTGCCCCGTGCGCACCTCGATGGACTCCACCTCTGCCAAAGGGATCTCCGACAGCTCGGGCAGCCCCACGCTGGAGTCCACCTGCTTGCAGTCCACGTAGAGCTCCACGCTCAGCATGTCCCCGCGCAGCCCGCTCAGGCGCACGATCACCGTGTGGCTCTGCCCGTCCGCCACCGGCGCGTGCTGCAGGTTCACCGAGTGCAGCTTGTTGTCTTCCCGCAGGTAACGCACCAGGACTGCGGGGGAACGGGGAAAGGGACCGTCAGTTCTCCCCCCCCGCCACGACCCCAGCGCCCGGCAGCACCCCGGGACCAGCGGGCACCCACTGCTGTCCCCAACGGGCCCCACGGGTGGCAAGAACTCGGTCCCTGTTTCTCTCTGAGACAGAACCCCAGAATCAATGAGGTTGGAAGAGCCCTCTGGGATCATCGAGTCCAACCGTTGCCCTGACACCACCGTGGCAACTAGACCAGGGCACTAAGGGCCATGTCCAGGCTTTTCTTAAACCCCTCCAGAGATGGTGACTCCACCACCTCCCTGGGCAGCCCCTTCCAATGGCTAATGACCCTTGCTGAGAAGAAATGCTTCCTAATGTCCAACCTGACCCTCCCCTGGCCAAGCTTGAGGCTGTGTCCTCTTGTCCTGTCGCTGGTTGCCTGGGAGAAGAGGCCAACTCCCACCCCACTACAACCTCCCTTCAGGTAGTTGTAGACTGCACTAAGGTCACCCCTGAGCCTCCTCTTCTCCAGGACAAACACCCCCAGCTCCCTCAGCCGTTCCTCGTAGCTCAGACCCTCCAGACCCTTCCCCAGCTTGGTCGCCCTCCTCTGGACTCATCAACGAGGGCCAACGCGTCGCCGCGTGGCAAGCACCCACCTTTGTTGACTTTCCCCACCACAGACACCTCCAGCCACCTCGTGTTGTCCTTCTTGGAGTAGAGGCCAAAGAGGGTCCCCCCCTGTTTGGGGGGGAGGCGGAAGGTGGAGAGGAGATAAACGTCGTTCACGGTCAGGAGCTCCATGCGGATCTTGTGCGTGATGCTGGCCATCTGCCGGGCTTCGCTCACCAGCAGCAGGTCGATGACTGCGGGAAGCCGAGCACCGGGGGGGGGTCACATCCTGACCGGAGCCCCGGTACCCGGCCCCGCTGCAAGCCCGAGGGGTGAGGGGGTGTCCCTGGACCGCAGGGCCCCGGGGAGGGGAGGGGGGGACCCGGTGAAGCCCCGCAGGCTCCGGGCCCCGCCCAGCCCCGGTCCCGCGCGGTGGCGCTCCAGGACCGGCAGCACCGCGGCCGCATCACCGAGAGGGACCCGCGGAGCCCCCGCCACCGGCGGGACCGGCGGCACAGCGGGGTCCCCGGCACGGAGCCTGCCCTGCTCCCCCGTTCCGCAGCCGGGGCTTCCCTACGGGGGGCGGCTGCAGCCCCCCCGCCGGTACCGAGCATCCCGCAACCGGGGCGGGCAAGGGCTGGAGGTGCCGGGCCGGTCCCCCGGGATCGCGGAGCGGGGACGCAGCTCGCGTGGGGCTGCGGTGGCACCGCGGAGCTCCCCCCCGCCCCACTCCCCGGGACCGCCCCGGTGGACAGCGCGGAGCAGCTACCGTGGCCGCCCCGGTAAGGCGCAGCGGGACCGGGAGCCGCTGGAGACACGGCCCGGCGCTCGGCACCGGTCCGGGGCGCTCCGGGGAAGCCCGGAGATCCCTGTCCCACCGCCGCACGGTTGCCCGCCCGCTCCGTGCAGCCGGTACCGGGCAGATCGGGACGAGCCCCGGCCCCGGGGGAAGCCCAAACCGCTCACCGAACCCCCGCTGACCCGCGCGGTACAACCGGAGCCCTCCCGCCGCTCCGAGCCGGCACCGGGACCGGCGGCACCCTGCCCCGAGCTGCCCCTGGGCAGAGCCGGCCCCGGGGGGGGGGCCAGTCCCGAGCTCCGGGGATCAATGTCCCTCTGTCCCTCGCTGCCAGACCTCCCAGGGCGAGCGGAGCCGCTGTCAGCGGCCCCGGGAGCGGAGCCGGGGGCCTCCGGTTGGTAGTAACGGGGCCAGGGAGCCCCGGCCGCCTCGCCCCGTCGGGGCCACCCCGCCGCCGCCCCGGTAGCAGCTTTACCTTGTAGCCCCGGGCGAGCAGCACCGGCGGCGCCCAGTAGAAGTAACGCCAGGAACGCGGCGAGCGCCGGGTCCCCCGCGGTTACCGGTGCTCCCATAGCCTCCGGTGCCGCCGGTACGGAGCGGAGAGCGGCGGGGCGGGGTGGTGCGAGCGGGGAGGGGCCGGCGAGGAGGAAACAAAGAGCCGTCAATCACGGACGCGCATCCCGGGGACCCCGGCGGGAGCTCGGGCCGTAGTCCCGGTGGCGGGAGAGGAACGGAACGAGGCGGGGAGCAGCTCACCGGACCCGGGGCTACCGGCTGCCCGTTCCTGGCGCAGCTCCCGGTTACAGAAATGGAGTGTGGCAGGCGTCGGTTCACCGGGAGGTCAGGCAGTCTGGGGCCGCCTTCTTGCGAGCCAGAACCGCCCCAGCAGCCCCGGAGCATCCCAGCTTGGGAGAACCGGGGGATCACCGCCGGTAGCCGAGGGCACGGGGATGGCGTGGGGCTGCTTTACCGGGGGTACCCCACGTTGAGATGTTGGTCCCCGGGTCGGGCGGTGCTCCCCGGGGCCAGGCGGAGCCCCGCCAGGCCGGGAGGTGCCCCCCAGTGCGGGAGAGGAGCGAGCGGAGCCAGCCCGTTTGGAGACGGTTCAGCGGCATAAATCAGCACCGGGACCCGGCCCAAGCCCCGGTGCAACATCATGAGCTCATCCCGGGAGCTCCTTTCCCTCCGCCCCCGGGGCTGCGGGGACTCCGCGGGGGTACCGGGGACTCCTTGGGAGCCCTCACCGTGGCTTCAGGCGGCGGCGGCAGCGCGGTGCCCCCGCGGGCATCACCCGGGCACCGGAGCTCGGCCGGGGATGCTCGGGCCGGCCGAACCGCTCCCCGCTGAGCGCCGGCCAAGGCGGGCGGGCGGCCCGCGGCTCCCCCGGTTGTGTTTACTCCTGTTTCCCCCCGGTTCCATAACAACGGGCCGGGCCCAGCCCCGGGGGCCGCCCCAGCCCCGCACCCCCGGCCCCAGCCCCGCGCCAGCGGCTCGGTGCTCGCCAGCGGCCCCGGGGACCGGGAGGGGGGAACCGGGCGTGGGGGGCGGCTCCTGAGCCGCGGCCCCGGGGACCGGGAGGGGGGAACCGGGCGTGGGGGGCGGCTCCTGAGCCGCGCACGGGGAGTTTCCCTCCGTCCCTCCGCTGCCAGCGGGGCCCGCCCCTGTCTGCTGTGCGTGGGACCGTGCAGGGCGGGATGGTGCGGGACCGAGCGGGGCGGGACGGTGGGATGCGGGGCGGGATGGAGCGGTGCGGGATGGATCGGTGCGGGATGGAGCGGGGCGGGGTGATGCGGTGCGGGACAGAGCAGTGCGGGGTGATGCGGCGCGGGGTGATGCGGTGCGGGGCAGCGGGACGCATTGCGGGATGGAGCTGGGCGGGGTGATGCGGTGCGGAACGGAGCAGTGCGGGGTGATGCGGGGCGGGACAGTGGGACGCGGTGCGTGACGGAGCGGTGCGGGGCAGCGGGATGCGGTGCGGGATGATGCGGTGCGGGACGGAATGGTACCGGGTGATGCGGTGCGGGACGGAGCGGCACGGGGTGATGCGGAGCAGCGGGACGCGGTGCGGGACGGAGCGCGGGTCCCGGCCGCAGGCACCCGGCAAGCGCAGCCACCCCCATCGCAGGGCTCAGCTCCGCCGGAGCCGCCGGTGCCGCCGGTGCCGCCCCGTGGCGGGGAGGGAGGCGGGGCCGTCCCGTGCGGTTCCGGGTCGGCGGAAGATGGCGGCGCCCCTGGAGCTGTTCTGCTGGGCCGGGGGCTGGGGGCTGCCCTCGGTGGACCCCGACTGCCTGGCCGTGCTGGTGAGCGGCGGTGGGGCCGGGACCGGGTCCGGGGGGCCGGGACCGGGGCCGGTAACGGGGCCGGTGCCTCCCCCCGCTCCCGCTCTCCTCTCCCGCAGACCTACGCGCGCTTCACCGGGGCCCCCCTGAAGGTGCACCGGGTCACGAGCCCCTGGCGGAGCCCCTCCGGTAAGGGCCCCCCCCCCGCACCGGGACTACCGGTACCGGCACCGCCCGGGACCACCCGCTGCCCCCCGTCCCATTGCACCCCCCTCACCCCATTGCACCCCCCCACCCCATTGCACCCCCCGCCCCATTGCACCCCGTGCCCTATTGCATCCCCCCCGCCCCATTGCACCCCCCCACCCCATTGCATCCGCCCCATTGCACCCCCCCACCCCATTGCATCCCCCCCGCCCCATTGCACCCTCCTCACCCCATTGCATCCCCCCACCCCATTGCATCCCCCCGCCCCATTGCACCCTCCTCACCCCATTGCACCCCCCTGGCCCCATTGCACCCACCACCCCATTGCACCCCGTGCCCTATTGCACCCCCCACCCCATTGCACCCTGCAGCCACAGCCCCTCAGCACCCCTGACCCCCGGCGGGGTGGCACCCCGGCACCCCTGACCCAGAGCAGGGTGGCACCCTGGGCACCACTGCCTGCAGCCACAGCCCCCCAGCACCCCTGACCCACGGCGGGGTGGCACCCCGGGCACCCCTGACCCACAGCAGGGTGACACCCTGGCCACTACTGCCTGCAGCCACAGCCCCCCAGCACCCCTGACCCACAGCAGGGTGGCACCCCGGGCACCACCTCCTCCAGCCCCCCTCTCCCTGCCCGCAGGGCGCCTGCCTGCGCTGAGGACGCGGGACGAGGGCACCATCTCCAAGACGCAGCAGATCATAACTCACCTCAGGAAACAGGTAGGTTGGGGGGGTGAGGGGTACCCAGGTGAGGGGCACGGGTGCCCCCCTGGGACCTGGGGAGGGGCTGGAGGGCAGGATTTGGTCCTTCCCCGTGGCAGAAATACAACGCCGACTACGACCTGTCGGCCACGCAAGGGGCGGACACGCTGGCCTTCGTGTCGCTGCTGGAGGAGAAGCTGCTGCCCGTGTTGGTGAGTGGAGCTGTGGGACCATCTCCGGGGTGGGGGGTACGTGGGGGACACGGTGTCACCCAGGACTGGGTGCGCTCCGTGGGGCTCAGGGGTGCCGGGAGGCAGCGAAATCCTGGTGGTTTGGAGCATCAGGAGCAGAAATGGGGGTGCTGGGGGGTGTTGTGCGACCTTGACCTTGATGCTCCTTCAGCCCTTGATGGGTCTCTGGGGTGGCTGATCCCTGTGCCGGGCACGGGGCTCTGCGGGGTGGGTACGGATTGTCCTCCCGCTGCAGATCCACACGTTCTGGGTGGACGCCAAGAATTACGTGGAGCACACGCGGAAATGGTACGCGGAAACGGTGCCCTTCCCCTTGAACTTCTTCCTGCCCAACTCCATGCACAAGCGGCACCTGGAGAGGCTGCAGCTCCTGTGGGGCGACGACTACATGGAGGATGAGGAGAAGCTGGAGAAGGAGGTGAGGAGATGAGGCATCACGGGTCCTCGGTGCGTGCACGGAGGGACCCGGGTGAGGCCAAAGTGGGGTGCAGGGTTTACCCTGAGCTGAGCACCCCCCTGTCCCGCTGCCCTTGGCACCGAGGCGGTTGGCTCCGTGGGGTGACCACCCTCTTGTCCTTCTCCAGCTCTACCGGGACGCTCGGGAATGCCTGACCCTCCTCTCCCAGCGCCTCGGCTCCCAGAAGTTCTTCTTCGGAGACTCGTAGGTGGCCGTAAAAGGCGGGGGGGAAGGTGCTGAGGGCTCCTGGCACCCAGGCAGGATTGAGACCCCCATGTCTCATTGGCTACAGGATGGGATCATCCTGCTCTCCTTGTCCTCACCTCAGGGGGCTGGAAGCAGAGAGGAGGAGGAGGAACCACTTGTCCCCTGGAGCGCACGGGGCTGGGGGTGGTTGATGCCTCTGGGTGGCTTTGGGTGGGGCTGGCAGGAGGTGGCAGGGCCGGTGACCCAGTCTCTGTGCCCCAGGCCGGCTTCCCTCGACGCCTTCGTCTTCAGCCGCCTGGCGCCGCTCCTGAAGGCCAAACTGCCCAACGGGAAACTGCAGCAGCACCTGAAGTCCCTGCAGAACCTGTGCAACTACTGCACCTCCATCCTCAGCCTCTACTTCCCCTGGGACGGAGGTGAGATCCTGGAGGCCATCTCTAAGCGTGTGGAGGAGAAGGAGGTTGTCAGGAGTAGTCAACATGGATCCACCAAGAGGAACATGGATCCACCAAGGGGAACATGGATCCACCAAGGGGAACATGGATTCACCAAGGGGAAATCATGCTTGACCAATGTGATGGCCTTCTATGGTAGCATGACTGGTTGGGTAGATGAGGGGAGAGCAGTGGATGGTGTCTACCTTGACTTCAGCAAGGCTTTGGGCACCGTCTCCCACAACATCCTCATGGGAAAGCTCAGGGAGTGTGGGTGAGATGGGTGGACAGTGAGGTGGATCGAGAACTGGCTGAAGGGCAGAGCTCAGAGGGTTGTGGTCAGCGGTGCTGGGTCTAGTTGAGGGCCTGTAGGGAGTGGTGTTCCCCAGGGGTCAGCACTGGGTCCAGTCTTGGTCAACTTATTCATCAATGACCTGGACAAAGGGACAGGGTTTAACCTCAGCCAGTTTGCTGGTGACACCAAACTGGGAGGAGTGGCCGATCCCCCCAAAGGCTGCACTGACGTTCAGTGAGACCTGGCCAGGCTGGAGAGTTGGGTGCAGAGGAACCTCATGAAGTTCAACAAGGGCAAGTGCAGGGTCCTGCACCTGGGGAGGAATCACCCCGTGTACCAGTACAGGCTGGGGGTTGAGCTGCTGGAAAGCAGCTCTGATGAGAAGGATTTGGGAGTTCTGGTGGACACCAAGTCCCTCACGAGCCAGCAAGGTGAACCAAGATTGGCCAGGATAGGCCAATGGTAGACCAACCAAGGTGGCCAATGGTGTCCTGGGGTGCATGAGGAAGAGTGTGGGCAGGAGGTCGAGGGACATTCTCCTCCCCCTCTATGCTGCCCTGGTGAGGCCACACCTGGAGTAACCGGGTCCAGTTCTGGGCCCCCCAGTTCAAGAAAGACCAGGAGCTACTGGAGAGAGTCCAGCGGAGGGTACGGAGATGGTCAGAGGGCTGGAGCATCTCTGCTCCGAGGAGAGGCTGGGCTGGGGGTGACCCGTCCCCCCTCTCTGTCCCCCCCCAGGTGACCCCCTGACCAGCACCCCGCGGGCTGCGGGTGCCGACGGCGGCGAGGTGGAGGAGGACCCCCACAAACGCCGCAACCAGCTGCTGTCGGTGCTGGTGGGGCTGGCGGCCATGCTGGGCTACGCCTTCCTCAGCGGCATCGTGTCCATCCAGCGCGGCAGCGCGGGGCCGGGCGGCCGCCAGCCCGTGGCCCTGGAGGAGGAGGAAGAGGAGGAGGAGGAGTGAGGAAGAGCAGCACCAGGGTCAACTCTGGGCACTGGAACTGACTTTTTACGCGGGGAGTTTGGCAGCGTCGCTCCCCGGGGGTACCCCAGCCCCCTCCGTGGGGACGCGCCCCCCCACGCCAATAAACCCCCCGCGCTCCCTTTACACCCTCTCGTCCTCCCAGCAAGCGCAGGGCCTTTCCCAGTATCCCCAGTTGCACAGACTGGAGCACTGCAGCGATGCACCACACCATTGCTGGTCCTGCTCTGCCCCGGCACCGCACCCCGCGTCCTCCCCGCAGCTCTGCCCTCGTCCCCGGTACCGCACCCCGTGTCCTCCCCGGTACCGCACCCCGCGTGCTCCCCGCAGCTCTGCCCTCGTCCCTGGTACCGCACCCTGTGTCCTCCCGTCCTCCCCCGTACCGCACCCCGCATCCTCCCCGGCCCCGCACCCCGTGTCCTCCCCGCAGCTCTGCTCTCGTCCCCGGTACCGCACCCTGTGTCCTCCCTGGTTCAGCACCCCGTGTCCTCCCCAGTACCGCACCCCGTGTCCTCCCCGGCACCGCACCCCATGTCCTCCCCGGTACCGCACCCCGTGTCCTCCCCGGCACCGCACCCCATGTCCTCCCCAGTACCGCACCCCGTGTCCTCCCCGGTTCAGCACCCCGTGTCCTCCCCGGTACCGCACCCCGCATCCTTCCTGCAGCTCTGCCCTTGTCCCCGGCACCGCACCCCACGTCCTCCCCGGTTCAGCACCCAGTGTCCTCCCCGGTACCGCACCCCGTGTCCTCCCCGCAGCCCTGCCCTCGTCCCCAGCCTCGGGGCTCTCTGGGGACGGGGTGACCTGTGGGGTTTTATGTTCCCAAAAGCCCCTTTGGGGCAGCTCGGCGCATCCCCCCTCCGAGCCCTCCGCCTCCCCCCTGCCCTCCCTGGATCGAGCAGCCACCACATCCCAGGGGCTGGTGTCCCCCCCCCCCACGCTGCCACCAGCCCGGCGTCCCCCAGCCCCGCGGCCGCTGCTTTACGAGCGTGTAAACGGAAAAGCGGCGCGGGGCCAGGGCTGGGGCGCGGTGCCTGGGGCCGGCACAGAGCCCCGCTTGTCCCGCTGCCACCACCGGCATCCCGACCCCCGGGGACAGCCTGTGCCGGTGTCCCCGGGCTGAGCTCCCCGGACACGTACCCCACGTGCCACCCGCGTGGGTGTGATGGCCACGGGGCCACCGCTGGCTGCGGAGCCTCCTCCGCGCTGGCCTAGTTCGAGGGGCCCCACGGGGAGGGGGATGACTCAATGCAGCCCCCCCCATGCCCGCTCCCCCCATAACGTCACTCGGGAAATATGTGCCCGATGCTCCCAGTTCCCATTAGCCGGGGAAGGGGGTGGGGGGGTGATGGCTGCTCCGGCAGGAAAAACCACAGCACGTGGCCGGGAGGAGAAACCGGGGCTGCTGCCGTCGGGCTAAATCCTGGCTCCGGGTCCTGGGCTACTGCTGGCCCCGGGTCCCTGCCAGCAGCTGGCCCCTGCCCTGCCTGAGGGATGCTGCGGTGGGGAGGGAGATGTCACCCGTTGGGGTGCCCCAAGGGACCCAGGGAGAGGCAGGATGGAGCCCATGGGGCTGAGCGGGTACCTCCAGCCCCATATCTGCATCCTCCAGCTCCTGGCATGGGGTCCTGCCCGCTGAGAGATGCTGTGGTGGGGAGGGAGGTGTCACCCCTCGGGGTGACAGCTGGGCGAGGGGGTGACCAAGGGACCCAGGGAGAGGCAGGATGGAGCCCGTGGGGCTGAGCAGGTATCTCCAGCCCCAAATCTGTGTCCTCCTCCAGCTCCTGACACAGTCCTGCCCTGCCGAGTGATGTGTCGGTGGGGAGGGAGGTGTCACCCCTCGGGGTGCCCCAAGGGACCCAGGGAGAGGCAGGATGGAGCCCGTGGGGCTGAGCGGGTACCTCCACCCCCAAATCTGTGTCCTCCTCCAGCTCCTGCTGAACGAGGTTGTAGAAAACCTGGTTTATTTTATGAAAACATCTAGAAAAGAGCAGACGCCGTGGTCCCCCCCCGCGCAGGGACCCGTCCCCGAACCCTCTGCCAGCCCCTGGGCCGGGCACGGCCGCGCTAGGCCGGCTGCTGCCACAGGAAGGTCTGGATGGAGTCGCGGGGAGCGGTGGCCTTCATGAAGCCGACCCGTGGGTCAGAGACCCCGAAGGCCACGTCCACGGGGGAGCTGTGGGGATGCGAGAGGGGCTGGAGGTCAGAGTTGGGGTGGGGGGAAGCCGGGCTCCGAGCCGGGGTGCGGGGGCTGAGCCACTCACCGATTCAGCACCACGAGGACGACGGCGCCGTCGGGGCGCAGGAAAGCCGAGTGCTCCAGGTCGCAGCCGTGGCACTTCTTGGTGACGGCCAGCCCCACGCGCTGCGAGCCCTCGGGGATGAACTTGCTGCAGGGACAAGCAGGGCCTGAGTGTGGCAACCAGGATGGGGCTGGAGCTGGCAAACCTCTCGCCAGCCACCCCCGACCCACCTGAAGTGCCCCAGGTGGTAGAACATGGGCTGCTTGTAGAAGATGTCCTTGCTGCTGTCCACGATGACGGGGCTGTCCACATAGTTCTTGCTCCAGTTGGGTCCCCCCTCCAAATCCAGCGCCAGGTTCCAGTCGGTCCAGCCCGTCACGTAGTTGTTGAGGTTCTGTGGGGCAGGTGATGGCGCTGAGCAGCGGGTGGGTGCGGGGGTGGCCGGCGCATTGGGTGTCCCCCACCACCCAACCCTACCGTGAGGATGCTGTGGCTGTATTTGCTCCCGCGGTCCCAACCGCCCAGCACCACCCTGGGCTCCCAGAAGTAGGAGCCGGTGGAGGCTTCCGTGGAGAGGAGGAAATAATCGGGGAAGAGGTGATGGGTGATGGAGAGCGTGAGGTCGATGGGTGCCAAGAAGTCCAAGTACCAGTGGATGCCGATGCCGCTGATGTAGCGGGCAGCCACGGGATCTTTGAGAACCTGGTAGGAGAAAGGAGTCACTGCCTGTACCAGAGTCTGGGCAGAGTCACCGTGGGGTGGGAGAGCTGCTGTGGGGTTGGGAGAGTCACCATGGGGCTGGGAGAGCTGTCGTGGGGCTGAGAGAGCAAGCATGGGGGTGGGCGAGCAACCACGGGGGTGGGCGAGCAAGCATGGGGGTGGGCGAGCAACCGTGGGGATGGGAGAGCCACCATGGGGCTGGGAGCATGACCATGGGGCTGGGAGAGCGATCATGGGGCTGGGAGAGTGACCATGGGGCTGGAAGAGCAACCATGGGGCTGGGAGAGCCGTCATGGGTCTGGGAGAGTCACCGTGGGGCTGGGAGAGCCACGATGGGGCTGGGAGAGTCACTGTGGGGCTGGGAGAGCAACCATGGGACTGGGAGAGTCACCGTGGGGCTGGGAGAACAACTGTGGGGCTGGGAGAGCAACCATGGGGCTGGGAGAGCGTTGTGGGGCTGGGAGCACAACCATGGGACTGGGAGAGTCACCGTGGGACTGGGAGAGTCACCGTGGGGCTGGGAGAACAACTGTGGGGCTGGGAGAGCAACCATGGGGCTGGGAGAGCAACCATGGGGCTGGGAGAACAACCGTGGGGCTGGGAGAACAACCGTGGGGCTGGGAGATGTGCCATGAGGACTCACCACCTGGGCCCAGTAAGGCAACATCACCCTCTGGTCATCCAGGATGATGAGCTGGACGTGGCGGTGGGAGCTGTTGGCCAAGGCGGGGCCCAGGTCCCGCGCGATGAAATCCCGTTGGTGCTCGGGGGAGAAGCCCAAGCACTGGAAGGGGTAGAAGACGATCTCGCCGGCCGTGGGCTCGTTCCCCGCCGTCACGGCCCAGAAGGTCAGGTTGTGTTTGGCGTATTCATCCAGGAACCTGGGCGTTGGTGGAGGGTGAGCGGCTCCATGGCGGCGGCGCCGGCCCCAGCCCCGGGCACGGTGACCCCGGTACACGCCGCGCTCCCGCGGCCCCTCACCGGATGAAGTACTTGGCCCAGGCCTGGTGGTACTTGTCTCCGGGGCTGCCCTTCAGCGTCCCCCTCCCCGTCATCGCACCGTTCGTCTTCATCCAGGTCGGGGATGTCCAGGGGCTGGCGTACAGCGACAGCGGCCGTTTGGCCACCGCCTGGGCTGCCTGGAGGATGGGGATCTGGGGAGAAGCGGGATGGCAGCGAGATCTCTGAGTGCGCCCCAGCGCCGGCGTCATGGGCAGCGGGATGGATCCTCTCCCGCCACAGCAGTGGAAGGTGCTCCCCTTCCCCATCCCATCACTCCCCATCCAAACCCCATCCCCACCCCATCCCCATCCAAACCCCACCCCCATCCCATCCCATCCCATCCCATCCCATCCCCATCCCATCCCCACCCCCACCCCATCCCATCCCCATCCAAACCCCATCCCCATCCCATCCCATCCCATCCCCATCCCATCCCCATCCCCACCCCATCCCATCCCCATCCCATCCCAACCCCATCCCCATCCCCATCCCATCTCCATCCCATCCCATCCCATCCCATCCCACCCCACAGCCCTGGCCCCTCAGCGCTCACCTTCATCCTCGTGTCCTCCTCCGTCAGGTTGAAGTGCTTCAGCTCGAAGTCACCCTCCGCGTCGGCGTAGGTGTACAGGCGCACGGAGAAATCCGTGCTGGCCATGGGGACACGCACAAGGTTGTACTCAATGCCTGGGGACAGGGCGGGCGGTGATGGGTGTCCTTGGGGTGGCTTTAGGGGTGCAGCCCTCCAGCAGCCTCCCAGCCCGGATTGACCAGCCCCACCAACCCCATGGCATCGTCCTGCTCCAGCCTCACCTTCCTCGGAGAAATAAGAGCGGAGCAGATGGTCCTGGGCATCCTTGGACAGGGACTGGATGTTGATGGCAGCCGAGTCCGTGATGGAACCACCAAACCCCTTCACCTTCTGGTACCGCTGCGCCGTGTCCAGGGTGAGGTGGAAATCTGCGGGGGACGAGCGGCGTGGTGGCCACCGCACAGGGATGGGGCTCCATCCCCCGGCCGCGGCGGGTACCTGGGCTCTCGGCGTCGCGCTGGAAGCTGCCCTCGCCGCGCTCCAGCCGCTTGCCGCCCTTGCTGCTCTCGTACCTGACGTAGGCGCCCGGGGCCGGCAGCACCACGGGGTCCAGCGTGTCGCAGTACGCGGCGCTGCAGGCGCACACCAGCGAGCCGTGACCGAAGTCCTTGGCGTCGCAGGGACGGGCGCCTGCGGTGGGAGGGACAATTTTGTGGGACAATCAGGGCAACCAACATGGATTCATGAAAGGCAGGTCCTGCTTGTCCAACCTGGTCTCCTTCCATGACCAAGTGACCCGCTTAGTAGATGAGGGCAGGGCTGTGGATGGATCTATCGAGACTTCAGTGAGGCATTTGACACCGTCTCCCACAGCATCCTCCCAGACAAACTGGCTGCCCGGGGCTTGGATGGGGGGACTCTTCACTGGGTTAAAAACTGGCCCAGAGAGTGGTGGGGAATGGGGCCAAGTCCAACTGGCGGCCGGTCACTAGCGGTGTCCCCCAGGGCTCAGTTCTGGGGCCGGTGCTGTTCAATATCTTTATAGATGATCTAGACGTAGGGATTGAGTGCACCCTCAGTGAATGTGCAGATGACACCAAGCTGGGTGGGAGTGTCGATCTGCTGGAGGGTAGGAAGGGTCTGCAGAGGGGTCTGGACAGGTTGGGTAGATGGGCCAAGACCAACGGCGTGAGGTTCAACAAGAACAAGTGCCGGGTCTGACACTCTTCTCCCAGGCAACCAGCGATAGGACAAGAGGACACAGCCTCAAGCTTCACCCAGGGAGGTTCAAGTTGGACATCAGGAAGCATTTCTTCTCAGCAAGGGTCATTAGACACTGGAAGGGGCTGCCCAGGGAGGTGGTGGAGTCACCATCTCTGGAGGGGTTTAAGAAAAGACTGGACATGGCCCTTAGTGCCCTGGTCTAGTTGACATGGTGGTGTCAGGGCCATGGTTGGACTCGATGACCCCAGAGGGCTCTTCCAACCTCAGTGATTCTGGGATTCTGTGGGAGGATACACGGGGCACACACAGCTCGCCCCTTCAACCTGCGATGGACACCAAACCCGCAGCTTTGCCACCCCAAGCCGCTGCCGTCCGTGTCCTCGGGCACTTACCTGCTGCCCACGACACTGCCTGCACCAGCAGGAGCCAGCCCAGCACGCTGGCACACCCAGGGGACATGGCACCTCCGCCGACGGCAAGCACCGGTGCTGGGAACAGGGTGGTGGGCATCAGGCACCGGCTCCTCTCCCCCACCCCCAGCACCAGCACCCCCTTGCCAGGGCTGAGCCCCGGCCGCCCTCCCCGCTCCCCATAACCCCACCCCAGCCCCGCCGGTGCCCACGAATGGCTCCGGTGACATCCCGGCCAGGGGTGCAGCCCCCGGGTGCGTGCGTGTCACCCCACGGCCACCGGCGCAGCGTTCCCAGCCGCCCACGCCAGCCGTACCCGGCAGCTCGGTTCACTCCCATCACCTCCCTCCCACTCCTTCCTCTCTCATCCCACAACCGTGCCATGCCGTGCCGTGCCAAACGCCGCTCGACCCCTGCGCCGTGGCAAACCCCTCTGCGCTCCCAGCCCCATAAGCGCACACCCAGAGCGGTTTGGGGCTTGGCACAGGGGGGTCCCCCCCGCTCTCTGCCACCCTGCCCCGACCTTCCTGTCACTCTGGGCAAGGAGCTCCTCAACGAGGGCACAGGAGGAGCCATCTCTGCACCTCGGGACCCCGGTGCCAGGCAGGGGGAGGCGAGAGTGGGATGGAGCCACCAGATGGTACAGGGTGGGGACCGGGGCTGCCCCGTAGCTGGGGGCGATGCCCAGCCAGCGCCGTGGGCATGGCCTCAGCGTGGTCCCACTGTCCAGGGCCAACTGTCCCCATCGATGGATGAAGTCACTGCGGACCCGGGGTACTCACCTGCTGCCAGAAAACCCTCTCGCCGCGTCTCGGCTGGGACCGGCTCTCTGGTAGGAGGTGACGGCGGTGACGGTGGCGTCTGGCGGAGCAGGAAAGGTGAGTCCCGGAGAGGACGAGCCAGCTCGTGGGGCTCCGACGAGGAACCTCGAGGATGATTTTGCAACCTCGCTCCTATGAAAACTTTCGACACTCGCCACAGGATTTGCAAAGCTCTCCTAGAACCAGTCCCAGTGGCCACAGGCAAACTGGGTGGGGGGGTAGGATGGGCATCACCCCCCCCCGAGTGCCTCCATCACCCCAGCCAGGACCCCCCTGCAGCCACCCCACGAAAGCAGCCGTGTCCCCCCCCTCTCCAGAACACCCTCGGGTGCCCACCCAGGTGTCCCCGCCGGGGGGGTCCTGTGGCTGCTCGGCCTCGTGTCCCACCTGGCAGCGGCCAAGAGCCACCATGGCCAGTGCCACGGCTTGTGGCTGCGCCGGTGACTTCCCCGGCATGGGGCAGAGGTGCCGTGGGGGCCGCGGGCAACCCCACGAGCAGCCATGGCAAGGACAATGGCACCGTGCTCCTCGCCGCCCCAATAAGGAGGTGATGGGCGCAGCAGGGGTGCCTGGGGGGTCCCCCTGGTCCCTGCTGTGGGGCTGTGCCCCCCCACGCCCCAGCCCCACGCTCGCAGCTGGGTTGGGTGGAGCAGGAGGCGGCGGTTTATCATCTGCAAAACAAGTCTGGGCTCAGCACCTTCTAATTTGGGAGTTTTCCTAATTACAGGCACCTGCTCATCAGGAGAAACAGGACTTGGGGGGGGACAGAGCCACGGGAGAGGTGGCATCTGCCCAGCCTGGTCCTGGTGTCCCCATGATGCTGCTTGTGTGGGTGGCTGGGGGGGCAGATCCTTACCTGAGGACCACAGACCCTCACCTGGGGACCTCAGACCCTCACCCAGGGACCACAGACCCTCACCCAGGCACCTCAGCCCATCACCCAGGGACCACAGACCCTCACCCAGGGACCGCAGACCCTTGCCCGGGCACTGCAGCCCATCACCCAGGGACCACAACCCCTCGCCTGGGGACCGCAGACCCTCACCCAGGGACCGCTCCTCTTGCTGCAACCAGAGCAAGGACCTCCCAGCCCAGCCAGTGGGGACGATGGGGACGATTCCTCCAGCCTCCCCCCAGCCCCTCGCACCCGCCGTGGGTGACGTTGCATCCCTTGGGTTCCCCCGGCAGATGCGTTTCCAGATGGCCTGGGAGGGCGGGGGTGACACAGAGGGGCTGTGCCGAAGCGTTTCCCTGCACACACGTCCCCGAGCACTGAACATCTCGGGGGGTGGGGGGGCTCCGTAGGCACCTGCCCTGCGCAGCAGAGCTTCGATGGGCCTGGGGAAACACGGTGCCGTTGGGGCCAGTGCTGCCCAAGAGCATCGACCACGGTCACCACGCTGGAGGGAAGGGATGGCATCCAGAGGGACCTGGACAGGCTGGAGAGCTGGGCCTGTGCGAACCGCATGGAGTTCAGCAAGGCCAAGTGCAAGGTCCTGCAGGTGGGTCGGGGCGATCCCAAGCACAAATCCAGGCTGGGTGGGGAATGGAGTGAGAGCAGCCCTGAGGAGAAGGACTTGGGGTGATGGGTGACGAGAAGCTCACCATGAGCCGGCAACGTGAGCTGACAGCCCATAGCCACCCGTGTCCTGGGCTGCATCCCCAGCAGCGTGGCCAGCAGGGTGAGGGGGGGATTCTGCCCCTCTGCTCCGCTCTCCTGAGACCCCCCTGCAGTGCTGCGTCCAGCTCTGGGGCCCCAACAGCAGAAGGACACGGAGCTGGTGGAGCGAGTCCAGAGGAGGCCACGGAGATGATGCGAGGGCTGGAGCCCCTCTGCTCTGGAGACAGGCTGGGAGAGCTGGGGCTGTTCAGCCTGGAGAAGAGAAGGCTCCGGGGAGACCTTCTAGCACCTTCCAGCACCTGGAGGGGCTACAGAAAAGCTGGAGAGGGACTTTTGACAAGGGCAAGTAGTGACAGGACGAGGGGGAACGGTTTTAAACTGCAAGAGGGGAGATTGAGATGAGATCTGAGGAAGAAATTCTTTGGTGTGAGGGTGGTGAGAGCCTGGCCCAGGCTGCCCAGAGCAGCTGTGGCTGCCCCCTCCCTGGCAGTGTTCAAGGCCAGGTTGGATGGGGCTTGGAGCAACCTGGTCTGGTGGAAGGTGTCCCTGCCCATGGCAGGGGGTGGGACTGGATGGTCTTTAAGGTCCCTTCCAACCCAAACCAGTCTGTGATTCTGTGACACAAGCCCAGGACGGACAGACGTGCTCCGTGAACACGGCTGAGCCGGCGCCCGGTGCCGCCCGCACGCTGCACTTCAATAAAACAGCTGTTAAACCTCTTTTTTTTTTTTCTTTTTCCATTTTCTTTTCCTTTTTCCCCCAACATCAGCAACTCCCCAGCTCACACACGAGGGGATTTTGCCAAGCAACGCTCTGCCTTTCTCATTCCAAGACTTCAAAGGTGCTGGTAACGTTCCCAAAAGCTGGAGCGAGCGAATGTAACTGGTATTTAAGGAGAGCAAACAGGAGGGCCAGGTAATTGCGGGTGCCGGCTCCACGTCGGTCACGGCCAGGATAGAGGGGGTCTGTGTGGTGCCCACGTTGGTGGCTGGATGCGGCTGGAAGAGACGGCGTCGGTGTAATTTGTCTGCAAAATTTGGTGGATGGGGGGATGCTGCTATGATTTACTGTGATTTTTCTACCACGGCTGCCCTGGACAGTTTGATTTTTAAAGCAAAAAAATAAAAGAATAAAATAAAATAAAAAGACATCGGCTGGGGAAAAGCGAGGGCACATATGAAATGAATCAAGAGCTGGCGAGCGGCTGCGTCTGCAGCTGCAGCAATAAACGCGGCAGCCACACGCGGGCCACGGGGACGGAGCCCGCCGGGGCACCCCCTCGCCGAGGAAAAACCGAGCGGTTTCCGAAAGCGTAGAGGAAAACACTGACGGGGGGGTTGAGGGGAGCGGGGGGGGGACGGCGCATACCGGAGGGAGCACGTCACGGCTTTACTTGGCGCCCGAGACACACGCAAAGGTTTCATGGGAGCCACGTGTGGAAGCGTGGGCCAGGAGACGGCGTGGGAGGAGATGTCGGGGCGTGGGGGACCTTGGTGGGACCCCAGCGCCGGGGGCACACGCGGACCCTTGAGCAGGGGGCAGGACCCCCCTGGTCTGTCCCGCACCCCCGGTCTGTCCCGCACCCCCGGCGGTGGGTGACCACGTGCTTCCACTATTGAAGGATGATGGTGGGGAGGGGTAGGGGGGGAAGAGGTGACCACTGGAGACCCCCCCCGGCCACGCGGTGCCGTCACTGCTGGCGCCACAGGTAGGTCTGGATGGAGTTGGCCGGAGCCACGGTCTCGATGAAGCCAACGGCGGGGTCCTCGATGCTGAACGGCACGTCCCAGCCAGACCTTGGCGGGGGAAGAGGGGCTGAGCGGGTGGGCACGGCCAGAGCCGAGTGTCCCCCGCCCCCACCGTGTCCCCACAGCCCGGGCTGCCCCACTGACCTGTTGAGGACCACCAGGACAATGGCACCGTCGGGGCGCAGGACGGCCACATGCTCCAGCTGGCAGAGGAGGCACCGGCGGCTGCTGCGCAGCCCCACGCGCCGCGAGCCCTCGGGGATGAATTTGCTGCGGGGAGAGGAACGGAGAGGGATCGTGCCCCCGATCTCGGGTTGGCGGCAGCGCCTGAGCTCCCCCCACCCCGGCCCTGACCCACCTGAAGTGCCCCAGGTGGTAGAACATGGGCTGCTTGTAGAAGGTGTCCTTGCTGCTGTCCACGATGACGGGGCTGTCCACGTAGTTCTTGACCCAGTTGGGGCCCCCCTCCAGGTCCAGCGCCAAGTTCCAGTCGGTCCAACCGGCCACGAAGTGGTTCAGGACCTGGGCAGGGAAGGGGGTGAGCAGGGCTGAGCCCCCAGCCCGCGGCGGGCAGTGCTGGTGACAAGGGGACACCGTACCGTGAGGATGCTGTGGCTGTAGCGGTCCCCTCGCTCCCAGCAGCCCAGGGACACGGAGAAGTGGTAGGTGAGGAAGCCGCTGCAGGCCTCCGTGTAGAGGAGAAAATGGTCGGGGAAGAGTTTGTGGGTGGCTTCCAGGCTACAGCTGGCTGGGACGAGGCCGTCCAGGTACCAGTGAACCCCAACGCCAGCGACATAGCCAGCAGCGGTGGCATTGCCCAGGACCTGGGGGTGGGGAGCAGAGGAGACGCCTCGCACCAGGGCCACCAGCGCCCTGAGCCCCGTGGGGACGGACACACAGAGCCCATGTGCCAGTGGGGTCCCCTGGGGCCACCTGCACCCCCTTTTGTCCCCTCTTACGGGCAACGTAGGCTCTGATGCCTGCAGCCCCCTCCCTCCAGCACCTGCACCCCAAGCAGCAAGACACGAGCAGCACCCCGATGTGGCTCCAGCACCCCGATGTGGCTCCAGCACCCTGATGTGGCTCCAGCACCCCGATGTGGCTCCAGCACCCTGACAGGGCTCCAGCACCAAGACGGGTACAGAGCCCCTTGGTGGCCCCCTCCTTGGGGGGTCTCGCGCCACGGCACTGCCTGGTCCCCGGGTGCTGCCTTTTCGAGGTGACGGAGGGACGCGCTGTGCCCTTCCCTACAGCTCCAGCCTCGCTCGAGGCAGTGGCAGGAGCACGTTTTGTTTCCTTTCCTTTGAATTTAAGGTAATTTCATAGAAAAATTCCCACAAACGGCTCTTCGGCATCGCGAAGGGTGAGCCGAACTGTCCGAAACTCTGCTTGCAGCGCTGCGGGAAGCTGGGATGGAGATGTCACCTCCTGTTCCTGCTTCAGCCCAGCACCCGCAGAGGCGGTTGCTACCGAATTAGCCAGCTCCAGCAGACCCAGAATCACAGAACCCCAGAATCAATGAGGTTGGAAGAGCCCTCTGGGATCATCGAGTCCAACCATTGCCCTGACACCACCATGGCAACTAGACCAGGGCACTAAGGGCCATGTCCAGTCTTTTCTCAAACCCCTCCAGAGATGGTGACTCCACCACCTCCCTGGGCAGCCCCTTCCAATGGCTAATGACCCTTGCTGAGAATAAATGCTTCCTCATGGCCAACCTGACCCTCCCCTGGCCAAGCTTGAGGCTGTGTCCTCTTGTCCTGTCGCTGGTTGCCTGGGAGAAGAGGCCGACTCCCACCCCACTACAACCTCCCTTCAGGTAGTTGTAGACTGCACTAAGGTCACCTCTGAGCCTCCTCTTCTCCAGGATAAACACCCCCAGCTCCCTCAGCCGTTCCTCATAGGTCAGACCCTCCAGACCCTTCACCACCTTGGTCGCCCTCCTCTGGACTTGCTCCAACACCTCAACATCTCTCTTGAAGTGCGGGGCCCAGAACTGGACACAGGATTCAAGGTGCGGCCTCACCAGTGCCGAGTACAGAGGGACGATCACTGCCCCAGACCGGCTGGCTACACTATTCCTGATAGAGGCCAGGATGCCATTGGCCTTCTTGGCCACCTGGGCACACTGCTGGCTCATGTTTAGCCGGCTGGCGATCAGCACCCCCAGGTCTCTTTCCACTGGGCCACTTTCTAACTACTCTTCCCCCAGCCTGTAGCGCTGCATGGGGTTGGTGTGGCCCAAGTGTCAGACCCGGCACTTGTTCTTGTTGAACCTCACGCCGTTGGTCTCGGCCCATCGATCCAACCTGTCCAGATCCCTCTGCAGACCCTTCCTACCCTCCAGCAGATCCACACTCCCACCCAGCTTGGTGTCATCTGCACATTTACTGAGGGTGCACTCAATCCCTACGTCTAGATCATCTATAAAGATATTGAACAGCACCGGCCCCAGAACTGAGCCCTGGGGGACACCGCTGGTGACCGGCCGCCAGCTGGACTTGGCCCCGGTTTGCCTCGTGCTCTGTCGAGGCCTGTGGGTTTCATCTTTAGCTGAAACCCCAAATTAAGGGTGGGAAAGGGGGAGACAGAGCAGGGGGGGGCTTTGCTGTTCACCACTTTGGCCCAGTGCGGGAGGTGGATGCGTTGGTCGTCCAGGATGATGAGGCGGGTGCGGTGGGGGCTGCGGGCCAACGCGGGCCCCAGGTCCCGCACGATGAAGTCCCGCTGGTGCGCGGCGGTGAAAACGATGGTGGGGAACTCGGGGGGGGTGAGGAGGGCTGCGAGGGGCTCGTTCTGCACTGTCACCGCCCAGAAGGTCACGTTGTGGGTGGCGTATTCATCCAGGAACCTGGCGCGAGGAAAGGTGGGGGCAGCGTCAGCCGTACCCGCCCGCCCCGACCTGCTCCCCGGTCCCTTGAGCATCCCGGCCCCGGGGGACGGTACTTGATGAAGTAGTTGGCCCAAGTCTTGTGGTACTTGTCCCCCGCCTGCCCCTTCAGCGTGCCCTTCCCACGGATGTCCCCGTTGCTCTTTATCCAGGCCGGGGTGGTCCAAGGGCTGGCATACAGCAACAGCGGCCACTTGCTCATGGCCGAGGCTCGGTGCAGGAGGGGGATCTGTAGGGAAGGGGCAGAGGGTCCGTCTCAGCTCCACTGCAGCCCCCCCGCCGGCCCTGAAACCATGAGGCTCAGGGTGGGAGGAAGGGGAGCACCCAAGGGACCTCTGCACCACCCCATGGCACGGTGCCCCAGCTCTGCGCCCTGCCAGCCCCAGCCAGGGTGCGCCGGGACGTGCCCCGGAGGAGGTGCCAGCTCCCGAGGGCTGTCCCCACGTGCCCTGCCACCCCGCGTGGGGTCCCCGTGGGAGATGGGACAGGCACCGATGACTTCCACCTCCCACCTTCAGCTTCACGTCCTCCTCCGCCAGCTCGAAGTGCTTCAGCTCGTAGTCGTCGGGGACGTCGTCGTAGCTGTAGGGACGCACGGAGAAGTCGCTGCACGCCATGGGGAGCCGGACGAGGTTGTACTCGATCCCTGCGGAGCGGAGGAAGAGCATCAGGCAGTGCCAGAGCAGACGCCCAGGTGACGGGCGGGGACGGGCACAGCCACCTCCCGGGTCACCAGCGCCCTCGTCGCTCACCGCTCTCGGAGAAATAGGAGCGGAGCAGGTTGTCCTGGGCCGGCTGCGACAGGGAGAGGATATTCATGGCAGCGGCGTCGGAGAGGGACCCGCCGAAGCCCTTCACGTGCTGGTACAGCGCGGAGACGTTGAGCGTCAGCAGCAGCCCTGCGAGGGTGACCCCGGCTCAGCTGGGGGTCCTGGGTGGCACCCACCGCCCACCTGGCCGCAGCGGGTACCTGGGGTGCCCGGGCCGGGCTGGAAGCTGCCCTCGCCACGCTCCAGCCGCTTGCCGCCCTTGCTGCTCTCGTACTTGACGTAGGCGCCCGGGGCCGGCAGCTCCACGGGGTCCAGCGTGTCGCAGTACGTGGCGTTGCAGACGCACACCATGGCGTCGCGCCCGAAGTACTTGGGGCTGCAGGGCCGGGCGCCTGGGGGGGCACGGGCAGGGTGGGGACAGCCACCGGCTTGGGGACGTGTCCCTGCCGGAGCTCCCCTGCCCACCCTGGGGTGCTCCCTATGCCCCCGCACCCCGTCCCCTCCCCGGGCACCCCAGCTCTGGTGCTGCCCTGGGGCTCCTGACCCTGTCACAGGGCACCCTGGTGCCCAAGCCACGCTGTCCCATTGCCACCCTGCCATGTCCCTTTGCCACCCCGCACTGTCCCATTGCCACCCTGCCATGTCCCCTTGCCACCCCGCAATGTCCCATTGCCACCCTGTGCTGTCCCATTGCCACCCTGTGATGTCCCATTGCCACCCCGTGATGTCCCATTGCCACCCCACGCTGTCCCATTGCCACCCCGTGCTGTCCCCACGCTCACCCGCAGCCTGGGGCATCGCCTGCAGCAGCGGCAGCAGCAGCCAGCCCAGGACACCGACAGCCCCCATGGCCCCTCCGCGTCCCCCTCGGCTCCGGCGGGTCCCGGGGGGCAGATCCTGCGGGCGGGGGCACCCCCAGAGCCCAAGCGGGCACAGGAGGGGGTGCAGGGACAGGCTGGATCGGTGCCATCTCCTCTCCCCCGCTCCTCCTCTCTCTGCCCGGCAGCTCCTGCCCCACGCTCCGTCCTCATCCTCCCCCCCGCAGCTACAACGACCCTCTCCTCACAGGACACTGAGGTGGGTCCATCCCTCCCAGGAACCCACAACCCACCCACCTTCACCTTGGCTGCTCCCCTACCTGCGCTGCCGCCAGCCTTCCTCCTCCTCCTCCTCCTCCTCCTCAGGCAGCTCCAGTCTCCCCACCTCACCTTTACGGGGAGACCTCCCTTCGCAGCACACCCTCTCCCACCCCCACGGCTCCTCCTTGCTCTTCTCGCCCGTACCTACCGCAGGGCTTGGACCCGGACATTCCTACGTCTCCTCGCCGCGGGGCCGGGGAACACGGGGGTCCCCCCTTCGCCTCCCGCTGCCTCCGGAGAGGAGAGACGGGGACATCACGGTGGCAGCGCGTGGGGCCCCACCGGCACAGGGAGCTGCAGCTCTGAGAACCCACCACGACGCCCTGAAGGAAGAGCCGATCCTGTCTCAGGTCAGGCAGGGGCTGGAGGGGTCCCTGGCAGTGCCTATGGGCACCGCAGGGCACCCTGCGAGCGAGCTCTAACAGCACCTTGGGTGATTTATCCCTGCCCATCACCCCCGGTCCCCCATTCCCCCCCAAAGCTGCCGTAGCCACGCACCCAGCGGGTCCAGGACCCCCAGGTGAGGGTGGCGAACGTGGCTGCAAGACCCTTGCAGCAAAAGAACCCCTTAGGTGCAGCCGCGCAGGAGCTGGGGACGTTGCCGTGCCCTGCCCGAGCCTTTTGCGTTGCACAGTGGCACCAGTAGCACCAGTAGCAAGCTGGCAAGCGCCCCAGCTCCCGCACAGGCAGGGCTACGCCGTCAAACCAGACCCATGGCGGGGAACCCTAAAACCAGCCGTGCCAGGAGCAGAGCTCTGCGCCCCTGGACCTGGGGACAAACCGCTCCGGGAGCGCTGGCAGCTCCTCTGAGAACATCCATCCCAGTTTGAAGAGCCACAGCTGAACTGGGCCGGCTCCCCCAGGCACACGGACAGCACCCGGTCACATCGCCCAGGACATCCCCGCTCCCGTGGACACGCACCCATCGCTGTGGGGATGCCCTTGAGGGGTGACCCGTGGGGGGACCGTGGGCACGCACACGGGCACCCATCGCTGCTGGATGCCCTCGCAGGGGTGACCCGTGGGGACACAGACAGCGCCCAGCTCGCAGCCCCCCCTCCGCCTGCCCGAGAGCATCGGAGCCGGGGCTCGGCGTTTCCCCCCACAGGGTTAATCCTCCCCGTTACTCTCCCTCCCTGGGTGGAGCAGCTCTTGGTGACTAATTTTTTCCTTTTCTGCCATATCAGATCCAGCTGTGGGGCAATTCGATTAATCAAAGTTCCTCCTACACCCCCCCCCCACCTCCCCAGCGCTGCCCTGTCACCGTCCTGCGCCTCTGCAAGCCACGACGGGGGGGACCGAGCCACGGGGGACCCCGAGCCATGGAGGGACCGAGCCACGGGGGCACCGAGCCACAGGGGGACCGAGCCACGGGGCGCCCGGGCCAGCTGCCACTGGGGACGGGGCAAACAGAGCTGGGCACCCCCCCCCCGGTTACAAGTCACGGGGCAAACGGGCAACCCTAGAAAGAAGCTCCTGGCCTCGTCCCTCTGCCCCGTGGGTCTCCCACCCCCAGCCACGTGCTACACCCGGCCTAATAAATCCTAATTTTTTTGGGGGGGGAGTTAATAAATCAGCCCCTGTTGCCCCCCACGGTCACCAGCTGCCTCCTGGGTGGCTGCCACCCCCCCGGGGTGCCCCGTACCCCCTTTCCCTCCCCATTTTGGGGGTCTGGCTCTACCTGTCCCCCACCCAACCGCAGCCCCGCAGCTCCCGGGAGCAAAACCCGCTGCGGAGGCTGCTGGGACTTGTCCCTCTCTCATCCCTGTCACCACCGTCCCTATCTCAACCCTATCGACACCCCAGCTGATAAGAGCTTCTTGCTGAGCTGGAAAAGTGAGACCCAGGGGAAGGGCAACGCCTCGGCGCGGCGCGGGTGGCACAGGGAGATGTGGGGAAGCCCCACCAAATCCTTCCGGAGCCGCTGCTCGGCGCCGCTCCCGGCACACGGTTTCTCACGGCGTTCGCGGCCCTGCCCCGTGAGCGGGCGGAGGAGCCGGGAGGGGGGGGGAATTTTGGCCCTATGGCCAACCCCAAGTGGGGATGGGGACCCTGGGAACGCGGCGTTGAGGCCGAGCTGCCTTTATGGGGACGGCGACTAGGAAAAACATCGGTGCCAAAGCGGGAGCCGGGCGCGGAGGGACTCGCTGCGGTGACAGGGCAAGCTCCAGGGTCCTGCTGGAGGGACGAGGACGGGACCAGTGACCACCAGCAAGAGCCGGTCTCCCCGTGCATCCCGGCATCCCGCCTCCCGACATCCCACTCCTGACATCCCAGGATGCCGGGATGCACAGGGAGACCCGGTTCTTGCTGGTGGTCACTGGTCCCGTCCTCCCAATCCCAGCAGCCACCAGCACCGCAAAAACGAGCCAACGCTTTGCACAAGAATTAATGAGCCAAACCCAACGACGTCGGAGGATTCGGCCCGGCTCCAGTTCACCAGGAGCCAGTTGGGTCCTTCAGAGCTCTGCGGCACAGGGACGAGGACACGCGTCCCGGGATGATTCAGCGTCCGGACGTCGAGTTTTATTACCAGGGTCAGGAAAACATTAAAGGAAGGTGGTGAGTAAGAAGCTGGGAAAGAAGCAGCAGGTGGAGGAGCGGTGCTGCACTGGGATGCGGGATGCCGGGAGCGGGATGCCGGGAGCGGGGCTCGTTGTCACTGCGATCCTGGAGAAATATTTCCCTCTCGTGGACAAACACAAAGAGCCTCAGGGCAGGAGCGGGGGATGCTCCGTGCCCCTCTGCACAGCCAGCTCGCCCCAGGACCCGGGTGTTGTGGGGTCCCAGGGTTCCTGTCCCGGTGGCATCACGGCGTGGGACGTGCCAGCGCCCCAGGGTGACCCTGTCACACACTCACCCGCCACCCTGGGCGCTGCTGGAGCTGTCCCCAGCCTGACACTGGGCCACATCCTTCCCACCTCAACCCGAGCTGACCCAGCTCAGCCCCAGCCTCCCTCCCTCACCCTGCCCGCAATCGCGACCTCCCTGCCCTGCTCCTCCACCCAGCACCCTCCCTCCTTCCTGGGTGTGCCGGTGCTCAGCACCCACTCCTGGCCCCGTGCCCGCTTACCCAACCTGCCCCGGCTCCGGGACGGTGCTGAACCCCTGGGTGCACCCTGAGCGTCCTCATCGCAGCGGGGAACCGCTCTGCCCCAGCTGCTCCATCCCTGCAGGGGACGGTGTGCCCCATGGCAGGGGACACTGTGCCCCATGGCAGGGGACAGCGCGCCCCATCCGGGCATCCCTCTCCCTGCCAAGCCCCAGGAGAAGCTGGCAGCTGCCCTGACCTCACCATGGAGCTGGTCTCACCTCCAGCCCCGCGGATCCCCCACACACCCTGGGTTAGGTGGGACACGGCCCACGCACGCCCCCAGCCCCGCTCCAGGCTCCGAGCGGCTCCAGCTCAGCACAAAAAGCCCTGAAAGCTGAAGCTTTGCCGCAATCCCTGCCCAGGGCTTCCACCAAGGTGGACGTCCAGGTGCTTCACCCTCTGCTCCCACTCCAGGACCCACAGTACCTGCGTGCAGGGTATTTTTTGGGCTCCGTTCCCTGGGTGCCACCCACCCACAGCGCCCAGGAGGGACCCAGACATTTCATTTCCAGCCACAGCCATAGAGGCAGCGTCAGCGTTTAATGTCGGAGCAGCAGCAAACAGCCTGTGGGATCTCCCCCCCGAGGGGCACCGGTGCCCCCGACCCTCCTGCAACGCGCACGGTGCTCCCCGGGCCGGCTCACTCCTCCGCTCGCCCGAGCGCTTGGCAATGGTGAGCTGCCCCCTCCGAGCCCGTGGGGCTTCTCTCCTGGTCCAGTCCCTGGCCAACCATGGGCATCCCAGCCCCGTCACTGCCGCCGCTGCCACAGGTAGGTCTGGATGGAGTTGGCTGGAGCCACGGCCGCGATGAAGCCACCCGTATCGGCCAAGCTGAAGGTGACGTTCTGCAGGGACCTGGAGGGCGAGGAGCAGCGGGGTCGGAGCTGCGGCAGCTCCCGAGCACCAGCAGTGGCCAAGGCTCAGGAGGATGAGCCACGTGTGGCCTGGCAGGATGAGCCACCACGCTCACGGGTCGCATCACTCACCGGTTCAGAACCACGACGACCACGGCGCCGTCGGGGCGCAGGAAAGCCGTGTACTCCAGCTCTGTCTTCTTGGACTCTCTGGAAGCAACAAGCCCCACACGCTGGGAGCCCTCGGGGATGAACTTACTGCACAGGCACGGAGCAAGAAGCACAGAATCCCAGAATCAATGAGGTTAGAAGAGCCCTCTGGGCTCATCGAGTCTAACCATGGCCCTGACACCACCATGGCAACTAGACCAGGGCACTAAGGGCCATGGCCAGGCTTTTCTTCAACCCCTCCAGAGATGGTGACTCCACCACCTCCCTGGGCAGACCCTTCCAATGGCTAATGACCCTTGCTGAGAAGAAATGCTTCCTGATGTCCAACCTGACCCTCCCCTGGTGAAGCTTGAGGCTGTGTCCTCTTGTCCTATTGCTGGTTGCCTGGGAGAAGAGGCCGACTCCCACCCCGCTCCAACCTCCCTTCAGGTACTTGTAGACTGCACTAAGGTCACCTCTGAGCCTCCTCTTCTCCAGGCTAAACAGCCCCAGCTCCCTCAGCCGTTCCTCGTAGGTCAGACCCTCCAGACCCTTCACCAGCTTGATCCCAGGAGGCAACCCCAGGAAAGGAGTCAGACCCCAGCAGAGCTCTCCTCCCACCAAACCTCCCCCTCTCCCTTCCCAACAACCTGCTGCTGCGACCACGGAGCTGGAGCCCGGGCAGCTGGGGGGGGGTCCCGGGGGGGTCCCGACCCACCTGAAGTGCCCCATGTGGTAGAACATGGGCTGCTTGTAGAAGACGCCTTCGCTGGAGTCCACGATGACGGGGCTGTCCACGTAGTTCTTGACCCAGTTGGGGCCCCCCTCCAGGTCCAGGGCGAGGTTCCAGTCGGTCCAGCCCGTCACAAAGTGGTTCAGGTTCTGCAAGGGGACAGCCCAGCCGTGTGCCCGAGGAGCGGGGTGCTGACGGACGGGGGAGTGCGCCGGCAGCCCCCGCCGGTGCCCACGGCGCAGGGTGGTGGCCTCACCGTCAGGATGCTGTGGCTGTACTGGTTCCCCCGCTCCCAGCAGCCCAGGATAACGTCCCTCTCCCAGAAGTGAGCCCCGATACACGCCTCCGTGGCCAGGATGAAGTAATCGGGGAAGAGCTCGTGAGTGGGCACCACCGTGTCCTGGATGGGACCGATGAAGTCCAGGTACCAGTGGATGCCGATGCCGTGGATGTAGCGAGATGCTTCTTCATCCTCCAGGACCTGGCAGGGAGGAGAGTTGGCCACCACTCCGTCCCCCGGGGCAGAGAGCCGGCACCCCAGCCCTCGTGCCACAGGATGGAGCGACCAAGCTCACCACTTTGGCCCAGTGCGGGAGATGGAGCCGGTTGTCATCCAGGATGATGAGCTGGACGTGGTGGTGGGAGCTGTTGGCCAACGCCGGGCCAAGGTCCCGCGCAATGAAATCCCGTTGCTGCTCGGCCGTGAAGCCCAAGCACTGGAAGGGGTAGTTGTTGATCAGCCCGGCCGTGGGCTCGTTCTCCGCCGTCACCGCCCAGAAGGTCACGTTGTGTTTGGCGTATTCATCCAGGAACCTGGGCGTTGGGGACAGGGGTGAGCCCTGAGGGTCTCCCCAACGCCACCGTTGAGGATGCCCTGGGTATCCCCCCCGTCCCCTCGCCCCAGGAACTCCTCACCGGATAAAATAGTTGGCCCAAGTCTTGTGGTACTTGTCCCCCGCCTGCCCCTTCAACGTGCCCTTCCCCACGAAGGACTCGCTGGTCTTCATCCACGTTGGGGAGGTCCAAGGGCTGGCGTACAGCGAGAGCGGCCGCTTGCTCATGGCCGACGCTCGGTGCAGGAGGGGGATCTGCAGGGAAGGGGCAGAGGGACCACCTGAGCCGAGTCACCCACGCCCCGAATCCCGCTCTCCTCCTTCCCACCGCCTGCCTTCAGCTTCGTGTCCTCCTCTCGCAGGGTGAAGTGGGCGAGCTCATAGTCGAAGGGGACGTCGTCGTAGGTGTAGGCGTGGAGGGAGAAGTCGCAGCTGGCCATGGGCACCCGGACGAGGTTGTACTCCAGCCCTGCCAGGCGCAGCGGGGTGGGACGGGAGGTCCCCAAGCCCCCGCTGACTCCCAGGCAGAGACCCGCAAGGTCCCCCGTCACCATCCCTCCCTGATCTTCTCACCTTCCTCAGAGAAGTACGAGCGGAGCAGGTTGTCCTGGGCCGGTTCGGGCAGGGAAAGGACGTTGATGGCAGCCGCGTCGGTGATGGAGCCACCGAAACCCTTCACCTTCTGGTACCGCTGCGTCGTGTCCACAGTCAGGACGAGATCTGCGGGGAGGGGAGCCGGGGTGACGGCAGGTCACGGGCAGGGTTGGGCCCGTCTCCGCCGGCCGCAGCGGGTACCTGGGGTGCCCGGGCCGGGCTGGAAGCTGCCCTCGCCGCGCTCCAGCCGCTTGCCGCCCTTGCTGCTCTCGTACTTGACGTAGGCACCCGGGGCCGGCAGCTCCACGGGGTCCAGCGTGTCGCAGTACGTGGCGTTGCAGACGCACACCATGGCGTCGCGCCCGAAGTACTTGGGGCTGCAGGGCCGGGCGCCTGGGGGGGCACGGGCAGGGTGGGGACAGCTGCCAGCTTGGGGACGTGTCCCTACCGGAGCTCCCTCTGCCCCCTCCCCGGGCAGCCCGGGTCCCCGCACCCCGCTGCCACCCCCAGACTCACCCGTGGCCCGGTGCGCAGCCAGCAGCAGCAGCCAGCCCAGGGCACCGGTGGCCCCCATGGCCCCTCCGTGGGTCCCGGTAGGTCCCAGAGGGTGCAGGACCTATGAGCAGCGGCACCGTCAAAGCCTCTTGTCCACAGTGGCACCCCGAGCCGCTGCCGGTGGCACCTTCAGCTGGTCCCGGTGGCACCCCAAACCAGTGCCGGTATCACCCTGAACCGGCCCCGGTCTCACCCTGAATCGATCCTGCTAGCACCCCAAGCTGGTCCCGGTATTACCTCGAACCGAGCCCAGTATCACCCCGAACCGATCCCGGTATTACCCCGAACCGACCCCGGTACCACCCCGAGCCGGTCCCAGCAGCACCCTGAACCGACCCTGGTATCACCCTGAGCTGGTCCCGGTAACACCCCGAACCGACCCCGGTATCACCCTGAACCAGCCCCGCTATCACCCCGAACCGGTCCTGCTATCACCCCAAACCGAGCTCGGTATCACCCCAAGCCGGTCCCGGTAACACCCCGAGCCGGCCCCGGCCGCCCCCGCAGCCCCGGGGCCGCTCCCGGTCTCACCTTTAAGGCCTCCCCGTTCCGCCCGCGCCCGGGGCACCGGTGCAGGAGCGGCACCGGGCAGGGTAAGGCCACGGGTGCGGGCCCGGCCCTGCCTCCGCCACGGTAACGGGGCCGCGGCCCCGGGGGAGCCCTCTCACCCCCCGCTCCGCTCCCGGTACCGGGGGGACCCCAGGAGGCGCGGGCGGGCACCGGGCACCGCGTCCCCGCTCCGCTCCGCCCCCGCCCGCTCCGGTAGCGGCTGCGGACCCGCCACGGACCCGCCCCCGGGGACGCCGGCGCCCGGTGTCCCGCCGCTCACGTGGCCGATCAGCTGACCCCGTCGGCCCCGCCCCTTACCGGCGCCACCGGCCCCGCGCGCGCGGGCACCGCGTTTATTGGGGCTGTAGCGAAGGGGCCGGCGCGGGGGGCCCGGCCCCGCGACGCGGCCGCGGGGACCCCCCGAGGGGGGGGACTCGACACCGGGCACGGGACGGGCACGGCCAGCGCGGGGGACCGGGGACCGAGACCGGGACCGGGACCGGCCAGTGTGGGGACGGGGCTAGGGGGCGGGAGAGGGGACAGGGGTCAGGGCTGGGGACAGGGCTGGGGACAGGCACGGCCAGCACAGAGGACGGGGCAGGGGACAGGCACGGTCATCCCAGGTGACAGACATGGCCAGGACAGGGGACAGGGCAAGGGGACAAGGCATGGCCAGTGTGGGGGACAGGCCCGGCTGGCAGTGGGGACAGGGCAGGGGACAGGCCCAGCCACCCCAGGGGACAGGCACAGCCAGCATAAAGGACGGGGCAGGGGACAGGCAGAGCCAGCACAGGGGACAGGGTAAGGGGACAAGGCATGGCCAGTGTGGGGGACAGGCACGGCTGGCACAGGGGACAGGCACGGCTGGCACAGGGGACAGGGCAGGGGACAAGGCATGGCCAGCACAGGGAGGGGACAGGGCAGGGGGACAGGCCCATCCATCCCAGGGTAGAGGCATGACTGGCACGGGGACAGGCACAGCCGGCACAGGGGACAGCGCAGGGGACAGGCCCGGCCGTGTCAGCCCCCCAGGGGACCAGCCCCTCGCCCTGGCCCCGCCGGGGCAGCAGCAGCAGCAACGTCCGAGCAATGTCCGATGGCCGTGGCCCACAGCGGGACCCCCGTCCCCGCGCCGGGAGGGTCCCCGCGGTGAGGCCGGGGTGTCCCGTCAGAGGACACTCTCCTTGCAGGTCCCGCTGAGGCTGCGCGGGAGGCCGCGCTCCAGGCGGCGGGCGGACAGGAGCCGGCGCAGGGACGAGGTGGAGCTCAGGTCCCCGCAGCTCTGCAGGTGGATCCCGTCGTGGGGCCGCTCCGCGCCGCGCCGGGGACCCTGCAACGCCAGGGGGACAACGGTGGAGGGGTCCCCACCTGCCACCCGGGTGGGGTGGCGAGGGACGGCGCAGGCGTGTGGTGACGTTAAGGACGGGCTCGGTCCTCCCGGGCTGCGCCAGGTCTCGGGCGTCCCGTAAGCCGAGGCTGGGATGTGCCAGCAGTTACTCAGGGGACAAAGTCAAAGCCGTTGTGACACGCTGGATTTCCCCCCTCGTGGCTGCAGCGGGAGGGCGGAGGGAAAGGGGCTGCGGCGCCACGAAGGGCTGGGCGAGGACGGGGCCATGGGACGGGGGCTCTGCCTGCGGGCCCTGCCTGCAGCTGGGGTGCCAGCGCCGTGGGGTGCTGATGCCATGGGGTGCCAACACCGTGGGACGCTGACACCTTGGGGTGCCAGCGCCATGGGATGCCAACGCCATAGGGTGCTGATACCATGGGGTGGTGACGCCATGGGGTGCCAACCCGATACCGTGGGGTGCTGACACCGTGGGGAACTGACACTGCGGGGTGCTGACACCGTGGAGCACCAACATCATGGGGTGCATGGCAGGGGAACGGCCCCCAGAAGGGCCAGCGTGAAGGTGCTGGTGGGGCCTGGAGGGTGGGAGAGGGCGTGGGTGGGGGTCCCTGGGAAAGGGGAGCTGTCCCAGTGCCCTGGGGCACCGCGGCTACCAGAGCTCACCTGCTTGTGGCCCTGGGTGCTGTGCCCAGGCACCTCCACGCCGGCTACCGGGCTGCGCTTGGGTCTCTGCAGGAACCTGGCCACCAGCCCGCGGGTGCCCCGGCAGACTTTGAGGTCCCCGAGGGAGCGGGTCGTCGTCTTGGCCAGCTGCTGCGTCACCTTCTTGGAGGGCAGAGGCTTGTCCTTCCCCGCCGAGCCGGCCCAGAGCAGCGGCGGGGACTCACAGTGCGAGCGGCCGAGCAGGCAGGTCTCTGAGCACAGCCCTGCCGAGACACCGCCGTCCGTGCCGGGACGCTGCTCCCCGCCACGACCTGTCCCCGCTGTCCCCTGCCCAGCCGGTGGGACCGGTACCACCACTGGTCTCCATCGTCCCAGCCCCAGCAGGGTGAGTCCCAGTCCCGAAGGGCTGCAGGAGCCCTCCCGTGGCGCCAGGGTTGGAACGAGGTGATTTTTAAGGTCCCTTCCAACCCAAACCGGTCTGGGGTTCCCCCCCCCACACACCCTCCCCACGTCTACGTCCCCGTGTGTCCCAGCACCCCGACCTGTATCCGCGGAGGAGTCGGACACGGTGTCCTCGAGTGCTTTGGTATAAAGTACATCCCTGAAATCTGCTGGCAGCAAAAAGAGCCGCGCTCAGGCTTCGGCAGCACCCAGCACCCCCCACAACCCACCCAGCACCGCCCCAACTCACCCAGCACCCCCCAAACCCACCTAGCACTCCCCCAACTCACCCAGCACCCCCCAAACCCACCCAGCACCCCCCAACTCACCCAGCACCCCCCAAACCCACCCAGCACCACCCCACCCCACCCAGCACCGCCCCAAACCCACCCAGCACCGCCCCATCCCACCCAGCACTCCCCCAACTCACCCAGCACCCCCCAAACCCACCCAGCACCCCCCAACTCACCCAGCACCCCCCAAACCCACCCAGCACCACCCCACCCCACCCAGCACCGCCCCAAACCCACCCAGCACCGCCCCATCCCACCCAGCACTCCCCCAACTCACCCAGCACCCCCCAAACCCACCCAGCATCGCCCCAACCCACCCAGCACTCCCCCACTTCACCCAGCACCCCCCTGAACTAGCCAGCACCGCCCCATCCCACCCAGCATCGCCCCCACCCACCCCGCACCCCCCAAACCCACCCAGCACCCCCTTCCTCCCAGCCCAGCAGCCCCCCACCCCACCAATTCCCCCAGGACAACCGTCCCCCGCCTCAGCCTGGCCCTAATCCCACCCCGCCACGGACAAACACAGCCCAAACCCGCTGCGCATCGCTCGGACGCGGCACCGCGCACGTCCCCATCGTCACCTACCGGCGTCGCTGGCCATCAGGACGCCGGGGTCACTGTGCGACCTCACGAGCGGGCGCTGGCTCGTCCCCGGCGCTGGGGATGAGGGGCAGGAGGCCTCGCTGTTACGCCGGGGGTGACAGAGGCGTCCAGCGCCGGGTCCCCCGGGCCGGCCAGCCCTGCGGCCCTGCGGCGAGCCCTTCTCCTTGAGCCGCACCTCGGGGAAGCAGGGCCCCACGCAGCGCGCCAGCCCCTCGAGGCGGTTGCAGCTGTGGGTCACGGCTCCCCCCACCAAGACCCCGTGGTGGCCGGGTTCCTCAGTGGAGCAGGAGTAAGAGCGTTCCCCTCGCGCCCGGGGTTGAGGCGTCTCCTCGAAGGGTCCCTGCAAGCCCAGCGTGGGGCTGCGCGCGTGGTGGCTGCAGCGGACGCAGTCCACGCTCAGGCAATAGTCGGCGCGGCTGCGCTGGATGGAGCGGAAGAGGACGTAGTCCATGGAGCGCATGGAGCCCTGCAGCTCCAGCAGGCACGAGTCCTCCGAGGGGCTGCTGTCCCCAGGGATGTCCATGATCTCGGACATGATGAGGGACCCGCTGTCCATGGACACTACGAGGAGCGGGTGAAGAATCACACACACAATGGTTAAGGGTTGGAAGGGACCTCTGGAGATCATCTAGTCCAACCCCCAACCACAGCGGGTTGTCAAAAAGGGTTGGTGCCCCCCCACAGCCCCTCTCCCATCCTCACCTTCTCCGCTGAGGACAATGGAGGGGACGCGGTCGCAGGTGCAGGCGTGCGAGGTGTCCGTGAGCTGCGAGTCGAACAGGGTGACCTGCGGGACAGCGCGGTCAGCGAGGAGCCCGGCCAGCCCCTGCCTGCGGTGCCACCCCCCCCGTTGTCCCACCTGGCTGTCCCCCCGCAGCCCCATCACAGTCTCGTAGGAGGGGGGGAAGTCGGTCGGGTAGAGGGGCACAGGGCTGTCCATGGAGCCGTTGTAGGTGATGCTGCGGGGGAAGAGCACAAAAGCCACGTCGGGTGGGACGAGGCCTGTTTGGGGACAAACGGGTCCCCAGCTCCGGCACCGCGGTGGCCCCCGCTCCCAGCTGGGTACCTCTGCGCGTCGGTCTCGGAGCTGCAGGTGTATTCGGGTGGGTAATAAGGGGGTGGCGGTACCGGGGGCACGAACTCCTCGAAATCCATCATGCTCTGCAGAAAGGTGTCGGGGGGGGACGTGCACTCCAGCGTCACGGAGCTCGAGCGCTGGGGGACCAGCTGCAGGGAGAGGAGGGAGAGCTGGGACCCCCCCCAAACCCAGAGATCCAGCGAGGGACGCGTGTTCCTGGGACGGGGGTCACACCCTGCCCTGGCACCCCGGGACCTGGGTGCTGCTCCCCAACCCCGTGTGCTCCCAAGGCCGGGGCTGGGGACTCACCACATGGACGATGTCGAGGGAGAAGATCTGGATGCAGCACACGACGGCGGAGAGCGTGCAGATGACGGTGGAGAAGACGGTCAGGCCGCAGACGCTGAAGAGAAGATCCTGGGGAGGAGCGGGGTGAGCTGCAGAGCGCGCCGGGGTGCGCGGCCGCTCCCCAGGGACCCCCCGGTGTCCCCCACCTTGAGCGCCACGCGGATGCTCCGGCAGTCGGGGTTGGGGAACATGGTCAGCATCTCGCCCTGCCGGCTGCAGGACGCGGGCAGGGGCTCGGAGCGGGCCTGGCAGCAGACGCACGAGTCCTTCTCCTGGGGACAAGGGACACCGTGAGGGACCTCTGGATGCCGTGCTGTCCTCTGTGCTCCCCCCTGAGAGCCACCGGCGTGTCCCACCACCACCAGACCCCCGCTCCACAGCTCCCCGCTATCCCCAGAGCCCTGCAGCTGGGGACGAGCCGTGCTCAGCCACCCCAGGGGACACGGGGGACCCCCCGCCAGCCCCCCTCACCCTCTCGCAGGCCTCCAGGGACTTCACCAGCTGCGCGTTCTGGCAGGACAGGATGGACCCGGCGAGGCTCAGCATCACGCCCAGCACCGACAGCAACGTGAAGAAGGTGACCTGCAGCGGGGAGGAGAGGGGCTGCGGGGCGGGCGGGGGGCCGACGTCTGGGGGCATTGGGGGCCGCTCGGTCCCCCCGTGCTGCCCTCCCCAACCCGGACCCCCATCTGCAGAGGGGTCCCCCCAACACCTACCACCAAGGTGAGCGGCCGCTTCCAGGAGACGATGCCAACAAGCCCAGACAGCGCCAGCTACAGCCGCACCAGCCCGAGGATGAGGAGGATGAGGATGAGGAGGGGTCTCTCCCAGGCAATAGGGCCCAAAGCAGCCCCCCCCCAACCCTTGGGCAGAGCCCCCCCCCCCCCCAAAACCCTGCGGGCCCAGAGCCAGCCCAGGGCCATGGGGGCAGCCACGGCGCCGCCAGCCTGGAGAAACTGCTGATTCAGGGCACCGGGGAGCCTGGGGACTGCGGGCCGGGAGCTGCGCCGCGGGGTCACTGCGGGGGACCCCAGGCCTGTGGGGGACCCCACGGACGCAGCAGCAGAGCGTCCTGCCGTGTGGCTCGGGAGCGGGGCAGGGCCACCCGGTCCCCTGCCCTGCAGCACCCCACACACCCCACCCCGCCTGCGGCCACGCAAACCCGCTCGGGGTTTGTCTAGAAGGTTGTCACCGCGTACCCCCCCACCCCGGGGGTCCCCATCCCTCACACAGTCACCCTAAGGGACCCCAAGGGATTCTCCCACAATGCACCACGGGCAGAGGGTGGGGGAGCAGCGGGGCTACGCTCCCATGGGACCGGTGACAAATTCAGCGTCCGAGGAGCCGTATGGACCCGGGAGACGAGGTCTCTGTGCCAGCCCCCTCCGCGCGCTGCCCCGACCCCGGACTCACCGAGAAGCCGGCCCAGGACGGGCAGGAGTGGCGGATCTTGGCGGAGGGCGTGATGGTGGCAGCCACCAAGCTGAAGGTGACGATCAGGACACCCAGGATGACTTGGACGAAGCCCAGCACGAGCAGGATCTGTAACCAGGTCCGCTGGACGCGGAGGTGGGTGAGGCTGCGAGACGTACGAGCGGTCAGCGAGCGGCTGGAGTCGCTGGGGGATGGCATGGCTGCCCCGGGGGACGCGTGGGGACAGCCAGCCCCAGGGCCCCGGGGCAGCCGGCGGCACCGAGCCACGACGGGCCCGGGGGGGACGCAGGGACGGACGGTCTGCGGTGAACGGGAACGGGCCGGGTTCCACCTTTCGCCTTCGCTGGAGGATGCTGACAGCGGCTCTTCCCTGCCCGCCCCAGGGGTGGGTGCTGGGGGCAGCACCCACGGCCACGTGAGGACCCCCGAAAGCTCCCGGGGGGTGTCCTGGGTACAGCACCAGCTTCACCAGTACCGTCACATCCCAGTCCAGAGCTCCGGGCCGGGGCCAGAGCACGGCCCCGGGGTCCCCTCCTCTGTTGCCGGCCCTGGAGCCCCACCGGGTCCCCCCCGGGGGTTCATGTCACCGGGGACACGGTGCCCGGGCCAGGCCGCCGGTCCCCGGGGCAGCACCGGGAGCCGCTGGCGAGGGTCCGGCCGCCGCCCTGGAGCATCCTCCGAGGGGGTAACGGGCGCAGGGGTCCCCGCTGCCAGGAGCACCCCCGGGACTGACCGGTACCGGCGGGCAGTTACCGGTGTGCTCAGCGCCTTTCCAGCCCCGGCCCCGGCGGGATGCTGCCGGGCATCGCCCCCGCTCCGCCGGGATCCCCGCTCCGCCGGGGCCGGTGGCTGCGGCAGGAACCGGGGGGGGGGCGGACCGGACGCTCCCGCCACCGCCCCCCGCCCCGGGGCCGCCCCTGCACGGCACGCCGGGAGCTGTAGTCCCGCCCGCCCCCCCCCCCCCCCCCCCCGGGAGGCTGCGGCACCGGTACCGGCCCCAGCGCCCTCCCCCGGCCCCTCCCGCTCCCAACGCCCGGCCACGGCGGAGGCTCAGAGTGAAACTTCATTTATTCCTTAAATAAAACCTCAAGGCGGTTCGGCGTCGGGCACAGCAACACACGGGAGGCCACAGCGGGAGCTGGCCTGTGGCCACAGGCCACCACCGTCACCCATGTCCCCCCAGATGAAGGCACGGACCCTGTCACGAGCCCCGGGAGCAGCGGGGACAAACCCAGGGGATGGGGCGAAGCAGAACTCATGAGACCCCATCCCAGTGCCACCAGGCCCAGGGAGCCCCGAGGACACTGGCACATGGTGGAGGGGGGGGGGGACACCAGGGGCTAGCGGGGACACAGGGCACGTGCTGGGCAGCGCTGGGCACAGGGCTCAGCCCCTCAAAAAGGGCAAATGCCCCTGGGGAAGGGGCAAGGGGCTGGGTGAAGGGTGCTGGGGCAAGCGAGGGGTCACTGGTCCCAGGGCAGGCAGAGAAAAGGGAGGGAGAAGCTGTTCCCTGCCTTGCTGGAGGTTAGGAGGGAGGGAGGGAGGTACCAGGACCCCTCCTCGATGCCCAGCCTGGCTCTAGGGTCCCCTACATGCCCATCCTGGGCACATGGGCTAATGGCAGGAAGCCCCATGGCAGCACAGACACCACCACCCTCTCCTTATCCCTGTGCCCAGAGTGGGCTCAGCCCAGTAGAGAGGGAGAGGAGGGGGAAAGGGACCGGAGTGGGGGCTGCCTCTGAGCTCAGCACCCTGGGGACAGAGCCAGAGCGAGCCCCCCAGGGAAAACGGTGACGATTTTCTGGGCAGAGAATGGGGCCTTGCCTCAAAAGGAACCGGGAAAAGCCTCCAGGGAGGAGCTGGACCCACACTGGGCACACTGGGAACCCTCCGTGCCTCAGGGGACACAAGGGGCATCACCAGGTGGGGAAACAGGAGAGCCCTGGCCAACACAGGACCACTTCGGTCCTGTCACACGTCTGGAGGAGGCTCCTGGTGCTGGGAGGGAGGGCGGTGACAGGCACAGGGCTTGGCCACAGCACATCCCATCCTGCTCCTTCCCCAGTCCCACCGAGGGTCGGGGACCAGCACAAACCAGAAGAGCCTCCATCCGGTGAGGAAAGGGGTGAGGAGCAGCAGGACGATTCGGGCACCAGCACTTCCAAGCTGGGATGAGGCAGGCTCTGACAGCCGATGCAGACACACGGGGATCCAATGGAAAGTGCAACTTGGATTTCCTCTTCCTCAGAAAGAGCCCACGTGCGGTGAGGAGCCGGGGCCCTACCCCAGCCTGGCTACGGCGCCCGGAAGGCGTTGGTGGCGGCCCCGGCGGCAGCGTTGGCCGCCGCGGTGCGTACGGCCTGGTTGGAGAAGACCCCGGCGGCAAATTCCTCCTGGGCTTTCTGGAAGCTGGCGCCCGTCCGGCGATACAGAGAGTGGATCTGGAAGAGAGCAGCAGGCTCGGGGTGAGCACACCGGGTCGCAATGAACAGAGCTGTGCCCCAGCGCCCACCAAAACCCACCCTCGCCCTCCCAAAGAGGCGCCTGGCCCCGAGGGTTGCCCCAAACTCACTTTTTTCAGCATAATGATGCCCAACACAGCCACCGCCGTGAAGAACAAGGACACCAGGATCATCATCACGGCCACGGCCGTGTTCTTCCGCAGCGCTATCAGGCTCAATATCCAGCCGCTGTAAGACAAGAAAGGGGGTTGCCAACAGGTTCCCCTTCTTCCCTGTCCACCTCCTCCCTTTCTGGGGTAGGGAAAGGGCGAGCACACACGCACCTGAACCCCCAGTTGGGTATCCCGATGGCCTGCAGCACGTACATCACGTTCTGGGCAAAGAAGATGAAGAAGAAGACAAAGAAGTTGAATGAACTGTCGCTCCTGGGGAGAGAAAGAGACCAGAAGAGGTTAAGCTGCAGAAAATAACTCTCAAACCTTCCTCAAAGCGGGGGACGTGAGGAGAATGTGTGAGCCCCAGAGGCGCAGACGGTGGTTAAGGGATTTATAGCGAGGAGAAACACGAGGAAGGCAGCGCAGGATCTCCAAGACAGAAAAACACGTTCCTCCTTAGAAGAGCCTCATCCAAAGCAGGGTTTGTTCCTCAGCCAGAAGCTCAGTGCAGAATCACCACGGCCCCAAAGACCCAAAAAGGAGCTGGGACACCAGCAAGCCCAGTCGAGCAGCCCAGTCTCCCCAGTTTCAAGCAGCAGCTTTGCAGCCATCCCACCCCGTCGCTTCGCTGGCGTGAGAGCTCGAGCAGATACACACCTGAAAGCTTTGTACATGGGCCTGTACCAGCAGACAAAGGAGCAGGGCGTGTAGAGGAGAGCCCAGAGGATGGAGAGGCCAAAGCCAGAACCGGATGAAGGATCCACACAAAACCAGGCCAGCGAGGACAAGAAGTTCAGGAAGAGAGCGATGGTGCTGGCTGAGAGAGGGGACGTGGGTCAGACAACCCGAGCAAGGCTCCCCCCTCCCCGTACCAGGGGCTCAGCACCCCAGATCTGGGGATTGAGCGTTAATCGCAGCTTGGTTTTAAACGGAAAGAGGGGAGATTGAGGTGAGATCTGAGGAAGAAATTCCTAATGAGGGTGGTGAGACCCTGGCCCAGGTTGCCCAGAGAAGCTGTGGCTGCCCCCTCCCTGGCAGTGTTCAAGGGCAGGTTGGATGGGGCTTGGAGCAACATGGTCTGGTGGAAGGTGTCCCTGCCCGTGGCAGGGGGTGGGACTGGGTGGGTTTTAAGGTCCCTCCAACCCAAACCAGTCTGGGATTCTCCGGAGCAGCAGCGCTCGCTCGCAGGCCGGACACTTGTTCCTCTCCCTCCTTCTCCCCCCAGAGATTTTTTCTCCCCCCCTGCAGGGCCTCACCCATCCAGAGGTAATACATGGTAGAAACGGTCTTCTGGAAGTCAGCGGGGATCTCCACGGGGATGTCTTGGTAGAAACACGGTTTCACCGGGCAGAAGGACGGTAACGGCGGCCAGTTGTTCGCCCTCGCTGCAGAGAGAAGGGGGTTGAGGAGGGGCAGGAGGGGCCGGCGGCCGCCCTCCCTCCGCTGCCCCGCAGCCCCACTCACTCGCGGTACCGCCGAGGGCCGCGTTCTGCAGCTCCCGCTCCCGCCGGTCCAGCTCCTCCGCTTTCCGGTTCAGCTCCTCCTGCCGCTTCAGCAGCTCCGCGGTGGCGGCGGCCGCCGAGGCCTACGGGGACGGGGAGGGAACGGGAACACAGGCCCTGGGGCTCCTGCCTTCCCCCCGGCCCACCCCGCGGCGGGTGCCGCTCCCCCCCCCGGTACCTGCGTGCCGTACGAGCCGTAGTTCCGGGGCTCCGTGGGGCTGGATTTCCGCGGAGGCTGCGCGGCTGCCGGTGGCGGGGGGGGCATACCGGGGGCTGGAGCCACCGACGGGGCATAGTACGGCGGCGGCGGCTAGAGAAAGAAGAGAGGAGGGCCGTGAGGGGCCGTTCGCGGCGACGGGGGGGGGGTCTGGTCACCGGGAACGGCCCGGGGGGGTGGTCCCGGTAACCGGGAACGGGCCTGCTCGGTCGTCCGCCGCCTCACCGCGCTGCTCTCGAAGGGGTTGTAGGCGTCCAGCGCTGCGCGTTCGGGACCGGGCTGAGCCTGCACCGTCGCGGGGTCCTGCAAGAGACGGGGCCGGTAGGACCGGGAGGACGGCGGGACCGGGAGGACGGCGGGACCGGGAGAACGGCGGTCGCCGCCGCCCCTCCCCTGGGAGGTACGTACCTGGAAGGGGTTGTCCGGGAGCACCGCGGGGCCGCCGCGCTGGGCCATGGCCGGGACCGGGACCGGACCCGCCGCCGCCGCCTCAGCCCCCTCCACCGCCTCAGCCCCGCCCCCTCGCTGCCGATTGGCCGCCGCGCCGTGACGTCACCGGCCCCGCCTGCGGCGCTGAGGAGCCTCGCTGCAGGGCGCCTCTGCGCACGCGCGGGGCCGGGCCGGGCGGGGGTGAGCACGTGGTGCGGTCACATGGCCGAGAGTCACGTGCCGGCGCATTTCCCCCTCCTCGTGCCCCCCCAAGCGCAAGGCCTGCCGGGAGCGCGTTCCCATGGCAACAGCGGGCCCACGGCAACGCCGGGCCCGGGCCAGGCCTCAAGGCCGCCCAGGCCTCACAGTGTCCCCCCTGCCCGGTTCCCGGTGTCCCCTCCCAGGGCCGGACCCCCGGGGTCTCCCACACCCCCCCGGGTCCCCCATAGCCCCCTGGGTTCCGGCTCCCCCACCCAGGCCCGGCTCCCTTCAGCCAGGCCTACCCCCACAGCAGGCCTGGCCTGCGGGGCCCCCTGAGGCCTCACCTCCAAACCCCTCGGCTGGGCTCCCCCTTCTCAGCGGAACGGCCACGGTGCTGTTCACCTCCAGCCTGCATGGAGCCCCCTCAGGATTTACCCTCGGCGGGGCGCAGCGGAGCAGCTGTTTCACTGAGCCCACCCGAACCGGTAGCAGACTTCATAGCAGTCAGGGTGATACCAGACAGTTTAGTAAAAGCAGGCCTCAAAGCAGGCCCTAAAAGGCCTGCTCTGTGTAACCTTTAGACAGAACCAACTTTTCTTTCAGCAATTTTCCTTTCAGCTAAAATAACAGTACGTTCTGAAGCTAATGGCATGTTTTGAAGACAGGGTCTGCTTCTGGGACTGCTAACACTGATTCTTGCTTGCGCTTAGTCTTAGAGAATCCAAGGCCTCTGTTAAATTCCTCACTAATTACAAAGAAGGGCCAGAGATAAGCAAGACTGTGAACAACATCTTTGTAGTGTCTTAAATGACTTGATTCACAGCTGGTGCCAGGAGTAGAGATAAATCCTGTAAGAACCAGAACAGGATCTTCTCCTTGGAGCCACCTGCGTGTGTCAACAGAAAGGCCTCGACCACGCTTGCACAGCGTTATACAGCTGACAGCATCACTGGGGGGGGTTATGACCACTAGAGCCCACCCAAGACCCCTTCCCCAATTGAGTACACATGCACAAAGACAATTACATATTAGCATATGCATAAGAATAGGCGGGCTTTACTCATAATTGTATGAATATTCATTTTTCTATAATGTATATAACGAGTGTGCTTTTGTCTGCAGGTGTGCATGCCAGGAGGAGAGATCCCCCATGCACGCAGCTGCAATAAACCACTGTCGGCTTCTAAACTGTCATTTGGGTTAGAGTTTTCTTGGGTACTATTTTCTGGTAACAAGGGAAGATTTCGTGGCACGAGGAGCAGCTTGGGGAATTGAACTGCTGTGTCTCCTGGACCAATTATTTACAGGGATCCCCAATTCCATCAGCGACCAGCTGCAGGTGGACAGCACACCCCACCCCATCCTGAGCAGGGATTCCTCAGCAGCGCAGGACGTCTAGCCATACCTGTATCTAGTTCCCATCCCAGCTCAGTGCTCAGCAGCAACTGCACCTCCCTACCAAAAATATTCTTTAGCACAGACTTACAAACTTACACACAATTCCATGACCTCCCACTCCAACCCAGACAGCTGGCACCCTGAGCCCTGCTCTCTGCTGGCAAGGTAAAAGCTGTAGATACAGGTTTTGGACACCAGCGTGGGTTTGTTTGGGTTTTTTTCAAGTCTGAGACAGACCACAGGTATTATTTGGTCAATCTAATTCTCATCCAGACTCACCCAGGGGCTGGCTACACACGCAGTGGGACACGGTCTGCCCCTGCTCTCGTTCCCTGGCACACACTGCCCGCCTGGCTGTGCGATACTGCAGGAGGCAGGTGAAAGCTCCCAGCCCAAGCTCTTTAAGTTGGGATAACAAGCTCAATGTCACCCCTCCCCACACTCCCCCCACTGCTAACTCCAGGTGAAGCCGGACTTTTCCTTTATCCCCCTGCCAGAGCCAGGGCACAGTCTGCCACAGACAGATGGTGCCACAGCGAAGCCATAAGCTCCCGCAGAACTGACCGTGCGCGCGCGTGCCTGCTCCCTTCCTCACACCACCCCAGCTTCCAGACACGCTGGCAAAGCGTTTACACGGAGCTGCCGTCAGGTCTGCAACTTCCCCAGCAATTCCCACGGCAAAGCCCGAGCCAAGGCCCCAGCCTCACCGCAGAGCTGGTAAGAGCCACAAAGGCACAGACAGACACCGGGGTGGGTGACAGCGGAATGTGGGCACCTAGACATCATTTGCCAACAGCCATCACCACTAGCCAGTGCTCCAACCCCATCCAGGGAGCAAGAGGTTTCTCTAATAACGAGAACACATATCCTGAAGTACCCACTGTCCCCCTTTTACTACCCCCCACACCCCAATCTGCCCAGGACCCAGAACAGCTCGTACCCAGCGCAAGCTCAGACACTAGGCCAGCGTCCAAGCTTGGGAGGAGCGGCGCGGGCAGATAGAGCTGGCTTTGTTCCTGAAATCGCCTTCAGTCCCACAAAGTAGCTTTCTTCCCACAGGCCGTGCCTTCCCCCCTCCGCAGGGCGCAGCACACAGCCACCACACACGAGCACAACCAACCAGAACAGCCCCGAGAGGAACTGCTGCTGCTCCAAACCCAGCCCAGGTGGTTTATTCACTTCATATTTATTTTTCCACAAAGACTGTACAAAATTCTTATAAAACTCTGGTGTGGGGATGGGCTATGACATTGATCCAAAAAATAATTCCCATGCAGTCCCACCAGTTTCATAACTTACAAGGAAACAGATAAGCTACAGAGAGCAGCGAGTCCTGGAGTTATTTACACCGAGGAGGAGCGGGAGAGAACGGGAGACAAAGCAACACGTGACCAGAGGTATTTACAATATGGACAATACAGGCTCCCTCGCCTCACGGTAACGGCAGCAGCAACAGCAGGAGGTGGGGCCTGTGGTGCTCAGAGGCCGATATAGAATATGGGCTTATTTACAGTATCTCACATATTAACAGCTTTACAAACGTCTCCGGGGAGTTCTCCTCACGTATATTTTTTAAAAAAAAAAAAAAAAGCACCAAGTGTCTGAATAGAAATCACAGGGGCCTCCACGGGGGCTAGAATGTGAGGGCAGGCTGGCACCTGTGGCGTCACCGGCTGATGTCTCTGCTAGAGTCCCACATTTTTGTGCTCGGCTCCATCTCCAACATGTCAAAGAAAGGGTGCTTGAGGGCCTCGCCCAGGGTGATGCGCTTGGACGGCTCGTACTCCAGCATGCTCTCGATGAGGTCGAAAAGGCGGTGATGGTCCTCAGCCTCCGAGGTCAGGTAGCGCTGGGGAGATGGAGGGGAGAGGTTAGGGCTGAGGGCACCCCACCCTGTCCCATCGCGGGGCATCCCCTGGGCTGAACGGCTACGCTGGGGGAAGACTGGTTTGTCTAGACCATCGCTCATCCTAGACCTAAGCTCTGGGCCGCTTTACCAAGCACGGCACTGCCAAGTTTCCTCCCCCCTGCCATCTTTCCCAGGCACTTCCTGAGGTCTCTGTGCCCTCCTCCTCCTCATCCATTTCAGATTAAGCTCAGGTTGATGCAGTCTTCCTAGTTTATGTCTGGGACAGCCAAGGCTCCTTCAGGAAGACACTGGTCTGACCCTTTCGCTGGCCCAACCTTGCCCACAGGAAGAATCTTCACAACTGGGCCAGGCACTATAAGACTCTGCAATGAGAAAAGGATAAAGCAAGGGGGTGTTCCTGCCCACCCCGCCTTACCCGCAGCAGCTTGCAGTTTTCCCTAACATAGCGGCCGGCAGAGGTGTTCTCGTCCCAGTCCAGGCGACCGTGGTAGAAATATTTCTGTTTCCTGCCAGAGTAAGAGGTGAGAACAGGTTACACCCACGCACAAAACGTCTTGCAGCAACAACGTGCCTCTCAGGACACTGCACCAGCACGGACAACTGGCTCAGCGGGCAGCTTCACAGCTCGAACCCTCAGAGAGAACCACTACATGTTGAAGCAGGAGAGAGCTGGCAAAGCCTGGGGTGCCCAGGAGGCCTTGCTCACCTCGTCTTCCGGATCATCCGAGAAGGAATTGGCCCCAAGATCCTCTCCATCATGGCCAAGTGCTCCCGGTTGTCATGTGTCTGAGAGAGAGAAATGTAAAGGGAAGGCATGGGACAGATTCCAGTCGTTCTACCTCCAGCCCTGGGGTGTTCCCCCAGCTCAGAGCCCCTTGTTGGGCAAAACCTCGGTCGTCTCTACAAGACTGCGGTGATGGAGGGAACCCCATCAGTCCCAGAGGCTCCTGGCTGTACCGGGAAACAGCCAGCAGCCTCTTTCACCAGTTGGGAGGTAGCCACACAGAATACAGTTCTCACCTGAAACAAGGTGAAACCCACATAATACTCAAAGATGATGCAGCCAATGCTCCACACATCACAGGGCTGGCTCCAGCCAAGCTCTAAAAAACAATGGTTTTAAAATAAAAGATCCAGTCATGGCCTAAGACTCCAAATCCCTCTCCCTTTTAAAAACAAAACGACTGGAAAAACAATTCCCATTCCAGCCAGGCTCCTGATATGCCGGCGGCAACATAATGCGCAGCTGGTAGCAATGCCAAACCACCAACTTATAAGTTATTGACCCCCCCCCCGAAAAGAGTCAAGCACTTTATTTAAAGTGCTTCTCATCTCCCGGGGTAAACCCAGGACAGCTACTGAATGATGTGGAGGCCAAACGCTCCTTAATCCAGCGGGCAGCACCCAGAGCCCTCGAGGCGAACGCCTGCCTCTGCAGACAGACCGAGCGGTACCCACCCAGGATGACTTCCGGGGCTCGGTAGTGCCTGGTAGAGACAATGGTGCTGTGATGCTCGTGATCAAAGGTGGCACTGCCGAAATCCACCACTCTGATGGCCGTGCTCTTCACGCTCCGCTCGTCTCGCTTCTTCACGAGGGAGAACGGTATCAGTTACTCAGGATGTGGACTTAGCCCTTTCCTTACACAGCTGAGGCTTCGCCACACGGAGGGGAAGGCTTCAGAGGGTACACTAGCGCTGCCACAGCCCCCAGACAAACTCCCACCATCACGCAGGTCAGCCTGCAGTCCCTATGGCTTACTTACAGACCACACAGGCTGTTCATGTGGGATAAAGGCCCTGAACGAGTGCATGAACGTTGTTAGTCAACCCTGTGTCTCCTGGGGCCACACTCTGCCTCCTCCCACCCGCTGCTAAAGTCAGGGATACCAAGAACCCAAGAGAAGATCTCCAACACGAGGCAGCGCCGTTACCTTTTCCAGGTTATAGGAGAGCTCGTAGTCCGAGTTCACGAAGAGGATGTTCTCCGGCTTGAGGTCAGTGTGAGTGAGTTTGTTGTCGTGCAGAACTGAGGAAGCAAACAAGAGTCGGGGTGATGAAACAGAAGCGAAGCGAGGCTGCACCCACCCGAAGAGCGAACGTCATTCATTCAGTTTGCTCATACTGGCACCAGTTTAGCCCACATCTAGAGCTGGGTGTGAACAGTCAGGCTAGTCCAGGCCAAGACGTCTCAGCAGAAGCACAGACTTATCATATCAATCACCAGAACGTGTGTGTGGATGCTAAAGTGCCCCGAGCTACTGCCAGCCCACATGCATCAGAAAACATTATAAATCAGAAGAAAAAGGATTTATTCCAAGCATGCGTTCGCTGCTGGAGGGGCAGGAAGCCTCAGCCTCCGAATGGGCACAGCGGCACCGCAGCAAAAACTTGCTGCTTTGGGCCACCAGTTGCAGAACTGAGAACTGACACAGACGTTGGGAGCTTCACAGCTCTCCAGGTCGGTCAAGGAGCAGCACAGAAGAGCAGTGAACACTTACATTTCACGGCCTGGCACACCTGGTAGGCCATGTGCCGTACTTGGTGGATGGGGTAAGGCAGATAGTTGTTGTCCTTCAGGAAATCGAAGGTGCTGAGCCCCAGCAGTTCGAAGGAGATGCACATGTGGCCGTGGTAGTCAAACCAGTCAAACATCCTGACGCAAAGACTGAGAGGAAAATTGCGATTGGGGACAGATCTGCACGTACCACTCAGCTGTGTCATCCCTGAGCCAAGCTCCTCCTTTCCTTCCTCAGTCTGTATCCCACAACAAGCCAATACCCTCCGAAAACCAGCTACAAATTCAGTCACACAACATCAAGCACCTCCCTCATCCCATCCCTGCAGCTGGACCCTTCCATTTCAACATCAAGCGCACACTCACTTCGCGTTCTCGGGATCCTTCTCGTTGATTTTCTCCAGCACGTTGATTTCCAGCCGAGCAGCCTCTTTGTATTTCTCCACGTTTTTAATGATTTTGAGAGCAACGCGTGCACCACCCCTGAGGAGAAACAGGACGAAAGCGTCAGATCACCCCTGAGCTGGGTCTGAGAGCCTGCGCCCTGCAAAAAGGCCTCTGTGATCCAGCCTCATCCTGGAGCAGCGCAGCCTTCCAACACCCCTCCTCAAGCCAGAAGGCGGCCGGTATTGAGCGGTGCCTGCCAAAGCAGCGCCTCCTCCCTCCCTACAAACAGCCCCGAGGCTCCCCCCGACCCCTCTCATGGGTGACCCAAGAGGGCGAGCGCCCAGACCCACAGAGGAGTATTGGAAACCAAGAGACTCATTTTCTCCCCCAGGCTCCCCCGTTAAGCACAAAAGGCTCCGTCGCCAGCTGTGGTCTCTCTTCTTCCCCCCCTCCCCGTTCCAGCAGACGTACCTCCGGTGATCCATGCACTGCACCACTCTGCCGAACGTGCCTTCCCCTAAGGTGCTAATAATTTCATCTGGGAGGGAGAGAAAAAGAGGAAAGCAGGTAAGAGAGTGAACACGACCTGGCTGCAAGGCATACACAAGGCAGAGGAGAATGCATTGCAACACCTAACCTGCACACAGCTTGAGAGACCGGAGCAGCGGAAGGCTGACACCGGCTGCACAAGGCAACTTTGCCCTAATTCCCTCACACTTCAGTAACAATACAAAAATATAAACGTAGCTTTAACAAAAGGGGAAGGAAAAAGGAGAGGGTTTCTCTTTTAATAAACAATGAAAATAAAACGAAACAGAAAGATAAGACAGATCTGCGACTGCGATGGGAGCTTAACTAGAGAGCTAAATTATGTTACGATTTGGCTGTACATCTTTCTTGTAGCCAGTCGCCGACGCGATAGATCAGATGCCCCTCGTCGTCGTCCTCCACACTCTTGGCCCTTCTGCTGCTCTGTCGACTCCGCTGCTGGCCCAGGCAGACAGGGGAATTCATCATTCACCAATCACATTTTCAAACCAGCGCAGCAGCCAGCGTCACGCATTGGGTGGTTTGGAAATTCACATGGTTGTTTGAGGAGGGGTTGCAGGAGGAGATTCCCAGCCAATTCATACGGCACAGAGGAATATATAACGATAGGGATATTGCAAGGGAACATGTCAAGATACAACACACTAGCTCAGAAAAGAAAAAAAAAAAAAAACAGTTCGCTTTTCGTTGTAGCAAAAAAAAAAAAAGAAAAAAAAGAAACAAAAAAAGGAAAAAAAAGAACCTACAAACAGCCCCACCCGAACCAGTGTGAGAGCAGAGACGGTGAGAACAAGGGCTAGGAGGGGCAGTGGAAGGGGCCAGCTGCTCTGGCTCCTAGGGAGGGGCTTGGAGAGGAACGGCGCTGGCCTCCGGTGACGCCGAGAGAGCAGAAAAGCACAACCCCGCAGCCAGGCGCTCGTGGCTGCGGGGAGAGGCTCGCTTCGGCCCCACGGCAGCCACCGAGGAAAGGCAGCAGAAGGGAGGTGCTGGGAAGTGCTGCACAAGCAAAGGGCCAGGCTGCCCCACACAGACATTCCCCACCCCGTTCCAACCCCCAGCCCCAACACTCAGAAAAAAAGATGAATTGAGAGATTTCAGCAGCAACTCTGGGTACAAGGATCCATCCAAAACCAGAGAGGATTTACGAGTGAACGCCTGGGGGCAAGATGTGACACTTCTTCCTAGACCCTCCCCCAAAGAAGCTGATCCTGGAAGGACTAACTTCCAGGAGAGAAGCAGAGGCTCAACAGGGAACAGGGACAGCCTGGGATGAGGCAGATCAGAGGTTTATGTCAGAGAAGAGAAAATCCTGCCTTCACTTCTTCAGCTAAGCATCCCCACACCTGGGAGCAACCGGCCAACAGACTTGGGACCTGAATCCAGCCCACAATCCCATCCCTGGACATACAGCCAGAACAGACCAGACAACACCGAGAGCTCCACAGACAGAGCAGAGAACGTGTCTGAGGTCTTAACAGAAGTGGAAGGTGAACAGCAGAACAGACAAGAAGAAAAAGCCAGGGACGCTGCTGGGCAAGAGCCTGTGACGGTTGCTGCCTCCACAAGGCCCACGAGCTCTATTCCTTTCCTTGCACAAGATCCCCCGTCAGCTGGGCCCACCCAGAAGGATCCTGCTCTGATACAGGACCTAACCCTGAGAAACAAGGCGGGGGGCTTCCTGCCACAGAACACAGGCCCCAAGCAGGGACCACGGGGACTGAGCCGCCTGTCGCAGACAGACCGAGCTCTCTGGGACCAGGATCAGCTGAACGTTTGCTTGTACAAACCTCGCACGAGCCGCTGCTTGCCTGGGCTTCCTAAAACAGCTCTGAACGAGCATCACCCAACAAAAAGCAGCGCTCTGCAGGGATAAAGGAGCTGAGGACTGCAACACCACCCCGGGGGGACACGCCAGCCTCGCCGAGGCACGCCTGTCCTCCTCCCACCTCTGAGCAGGCAATGCTAAGAGAGGCCCTGAGCTGCCCGCGCCCAGCTGGCACGGGGCAGCCGCTGCCGAGGTGCGTCGGGAACCGCTGTCTGCATCAAAGGCTTTTCTAAGCATTCCTCAAGCTGAGTCCGAGAGAGCGTTAGAAAGGGAGTTTTTTACTTACCCAACTCGCCACCTGGGAGAGAAAGGTTACAGGGGAGGCCCAGCACAGCAGGATACTCACCGATGAGGAGCGACTAAAGGACCGGCTGCGGCGCCGCCTCCGCCTGTGCTTACGCCGGCTGCTTTTGCAGCTCCGGTAGCTGCCCTCGCGGTCCCGGGAGCGTTGGTACTCGTAGGAATGACGGTACTCGGGTTCATAGTAGGCTTCCCCTCGCTCGCGGCTGTAATCGTTCCGCCGGTAGCTGTCACAGTAACGCCGGTCGTAGGCCCTCCTGTCTGCTGAGTGGTCATCGTAGCTAGGGGGGGACACAAGCCGAGGGGATTCGGTTACAGACACCGCCTGGGGAAGTCACGGCTCAGAGCACACAGGGCTCAGGCCACCCAGAAGCTGCGTTGACCACAGCTGCCTCCAGCCGGGCTGCAGAAACACCACAGGGCTCGAGGTCCCGCCTCGCCTTTGCCGACTCACCTCCTGGATCGAACGTGGTAACTGTCCTCCCGGCGGTGCCGACGGTCACGTTCGCTGCTGCTCGATCGCGACCGCGTCCGCCGTCTCTTGTGTTTGCGACTTCTGTAGCGCTCGTGGTAGCTGCCTCGGCTGCTGCGCTCCGACGAGCGGTACCTTCTAGAGTGAGGCATCTACAGGGACAACAGACGGTGATGAGGCAATTGCCAGGGAGAGAAAGCAGCGCCAAGGAGGGGAGGGAGGCAATCAGCAGCGCACCCGGGTGTGCACGGGGGATTTGAGAGGGAGGGAACGAACTTCTGAGCGATCCCAGAACCTCACAGAGAGAGGACGTGACCACCCACGCGGGCTGTGCTCGCTGCGGTTCGGTTTTCCACGCTACTTTCCCCCTTCACCCCCCCCATCTCTACTGGCAGCAGCTCCAGAAGCAGCATTTGCACTTTTGGGGCTTCCACCTTCTCTCTTTAAATTACGATGCTCACCAGGAAGGAGTGAAACACCACCAAGAAAAACTGAAGGAAGGTGAAACGGAGCTCGGGATATCACCGGTGCTTGGCCCAGAGTCCTTGCGCACCAGTGCTGGAGACACCCAAGCGGGCAGCTCCTGAAGAGACGTCTCTGGTTTACTGCCAAGCGACACCTACACTTCCCACTGCAAGCGGGGACGGCCCTACAGCACATCCAGGGAGCAAAAACGCCCTTTCCACGTGCAGAGGCATCAACGAAGCCTTGTAGACCCCACCTCAGAGGGAAGGAGCGCTCACCTCTGCTGCCCTGGTGGGATGCGGGAGTCAGGGGCGGAGGAGAAAATCCCTCACTAAGAATCACAGGAGTGGTGGGGTTTGGAAGGGACCTTAAAGCCCATCCAGTTCCCACCCCACTGCCACGGGCAGGGACACCTTCCACCAGACCAGGTTGCTCCAAGCCCCATCCAACCTGCCCTTGAACACTGCCAGGGAGGGGGCAGCCACAGCTTCTCTGGGCAACCTGGGCCACGGTCTCACCACCCTCACAGCAAAGAATTTCTTCCTCAGATCTCATCTCAATCTCCCCTCTTTCAGTTTAAAACCGTTCCCCCTCATCCCATCACTCCATGCCCTTGTCAAAAGCCCCTCTCCAGCTTTCCTGTAGCCCCTTCAGGCGCTGGAAGGTGCTAGAAGGTCTTCCTGCAGCCTTCTCTTCTCCAGGCTGAACAGCCCCAACTTGTCCACTCCCAGAGAGAGGAGGTCCCACACCAGGCCTCAGCCCTGCCGTGCTCGTTCTCAGGATCCCGCTCCCATTCCCACACCCCGCTCCACAACCCCAAGCCGTTCCCCGCACGTATTTCGGTTCCGAAGCACCGAGCAACGCCTGCCTCGGCCCCGAAGGAGCTCCCTTTGCCCACAAACCTCTCACCGGGCATTTTTTTTCCCCCAAAAAAAGGTTCACTCCTGCACCCGGCTGCCTCCGCACCTACGCTGACGTTCCAGGCAGGGCTCCCAACAGCCAAACCCACCCCCGGTGATGCGGTAACCGGTGGCCACGGGCTCCCTAACACCCCAACAAGCTTCACCCTCCAGAGCAAGGCCGGGCTCTGCGGGGCCGCTCACGGTTCCCGGTTCGAGGGGATTCGGTCTCGCTGCGCCCACGGCGGGCACCGAGCGCGGCACCAGGACGCCGCTTCCAGCCTTTAATTAAAGGCAGCGTGTGAAGGTGACGCTGGCGGCCCGCCAAGCCCGGGGCCCCGTACCGGGGCGTTTCGCAGCAGCTCTAGAACCGGTTTGGGGACGATGATGGCGGCCGCGCTCGTTGCTCCGCTCCGAGGCCGCCGGGTGGAGCCTTCACCGTACGCGGGGCCGCGCCGAGCGCCAAAAGCGGAAGCACCGGGGGTCCGACAGCGAAGAGACGGCCCGTCTGCGAAGGGGGACGGGGCCCGGACACCGGGAGAAACCGGGGCCGAGGGAAGGGGCGGCGGGTGGGGGAACCTCCCGCCCCGGTGCCACCGGGCCAGGCCGCGGCCTTCTCGGGCCATCCCGCCCCGCCAGCGCCCCCCCGCCCCGGAAACACCCGGGCCGTTGAGCTGCGGCTGCGGCCCCGTGAGGAGCCAACGGCCCAGGCCTGCCCGCGGGGCCGCCCCCGCCAGCCACGGAGGCCGCGGCCTACCCCCGCCCCGCCCCGCGCCGCCGCGCCCCGCGCCGCACCGTTCTCGCAGCCAGCCCGGTACGTTTATCCCACAGGAAATCCGTGATGGCGGCCGTGGGCCCCCCGGGAATCCCGGGCCCCCGCTCCAACTGCTCCGGCTCCGCCGCCCGCTGCCGCCGCCCGCCACCGATCCGGGTCCCGGCCAGGCCGCGCGCACCGCCCCGCGCACGCACGCACGCACGCACTACGCACGCACGTTACGTCGCACGGCGCCAGCCCCGCCCCGGTCAGGGTGGGGCGGGGCCGAGGGGCGGGGCGTGGCGCCAGCCGTCGCTCCCGGAGCCCCGCCCACCCCGCCCCGCCCCGCCCCGCCCGCCGCGGGGTCCCGCGCGCCGCCGCCGCCGCCGCCGCCGCCGCCCGGGCCTCGCTGCGCCGCCGCTCCGGTGCCGCCGGCGCCTCCCCGCTGGCGGCGGGGCCCGGCCGCCGCGCCCGCGCCAGGGTGTGCGCAACAGGCGGGCGCCGGCGGAGCTGCGAGAGCCGGGGAGAGAGCGGGACCGGCGACCGAGCAAACCGGGAACGGCGAGCGAGCGCCCGCCCGGGGCCGGGCATGTGCGGCGGGGCGGCGGGCAGGGCGCCCGGGCAAGGGCGTTTGAAGGAAACGTGAAGCGCGGCGGCGGCGGAATGGACGCGGCGCCGGGCCGGAGCCCGGAGCCACGAGAGAAGCCGCCGGTGCTGGACGGGGAAGCGGCGGGGACGGCGGGCGCGGTCCCGGCATCACCGGCGGCGGTGGAGCAGATCGTGGCGGAGGGCGAGGCGGCGGCGGCGGCGGCGGGGGGCACGTTCGTGCGGCGGCAGCTCGGGGCCATGCTGCAACCCGCCGTGAACAAGTTCTCGCTGCGCATGTTCGGTAGCCACCGGGCCGTGGAGATCGAACGGCAACGGGTGAAGTCGGCCGGTGCTTGGATCATCCACCCCTACAGCGACTTCAGGTGGGACCCGGGCCCCGCGCCCACCCCGGCCCCGGTGCCACCACCCCGGTCCCGGTCCCGGCGCCGCTGTCCGTGGTGCTGAGCGCGGCTCCGCCGCCCGGCGGCCCGACCGTCGGGGGCAACAAGTGACGGGCACCCGGGGGCTCCACACCGGGCTCGGGGGACGCGGCTTCTCATCGCAGCCGGGCGAGTCACCGCGGGGCCGGCCCTCACCGGTACCGGGGGCCGCGCTGCCCCAGCCCCTTCCCCATCCACGGGTTATCCCGGTCCCACCGGGAGCACAGACAAGTTTCTTCTGCCTCGGCCCCTCGCTGGTCCCCCGCAGCCCCGGGGGCTCCCACCGGGCCGGGGCAGCCCAGCCGAGCCGGGGACCTCGGGGCATGTGAAGGAGGAGGAGGGGGCTCCCTGTCTTCGCCCCCTCGCACAGATTTACCCCCCGCTTCTCGACGCTGGTTTTAATTTCTGTCCCCGGTGAGAAGCCGCCCCGTCCCCACGGGGACACGGGCCCCACGGCGGAGCCTGCCCGGCACCGGCTTCATCTCCGCAGCCCCCCCGGGGGAGCTGCTGGAGGAGGGCAGGGCACCCAGCGAGGAGCCGGGCCTGCTTCACGGTGTCACCGGGATCACCGGGAGAGCTCGGGGATGGATGATGTGGGAGGAACCGGGTGTCACGGGGATGTTGAGTCATATAGGGTGGGCTCTCCGTACGGGGGATGAAGCTGCCAGGCAGTCATCTCCCACAGCGAGCTGTGACACGGCTCATGTCCCCAGCCTGGCGAAGCACCCCGGAGCGGGGCCAGCACCCGCCGCCCGTCCCCGGCACCTGTCGCCAGCTCCCCTCGCCGCTGGGCCCCGACCTCCCGCGCACGCCCGCTCCCCTGCGCTGCTCCGCGTGACCCCGAGGGCTGCGAGCCCCGTAGAGCCCTTTTCCCAGGGGGAAGCTGCCCCAAAGTTTGTGACCCCGAGCTCGGCAGGAGCGGCTTGCGCTGAAGGTGACATGAAGCGAGCTGGCAGGTAGACAGCCGGCGGGATTACGCCGGCCTTTATCACATTATGGGGATACATTAAGGCCACCGAGATCAGAGCCCCGCGCGTTCCGCCGGACACAGAGTAAAGGACAGGGCCTGCCCTAAAGAGCTTAAGCCTAAAGCTGAATCAAGAGCTCCCGGCAGGTTCAGGAGGTTGAGGGGGGCAGGCGGTTTCCCTGCTCGGTGTACCACGTTTTTTGGGGGTGTGGGAGGCAATTCCTCAGCCAGGTCAGGTCCCTTCCACCTTGGCCGGCCTCTCGTTGCCCGCCCCAGCAAACCTTGGCCATGGGCAAGGAGGTGTTAATCTGTGCGAGGCTCCTCGGCCCTGGGGACCTCCCCTGCCAGGCTCTGGTGTTCTCTCGCTGAAGGAGCCTCACGTGATGCCACGACTTCTCCTTCCTCTTCCTCTTCACCTGCGCAAAGCCCCACTGAGGACACGGGGTACAAAACACCCGCAGGCTTCTTGTCACATCCAAAGGCTGGTTTGGCTCCACGAGGCACTAGGAGTTGCCCTGAGGTCACCTTTGGAGATATGGGTTTATCCCCACAACCCAGGGCTGGGGCTAACGGGGGCACCCAAAGGTGGGAGCTGGACTTGTTTTTCTGTAAAGACTTTGAGCGGGGAGCCCGGGAGTTGCCAAGCTGTCGCAGGAGCTGTCACAAGCCTCGTGAAGAATGAAAACATCCCGGTCATGTTTGCGTGTGAACGGGGATGCTGAATTTCATGGCATAAGCCAACACTAATCAGCTGCTGCCCGGTGTCTCTTGGCTTTCCCCCCGAAGCCTCTAAATTGCAGAATCACAGAATCACAGACTGGTTTGGGTTGGAAGGGACCTTAAAGACCATCCAGGTCCAACCCCCTGCCACGGGCAGGGACACCTTCCACCAGACCAGGTTGCTCCAAGCCCCATCCAACCTGGCCTTGAACACTGCCAGGGAGGGGGCAGCCACAGCTTCTCTGGGCAACCTGGGCCAGGGTCTCACCACCCTCACAGCAAAGAATTTCTTCCTCAGATCTCATCTCAATCTCCCCTCTTTCAGTTTAAAATCGTTCCCCCTCGTCCTATCACTCCATGCCCTTGTAAAAAGCCCCTCTCCTGCTTTCCTGTAGCCTCTTCAGGTGCTGGAAGGTGCTAGAAGGTCTCCCCGGAGTCTTCTCTTCTCCAGGCTGAACAGCCCCAACTTGTCCACTCTCAGAGAAAGGAGGTGGATTAGGGGGTCCTGCAGCCCCAGGGCTGTGTAGCTCCCGCCCAGCGCTCGCAAGCAGCCCCTTTGGGGTTAGCCGTGTTCCTCCCACCTTCCCCATGGTGGTGGCGCTTGTCTATCCTTGCTTGGCTCTTACCTGGCTCACCCGTGCCACAATCCTGACCGCCTCCCTGGCCCCCGAGTCCCTCGGCCGCCCCGGGAGCTCGGCGCTCGGTTTGCATAACCAGCAAAGCTTGTTCTAAATCCTGCTAAGCCAGCCCGGGTGGTGACGGGGAGCCGGTGGACGCCGGGGAGCTCCGGAGTGCAAAGCCCACGTCTTCCCTGAGTGTTCCCCAGGGCAGATGTCAAGTTTGGGGTGAGGACAGACACTGTCATGCCATAAGGAGAAGGAGGAATGACAGCCAAGCTCCTCGAGTGCAGCCCTCCGTCCCTACACGCCCAGGGTGACGTTTGCACCCCAGACCCTTGGCCCTGCTCTGCCCCAAAAGCTGGTGCAGAATTGCTCCTCTCCGCACACGTACGCTTGTGTGTGTCCCAGCCAAGCAGCAAGGTCTTCGTCATGGGTGTGGGCAGGCCCGTGTGCGTGTGTCCTGAGCGCCCGACTCTCCACGATGTGTCACACTCTAACCTTGAACCTGGTTTTTTTTTCTAACCGGCTCTGTCCTGCCCTCTCCCCTCTTCTCTCCGCCCCACTCCATCCCCTCTGCGCTCTCTCCTTGCAGGTTTTACTGGGACCTCATCATGCTGCTCCTGATGGTGGGGAATTTGATCATCCTGCCCGTGGGCATCACCTTCTTCAAGGATGAGAACACCCCTCCCTGGATTGTTTTCAATGTGCTTTCGGATACTTTCTTCTTGGCTGATCTGGTGCTGAACTTCCGGACAGGCATTGTGGTGGAGGACAACACGGAGATCATCCTTGACCCTCACACCATCAAAATGAAGTACTTGAAGAGCTGGTTTCTGGTTGACTTCATCTCCTCCATCCCGGTTGACTACATCTTCCTCATCGTTGACCTGGAGACCCAAGTGGATTCTGACGTCTACAAGACAGCCCGAGCCTTGCGCATCGTCCGCTTCACCAAGATCCTCAGCCTCCTGCGCCTGCTGCGCCTCTCGCGCCTCATCCGCTACATCCACCAGTGGGAGGAGGTGAGAACCCCTTGGGGGTCCAAGGCTCAGGGTCTCAGGATCCCTGGCTGTGGGGTACAGCTGGCTGGAGGGTGGGGGAAAAGAGTTTCTCTGTAGCTCAGCTCCTGCCTCTTCCCCAGATCTTCCACATGACATATGACCTGGCTAGTGCCGTGGTGAGGATCTTCAACCTCATCGGCATGATGCTGCTGCTGTGTCACTGGGACGGCTGCCTCCAGTTCTTGGTGCCCATGCTGCAAGACTTCCCCGAAGACTGCTGGGTCTCCATCAATCACATGGTGGTGAGTGCCCCCGGGGCAGGGGCGATCTGAGGCACCTGGACAGGCTGGATCACTGGGCTGAGGCCACTGTGTGAGGGTCAACAAGGCCAAGGGTCGGGTCCTGCTCTTGGGGCACAACAACCCCACGCACCGCTACAGGCTGGGGGAGAGTGGCTGGAATAGGACCTGGGGGTGTTGGTCGATGGCGGCTGAATACAAGCCAGCAGTGTGCCCAGGTGGCCAAGAAGGCTGCCAGCAGTGTGCCCAGGTGGCCAAGAAGGCCACCAGCATCCTGGCTTGTGTCAGCACTAGTGTGGCCAGCAGGACCAGGGCAGGGATCGTCCCCCTGGACTCGGCACTGGTGAGGCCGCACCTCGAATCCTGGGGTCAGTTTTGGGCCCCTCACGACAAGAAAGACCTTGAGGTGCTGGAGCGAGTCCAGAGAAGGGCAACGGGGCTGGTGAAGGGTCTGGAGCACAAGTGTGATGGGGAGCGGCTGAGGGACCTGGGGGTGTTTAGCCTGGAGAAAAGGAGGCTGAGGGGAGACCTTCTTGCTCTCTACAACTGCCTGAAAGGAGGGGGTGGGGAGGTGGGGGTCAGACTGTTTTCCCAAGGAACAGGATGAGAGAAAATGGCCTCAGGTTGCCCCAGGGGAGGTTTAGGTTGGAGATCAGGGACAATTTCTTCCCCGAAAGGGTTGTCAAGCGCTGGCACAGGCTGCCCAGGGCAGTGGTGGAGTCCCCATCCCTGGGGGGATTTAAAAGCCGTGTAGATGTGGTGCTGAGGGCCATGGGTTAGTGGTGGCCTTGGCAGTGCTGGGGTAACGGTTGGACTCGATGAGCTTAAAGGTCCTTCCCAACCAAAACCATTCTGTGATCTGTGACACTGGCCGTGCATCTTCTGCGGGGAGGAGAGGGTTTGGTTGCATATAACGTACTCTAAGGCTGGAGCTGCCTGGATCCACGTGCAGCAGCGTCTCTCTGGTCGCAGCCCTGCAACAACGGTGCGATGGGGTAGGGGCAATGCCCGCATCACCTTCCCATCTCAGCCCACCTTGGCTGCTGCTGGACGCGGAGCAGCCGGGGGAATCCCTCGTACCCTGCCAGGAGGGAACAGGGCAGTGGGGCTCCTGCCTCCTCCCCAGACCAGGGGCTGGCGCGGGCTCAGGGCTTCACACCGTCCCCAACGCCTCCTCCTGCAGCCCAGCTCTGCCCTTGGGGCTTGGACACCTCAGAAACCTTTTTCTCGTTGGGGCTCTGGACTCCCTGGCTCAGGGATGGGGGGACTGGAGGGTTCAGCCCAGCAGCTCCTTCCCACAGACCCCCCCAGCGCCGCTGTCCCCTTGTCCGCAGAACGATTCCTGGGGTACGCAGTACTCGCACGCCCTCTTCAAGGCCATGAGCCACATGCTCTGCATCGGCTACGGCCAGCAAGCGCCCGAGGGCATGACCGACGTCTGGCTCACCATGCTGAGCATGATCGTGGGGGCTACCTGCTACGCCATGTTCATCGGCCACGCCACCGCCCTCATCCAGTCGCTGGACTCGTCCCGGCGCCAGTATCAGGAGAAGGTCAGTGCTGTGGGGTGGTGGGTGCCTGAGTGCTGGGGGAAGATGCCGTGGCACGAGCGGGTCCAGCTCCAGAACCAGCTTGGTGCTGCCCTGCCCTGTGGATTCCTGCCCCGATCTCTGCCTGAGGGGCGTGGGGTGGGGGGGTCAGGCTGCCCATTTGGGTAGAGACGCCCCATTAATGATGTTGGGGTTCACCCTGGTGTAGTGAAGCCCCATCCTGGCCTCTGCCCTGGGACCCTCTGCGTCCTGAGTGCGTGGGGGTCCTGTCCCCTGCCCCGGAGGTGGCCTTTGGGGTAGGACCATGGAGCCAGGGCTGCCTGGATCCCAGCTCCGGCAGCGGAGGAGGGGGAAGCGTTGGCCGGCGCGCGGTGCGGCTGGTTTCAGCGCAGCCCTGAGTGGCTCTGCCTTGTCCCCGCAGTACAAGCAAGTGGAGCAGTACATGTCATTCCACAAGCTGCCCGGGGACACGCGCCAGCGCATCCACGAGTACTACGAGCATCGCTACCAGGGCAAGATGTTTGATGAGGAGAACATCCTCGGGGAGCTCAGTGAGCCGCTCAAAGAGGTACGGGCAGGCACCCTGGTGCTGGTGACTTGGGAGAGGGGGGCCGGTGCTTGGTGGGGTCCAGCTTGGTGATGTCTCTCCTGACCTGCTCCTCACCCCACAGGAGATCATCAACTTCAACTGCCGCAATCTGGTGGCCAACATGCCCCTGTTTGCCAACGCGGACCCCAACTTTGTGACAGCCATGCTGACCAAGCTACGCTTTGAAGTCTTCCAACCTGGGGACTTCATCATCCGCGAGGGCACTGTGGGCAAAAAGATGTATTTCATCCAGCACGGGCTGGTCAGCATCCTCACCAAGGGCAACAAGGAGACGAAGCTGTCTGATGGCTCCTACTTTGGGGGTGAGGCTGGGCTGGGGGAGCTGGAGAGCAGAGGGGAGCGAGAGCTGCCAGGGTGGCAGGAGCTGGGGCATCCCTGATGTTTCTGCTTGCTGCACCCTCTGCCCATCCCCTTGGTGTCCACCTCACACCAGGCTCTGGGGCTCCAAAGTCCACCACCCCTCTTCTTCTGGGGTACCTTGTCTAGCAGATTGAATCAGAGGGACCAGCAGTGAGCGCCTTGAATTCTGGCTGGCTTGGGCAGAGGGGACATCCACCCACCCCACCTCTGACCAGAGAGGAGGGTGGTTTAGCACAGAGCATCTGAGCCAGTTTATAGGCTACAAGCACGGGTTTGGGAGAGAAACGGGCCAGGCAATCACAGCTGCCGTGCCCAGGGATGTCTCCATGGCCTGGGCTGTGCCTGGCCAAGGACACGGCCGTGGCTGTCCAGCCTCCCGGGTCTGTCCCTCCTCCTGAGTCATGCAGGGTGTGGGAGTGCCGGGCAGCCCTGTCGTCGCTCCGGCTGCCGTCAGCTGGGGAGGCTGTTGGGAAGGGGCTGGCTGCGTCACCCTGACACCCGAACCTGTCTCCCTGCAGAAATCTGCCTGCTGACGCGGGGCAGGCGGACGGCCAGCGTGCGAGCTGACACCTACTGCCGCCTCTACTCCTTGTCGGTGGATAATTTCAATGAGGTGCTGGAGGAGTATCCCATGATGCGCAGGGCCTTCGAGACGGTGGCCATGGACCGGCTGGACCGTATAGGTGAGGAACAGCCCCTGGGTCCAGGACAGCTGCCTCTGCGCCTGCTCCCAGGGCCACCCCAGCCCCGTGGGTGATGGCATCACGGTCCCCGTGGATGATGGCATCACAGACTCCATGGGTGATGGCATCATGGACCCCATGAGTGATGGCATCATGGACCCCATGGGTGATGGCATTACGGACCCCGTGGGTGATGGCATCATGGACCTCATGGGTGATGGCATCACGGTCCCCATGGGTGATGGCATCATGGACCCCATGGGTGATGGCATCTTGACCCCATGGGTGACAGCATCATGGACCCCATGGGTGATGGCATCATGGACCACGAGGGTGATGGCATCATGGACCACGTGGGTGACGGCATCACGGACCCTGTGGGTGACAGCATCATGGACCCTATGGGTGATGGCATCACAGACTCCATGAGTGATGGCATCATGAACCGCATAGGTTGTGCTGTCTGGCATTGGCCAGCTGCTTGTCCTCGTCCCCCCTCACCTGTGGAGGACAAGCAGGACCCCAGCCCCCAGCCTGGAACCTTTGGAGCCAGGACTCCCCTGTTTTGTCCCTTCTTCTCCCTCTGCCCCAGCCCAGACCCTCCCAGGGTCTTGCTTCCCTTGGACACACCGGTGAGGTTTTACTGTCCCTTCCCCACTGCCACCCTGCCCTCCAGTGTCCCCGAGAGCCAGCGCTCCCAGGGCCGGTGACACCGTTGCCTCCCACCTAGGCAAGAAGAACTCCATCTTGCTCCGCAAGCGAGCCGAGCACAGTGCGGGGCCCATCAACAACGAGATGATCCAACAGATCGTGAAGCACGACCAGGACGTTGCCCACAACATCCAGGACCTGCAGCAGATGGCGATGGGCCGGGAGCTGAGCGGCAAGCCGGTGATCTGGGAGCCCTTGGTGCACGCACCCCTGCAAACGGCCGCCGCCACCACCAACGTGGCCATCGCCTTGACCCACCAGCACAGCTTGCAGGCCCACATCTTCTTGCCACCTTCCTCCATCTCCAGCCCGCTCTCACCCGAAGCCACCCTGCTCACGAGGCAGGTGCGCAGGTCCCAGCCCAGCCTGGGGGGCTCCCGACCCTCCTCCGTGAGCTCCCCGTCGGGGGTGCAGTCCCACCTCCAGACGCCCGCCGCCGGTTCGCCTTCTTCCCCCGTGGTCCAGTCCCAGGCGCCCCTGGAGAGTGGAGGCCAGAGACCGAACCAAGGGGCGCAGCCCCTGCCGCGTGCTGCGCAGAAAGGGGAGCTACCGGCGACGGGCAAGCAGCCCCCAGCTGGCCCCCAGCAGCCCCCGGCCGGCCCCCAGCCCCAGCAGCCCCCGGCCGGCCCCCAGCCCCAGCTCTCCAAGTCCCGCGGCACCTCGGTCTCCACCTCGTTGCTGCAACAAGTGACGGGGGCTCCGTCCCCCAGCTCGGAGCAGGCGCTGCCGGCGGGGAGAACTCTCCATTACAGCTTGTCCCGAGCCACTGGGTCCCACATCTCTCTCCTGATGCAGCCCCAGCAGCTGGTGAAGCACAGGAGCATCCAGGGTCTGCCGGTGGGGCGGCTCACCCAGGACGTCCGCCTCCTTTCCGCCTCCCAGCCCTCCCTTCCCAATAAAGTGGCCCAACAAGCCGACGGGAGCTCCTTACAGCAAGGCAGGAAATCCGTGGGGAATCTGGCCCGTAGATCCTCACCCTCGGTAGCCGGACTCCTCGCCAAGCCGTGTCCAGGGATGCCAAGCCAGCCAGCACACTCACAGCAGATGCCTTCAGGATCGCTGGCTCAACCCAGCCGCCCCGTGGTGGGAGCAGCCACCCCGCAGGCCCCGGTCTCCACGTCCAGGCAGGCAGCAGGTCCTTCCTCCCGTAAGAGCTCCGTGGCCTTCAGCTCCGAGGTGGAAACGGGGAAACCCAAACTCCCGTCCAACATGTGAGTCCGCGGCGGTACCCGTGCGCAGGCAGGAGGGACCCGGGCACCCCGGCGGTGGGAGAGGCAGAGCATCTGGTGAAGACCCCCCCCAGCCTTGTCAGAGGGAAAGACGAGGTGAGAGGCATCACCCAAGGCCATGGAGTGGCTGCTCCGGGCATGGGGACACGGCAGGGATGGGCGTAGGGCAGAGCTGGCCCAGTGGGATGAGGAGGGGGCTCTTCTGGCTGCCCCAAGGTGGGGGACCCTGCCCAGGCTCTCCCCTCCTTGCTCCATCACCATCTGTCCTCAGTCCTGCCCTCCTGGAGGCAACAGGACGGGGTCAGAGCCCTCGGCCAAACTCCGGCCTCCCTGGGGATCCCGGCTCCCCAGAACGGCTCCCTGGGGGCCAGACCCCTGCCGCGCTCTGCCCTCCCGCCCCACGGCCTCTCCTCGGGGCCACGCTGGCACTGGGGGCTCCTCCAGTCTGTCCTTTGTCACAGCAGTGGCTGCCATGCGCCCACCTCGATCCCCAGAAAGCTCTGCCCAGCGCCTTCGCTTTTTGGGAGAGGAGGGAGAGGAGGGAGAGGAGGAAGAGAAGGGAGAGGCAGCCCCCCCCTGGCACCCACTGCCAGAGTGAGGGGGCTGGAGCCCACGGCAGGGTCTCCCCAAGCAGGCAGAGCGCAGGTACCCAGGGCCAACGGGGGCCATGTCCCCCCACCCATCCCTGAGGCCATGGCAGGTCCTTTGGGGCACGGTGCCAGGACCTGGGGGTCCCGGGCAGGGTCCCCCTGGTGTGACGAGTGCCAAGCGGCAGAGCCGGGGGCACACGGGTCTCCCACTGAGCAGCCCCCCCCAGGCGCCTCTCCCCGGTTTGGGGGAACATCTTGCCTCAGAGGTGCTGGGTCCCCGCGGGGTTGGGGTGTGCCCCCACACCCGGGCGCTGCCGCCTGGACCCTCACCATGCTCTGGCAAAGGGGCAACCCCGGGGGGCACCAGGCTGCCTGCGGCTCCGGGGAAGGTGCTCGGGGGGGAAGGCCCGGGGGGCACCCCACTGCCTGCGGCTCCGGGGAAGGTGCTCCGGGGGGGAGGCCCGGGGGGCACCCCACTGCCTGCGGCTCCGGGGAAGGTGCTCGGGGGGGCAGCATAGGGGGCACCCCACTGCCTCTGGCTCTGGGGAGGGTGCTCGGGGGGGGGCAGCCCAGGAGGCACCCCACTGCCTGCGGCTCCGGGGAGGGTGCTCAGCCGTGGGGCCGCCTCCCCGCACCCTCCCGGGGCTCCGTGCGGGAGGGCAGGGGTCCGGGGGGGTCCCCCTCGGCCAACCCACATGGCCCCTCCAGAGCCAGTAGTCAGCAACGTGTGTTCGAGTCGTGGCTCTTCCAGCGTCGCTTTGGGCCAACCGTGTCACCAGTCCTGGTTAGAGTAGTGTCCCCTCCCGACCCCATCGCCCTGCTCAAGCTGCTTCCCGCTACCGGAGTCAGGAGCCGTGGCTCGGAGCCGTGCTCCGGGGGCTCGCCAGAGCCCCGGCGCAGCGGGCGAGGGGCTCGGTCCACGCGATACCTCTCGAAGCGAGATCTTCAGTTCTCCCCTCGTCGTGTTTTGGGATGTTGGGACCAATCCGGACCGTGGGGCTCCGTGGGGAGCCCAGTTTGCGGGGTACAGCAGGAATCCCGGCCGACGGGATGTCCAGCACTGCCTTTTATTTTATTTCCATGGACTTCAACTCCCCTTCCCCGCCCAGCCCCACGTCCTGCTCCATCCCCACGCTCGGCATCTCCCCGGCAGCCCCTCGGGGAAGGGGGGTCTGCAGCCGGGCGCCGCGTAGTCAGACCTTCCCCGGGCTGTGTTTACACTGCGTGACGTAGATGTTTTAGAGGTCATCGTAGGTGTCCCCCTCCGCAGAGCACCGCGGGCCGGCCCGGATGGCGCCGAGCACGGCTCCGCTTCTGCTGGCCACACTGCCGGTGCACCGGCCCCCTGCCAGGAGCCAGGGCCACCCCGTGCTCCGGACCCCGTGCCGGGAGCCTCGTCAGCTCGTGGCCCCCCAGCACCCCGCGCGGGCGCAATCTTGCCACCAAAGACCACGATCCTTCACTCTTGCACTCACGGCGGTCGATGTACAGAGCTTGTAGTTTTCATATCGCAGAGAATTTAAAAGCGTTTTTTGTTTTTTTTATTTATTTTTGGTTGTTGTACATAACGGATTTAAATAATAAAGAGAGATTCTGAGCTGGTCTGGGGGAGCATCCTTTGGCGCTGGATCTACCGGCACCCCCAGCGTGCTGCCCGCGGGGATGGGATGGGATGGGATGGGATGGGATGGGATGGGATGGGATGGGATGGGGGGGGGGATGTCACCGTCCCCCTCCTATTTAAAATCCAGATCCGATCCTGGTCCTCCCTGGAGCCAGAAGCAACCGGGGCGTCCCCAGCTGCCTCCCCGCAGACCCCAGAGCCCAAAGACAACACGTCCCCTCTCGCCCACCCCCGTCCCTTTAGGTCCTGGGGGAGATTAATGTTTAATCTCGGGTTATTTTTCCCCTTACGTTTATTAACTTAGGGGAGAGGGGGAGGTTTGATATCGCTTGATTGCAGAGCGGACTCGAAGCATTAACGAGATTAAATGAAGGTCAGGCAGCGTGAGGTGGGCCGGGGTGCCCGAGCCGTGGTGGCCGGGGTGCCTGACCCACAGCAGCCGGGGTATTTGCCGTGGGGCTGGGGGGACGGCTCTGCTCCGGCTGCACCCCGTGATGCCCCCCCGGCTCTCCCTGCCCGCAGGACGCCGGTGGTCACCCCACCACGGGCGAGAATTAGGCTCCGTGACACCCGATGAGATCAGAGCTGATTAGCGGTTTCTTTCTAATTTGATTATTTCAGATTACACCGACGCCAGCCTGATTAAGAATAGGCGTAAGGCTGACAGGTCCCCTGGGCCAGCACCCTGCTGAGGGCCGGGCCCCGGCTCTGCCCGGCCGCCGAACCGCCCCGCAGAGCGCGCCGAGGCTGCCGGGAGCGAAAAAGAGCATTTTTTTTTATTGGAAATATAATTCCAACCCGAACGTCTCATCCCCAGCCACGATTTACCCACCGTCTGCAGGGCCTGGGCTGCGAGCACAGCTGGGGTTGGGGATGAAGGGACCCGCTGGGTCCCACCGTGTACCCCAGGGGTGAGGGCAGAGCCCCGGCCAAGGGCACCCGATGGCGGAGCGGGGCAGGCGGCTGCGGCGATGGCGGGTGGGGATTAGGAAGCAGCGAGGCCGGGATTGATTAAAGCGGGGTTAGCGGGGATTAGGGGATTACAGCAGCTAAGCGGGAGATTGCCAATCAGCGCGGCGGGTGGCGAGGAGGGAGCTGCAGGGCCAGCGGCCGTGTCCCCCGTGGCACGGCGCAGGGTGCCGCCACCGCGGAGCCGTGCCCACGCGGCGAGTCCCCGGCCGTGGGGGCAACGGGAAGCCAAATCCCCGCGCCCGGGATCTCACCTGCGCCCAAAGGGGTGCGGGGCACCCCACCCCTGCGCTGCGACCCCCCCCCGTGACACCGGCACCCCCCCAACACCTGCACCCCACACATGAACTGCACCACCCTGTTACACCACACTGCACCCCGCACCCCCTAGCTCCTGCACCCCCCACGCAACCCCCCACGTACCCCTCCCAGCTGCCTGCGCCCACAGTGCGCCCCCGCACCCCCCCATGCACCCCCGCATGCACCCCCAGGCTGCCCACTGCCCGCACCCCTACACCCCCCCCAAGGAGCCCCCCTGCTCCTGCACCCCCCATGCCCCCCCCACCCCACCATACTCCCCCCCCAGCTCCTGCCCCCCCGCACCCCCCATGCCCCCCCCAGCTCCACCCCCCGCCCCCGCAAGCCCCGCCCCGCCCCACGCCCCCGCGCTCCGGCCGGCCGCTCTCTCCATTCCCTCCCTCCACCAATCAGCCGGCTTCGTCCCGCCCTCCCCTCTCTCCCACTGGCTCAAACCTCCTTGGGCTCATCCTCATACGATGGAGCGGGCCAATGAGCGCGGGCGCCAGCCATGCCCGGCGGCTGGCTCCGCCCCCCCCGCGCAGGGCATGCCGGGAGTTGTAGTCCACCGGCGGGAAGCCCCCGCTGCCCCGTCTCCGCCTCCGAACTACACTTCCCGGCGTGCCCCGCGCCCGGCGCCCGGGAGGGGCGGGGCCGCCTTAAAGGGGCCTCCGGGGCGGCGGCGGACGGTGGTGGCCGCGCTGTCGGTCACCATGAGCGGGGCGGCGGGCGAGCGGGAGGAGTTCATGCGCTTCTTCCCGCAGATCGTCCGCGACCTGACCGAGGGCGGCCTCGGGCACCCGGAGGTGGGCGACGCCGTGGCTCGGGTGAAAGAGGTGAGGAAGGGCCGGGGGGGGTCGGCGGCACCGGCGTTCTCCTGGGGACCGGGGGGGCGGCGGGACTGGGGTGGGGGGAGACGGGGGGCCCGGGACTCCCTGGGGGACCGGAGGGGCGGCGGGATCGGGGGTGGGGGCAGTGGGCCCGGGGCACCGAGGGGGATGGGGGGGGCCCAGGGCTCCTTTGGGGACCGGGGGGAGCGGCGGGCCCAGACCCGGGGGACGGGAGGGACGGGGGGTCCAGACCCGGGGCTCCCCGGGGGACGGCAGGACCGGGACTCCCCGCTGATGGCTTCTCTCTACCCGCAGGTGCTGGAGTACAACGGGCCGGGGGGGAAGTGTAACCGGGGACTGACGGTGCTGGCAGCGTACCGGGAGCTGGCGAGCCCCGAGCAGCGGGACCCGGAGAGCCTCCGCTGCGCCCTGGCCGTCGGCTGGTGCATCGAGCTGGTGAGAGCCCGGCCGGGGGGATCCGGGGGGATCCCCTGGGGACCCCCCCAGCCCAGCCTCTTGCCATCAGCTGGTGCATCAGGCTGGTGAGAGCCCGTCCAGGATCCCCTGGGGACCCCCCCACACCCCCTAACCCAACCTTTTTCAGTTCCAAGCCTTTTTCCTGGTGGCTGACGACATCATGGATGCGTCCCTCACCCGCCGGGGACAACTCTGCTGGTACAAGAAGGTGAGAGCGTTCAGGGAAGCCTCTGTCTGCTGGGGGTCCTGTGAGGTCAAGGTGTTTTGTGACCCCTTCCCTTCTCTCCTGGTGCAGGAGGGGATCGGTTTGGATGCCATCAACGACGCCTTCCTCCTCGAGTCATCTGTCTACAGGCTGCTGAAGAAATACTGCGGGGATCGCCCCTACTACCTGCATCTGCTGGAGCTTTTCTTGCAGGTGAGCCTGGCCCCGCAGATTTACCTGGGGTCTGGGCCGTTTCGGGATGTTTGAGGGTGTGCAGATCTCAAACCATTCCTTAAGCTCCTGGGTATCCTGCCAGACATGCACCTTCCCTTCACAGAATCCCAGAATCAATGAGGTTGGAAGAGCCCTCTGGGCTCATCGAGTCCAACCATTGCCCTGACACCCCCATGTCAACTAGACCAGAGCACTAAGGGCCATGTCCATTCTTTTCTTGAACACCTCCAGAGATGGTGGCTCCACCACCTCTGTGGGCAGCCCCTTCCAATGGCTAATGACCCTTTCAGACTCTAAGAAGAGCCAAAATGGAGCTTGGGTTTGGGGTTTTCACTGTGATGTGGGGATTTTCCTGGGGGGGACTGTGTGAATAAATCCTTTCTTTCCTCCGCAGACTGGCTACCAGACTGAGCTGGGGCAGGCGCTGGACCTCATCACTGCTCCCGTTTCCCAGGTGGATTTAAATCGCTTCAGTGAGCAGAGGTAAAGAGAGAGAAGGGAACAGAGAGGAAACAGCCTCAAGTTGCCCCAGGGGAGGTTTAGATTGGAGATCAGGGACAATTTCTTCTCCAAAAGGGTTGTCAAGCGCTGGCACAGGCTGCCCAGGGCAGTGGTGGAGTCCCCATCCCTGGGGGGATTTAAAAGCCGTGTAGATGTGGTGCTGAGGGCCATGGGTTAGTGGTGGCCTTGGCAGCGCTGGGTTAAGGGTTGGACTCGATGATCTTCAAGGTCCTTCCCAACCAAAATGATTCTGTGATCCTAATCTATAACAGAGGTGCCAGCCCAGCTGGGGCGGGGTGGCTCTGCCCTTGCAGGCTGTGTAAGGGACAACGGGCTTGCTGAAACGCTGCTGTCACCTGCCAGGCTTTGGGGAGCGAGCCTGGCTCACACCGTCAGAGCTGGGGAGCTGGTTTGGAGGGAGACGCTGCCTTTCTCCTGCCGACCCTGATCTGCAGAGCCCCGGTGCGAGGGGAAGGCCTGGGCTCTCGTCGCTGAGCGTGGTTCCTCTGCCGCAGGTATAAGGCGATTGTGAAGTACAAGACGGCGTTCTACTCCTTCTACCTGCCCGTGGCCGCTGCCATGTACATGGTGAGTGGGAAACGGTCTCCGGAGGGGCCGAACCCTCGCTGTGAGGCTGTTGAGGAGGGCAGGGGGTTTGGAAGGTGGTGGGAGGCAGGTACTGGAAGGTTTTATTCCTTTTTCCCCCCCGCTCTTAGGCTGGTATTGACGGGAAGGAGGAGCATGACAATGCCAAAGCCATCTTGTTGGAGATGGGTGAATTCTTTCAGATCCAGGTAGGAGGTGGTTCCCCGTCCCACAGTGCTTGTAAGACACTGGTTGTGGCGCTCACGTGTTTCCATCTTTGGACAGGACGATTACCTGGACTGCTTCGGCGACCCGGAGGTCATGGGGAAGGTTGGCACAGATATCCAGGACAATAAATGCAGCTGGCTCGTGGTGGAGTGTCTGCGGCGGGTGACTCCAGAGCAGAGGCAGATCCTGGAGGTAACACCACCAGGCTGACAGAAACCCCTCTGAAGATGGGGGAGAGGTGGTGCAGCCTCCCTCCCCGAGGACACGGTGTAGAGGGAGTGTACGTACACCTGAGAAGCCGTGTGTCACCCTGTGTAGCTGCAGGGTGGGAGAAGGGTTGGTTGTTGGGAGTAGGGTAAGACGGTAGCAGGGAGAGCAAGAGGTGACTCCTGCCACTGCTATGGCAGTGGCCGTAAAATGGACCTCAGCCTGACACCTCCTCCTTGTTCTCCTCCTTGTTCTCCTCCTTGTTCTCCTCCTTGTTCTCCTCCTTGTTCTCCTCCTTGTTCTCCTCCTTGTTCTCCTCCTTGTTCTCCTCCTTGTTCTCCTCCTTGTTCTCCTCCTTGTTCTCTCAGGAGAACTACGGCTGTAAGGAACCCGAGAAGGTGGCGAAGGTGAAGGAGCTCTATGAGACTCTGGGCATGAGGGCTGTTTTCCAGGAGTACGAGGAGAGCAGCTACGGGCGCCTGCAGGAGCTCATCAAGAAGCACGCCCACCGCCTCCCCCACGAGATCTTTCTTGGCCTGGCACGGAAGATTTACAAGCGACAGAAATGATGGTGGAGCCTGGCTCTGGGGACTGCTTAGTCTTTGCTTAAGCGGGGGAGGGGTTGGTAGGGTTTGGCCCCATCACCGCCACCCTGGTCCCTACCTCACCGTCCAGAGGGTCTCGTGCCGGGGGGAGGCGGGGTTTGTGCCTCATTTGTGAGCGTTAGTGTCAATAAATATAAGTTATTGTGGGGGTGTCGTTGGCTGGAGGGTGTGTGGCGGGGGGGGGGACACGCATCTCTGCTGCTTTTGGGGCAGGGGTGGGAGCACTGTCCCAGGGAGGGGGTAGAGAGGGCATCTCTGGTGCTTTGAGGGGGGGGGGAATGGAGCACCGTCCCGAGGCAGGACCAGGGAGCGGGGACCCACACAGCTCCGGTGCTTTCGGTGGGTGGGGGGGGGGTACCGGAGCGGGGGTGTCATCTCCGGTGCTTGGCCGGGGGGGACCGGGGCATCTCCAGTGCTTTCGGGGGGGGGGACGGGACGGGACACGACCTGGAGCACCGTCCCGGGGTGGAACCAGGGAGGGGGGGACACACATCTCCGGTGCTTTCGGGGGGGGGGGGGGGGGGAGGTACGGGAGCACCGCCCCAGGGCGGGGCCGGGGCTCCTCCCTCCCGGCAGCCGCATTCGCCGCCGCAGCGCGACGAGGTGAGCAGGGCTGGGGGGGGACCGGGGGGGCTCCGGGGAGGGGGTGGCTGGATGCTCGGGGACCGTGTCAGAGCCCCCTGCCCGAGCCCACCCGGGCTCTGAGCCGCCAGTCCCCGCACCCCTGCCCGGGGCCACCGGTGGGTACCGGGAGCCGGAGCACCGAGCGATGCCGCGAGCTGCAGCGGCTGCCAGGTCTCAGCTGCCGGGGCTGCAGCATATTTCTGGGGTCGGGCATGTCCTCACCCCTGCCTTGAGCCAAGAGCACCGGCCGTGCCGCCCTGCCTTGGCCAGGAGCTCCCCGGCTGAGCTTTCAAGGGCGTTTTCTCCTTGGCGGCATCTCCGAGATGCTCCCGACCGCTGAGACTTGGCAGAAGGGTTCAGCCCTGTCGCTGCAGCCGCCTGGATCGGCCCCGCTGATGGCCGGCAGCGCTGCCATGGGTGAGGTTATCGCCAGAGCTGCCTCGCACCACGCTCAGGCTGTGCTCCGGGGATCGGCCACCGGCTCCCTGGCCACCAGCAACGGGCTGCAGCCCCTCAGTGGGGAGCTGTGGGGCAGCCCCTCTCCGCTGGGTATATTCCCATCTCTGAACCCACAGGCCATCGCGTCGGTCCCCTGCAGCCGGCCCTTCCCTGCTCGGTGGCTGCCGCAACGTCACCGCCCTTCTCGCCCTGTCCGTTCCTCTCCAGGTTTGTGCTGCCACGTTCTTCCCCCGCAACCCGCCTGAAAGGGCCTTTGATGTTTGCAGGGAGCTGGATGGTCTGAAGAGAGGAGCTGTGGTTCTCTCCGAGGAGCCCCGGCACGGCAGCATCATGCTGGCTCCGAAGAAAGGCCTCCTGTGCAACCTCAACCACATCCATCTGCAGCACATCTCCCTGGGGCTGCACCTCTCCCGGCACCCGGAGCTCCAAGAAACCTCTGCCTCCATGGGTGGAGGAGACCAAACCGGCTGCACCGACTGCCCGGAGAACTGTGAGCAAGTGGATGCCAATTCCAACAATCCCTCCTTGAAATGCCGATGTTGTGAGTCCCACGCTCAGCAGCCGGTGACGCTGGGGCTCCAGAACCAGGCAGCTCCAGAGGATTTTCCCTGCCTGCATGCTGGGGAGGAGGTGGCTTCCCCTTGTGATCCCCTCGGTGATCTGGCTTCCTCCTCCTCCTCCTCCTCCTCCTCTGTCAGTAGCTGCTCGGATTTCAGCTTGGATGACTCCCCGGTCTCTGTGTACTGCAAGGAGTTCTCCAGAGAAGAGTCTCAATCCCCTGAAAATCAGCCCAACATCGTTCCTGTAGAAGACACCCAGGATGGCCAGTCCTTGGCTGACCAGAGTAGGACGTGTGATGGAAGAGACGCCAACCTCAACCCCCCGGTGCTCCGGAGATCGGCTGCCCTGGCTGGAGAGAGCCCGGACAGCCTCTGCAGCAGCACCTCGCTTGACTCCCAGCGCGACGAGACCTCTCCCAGTGCGGCGCCGCAGGGGACCACCACCATCTGTGCCAGCCTTGACCCTAACTGCAACTCCCTCCCCAACCCCGACACCGCGCCTCTGGCACCGCCTGTGCCAGGACGGTGGGATGCCGGTCTGAGGAGCACCCCTGAGCCGCGGCCCCGGGCTGGCAGCATCCCCCCACCCGTGCCCCCCCGGCCCCGGAGGTGGCTCCAGGTTCTCAATGCCCACAGAGTGGAGCAGCCGCTCCTGCCTGTGGAGCCGGAGCCCAGCTCAGGTGACCTCTGCAGGGACATGGGCAAGAAGACCATCACCTCTTTCCATGAGCTTGCCCAGAAGCGGAAGAGGAACACCACTGGGCCTGCTCTTGCCCAGGCCAGGGCTGACCGGAGCGACTGGTTGATCGTATTCTCACCCGACACGGAGCTGCCGCCCTCCAGCGAGCTCCTCTCCAACGCCGCAGGCCAGGAGCCAGCCCGGCCCCAGCTCCAGCACGACTGGCTGGTGAAACCGCCCAGCTCCAGGCAGAGAGAGGTGACCACGTTCAAGGAGCTGCGGTACCGCAGTGCCTCCAGCAAAGCCAAGGGCCGGCCAGCCGGCGAGCGGGCAGAGCCGGTGGCACCTCAGCACCCATCTGCACCCCTTGAGATGGCCGCAGGCAGCGACGGCTCGGGCTGGATGCCACCCGTGTTGCTGGGTGGTGGACACTTGGTGGCACCTATGGAAAGCCACCAGCTGAAGAGGAGGAGATCCCGACCGGGACTGCAGCCCATCGCGGAGGGACAGCCAGGGGACGCAGAGGAAGGGGGGCTGCCACCGCGAAGCTGCTCCCCAGGAGAGAAAGGGCTGGGCTCTGGTTGTGATGAAGACGCCCTGGTTCGGAGGCTGGGGGGACCTGGTGGGCACCGCTCGGTGCCGGGGACGGCTGAGAGAGGAGACGAGACCTGCGAGGGGGGTAAGAGCTTGGGTCGCCTCTTCTGGGCTGGGGACAGGGGTGTCACCCTTGAGGGGACGGAGTGGGGCACGGGGGAGCTGCGGGCGCGGTGGCCGCGTCTGGGGCTGCAGGATCCGGGGGGCGGCTGGTTCGATGGTGTCTGTGCCGAGCGGGGCCGAGGGGCCGCTGCTGCCCTCCGCACCCCCGGCTGGGACACGCGGCCCGGGCGCTGCCGGCGGCCCCGGGGCTGCCCCGCCGCGGCGGCACCTCCTCACCCCGCCCCCGGGCTCTCTCCGGGCCCTTCCTCTTCCCCGGCCCGGCCCGCGGGGACAAGGCCCAGGGTGGGCAGCGGGGCCCAGCCCGGCCCGGCCCCGCTCCGCCACGGCCTCCGGCTCCATGGGCAAGCGCGGCCCCGCTGCCCCCGGCGCCGCCCGCGGTGAGTGGGGCCGGGCCCCGGGGCTCCCGGCGGCGGGCGCGGCCTGGGCCTCCCGCGGCCTCCCGGGCCCTCGTTCCCCCTTCCCCAGGCCCCGGGCCCCGCTTCGCCCCCCCGGCTCGGGTCCCACTTCACCCCCCGGGCCCAGGCCCCACTTCGCCCTCCGGGCCCCGCTTCGTCCCCCGGGCCCGGGCCCCGTTTCGCTCCCCCGGCCCCGGGGAAGCCCGGCCTGACCCGCCGCCCCCCGCGTTTCTCTCCCTCCAGCCCGGCCTTCGACATCCGGAGCCCGGAGGGAGTCCGGGGGGAGCCCGGACGGAGCCCACCGACCCCGGGGAGAGCAGAAGAAAGGTAACGCCCCCCCACTTCCCCCCCCCCCCCCCGGTACCGTCTCCCCCCCTGCCCCAGTACCGGCTCCCCGCACCGTGCTCGGGGCTGAGCGGCCGCTGAACCGGGGGCCGGGTTCCCCTCCGGGTCCGTGCCGGTCCCTGCCGAGTGGGGCTGCGGGGGTGGAGGGGCCCCGGGGAGGTGAGAGGGGGTCGGTGGTGGGGGTGGTCGGTGTGTTGGGCACCGCGGGGCAGGGACAGGGACGGGCAGGGGCAGGGACAGCGTGGTCCAAAAAGCAGCTTCATGCAATAAACCAAATCTCACGCGCTCAGGACAGATATTGTATTTATTCTGCCCAGGGCGCTCGGTGGGATCATCCCCAGATCAAGCACACCCACTGCAAATCCCAACACCTTTTTTATACACAAGGAATGCCATTAAATCATCCTTTTATTTGCATAACACACTGTTCATTGGTCAATATATCTGATTGCAATTAACATAAACGCTTAGTCACTCTTACACCATCTGTGCGTGCGCAGGGGAAGGGCCTTCACCTGGGCAAGGGTCTTTTTGACCTGTGGGTGTGATTTTTAGTATTATAATGGCAGTAGTTCAACTAAGGACCCTTGAATCCCTGCTTTCTTTGCCAAGTTGATCACCTGCATAAGAAATCCTCTGTCTTTGTTCTGAATTTGTCGTTCCGGAGCTCAGCATACCTATTCTTAGCCTTACCTTAGCAATTGGTTGTTGTCTTTCTTTATTACCACACCTGAACTTAGCAATTGTTTTTCTTGATTAATTCACCTGTAAAAGTTAATAGTTAAGTTTTAACTCAGCAATAGGAATAAGCACTAGATAACAATAAGCCACGTTACCCAGCCCCGATGCGCCGAGGCGGGCGCCGCAGCGGCGATGGGGGTCGCGTGCCGCGTTGACGTCTCCCTTTCCGTTGCCCGACAGCCCTGCTGGTCGCCGTCAGCGCCGCCGTCGATAAGGTTATCGCCCACTTCAGCACTGCGCGGAACCTGGTGCAGAAGGTGAGGGGCTGGGCTGAGGCTCTGACCAGGCTGGGGTGGGCAGGAGGGGCTTTGGGAGCTCCAAGGGGAGGATCCCACCATCCTTCCCTGCAAGCTCAGGGTTAGGTGCTGCCCCGTTCCCCTCCTTCTCCTCTCCTTGTGCCTCCCGACTTCAGGCCCAGCTGGGAGACAGCCGGCTCAGCCCAGACGTGGGCTATCTGCTGCTGCACACCCTCTGCCCTGCGCTCTACGCCTTGGTGGAGGACGGGCTGAAGCCCTTCCAGAAGGATGTTATCACAGGCCAGAGGAAAAATTCCCCCTGGAGCGTGGTGGAAGCCTCCGTGAAGACAGGTCGGTGTGAGGAACGTGCTCCTGGAGATGTTGGGATCAGCATCTCAGGGTGCCTGGAGTGTTTTTCCAGTCCGGACTGGAGGAGGATGTGGCCGCAGAGCAGTGACTGTCTGTGTCGTGTATTCCACAGGCCCCAGCACCCGCTCTCTCCACTCCCTGTGCTGGCACGTGGCCGGGTTGGCCCCTCTCAACAGCTCCAGACAGAAGTTTCACGCCTTTATCCTTGGTCTTTTGAAGTGAGTATTGGCCCTCGATGGCCCAGCCTGTCCTTGCTGCCATGGCAGGTTGGAGCAGAGTCCCAGGAGCTCTACCTTGGGTTCCCTTTGTCTTGTTCAGCATTAAGCAGCTGGAGCTGTGGATCTCGCACCTGCAGAAGAGCCCAGGTAAGGACACAGTGCCCAGAAGCTCCCCACCCAAGTCCTGTCTTGCCAGGGTGATCATCCCGTACCCGTTCCACCCACAATGCTTGGCTGGGTTTTCCGTGGTAGACAAGGGTGTTGTTTTCCATGGCTCTTGTGCTGATGAGGGTGGTCAGGTAGATGATTTGGAGCATCATTTGGACCTGCTATGACGGACCAGCTGGCCCTGGGAGGGACGTGTGGGCAAGGGCAGGGCCTTCTGCAGCTGTCCGGTGCTGTCCCTATCATCTCGTAGGTGTCATCTCCATGCTGTATTCACCCGTGGCCTTCTTTGCCCTGAGTCAAGGCCCTCTTCCTCACCTCGCTGATGAACTGCTGCTGCTCATCCAGCCCCTCTCCGTGCTGACTTTCCACCTTGACCTGCTCTTTGAACACCACCACCTCTCCGTGGATGTCAGACCCTTGTCCCGTCGGCTGGACTCACCCCCGTCTCCTACCCATCGTGCCGCTCAGGCCCGGGGGGCTGCGCAGCCTTCTCTGGAAGGCCAAAGCGGTGCTGCAGGGGCCAGCCTGGAAGACGAGATGCCCCCTGATGCTCTGGGGAGGGCAGTGGGTGCAGAGGGCAGCAGAAGGTCCCAGTCCCAGGCAGCCGTGTGCGGGCTGGTCCCTGGCCCTCAGGTGGGGGCTGCCCTGCAGCAGACCTTCCAGCACGTCCTACGGTGGAGTGACCAGCTCGGTCGCACTTTCCTGGGAGGTGATAGTTCCCCAGAGACCCATGGGCCTGAGGCAGGCCCTCAGGATGCTGGAGCTGGTCTTGGTGGCTGGTGGGGTCAGCTGAGCCAGGCCTCCAGGATTTACGCTGCTCCCAGCAAGGAGAAGTTCCCCTTCGTCTGGTGGACAAAGCTGCGGACGGCTGTGGGGGATTCCAGCCCCGGCCAGGCTGTGCGACCCCAAACAGCCGTGAATGAGCCCGGAGACACGGAGCTGCAGCTTCTTCAGACCAAAGCTGGCCCTGAACTCTCTGGTCCAAAGCCCAGCAGCAGCGCTGACACCTCTGGGACCTCTTCCCCTGAAGAGCTCATCCTGCCTGCCGGAGCTGGAGCACCTATCGAGCCAGATGATCCTGCTGCTGGAGAGAAACTCCTGCCTGCTTCTCTGGAGCCTCGTGCGAACGGGAACCGGGCAACCCCTTCCAGCCCAGAGGCTCGTGGTCCTCCTGGTCCTGACAGGGGCAACTGGCTGGGGCGGCTCTTTGGAGCCACCAGCCCCTCTGCCAGGAGCTTCCCTCCCAGTCCTGACACCATCTCAGCGAGGTCCAGGTAAGACCCAGCTTGGGTAGGCAGGGCTGGGGAAGCAACATGTGTACAGAGAGCACACCTTGGGGCTTGGTGGCCTCACGCGGTGTCTCGTCCTGCCCCTTAGCCAGGTTGTGCTCCTGGGCTGTCAGCACGTGTCCCAAGTGCTGCTGCCATCCCCTTGCCTCAATCCTTTAGAGCAGCAGGAGCTCATGGTGGTGGCTCGACAGAGCCCTTTGCTCCCAGACCACCAGAACAGTTTTTCTGAGCAGGATGGGTGGGAAAAGGCTTCCCAGAGGAACCTGTGGCTTCCTTTGCTTTGTGGCAGGAGACCCTCTAGCTGGCTGTCCCCCAGCACGCGCGTCCTGGCCGTGGTGGTGAAGGGGCTGGCGGCTGAGAAGACCTGTGATGAAGAACAGCCGGAGAGGACCCCGTCCGACACGCCCCAGACCCACAGGTGACGCAGGGCGCCGTAGGGTTTGGGGCTGGGAAGCTGGTGGGGGGGATTTTTTTGGGGCAGGGAGGGGAAGCAGGGGCTGTTCCCAGACAGAGCCTGGATCTCCTACACGCTTGTCTGGGGACAGGTTGACACTTTTCCTTGGTGCTACCTTGCACCTTGACTGCTCCCCCGGGGATTCCCCCCTCTCCCCTCCTGAGCTTTGGGTGAACCTGTGTGTCTGCCTAGCTGAGATCACTTGTTTTCCCCATTTTGGGGGGGGAATTTTGAGGATTTCCTTTCTCCTGTGTGCTTTCTGGCTTCATAGCAGCTTGTTTGGGGCAACTCTGTGACAGTTCTGACCAAATCATGGCAGGTCAGAAGAGCTGTAGTGTCCAAGCGAGCATGGAGGGTGAGTGGCCGTCCCCCACCGCGTTGGGCTGCCTCCCTCCTCCCCAGCCCTCGCTGGCCCTGACCCAGATCTCCCCTCCATGTCTGTGCAAGCCTTTGCTCCCGCTCCGAGGGTCTCCTTGGCAGGATGGGTTTAGGATGTGGCTTCTCCATCATGTCCATCGTCAGATGGCATCTCTGCCTGAGGAGGGAGGACACCAGCTCTGGACACAAGCGTCAAAACCTCTCCCGAGTCCCGTGGGAGCTTCTCTCAGGGGTCCCTGGGAGGTGAATCCCTGATGGTGTTTGTTGTACAGGGCAGTTCGGGCGCTGTGTGACCACACGGGCACCACCGACGGTCACCTGAGCTTCCAAAAAGGGGACATCCTGCAGCTGCTCTCCACCGTGGATGAAGACTGGATCCGCTGCTGCCATGGAAACAGCACTGGCCTGGTTCCTGTCGGCTACACCTCCCTCATCTTGTGAGGAGGCGGAGGAGACCTGAGGAAGCAGCTGAGCTTGCTGAAGCAGATGCCACCTCCGCGAAGGACCGGTTCCTGCCACGGCTTCACCGCCTTCAGGGCTTCACCACCTTCAGGGCTTCATCACCTTCGGCGTGGGCGGTTCTGCAGGGGACTCTGCCTTGGTGCCCATCGCTGCTGCTCGTTCGCATGACGTTACCGTCTGCCGTGGGCACGTCCCCGTGAGCCACCGCTGTGCGTGTCCCCACAGATCTGCTGGCACTTCACTGTGGCCACCGGTTGGGACCTGCTCTCGCTCATGTTTCCTCAGCGGCCGCCCACGCCTGTGCCAGGGGAGGGAAGGACCCTGTCCCTGCGGGGTACTCACAGTCCTCTACGTTGTCTCTGTGCCATCGTGTCCTGCCACTGCCACCACCTCCACGTGCCCTGCTTTGCCCTGTGGCCAGGGCTGGTGGCCCAGGCCACCAGTGCGCAGGCCCAGCACTCTGTAAATAGTTGTAACCACAGGAACGAGCTTATTCCAGGGGAAGAAAGCTGGAAATAAAGGTTGTGACTCACGTGCCCACGCGTGTGAATGGATCGTTGTGGTCGGGGGGGTGGAAATGGCCACGTGGCCCATCCCTGTGTGGGTAGCCCAGGCTGGTGCTGGGGCTACGGTGAGTAAATGCTCTTGCTCGTGCTGGTGCTCAGTGTCCCAAGGTCAGCTGTCAACCGCAGAGCCCAGGACGGTGTCATGCCCTGGCACGGCGTAGGAAGAGGTGGCTGCAGCCATCCCGAGCCAGAAATAACCCTGGAAAAGTGTGTGTCACCCCGGCTGGCTGAGAACCAGCACCACGAGACGGAGCTGCACAGCACTGGGAAAGGCTGTTGGGTTGTTTATTTACAGACTCCCATCCTGGCTGGGGTGGGAAGGGACTTCTAGGAGATCCCCCAGCCCACCCCCTGCCCAAGCAGGGTCACCCAGAGCACGTCGCACAGGGTCAGGCCAGGCGGGTTTGAATATCTCCAGAGAAGGAGACTCCCCCCCTCCCTGGGCAGCCTGTGCCCGGGCTCTGCCACCCTCACAGCAAAGAAGTTTTTCCTCATTTTCACATGGAACTTCCCGTGTTTCAGTCTGTGCCCGTTGCCCCTTGTCCTGGCGCTGGGCACCACTGAGGAGAGTCTGGCCCCATCCCCTTGACACCCGGCCCTCAAGGAGAAGGTGGCCCAGCTCCAAGCCAGCAAGTGGGACCGTGAAGAGCTGGAGGATCTGCGCCTGCTCTTCCCGGAGGTGGGTGGGAACCCAGGGGGGCTGGTGGGGGGTGACGCCCACCTTCAGCATCCTCTGGAGACCCCTGTCTTCATCAACCCATACACCGGAGACCCCCACCTCCTCCATCCCATGCTGCGGAGACCCCCGCCTTCATCACCCTGTACACTGGAGACCCCCACCTTCCTCACCCCACACAGTGGACACACCCCCCCCACCTTCACCATCCCATGCACCAGAGACCCCCACCTTCACCATCCCGTGCTGTGGAGACACCCACCTCCTCCATCCCATGCTCCGGAGACCCCCATCTTCATCACCCTTACACCCCCTTTCACTGCTTCCCCCACCCACAGACCCCCACCCCTGCAGGTGCACCCCACAGATCCCCCCCAATTCACACCATGCACAGAGGGGGGTCACAACCTTTACTGCCGGGCGCCCTCACGCCTTCATGCTGGAGCCCCTCTGCCACGAGGACAGGCTGAGAGCTGGGGCTGTTCAGCCTGGAGAAGGTTCCGGGGAGACCTTCTAGCACCTGAAGGGGCTACAGGAAAGCAGGAGAGGGGCTTTTGCCAAGGGCATGGAGTGATGGGACGAGGGGGAACGGTTTTAAACTGAAAGAGGGGAGATTGAGATGAGATCTGAGGAAGAAATTCTTTGCTGTGAGGGTGGTGAGACCCTGGCCCAGGTTGCCCAGAGAAGCTGTGGCTGCCCCCTCCCTGGCAGTGTTCAAGGCCAGGTTGGATGGGGCTTGGAGCAACCTGGTCTGGTGGAAGGTGTCCCTGCCCGTGGCAGGTGGTGGGACTGGGTGGTCTTTAAGGTCCCTTCCACCCAAACCAGTCTGTGATTCTACGTCGCGTATCCCCCGTCCTCCTCGCTGCTCTCCTGGGAGATGCCGGAGTCCCTGGGGGCACAGATGAGGCACGTGCGGCCCACCTCCCTCCAGCACACCCGGCAGTACCGGGTCTCGCAGGTGGGCTCGGGGCAGAGCTGATCCTGAGGGGTCTCGGGCACCCCGCACACCACGCAGCTCCGGCGCATCCAGCGGCGCAGGCGCGGACAGCGCTGGCAGCAAGACTCCAGCAGCGACGCCACCTGCGGTGGGGTTGGGGTCGTGAAGATGACGGTGACCCCCCCACCCCGGCAGCCCAGCGGGGTCCCGGCCCCACGTCCCCGTCCCCGCTCTCACCAGTCCCGGGTGCTGCAGCGCCTGCCGGGCAATGCGCTTCTGCTGCCGGCGCACGAAGTGCTGCCGCTGCCGCAGCAGCCTGTTGTAGAAGTAAAGCACGCGGCTCTTCTCCCGCTGCGCCGGCAAAGACCGTGAGGGGTGACCAAAGCCACTGACCACCCCCCCAAACCCGCCCCCGGGAGCCCAGCCGGGCTGTGCCGGGCTTTCGGCTGACGCCACCACTCACCTTGGGGAAGTAGAAGGCGGCGATGGCGCGGCGCAGGCGGTACGTGTAGACCTGGGCCAGGCAGAGCAGCGCCAGCACAACCAGGGGCACGCAGGTGTCCACGTACTGCTCCGACCTCATGGCGCGGGGCCGCGGCAGGCAGGCTGGGGACAGAACGGCACCGCTGGGTCACCGAACCACCCCAGAACGGCTGGGGTGGGAAGGGACCTCTGGGGATCCCCCAGCCCACCCCCTGCCCAAGCAGGGTCACCCAGAGCACGTCGCACAGGGTCAGGCCAGGCGGGTTTGAATATCTCCAGAGAAGGAGACTCCCCCCTCCCTGGGCAGCCTGTGCCCGGGCTCTGGCACCCTCACAGCACACAAGTTTTTCCTCACATTCACATGGAACTTCCCGTGTTTCAGTCTGTGCCCGTTGCCCCTTGTCCTGGCGCTGGGCACCACTGAGAAGAGTCTGGCCCCATCCCCTTGACACCCGCCCCGAAGGTATTTGTGAGCATTGAGAAGATCCCAGCTCAGTCTGCTCTTCTCCAGCTGAACAGCCCCAGCTCCCTCAGCCTCTCCTCGTAGCAGAGATGCTCCAGCCCTCTGACCATCTCCGTACCCCTCTGCTGGACTCTCTTCAGTAGCTCCTGGCCTTTCTTGAACTGAGGGGCCCAGAACTGGACTTTTGCCAAGGGCATGGAGTGACAGGACGAGGGGGAACGGTTTTAAACTGAAAGAGGGGAGATTGAGATGAGATCTGAGGAAGAAATTCTTTGCTGTGAGGGTGGTGAGACCGTGGCCCAGGTTGCCCAGAGAAGCTGTGGCTGCCCCCTCCCTGGCAGTGTTCCAAGGCCAGGTTGGATGGGGCTTGGAGCAACCTGGGCTGGTGGAAGGTGTCCCTGCCCGTGGCAGTGGGGTGGGAACTGGGTGGGCTTTAAGGTCCCTCCCAACCCAAACCAGTCTGTGATTCTGTGATTCTAAGTCCCCCTGGGGCAGGGGCGGCCAGGAGCTGGGGGGGGTCCCATCCCCTGTGGGGGAGCTCACCAAAGTTGGACGTCTGCGTTTGGGTGTCTGAGGAGGTGTTGAGGGCTCCGATGGTGCTTCGCAGGAGCCGAGCCATCAGGGAATTGCCCGACACGTGCACGGCCAAGTGGTGGCTGCCTGTGGGATGGGAGCACATGAAGGGTGTTGGGGGGCCACCCTTGGGGCCGTGGGGCTGGGGGCTGCCCCCCGCCTTGGTGCCGTGGGGCTGGGAGTGCTCACTGTGGAAGGAGTACTGCACGAAGGAGTGCTGCTGGATGATGCTGAGCATGGTGGAGAGCGTGCGGTCCAGGCCGCAGGCGAGGAGGAGGAAGAGCAGCGGCGGGATGCACCCCAGCAGCTCCACCACCTGCGGGGAGCGGAGTCTGACACAGCCTGTCGCCCCCCCCAGTGCCTGTGCCCCCCCCCAGCCCCCTGGCAGCCCCTCACCATGTTCTGCATCTCCTGTGGCTGCACGGTCAAGCGGAACGGGAAGATGACGTCCGAGAGCTCAGCGCGGCACAGGGGCAGCAGCGTCCGCTTGTGCTGGGGGACGGGGAGTGGGGTGGCTCAGCGTAGGCCCCCCAGGACACCCAGTAGGGGTGGGGGTCCCACCCTCCGCCCCTTCTCGCTCCCCCCCCCCCACCTGCTTTCTGCGTCGAGCATCGATCTGGCGGAAGTAGGTGGTGATGTAGAGGTTGTCAAAGCGGATGTCCCGGCAGTAGCTCTTGGTGTAGGAGAACGCCCTGGGGAGATGCGGGGGTCCAGGGGGGAACAAGGGACCGGCTGCACCCCCCCAGGACCCCCCCATTGTCTTTGTGCCCCCTAGACCTCCTGGGGGAGGCCCCCACCCCTCCGTGCGCTGCAGCTGGCACAGCGGTGCCCCCCCCAACCACCCCCCCACACACCTCCAGGACTCACGAGATGAAGACGAGGATGAAGGTGAAGGAGAGCAGCAGGCGGAAGAAGGTGAAGGCCCGGTCCAGGCGGGCGCTGTGCTGCCGCAGGTGGGAGGTCACCTCCTCCATCACCTGCTCCACCGGCATGTCGATGCCCACCAGCATCTCTTGGTGCTCCTCCTAGGGTGGAGAGGCCGTGGGACCGGGCAGGATGCGGCCCTCACCCTGGTCCCGGGCGGAGGGGACAGGCACCCACCTGGACCACAACGCTGGCGCTGAACTCCTGGCTGAGGCTGCCAACGGAGTCGTTCACCTTGTCGTACATCTGCCCGAAGTTGCTGTCCACGGGGATCCTGTCCCTGCACCAGGTCTTCATCACTGCGGGGACAGAGCGGGGACGGTGCCGGGACAGAGCCAGGACCCTGGGCATCGCCCCGGCACAGGCTGTGGCTGCTGTCCCAGGGGCTGCGGGGAACAGAGCTGGAGCCACCCCACCGAGGGATGACGGGGTGGGGGTCCCACACATCACCCACCCTTGACAATGTTGCAGAGGAACTTGAACTTCATGGGAATGCACAGGAGGTGGTTGATGATCGGCACGTACACCTTCTGCATGCAAAGTTTGTGCTTGGCGTCGAACCAGTCCCGGCAGCGCTTCATGCCCAGCTGGATCACGTCTGGGGGGGAGCAGGACCCCTCAGCTGCCCATGTACCCCCCCCAGACCCCCGGCCCAGACACCACCTGGGCTGTCCTGCAATGGCAGCCCCGTTCCCCACCCCACTCACAGTCACAGCGCAGCCTGGTCTTCATCTCGTACTTCTCCTGGGTGCTGAGGTGCTTCTGGGGCTCCACGCTCCGGCGTTCCCGTAGGTTGTACCCCTCCTCGCTGGCCACCTGATCGTTCAGCTCCACGAAGGCGCGCGAGATGTTCTGCATCTCCTCTCTCAGCGTGTCCCCGCCCCGCTGCCGGGGTCAGACACACACACAGAGGCTCAGCCCCGCTCCCCCCCTCCCCAGACCCCCCCACTGCCCACCCCGGCCCCTCGCCTCACCGCCATGTCCTCCATCACCCGGCGCATGGGGGCCATCGACACCCTCCAGAGCTCGCGGCTGTGGTTGACCTGCAGCTGGGCCACGCAGCCCAGCGAGCGCGTCACCTCCTCCAGGTTGTGCCAGGTGTTGGTCACGGGCCCTGGGACCGGCACGGGGTGGCTCAGACCCTGCCAGCCCTCAGGACTCCCCATCGGGGAGGGGACGGGGATGCGGGGGGACTTTACCCGAGTAGATGGAGGCGAGGACGATAGAGAGGACGTAGACGCGACCCTCCTTGCCCAGGAATTTGGGGGCCAAGAGCATGGTGGCACAGCGAAAGTGGGGGGACGTGGCCCAGCCCAAGGCAGTCACCCCTGCAGGGAGTGGAAAGCTGTCCCCACGGTCCCACAGAGACCCCCCCCAGGGGTCCCGATGACCCCCATCACCCCCGGCCCCTCCCGGCCCCATCCTCACCTGACACCCAGCAGGTGACCTGCACCTTGTGCGTCTCCGTGATGTTCATGGGGACGATGAGGAGATGGCAGAGCGCTGAAACACCCAAAATGTGTCTGAACCCCCGATGCCACCAACCCCCCCACCGTGCCTGGCACCAGGGTCCACTCACCGAGACCGAGGAGGATCCCAACGCCGGCTCCCAGGAGGAACTTACTGCAGCGGTACTGGTCCGGCTGGCTCCAGAGGAACCGACTACACGCGGCAGGCAGCAGCAAGCCCACCACTTGCTTGAGGGCTGGGTGGGGAGGGAAGGGTCAGCCCTGCCCTCTGCCACTGCCCCACGGGCAGCCCTGGCTGGGGGGGCGGGCTGGGAGGGGAATCTCACTGGTGTTGGGTGGTTTCTGCCTCCTTTGTGCCTCTGTCCCATTGGAGTGCTTGCGCCTGCGGGCCATCACTGACCCCATGGCTCTGTATCTCCTCCTGGTGACAGCGGGATGGTCCCCTCGAACACACAACGGTGGGATGATCCCTTGGAACCCACAATGGCAGGATAATCCCTTGGAACCCACCACGGTGGGATGCTTCCCTGGGACCCACCACAGTGGGATGTTTCCCTGGCACCCACAATGACACAGTGATCCCCTGGAAACCACTCCGGTGGGACGCTCCCCTGGAACCGGCGCATTGTGAGCTCATTCCACCTGCCACATCCCCGTGTCCGGGCCCTGAGAGAGCACCAGGAACCTGGGAGAGCCCAACATGGGGCTGGTCTCACAGCAGGGCAAAGCCCAGCAGGGGCTGAGCGGCCAGGGGAAGAACCCGACACTGCAGTCCCATGGAAAGTGGAGCCGGCAGAAGCGCCGGCCAGAGAAGGCGAGCAAGGCGCGGGAACTGGCCCGTAGCGCCGGCGGCTTCATGCTGGGCATGACCCTGGCCAGCACATATGGTGGCCTGTCGCTGCTGGTGCAGGGGCACAACATCTTGTTCTGCCTGGTCACCACCATCAGCCTGGGCGCAGGGCTGGGGCTGGGCATGGCCTTCTCCAGCAATATGCGCTTCACCGTGCTGCTGTCGCTGCCCCACTTATTCACCAGTAAGGAGCCTCCAGTCCCACCACCAGCACCTGGGGAGGGTGCTGAGTCCTCGCTGAGCCCCAGGACCCCACTGTCTCCGCAGGGGAGGGGAAGATGCTGATGCTGCTGCTGGCGCTGGGCATGGCCGTGCAGGGTCCCTGCACCAACATCCTGCACAACTTCTCCCGCACCGCCGAGTCGCTGTCGTGCGGCGCCGAGCTCGCGCTCAACCAAACGGCCGAGAGGCTGCACCGCGCCAAGGAGCCGCTGCTGGGTGAGACGGGGGGGGAGCGGGGGGATGCGGTGGGATGGGGAGGGTCCCTCCCTGGGGAAGCCCCAGCGGCGCTGGCCGGCCCCAGGCTGCCATGGCCCCTCGGGGGACGCTCAGGGGTCCCTCTCTCCGCAGACATGCTGGCCAAGATCAAGGACATCTCCCAGAAAGCCAAGGTGCTGGGCGACCACGTCCACAAGTTCTTCCGCTCCGTCATGGACTCCGTGAGCTACGTCGGTGAGAGAGAGGATCCCCGAGGGTCTCCCCGCCTCCAGCACCCCCATCCCACTCTGTCCCTGTCCCCATCACCCTCTGCCTGTGCCCCCAACGCCACCTCCCTGCCCACAGCCCGAGCCCTGCGCACCGTCTGGGAGTGGTTGGCCAACATCGGCCGGGTCTGCAACCAGGAGCTGGGGACGCCGTACCGCCGCTGCGTGCGCCTCTTCGACCAGGCCAAGGACAAGTGCGAGCGCACCATCCCCTTCCTCTACTTCCTCTGCTACATCATCACCGCCTTCAAGCCCCTCTGCGGGCTGGCGAGCTGTACGTGGGTCCCTGCCCCTCTGCAGCGGGGACGGGGGGAAGTGGCGGGGTGGACCCCTGCCCACCGCAGGGACCCCACCCTGGCAGAGATCCCCCTTCTCTGCAGATGCCCTCGTCTTCTGCATCGTCCCAGAGTACATCCAGTCCTTCCTCAGAAGGAGAGTCGTAGCCCGTGAGTATCCTGGTGCCATGGAGGTGGTCCCTCCCTGCCCCCCCTTCTGCCCTGACCCCAGCATCGTGCGGCCCCTTGTCACCCCCCTCCGCAGCTCTCGAGAACTCTCTGGATCGCGTCCGCCAGGAATTCGAGTTCAACATCTCGGCCGTTCACCGCTTCGACGTCAGCCTCAACGCCAGCAAGAGCCTCGGGGAGGTGGCCCTGGACATCATGGAGGGCGTGCGCCTGCACATGAACCCCACCCGCCACTTCCTGGGGCTCTTCACCCACATCTCCTTCTTCGCCATCATCTACATTTACATCCAGTAAGTGGGTTGGGGTCCCGCTCCGACCCCTCCATGGGGACGGGAACCCAGCGAGCTGATGCCCAGCATCCCCTGCTGTGTCCCCAAGGGCGCTGCGGTACCGTCACCGGTACCTAAAGGACGACACCTTCGACAACATTTACATCACGCGGCGTTTCGTGGAGCTGGACCTGCGGCGGGCGGAGATGGGCAAACCCACCGTGCTGCCCCTGACGTTCTGGGAGGGTTACCGCTACATCCACCCAGGTCAGCCCCGCGCCGGGGGACATCCGGGGAGCCGAGGGGTCCCGGCACGGCACGGCCTCATAGTACTCTTGTGCTGGCCCAGGCGTGCTGTGGCTGTCACGGCCCGAGCGGCGCCGGTACGGGCTGCAGCTGGTGGGGGTCCTACGCCACGTGCTGCTGGGGCTCAGCATCATCCTGGCCGACTACAGCCTCTTCTGGCTGCTTGACCTGATCCAGAATCAGCTGCGAGGGGAGATCGTCGCCAGGGGTGAGTTGCACCCACCGTGCCGGGGCAGCAACCACAGTGCCGGGGCAGCACCCACTGTGCTGGGGCAGCACCCACTGCCCACTGTGCCAGGGCAGCACCCTTGGGTGTTGGGGGCTTTGGGGTGGTGGGTGCCCTGTTCCCTGGGACTGAGCCACTCGCCCCGCAGCGCCGGCGGTGACGGGCATCAGCGTTACCGGGACGGGCTACGCCAGCGAGATCTACCGGGATATGGTGTCTGCCTTCGATGTGCTGCAACAGGGCAACATCTCGGTGCTCTCCCAGCGCTGCCTCCTCCAGCCCGTGGAGCCCGACTATGGCATCTACATCACCATGGGTGAGCACGGGGTGCTGCACCCTCAGCGTGCTGGCTGGGGTGGGGGTACGGGGGGGGGTTTCGCCCTTATGTGACTTGTCCTGTTCCTGCCAGGTATCCTCTATGGCACCTGCCTCTTCATCGCCGTCTTCGGTGGCCACGTGGCACGCCTGCGCCGGTTGGTATGTGCCACCTACTACCCGAACCGCGAGCTGGTAAGACCCCCCCCCAAAACCATCTCCCCGCACCCCCTCAACAACCGCCCACCCTCACCCCCGTCCCCACCGCGCCAGGAGCGCATCACCTTCCTCCACAGCACCATCCTGGCGCGGCGAGCGGGGCTGGCACAAGCCCTGAGCCAAGCTGCCACGCGGAGCACAGCCGACGCCAGGCAAGGCGATCTCCTCCTCTACCTCACCTCCAAGTAAGCTCCTTTGAGATGCATCCATGGCGTTGGAGTTATCCCGATGCCGTAAGCGCCTTGCTGGGCATCACCAAATGGCAATGCCATCCCTGGGGGCTCTGCGGCATAGGTCCCCCTTGCTGTGGACCCCCCGGGGATGGCATTGCCCCATGGAGCACCATCTCCTTGCAGGTTCCCTCTCTTTGGCAAGATAACTCGCCTCTTGGGCATCCGACGTAAACGGTGCCTGGCTTGTGGGATGGCAGAGCAGCCGGATTTCACCGCGTGCCTCACGCCCGATTGCAAAGGTAGAAACTCCTCCTTTATTTGGGATACACCCCCTCCCCCAAAATCTCCGCCCCCCTCACAGCCTTGTTTTCCCCAGGGCTCTATTGCAACGAGTGCTACCAAACCCTGAACAACATTTGCTCCGTTTGCATGAGTCCCTTGATTTACTGGGACATCGGGGATCAGGAAATGTGAGTAGGGGGGTGCCGGGAGGCCAGGGAGGATGCAGCGGGTTTGGGAGTGTGCAACACCCCCCCCTCAGGTTGGATCGATGGGCCGAGGCCACTGTGTGAGGGTCAACAAGGCCAAGTGTCGGGTCCTGCACTTGGGGCACAACAACCCCACGCACCGCTACAGGCTGGGGGAAGAGTGGCAGGAAAAGGGCCTGGGGGTGTTGGTCGATGGTGGCTGGATATGAGCCAGCAGTGTGCCCAGGTGGTCAAGAAGGCCACCAGCATCCTGGCTCGTGTCAGCACTAGTGTGGCCAGCAGGACTAGGGCAGGGATCGTCCCCCTGGACTCGGCACTGGTGAGGCCGCACCTCGAATCCTGGCGTCAGTTTTGGGCCCCTCACAACAAGAAAGACCTTGAGGTGCTGGAGCGAGTCCAGAGAAGGGCAACGGGGCTGGGGAAGGGTCTGGAGCACAAGTGTGATGGGGAGCGGCTGAGGGACCTGGCGGGGTTTAGCCTGGAGAAAAGGAGGCTGAGGGGAGACCTTCTCGCTCTCTACAACTACCTGAAAGGAGGGTGTGGGGAGGTGGGGGTCAGGCTGTTTTCCCAAGTGATATGATGAGAGGAAACAGCCCCAAGTTGCCCCAGGGGAGGTTTAGGTTGGAGATCAGGAACAATTTCTTCCCTGAAAGGGTTGTCAAGCACTGGCACAGGCTGCCCAGGGCAGTGGTGGAGTCCCCATCCCTGGGGGGATTTAAAAGCCATGTAGATGTGGTGCTGAGGGCCATGGGTTAGTGGTGGCCTTGGCAGAGCTGGGTTAACGGTTGGACTCGATGATCTTAAAGGTCCTTCCCAACCAAAACCATTCTGTGATATGTGATTCTAACCCACCCCCTCCCTGCCCCTACATCCCTACAGGGATTCCAGCGACGAGGAGACAGTGGAGCTGTGGTTGGGCGCCATGCGGACGCTACGGGGACAGGAGCGAGGACGGTTGTTGCGGCAACGTATCCGGGAGGTAGTGAAGGGCCAGGGGGGCGGCCGGAGGTTGCCCCCCGAGTTGGTGAACCGGCTGCGAGCTCAGCTGAAGGAAGAGGCGAGCGGGGCGAGTGATGGGGGCAGCAGCGGGATGGATGACGAGGACAGCTCGCTCTCCAGGTAGGCAATGGGGTTGGCGATGTCGCCGGCACCCCTCGGCACTGGGGGTGCCGGTTCCCAACACCGCTTTCCCCCTTGTGCCCCTCAGCCTGGATTTCAGCTACCAGGAGCAGCTCGAGAGCAGCGACAGCGAGCTGGAGGAGGTGGTGACCCTGCAGCCACCCAGCAGAGAGACCAGGGCCCAGTGACAGCAGGACAGTGGCACATGGCGGCGAGGACATGGCTCCGGGGATGTGGCTGGAGCCCAAGCAGCGCTGGGGGAAGCTGGGAGCTGCCGGAAGGGGTTGGTAAATCACAGAATCACAGACTGGTTTGTGTTGGAAGGGACCTTAAAGACCAGCCAGAGTCCCCTGTCACTGATGCTACCAAACTGGGACGCCAGCCAGTGTCCTCCGACACACAGACCCCAACCCCAGGGATGCCGCCAGGGTCCCCTGGCACCGTTGCTACCAAGGCTGGAAGAACCAGCATCACGGCCCTTCCCCGGGGAGGGGGGAGCTGGGGTTTTTTTTTTTTAGTTTTCAAATCAATCCTGCTTCAAAAACAAATGAACAAAGAAAAAAAAAAGTAAAAGAAAATAGAACCACCAGGGAAAAACAGGTCGAAAGGTTTTTATTAATGTAAAAATAATTTTAAAAAGACAAAAATCCCTTTTTTCACGCCAGCTGTCCTGACCGTGTCCCTGTGCCTGAGGGTGTCCCCCAGGGCCCCGGGGCTGGGCTGAGCCCGGCAACTGGGCTGGGGGGGCTCGGCCAGGGACCCCAGACCCGCCCGGCTGTGGGGGTGCTGGGTCCATCCCACGGGGGCCCAGCAGAGGTGGCTGCGGGGGATTTGGCGAGGGCAGACTGGGCCCCGCTGCCCCCCTGGGAACAGGAGACAAAGGGGAGCAGGGTTATGGGCAGCTGTGCCGTGTCCGAGGCCAGAGCCCAGGGCCCCCCGCCCACGGGGCCAAGCTCAGGTACACCCCGAGAGCCCAGAGCCAAAGGCTGCCCACCCCCCAGAGCCCCCCAAGCTCCCGCAGCCCTTGGTCCCCTTGTTTGAGCAGCCGATCCAGGGGATCAGCAAACACCCTCCTGGCTCCTCCTGGCCCTGCAGGCATGGCAGGCCCTGCAGCCTCCTGGCCTCCTGACATGGCAGCCAGGCAGTTTTGTCTCTGGCGACGGCATTCGCAGCTCCAGGCCTGCTGGGCCAGACCCATCGGCCCTCGCCTGCCTTTCAGGAGCTGCAGCTCCAGGTGGCATTTGAAAACCATCTCGCAGTGCAAAATGCTGGGCTTTGCCCCAAAATGTCCCTCCGCCCTCCCCTGCTCCCACCCGCCAGCTCCAGAGAGAACGGGAGGACCGGGAGCCGTGGCCCTGCCTAACGCCGAGCGTGGCTGTGGGGCTCTGTGCTCACCCCAAGGGTTTCGGGCCCTCAGGGGCGGACCAGCACCCGCTAGTTTTCCCCGTCACCCTAAACACAGCCCTTTGCTGAGCATTAAACACTGGGAGAGCACCGAGCCAAGGAGCTGCTCTGGCTGTGCCTGTGCCAGGTCCTTTGTGCCTTTGACACAGTCTCCCACAGCATTCTCCTGGAGAAGCTGGCAGCTCATGGCTTGGACAAGAGCACTGTTTGCTGGGTAAAAAAACTATCTGCACAGCTGAGCCCAGAGAGTGGGAGTGAATGGAGTTAAATGCAGTTGGCGGCCGGTGACCAGTGGTGTCCCCCAGGGCTCGGTCTTGGGGCCAGTTCTGTTTAATATCTTTATTGACGATCACGACAAGGGGATCGAGTGCACCCTCAGTCTGTTCGCAGATGACACCAAGATGGGTGGGAGTGTTGATCCACTTGAGGGCAGGAGGCTCTGCAGAGGGGTCTGGACAGGCTGGATCGATGGGCCGAGGCCACTGTGTGAGGGTCAACAAGGCCAAGTGTTGGGTCCTGCCCTTGGGGCACAACAACCCCACGCACCGCTACAGGCTGGGGGAAGAGTGGCTGGAAAAGGACCTGGGGGTGTTGGTCAATGGCGGCTGAATATGAGCCAGCAGTGTGCCCAGGTGGCCAAGAAGGCCACCAGCAGCCTGGCTTGTGTCAGCACTAGTGTGGCCAGCGGGACTAGGGCAGGGATCATCCCCCTGTGCTCGGCACTGGTGAGGCCGCACCTCGAATCCTGGGTGCAGTTTTGGGCCCCTCACGACAAGAAAGACCTTGAGGTGCTGGAGCGAGTCCAGAGAAGGGCAACGGAGCTGGTGAAGGGTCTGGAGCACAAGTGTGATGGGGAGCGGCTGAGGGACCTGGAGGGGTTTAGCCTGGAGAAAAGGAGGCTGAGGGGAGACCTTCTCGCTCTCTGCAACTGCCTGAAAGGAGGGGGTGGTGAGGTGGGGATTGGTCTCTTCTCCTGGGCAACTAGCAACAGAATGAGAGGAAACGGCCTCAAGCTTCGCCAGGGGAGATTCAGGCTGGATCTTAGGAAGAATTTCTTCACTGAAAGAGTCTTTAGGCATTGGAACAGGCTGCCCAGGGCAGTGGTGGAGTCACCATCCCTGGAGGTGTTCAAAATACGTCTAGATATGGCGCTTCAGGACATGGTTTAGCGGGCATGGCGGCATTGGGTCGATGATTGGACTTGATGATCTTTTGTCTTTTCCAACCCTAACAATTCTATGGTTCTCCCAGCGGGATGCGCAGGGAAGACGAGTGCTGAGCAAATCTCTGCAGAGGCCCCGGGGCGGGCGGTGGCTGCAGGCTCTGCCTTTCCTTCAGGCTTTTGTGGCAAAGGAAGGGATCAAGGGCTCAGCCCGGCCACGCAGCCAGTGAAGACGGGACCCAAAGGGACAGGACACCCCCAGCATCTCTGCCCAGCACCGCCAAGCCATGGGCCATGCGCCGCGGCAGGAGGGCTGGGAGCCCCGGGGCAGCTGGGGACGCAGCTGCCTCCTGTCCCGGTCCAGGATCCCGGGCCAGGGCACCACATGGGCACCGGCTGGGATAGCCAGGGGGAACGGGGTGAGCGCTGTCCCCAAAGCCACCACCGGCCCCATCGCACTCACTTCCCTCTCCTGCCCTGCTGCAGGGGTGCTGGGGGGTGTAGGGACACCCTCCCCACCTGGCAGTGCCCCTGTGCTGCTGCTTTCCTCTCCCTGGATTTATATACCCTTGGATACATTTGTATATTGCAGTTATATATTAAAAACAAAAAAAGGAGGGGGAAAAGCAGGCAGGTGCTCCCTCAGATAGGAGGAGGCCTTCTGGTGCCAGCGCCACCCCCCCGGGGACTCAAACCACCTCCTGGGCCAGGACTCCCTGGCCCCCAGAGCACCGTTATGGGCGTGCAGGCTCTATGTGCAGGGAGCCAAGGTGGAGGAGCAGGGGTTCAGCCAAGCCCCCGCAGAGGCTCCAGCAGTGCCCCCGGCCGCTCCACGGTGACGGTGGAGCCTCTCCGACAGAGCCGGAACCTCGGTCAGCTCTGCGCCGGCCTCAGGGAGCAGGTGGCCCAGCTCCAAGCCAGCAAGTGGGACCGTGCAGAGCTGGAGAATCTGCGCCTGCTCTTCCTGGAGGGAGGTGGGAGCTCGGGGGGGCTGGTGGGGATGACCTCACTTTCAGCATCCATGCTCGGGAGACCCCCACCTTCATCATCCCATGCACCAGAGACCCCCACCTCCTCCATCCCACGCTGCGGAGACCCCCGCCTTCATCACCCTGTACACTGGAGACCCCCACCTTCCTCACCCCACACAGTGGAGACCCCAATCTTCATCATCCCATGCACCAGAGACCCCCACCTCCTCCATCCTGTGCTTCAGAGACTCCCACCTTCATCTCCCCATACAGTGGAGACCCCCACCTTCACCATCCCGTGCTGTGGGGACCCCCACCTTCATCACCCTTACACCCCCTTTCACCTCTATTATTTATTAACTTTAATCTTGTTACTGACTCACAGCATTTCAGTAGGGGCTGGATGGCTTTTAATTTTTTTTTTTTCAAGTTTTTCTCATTGCTTGTGATTTCATACCAAACTACTCACATTTTTTGCTCTGGACTCCCCAGTAAGAGACATGGACAGACTGGAGAGCATCCAGCAAAGGGCCACAAGGCAACGGCAGCTTGTCTTAGGGGCAACTTTTGGGCCAGTGCTCGCTCAGATGGACCAAGAACCACGTTTCATTCCTCTGCCTCCCAGTGGCAAAGGAGCCCATGCTTCAGCCAAGGGGCTCTGTTCTGCTGCGAGGATAAAGCCGCTCCCTTTTTTATTCGGTTCTCATTTTAATTTCTCTCTCTGGAGTTTTTTACTCTCAGACAAGGGACATTATATCTTAATTGGGATGTTATTTGGTTTCCCTTAAGTAGGTTTGATTGAATTCCAAATCACGTGTCTGACACAACTCTGGTCTAATAGAGGGGTAAGTGCACTGCCACAGCGAGATGCAGTAACGACGCTGATGAAACCGCATCTCCTGTCTACGCAGGACCCCGTCTCAACACAGAATCACAGAATCCCTGACTGGTTTGGGTTGGAAGGGACCTTAAAGACCATTCAGTTCCAACCCCCCCGCCATGGGCAGGGACACCTTCCACCAGACCAGGTTGCTCCAAGCCCCATCCAACCTGGCCTTGAACGCTGCCAGGGAGGGGGCAGCCACAGCTTCTCTGGGCAGCCTGGGCCAGGCTCTCACCACCCTCACAGCAAAGAATTTCTTCCCAATATCTCATCTCAATCTCCCCTCTTTCAGTTTAAAACCGTTCCCCCTTGTCCTGTCACTCCATGCCCTTGGCAAAAGCCCCTCCAGGCACTGGAAGGTGCTAGAAGGTCTCCCCAGAGCCTTCTCTTCTCCAGGCTGAACAGCCCCAGCTCTCCCAGCCTGTCTCCAGAGCAGAGGGGCTCCAGCCCTCGCATCATCTCCGTGGCCTCCTCTGGACTCGCTCCACCAGCTCCGTGTCCTTCTGCTGTTGGGGCCCCAGAGCTGGACGCAGCACTGCAGGGGGGTCTCAGGAGAGCAGAGCAGAGGGGCAGAATCCCCTCCCTCGCCCTGCTGGCCACGCTGCTGGGGATGCAGCCCAGGACACGGTTGGCTTTCTGGGCTGCCAGCGCACGTTGGCTCGTGTTGAGCTTCTCGTCACCCATCACCCGCAAGTCCTTCTCCTCAGGGCTGCTCTCACTCCAGGTACTGGGGGTTTATATGCTGGGAATAGGCACAAAATCTGTGGATTTAATGGTTTACTACCGACCTGCCCTCATACACGACCACGGTTACCCAGCCTCCGACTACCAGTGTCTGTGCTGCTGCTCCTGTCTCTCCTGCCATCATCCCTCCTGCCCAGGAGAACCATCAGCATCAAATTATATCCTCGGAAAAACACCCTCAGCCATCAGGCAAGTGGATAATGGAGAGAGACGGGGCAACAACCCCCGTAAAAGAGTCAGAACACGACGGCAGCGGCTGAGACGAAGAGGCAGGAAAAGCAAATCGAAGCTGAACGGCAAAGAAAACCCCACAAGGCATCGATAGGAAAAGATTTTTTTCCATTTAATACTAGACTCTCTCAGGATTGAGATGCAGGCTTTTTATGCAATTACATCCAATGTTAAAATTGGTAATACATAATTTACAAAGATTAAACATCAAAACAATGATCTATTTAGATATGCTTTGTAAAAAGGAAATATATTAGCAGCATTTATTTTCAGCAATCACACAGCCTACACCCATGCAGACTAAAGAGTTCATATCTATTTGCAATAATGTAGTGCTTCCTGGTCTTAAAACAGCGATCCTGGTGACACACCGGTCTTCTCGTTATTATAAAATAACCGAAAAAATAAAAAAAGTCATTAATTTCTACACCAGTAAGAAAAAACAATTCTTTGCACTTACCTAACATTTGATTGTCTAAAAAACATTTTGTTTAGTCTTTCAACAAAAGAAAGATAAAATGACAGAGCTAGTGTCTCGCTTCTGTACGCACTTTTATTTTTTTTAAAAACTTTTTTTTTTAGTGTTTAACACCATTTGAGACGACAATTTCTTGTTTTAAACTAAATGAGACAACTCAAAGATTTTGGACATGCGATATTCCTACTACACGCACGAGTATTTTATACTCAGGGTTCCTGGTACTGTACAGTGCTTCTCTACAGTAAGAAAATATTCCAAACTATTTTCTTATTTCTTTTTTTTTTTTTTAATAAAATATTTTTTCTCAAAGGGTTTTTTTTCCTTTCTTCTTTTTTTTTTTTTTTTTTCTCCTTTTCTTTTTTTAAATCAACACATAAAAGTTAATGGAATGAGTCATGTTCCACTAAGAGTAAAATAATTATAATAATAACAAGAATGTACATTAGGACAAGCTTGGTCCATTAAAAAGGAACATGTAACTACTGTATTGCTTTACATCCACGCAGCAGATATATATACAACTTGGCACATTAAAAACTGGTTTTCTTCGAAGAACACCTAAAACAGGACTGTATATGCATATGTACGTCCGAAAGACCAAAAAAAAAAGCAAAAGCCATTTGCAAGGGGCAGCGGACGCCGACCACCCCCTCCCTCTGCCACAGCCCGGCCTCGGGGACCGGGAAGGTCGCGGGGTTCGTTAAGGGCGATCAAGAAATCATCTCTGGGGGCAGAGGGAGAAGGCGGCGCCACGCTGCCTCTTCATTTCAGAGACGGACATTTTTAAGCTGTACAACCAGAACACGAGAATAGTGTTAGCAGTTGATATATTCTACAGTTCACAACAAATACTCGCTCCGAATACTGCTTGACGGTTCATGTAGTGAAGGTTTCTTTTTTTTTTTTTCAATTTTTTGTCCTTTTTTTTTTTTTTACTTTTAACAGATTTTAATTCGCACGACACACTAGACACACGAGAACCACAGCTTATCAAAAAAACCAACAGCAATGGTGTTTGTCAGGATTTGACTCGCTTTTATGAAATCTCTCTGCAGGAAAAAAGTGAAAACAAACACACAAAAAAATATATCACACCCCGCTCCCTCCCCCCCGCTCCGACGCAGAACAAGTGCCTCAACCAGCCAAACTCCTGCTTTGCTCCAAGGTGACTGCGGAAGCTTCTCCTCGTCACAGACCAAAGGTACAACCGTGAACCTTGCGCACGTTTGGGTACGTTTCTCAGCTTCTCGGAACTTGTGCAAATCAGAGGCCGCAACTTTAGGGCAGCCTTTAATTTTTAAGCCACTGGGCCTTCACCCTCCCATCTGGATTTCGTTCACTGGCGTGGGCCGTGGCGGTGCCAACAGTATCTTGTACAATCACAGGTTAATTGGTGAACACGGGGAATAATCTCACCACAGGAAGTCAGTCCTTATCCTTCAACCTCCCCATTTTTATTTTTTTTTTTTTAATTTTTCCTCTGAGTGGGAATATCAAGCAAAAATAAATTAAATTTGACCATCCTGGACAATAACCACGAGGTTTTTCTCAGTACCTAACATCAATACAAGGCACGCCCAACAACACACACACCATAAGAGCACTGCAGAGCAGGGCAGGGCAACCTGCCAACCCAGACATCTAAGTGCTAACTGTATATTTGTCAGTTTGCTGCTGCCCTCTTTTCCTTGGCTGGCGCAGAGGAGGTTGGGCTCCTGCCCTCAGTCCTCAGCAGACCTTATAGCACGCTCCAGACCACAGCTTCCTCTCGTAGCGTCACTTCCTGAAGCTGCTCTCCGGGATGGTGAGAGTGCGTCGCCTCAGTTTTCTTCCTGATCCTTCCTCCAGCAAGTAAGTGACATCAATAGCTGCAACAGACATAGGATCACAGACTGGTTTGGGTTGGAAGGGACCTCAAAGCCCATCCAGTTCCAACCCCCCTGCCACAGGCAGGGACACCTTCCACCAGCCCAGGTTGCTCCAAGCCCCATCCAACCACAGGCTTTTGGTAAAGAAGGTGACAGGAGTAACAGTTTCCTATTTCCCGGATGTTTCCATCCATAGTGGAATCCAAAACTGCACTGGACGAGGTGCTGAGCAACCTGATTTAAGTTTGAAGTTAGCCCTGCTTCGAGTCATGTTTGGACCAGATGACCTCCAAAGATCCTTCCAACCCAAAATATTCTCAGTCCATGATTTACAGAATCACAGATAGTTTGGGTTGGAAAGGACCTTAAAGACCATCCAGTTCCCACCCCACTGCCACGGGCAGGGACACCTTCCACCAGCCCAGGTTGCTCCAAGCCCCATCCAACCTGGCCTTGAACACTGCCAGGGAGGGGGCAGCCACAGCTTCTCTGGGCAACCTGGGCCACGGTCTCACCACCCTCACAGCCAAGAATTTCTTCCTCAGATCTCATCTCAATCTCCCCTCTTTCAGTTTAAAACCGTTCCCCCTTGTCCTATCACTCCATGCCCTTGGCAAAAGTCCAGTTCTGGGCCTTCCAGTTCAAGAAAGGCCAGGAGCTACTGAAGAGAGTCCAGCGGAGGGTACGGAGATGGTCAGAGGGCTGGAGCATCTCTGCTACGAGGAGAGGCTGAGGGAGCTGGGGCTGTTCAGCTGGAGAAGAGCAGACTGAGGGGGGATCTTCTCAATGCTCACAAATACCTTCGGGGCGGGTGTCAAGGGGATGGGCCAGACTCTTCTCAGTGGTGCCCAGCGCCAGGACAAGGGGCAACGGGCACAGACTGAAACACGGGAAGTTCCATGTGAATGTGAGGAAAAACTTGTTTGCTGTGAGGGTGCCAGAGCCCGGGCACAGGCTGCCCAGGGAGGGGGGGAGTCTCCTTCTCTGGAGATATTCAAACCCGCCTGGACTGACCCTGTGCAACGTGCTCTGGGTGACCCTGCTTGGGCAGGGGGTGGGCTGGGGGATCCCCAGAGGTCCCTTCCCACCCCAACTGTTCTGGGATTCTGTGATTATTTTGCATTAACTCCCAGAACACGAAAGAGACTGGACAGAGCTCATCTCTAGGCTTTAAATTAAAAACACAGACACACTTAACCAGTGCTTCCTCTGCACCCTCATTCTCCAGCTTAGACAATACCTACAGAAGTTCCACAGAACCCAGTGGAAAGCTCATTAAAGGTCAAAAGAGACTTCACAAATTCTCTTCAGTCTTTCTCTGCACATCTGTTAAGTTTCTCGGTTGTAAACATGGAATGATGAGGGGGGGAGTTTGTCTTCAGAAAGTTTTTGTGGTTACTAAAAATGTTATACAGAACACTGTGTCAGTTGTAGGATATTTCAGGAGGAATTAGTGGAAACTGCTACCGTTGCAAAAGAAAACACTACTGCAAAGAGAACTAATTATATTAATAAGGTCTACTAGGAATACGTTCAGATAAAAGCATTCATTTTATCACCACAGTCTGCAGTGAGCTAAAACCAACCCTGTAGAAGAAATGCTACAGTTAGCATAAAATCTCACCATTTTTCCCTGGGATTTTCTCTAAGAGGTTTAGCAGGATTTGATTAAGTCTCTCTCTCTGCATATGCCGCCTTTCCTCCGGAGTGCACAGCTGCCTTGTGTCAGAATTGCTTTCTTCCACCTTTTTATCAGTTTCAGAGGTCTCATTAGAGGCTGCCTCTTTTTCTGGCTCCTCTACGCCAGGCATCTCACTTGAAGGTTGATCTTGGGTTCCTAATACATCCTCGATAAGTGGAAGAGAATCTTCTTCTTGGTTTAAGTCTTTCATCTGTTGTTTTGAGCGATCTGTTTTCCAGGACGATCTAGCAGGAAAAGAAGAGTTTAATTACCATAATTTTTCAGACACTCACCTGGAAAGGCCAATTACTAGTGAGTCAAGGACTTCTCAGTAGGTGGGAGGCTTTCTAGAGCCTCAGTCATTTGACTTCATACATGCATTCAAACCCACAGGAGCCTACGTTCCTATAACCTTCCTTGCACAACGTCAAACGCGGCCTTTTAAAACAAATTGCTTTATTTCCATTTGTAAAGGTTTTTATTACAGAATCACAGAATCAATGAGGTTGGAAGAGCCCTCTGGGATCATCGAGTCCAACCATCACCCTGACACCACCATGTCAACTAGACCAGGGCACTAAGGGCCATGTCCAGGCTTTTCTTAAACACATCCAGAGATGGTGACTCCACCACCTCCCTGGGCAGCCCCTTCCAGTGTCTAATGACCCTTGCTGAGAAGAAATGCTTCCTGATGTCCAACCTGAACCTCCCCTGGCGAAGCTTGAGGCTGTGTCCTCTTGTCCTGTCGCTGGTTGCCTGGGAGAAGAGGCCGACTCCCACCCCACTACAACCTCCCTTCAGGTAGTTGTAGACTGCACTAAGGTCACCTCTGAGCATCTTCCAAAATAGTTGAGCTCAGCACTTACTGATGTTGTTCTGCAACAGTCACGGCTCTTGATGGGTATTTTTAAAGTCTCTAAGAGAACTGAGAGAGTGCTTGGCCCTGGCTCTTACTACAACGCAAACACGGGCTGTCTGTTCAGGGATTTGACCTCCCTCAGTGCAGGAAGGCTGGATGCTCTCGTCCTGGGCTCTGCCCTCTCCCATATTCAGCTGCTTCTGCTAACTTGCAAAATGGCTTCTGTACTCCTCCTTACGTACATCATTAAGGAACACTAAGGCTGCTTCTATATTCTATTCCTCCTCCACTTGTTCCCTTTTATCTCTTTGAAAGTTTAGAGGATGCTTTAAATAATTCAAATTTATTATTCCCACAGCACCCAGGGGAAATGGGTAGGAAGAAGAGTGGACACTTGACAAACAAACAGGATTACCTCATCTCTTCTCAACGAACAATCTAGTAGGTAAGACTCACCTGCCTCCATTTCTCTTGTAGTTGTCTGGCACATAATGAGGCTATAACAACAATAAAGATTACGGTTAAAATCAAATAAAATTCACAGTGGAAGAAAGTGTTGGTCTATGTAATATTCTGGAAGTACCAATACAGGACTCGCCTGCCTGACACTTTGAAATGCCAGCGCATGGCTGGAGTATCTCACACATCAGATGAATTCAAAGGAGAAGGCAGAATAATAGAATCACAGAATGGGTTTGGTTGGGAAGGACCTTTAAGATCATCGAGTCCAACCGTTAACCCAGCACTGCCAAGGCCACCACTAACCCATGGCCCTCAGCACCACATCTACACGGCTTTTAAATCCCCCCAGGGATGGGGACTCCACCACTGCCCTGGGCAGCCTGTGCCAGGGCTTGACAGCCCTTTTGGGGGAAGAAATTTTTCCTGATCTCCAATCTAAACCTCCCCTGGGGCAACTTGAGGCTGTTTCGCTTGTTACCTGGGAGAAGAGACCAACCCCCACCTCACCACACCCTCCTTTCAGGCAGTTGCAGAGAGCGAGAAGGTCTCCCCTCAGCCTCCTTTTCTCTAGGCTAAACCCCCCCAGGTCCCTCAGCCGCTCCCCATCACACTTGTGCTCCAGACCCTTCACCAGCCCCGTTGCCCTTCTCTGGACTCGCTCCAGCACCTCAAGGTCTTTCTTGTCGTGAGGGGCCCAAAACTGCACCCAGGATTCGAGGAGAGGCCTCACCAGTGCCGAGTCCAGGGGGACGATCCCTGCCCTAGTCCTGCTGGCCACACTAGTGCTGACACAAGCCAGGATGCTGGTGGCCTTCTTGGCCACCTGGGCACACTGCTGGCTCATATTCAGCCACCATCGACCAACACCCCCAGGTCCTTTTCCAGCCACTCTTCCCCAGCCTGTAGCGGTGCGTGGGGTTGTTGTGCCCCAAGTGCAGGACCCGACACTTGGCCTTGTTGAACCTCACACAGTGTCCTCAGCCCAGTGATCCAGCCTGTCTGATGCACTATCATGTACTAAGGATAAATTAGAGCCAGACTTATGATCTGATTCTTCATATCTACTAAATAAATTTCAAGCCATAGACCATCATGATAAAAATCATCTTTGCTCTCTGCACAGCAGAAGTTTGGAACCATCTCTGAACTTACTACAAGAATCTCTCTGCTTCCAGGAAGAAAAGCTCTTACTTGCAAAAGATCTGCCAGATCTGAGACCTCTGCACTCAGAGACAAAATAGTGCTGGGTGGGAGGATGTGGACAATGAGGAGTTGCTACTTCCATGGAATAGGGGAAAATGAGACAGTGAAACAAACAGATATTCAGATGGAGGATGTTAAGGGAAACTGTACTTCATGATTTTGCTGCCTGTCTGCTGTTTTTTTTTGAGAAAACATCCATTTTCAGTGATAATTATGTAAAAGTAAGCAGTGTGTCATTTGATAGAGCAGGAAAATGGAAATAGGAAAATACTGCTTTTCTGTGTTGGGAATCACTACTCAAAGGTACTGCTGAAAACCCATTTTTTAAGCAACTTCATTAATTACACCAAAGAAAGCCTGACATGGGCTAACAAACTCCCACTGGACTACGTGTTGTGCGATTCTCTGAAACATATAAAATTACTTTACAGTTGCAGAATTGCGACCAAAAAGTGAATTTTAAGATTTCCTTCACTCAGGAGTGGCTTAAATGAAATTAGCTTCTAGATTTTAGTCTGAAACCATAATTTCCAAACTTATACATCCAATTTACACAACCATTCAGTTCAACATCTGTTTGCCTTTGAACTGCGTATTCTCTGTCTACAGTTAATTTTTCTTTCCATGTTTTCTCTCTAGCCAACTTTTCATCCAGACTGTGTATGCTTTATGTGTCAGCTTCCTTTGGTTTACCGAGCTTCATTCATAAACAGAGAGCCAAGGGCTTTCCAAAAATATATCCAGTCTTCTAGTAAAAAGTAAGGAAGAGAAACACTTACTGAAAAGTCTCTCTTGGGCGTGAGTTTCTTGGGGAAGTGGTCAAAGGCGTAGGGCTTGGTGCAGACAGGATAGCGATTGCGGTGGATCTTGTAGAAGAGATGAGCTGATTTATCAAGGCGGTAATCACAAATATATACATCCTGCTCCTTCACACCTTTTGGCCTCCCTGCAGTTTCGAAACAAATAGGAAAAACCATTAATGAGATTGAAGAGGAAACACATGGTACACCAGAACAAGCCATACACCGTGTCAGAGAAGTATGAGGCTGTCAGAGCTGTTCAGTGGGATGACAGCATTCTTATTTGTCCTCCTTGATTCAGAATCATAATAGTGGACACATCACTAGTTCAGTTTAAGAGGAAAACCTGTATATTCTAATCAGATAGTACCCAAACTTTTAAAAAAACTATTATCAACTGCCATCGCTTTCTCTTCTGTGCCCACCACAATCCCACCCTGCTGCTCTCTCTTCGCTGCCCCAGTGCTTGCCCAGCCTGTAAACATTGGCTACTGCCTTTTTTACAGCAGTACCTATTTTAGCACACTTCCCAAGTTATTAGAAAGGTGTATTCTATTTAATTTCTCATCCCGTTAAGTCTCCTTACCTTTGCAGTAGGTGTACAGGTCAAGAACACAGCACGTTCCCACCACAGCCTCTAAGGGGATAATTTCATACAACGGCACCCGGAAGAGCTCGTTGTGATAAAACTTCCGAGAAGGGGAATGATGTGTTTCATGTGGACGGAAATAATGATGACCAAATGCAAACCGCTCCTCTCTGAAGGTGGAAAGGTAAGAGAAAATGGAAGGAAAAAAACAAAGACTGTTTCTATAAGCCCTTAATGCAACTTAAGCCTTACTTCTATAAGCCTTAATTACAACTTAACACCCTCCACTTTATTTTGAATTATCTACCTTGCACTTTTGCAACGACTGTGATGAAAAGCGAAGTCACATGAATATTACACATTATTTATCCCCGTCAGTAAGTGGAAACACTCCCAGTGTGATTTTTATGAACACGGCAGACTTACAGCGCTGCTATCTATGGAGCATAGGCATTAAATCACGTTACAGGGGCTTAGCAAGGCAGTGATCGTTAGCTGAGCCAGCTCGGCTCTCAGGGTGTATTCTCAGCCTATTCCAACAGGGAGGAAAGTGCATCAGCTTCTATCTCTTAGCCCTTGCTTAAACCTCCAACCTTACACGTTTTGACTTCGCAGTCGTGGAGCACAAGCAGAGACAAGCGGGAAATCATCAAGCCTTTGTCACCGAACCGTGTTCAGCCCTGTGTTTTTAAGCTATGACAAGACTTCCACAAAATTACTGTGGTTTGACAGACAGGGATAGGGCAAGTCTCAAATTCAAAAGATGCCTTGAACATACTTCTCATTTTTCCAGAGTTTTTCAATGCGGAAAATATCGAGTTTCTCCCTGTTGATGTGGGACAGCAGCCGGTAGGACTGCCGGACAGGGTGTCCATCTGGAGTTCTACGGCTGTCTCGCATCAGGTAAACACAATCACCTGGCAATAGGCACAAAATACACACCCGTAAAGAACGTTTCGTGAGTGCAGCACACCGAAAATAGAGGAGTAAATGGTTTCATTAAAACTTAACGTGACAGAGCTACCTGATGCTGAATTGTGGAGAGCGATGCAAAACCAATGCAGAATCCACCAAAGGAGGAAAGGTTACCTTGATCATTGTCACAAAAGTTTTATAGCAAGAACTAAACCCAGACTGAAAATAATAATGTGTAATGAATCAAGATAAATTATGACAGACTGCAGCATACGTAATAAAGTATGTTTTGATTAGGAAAACGTGTAGAAATTAGTGATAGCTGCAATATTTAAAGAATAAATCTTGAAGATTTAAGAGAGAAGATACTTAGATTATTATTAAGGAAATAAATCACTGATCGAGAAGCCCCAAGCCTTTGATTATTCCAGCAGAACTCAAATAAGACACATAGCTCAGCAAAGGTAAAAAGAACTCCAAAAGGGCTGAATGAAATTAGGCCTGGCAACTAAAAAAGTCTTTCCTAGTGCAGCCTGAACTTCTATTTATTCATTTCGTCCCAAGAGTGAATTAACTCTTTAATTTCTCTGCTCTGATCTGTGAAACGGCATTAAAAGTACCCCCTCTCCACCCCCCAGACTTGAGTGCCATTCTTACTTGTATACTGCACCTTTTTTGTGACAATGACTATCATTTGAGAGGGAAAAAGCCTTAATCAATCATGTTCACAAAGAACCTGAAGAGTCTCAGAGAGAGCATTTGGGAAACTCAAAGTATTACTGAAAATATCGTTGGCTTTAGTATATAGTATTTAAAAATAATTTCCCTCTTTTCTGTTATTTATTGCACAACGAACAAAAACTTGGGAGGTCCCAAGTCATAAAAACTTAAAGAAAAAATAAAAACATAAAAGGAAAAAAATAAAAACATAAAAGAAAAGTGTTTTTCTTAAGAAAAACTACCCTGGGTAAATCAAAGGTCATACAGCATAAAATTCTAGTTTTTGGGAATAAATACTTCTGATTGTTTAAATATGCTGCCTGCTGACTTCAGTGTTTGTTCCCTAATTTCTACACCGTTGCACTTCCCTACACCGCTCGTGATTTCACAGATCTTTATCATATCACCCTCAAATCACCTGCGTAGACTCTGCTCACAGCAAAGATGTTTCGTATCTGATTATCCTTGTCATCGTGCTTGTTTTTACAAGTAGAAAGATACACTTTTTGAGATGGGGTGGCAAGAACAGTACACAGCACGCAAGAGACAGACACACCGTAAAATGACTTATTCTATTTTGTTCGTAATAATTCCTAACATTCAGTTTGCCTTTTTCATTCATTTCTCTGATGTATCCATTAAATTGCAATGACTCCAGGATTTGTTTTCCCCAAGAACACACCTATTTTTGTGTATGTGCAGTTATGCCTATTTTCCTTCCATGTACGTTACTGTTATTTAATTAACGAGCAGGTTCAGTCTCTGTTACTTCCACAGCTAAGTAAAAAGATGCTGGGGAACCACCAAGCACCGTGTGGCCCCAGGTTCATGAACACCTCAGTTTTGTTCTCCCTTAGCTTACAGCCAAGTTTAGGATGAAAGTTAACGACGTGTCGTTATATTTTCATACACATAATCTCATTTTTCAATCTTGTGTAAGTTTAAAAGATGCTCCTAAGGACTCCTTATACGTAAAAATCGCTTTAAGGTTTTATGTTGTCACCTGTCACTGTGACAGTGGAGTACGACGTTAAAAACATCCTGATTTAAAACAGGGATGACACGGGCCATATGGGCACTGACGTCTGCCTACAACCACGGAGCGAGCGTTTAAACCTTCCAGTATACCAGGATCGCTATTAAACAAATAGAAGCAGTAGCTGTAGGAAGGAGAGTGAGTTTTATTCCAGCTTGATTAAGTTAAAAATGGACTGAAGACAGAATGATATCGGCTTGCACGTAAGCTAGCAGAGAGCAAGCTCTTCAAGGATTCAGCGTGTATTTGCTCGTGATCAGCCTGTACTCACCCACTGTACCAGCTCTCCTTACTACCTGAACTAAAGCTGGCATAACATCATCTTCATCTTACTAAGTTAAGGATTACTTTTAAGGAACCCACCTCTCTGATTTCTTTAAAAGATTCATAGAGAAAAAAAAGGTACACGCTGAGAGCAGCTGCTGGCCCCAAGCAGAATGTAAATAAAACCACTTATTTTTGGCTGTTATTTCAAATTAGCTCCTTTCAACTCTTCTTTCCTACCTCTTCAGTGAGAATAATGCAACTAGTACTCATTGTACCTAAGTAAAAAAGGAGTACTCAGGAAGAAATGCACACGGATACTCTCTTGCCCTAAGGATCGGGAAGCTGGATTTCAATTCGAGTTTATCCAGACATTACTAACTACTGAAATAGCTACCCCTCTGCCTCGAAAAATGAGTTTATAGTTCTGTGTTTTCAAGGAAGAAATGCTGCTGCTATTGCTGGTGCATCAGAGATAATGATACACGACGGTTTCTGGCTACGTGGGTTTTCCAAGATCCATTTTGACGTCTGTTTATCACCTGAGGCAGAATTCCTTGGTCACTCTGCAGGATGTCACGGACCAATTGATAAGATTTATTTGTGTTATCTCCTGGTTTTATGTGCTAGGTAATTTTTGAAGAGGAAGCACGTCTGTAGTATATAACTCACCTACCTCAAGTAGAATTGTCAAGAAATTAAAAAAAAAATCCTCCGATCAGAGACTGAAGAACCCTCGCTTATTTAGAGGGATTTGTTCACAGTCAAGCGTGTGCACTCACACAGTTGGAAGCTTTTCAGCCTTGTTCCTCAAAACCATGAGTTCTCAAGCTTGGAACTGGAAGACAAACTAATTTAACGTACAGACACAGCTCCCCAGCAGTGAGGGTGGACCAACTTACACAGGAAGGCAATGGTCTCAAAATTGCACTTGTAGTCTTTATTGCAAGATCAGCTTCTTTTCTAATACACAACACGTGCCTCAGAACTTTTGGTGGAGAACTTGAGACTCCACGGATTTCTCCCTTATTTTTATCTCCCTTATGAGGAGAGGCTGAGGGAGCTGGGTCTCTAGCTTGGAGGAGACTGAGGGGTGACCTCATTAATGTTTATAAATATGTAAAGGGCAAGTGTCATGAGGATGGAGCCAGGCTCTTCTCAGTGACATCCCTTGACAGGACAAGGGGCAACAGGTGCAAGCTGGAACACAGGAGGTTCCACATAAATATGAGGAAAAACTTCTTTACAGTGAGGGTAACTGAACACTGGCACAGGCTGCCCAGAGAGGTTGTGGAGTCTCCTTCTCTGGAGACATTCAAAACCCACCTGGACGCGTTCCTGTGTGATATGATCTAGGTAATCCTGCTCCGTCAGGGGGATTGGGCTGGATGATCTTTCGAGGTCCCTTCCAATCCCTGACATTCTGTGATTCTGTGATTCTCCTTTTTCTACTGTAGCTGTGTATTCCTTTCTAGCACCTTCTGGGTACACACCTTGCTTAATCCATTCCCTGTAACTGCAGAGGGATTTGGTGCCTAACAGTGGTAGTTCGGTCACGGTACACGGAGTTTAGCTGCGTAAGGACTGACGTTTCTCTAATTAAAGCCACCAAGATCAGATTAGAGGTACGTGAGTGAAACATAATGTGTTGTGGCATATTACCTTAATGCTATGAATGACTGGAAGATGCCACAAAGCCCAGCTAAAACATAATCCATTTTAACAGAAAACATAAAAGCAAGTACTGATACAACCCTAGAAAGTGAGTTAGTCTTCGGCAAAGAACCCAGCAAAAAAACAAGAAATGAGAAAATCACATGGCTGAGATCTAGACAGGACAGACAATGCAGAGCAACAATGAGAAAGGAAGACTGAATGCAAACTCTAGAATCCTGCAGATGGGATAAAGAATACAGTGTTCTTTGACCTTTTTAATTCTCCACTTTCCTGAAGACTCTCCCATTCCCCTCCAGCAAACACACCAAGTGGTTTTACTCATTCAAGAGCAGTTCTCTAAATAATTATATAGGCTTCTTTCTAACCTTGTGTGTATCTGTAGGATGAAATAAAAAATAATAATAATAATCAGTGAACTGAACTGTGTGGCTGTGTAGCTGCCTCTGAAAGATTGAGGGCTTTAAAGTAATGTCCAGAAAGATACAGTTTAGGGAATAAACAAGCAATGAGTCGGATGTTTTGATGACCATTCTACACTAAAATACTGAAGGCCTAAGAGCCACCTTTGCCTTTAATCCTGAATGTTAACTACCACAAGTTGGCTCAGCACCTCCCTTCTACAGCCAGGAGAGCTTTATCTGTGCTAAAGGTAATTAATATTTCTTCATCAACCAGCCTGTGAGAACTCTTACCGTGTGTCACTCCCATAACAGCAAAGAGTGCAGCTTTCTACTTGTAAAAAGATAAAAGCATTTCAAAACAGGGTGATGCCAGAAATCTCTGTATGTTCTTATCTGATGGAAATCCCAGCAGCCACCAGAGTTAGCACATACCTTGGCGCAGCAGCAGATCATCCCGTAACAAACATATATAATAAACACAGCCAGGCTGGGCGTAGTGGGGACGAGGAATCATGGGAACCTCCTGGATGAAAAAAGCAAGAAAAAAAGAAGGAAATTCTGAGACCCTCACCATGATCAGTGCAAAAATGGGGCTGACATCCTTCTGGAAATATGCAGAAGTGGATAGAGAAGAAAAATTGACTCTTAACGTGATTAAACCTAAACCAAGGAAGCTACACTATCAAGTGAGAATCCCACACTGGTCTTGCCAATCTCAAGAAATATAAATGCAAGAGCTGCTTTAAGTTTATAACTGTAGGAATGAAGAGGACACTTTTTCTTTTACCCTGTTCACAGATCGAGGTTCACACTGCTCGCACAAGTAGTGTTCAACGTCAGAATTCACCCCCATACAGTCACAGTGCTGCCAGACCTAGAAAAACAGATACAACCTAATTAGAAATTCTGATTTTATTTACAAATTGCATATTCTCAAAAGTGGTATGGAAAGCAAGAAAACAAGCCTCCCAAAGGAAAATCAAGATTTTCTTTGAACTACTTCACACTGTGTCAGAAGAGAGACAAGATGCCCATGCAACTGTTTGTGTGAAAGCCCCAGACTGTTTAAATTCTGCTCGGTTAAAGACAGGAGTTACTGGCAGTTTCAGAAAAGTGCGACCACCTCTACATAGAAATGCAAGTTGCATTTCATAGAATCACAGAATCGCTTTAGTTGGGAAGGACCTTTAAGATCATCGAGTCCAACCGTTAACCCAGCACTGCCAAGGCCACCACTAACCCATGGCCCTCAGCACCACATCTACACGGCTTTTAAATCCCCCCAGGGATGGGGACTCCACCACTGCCCTGGGCAGCCTGTGCCAGGGCTTGACAACCCTTTCGGGGAAGAAATTGTTCCTGATCTCCAACCTAAACCTCCCCTGGGGCAACTTGAGGCCGTTTTCTCTCATCCTATCGCTTGTTACTTGGGAGAAGAGACCAACCCCCACCTCACCACACCCTCCTTTCAGGCAGTTGTAGAGAGCGAGAAGGTCTCCCCTCAGCCTCCTTTTCTCCAGACTAAACCCCCCCAGGTCCCTCAGCCGCTCCCCAGCACACTTGTGCTCCAGACCCTTCACCACCTTCGTTGCCCTTCTCTGGACTCGCTCCAGCACCTCAAGGTCTTTCTTGTCGTGAGGGGCCCAAAACTGACCCCAGGATTCGAGGTGCGGCCTCACCAGTGCCGAGCACAGGGGGACGATCCCTGCCCTAGTCCTGCTGGCCACACTAATGCTGACACAAGCCAGGCTGCTGGTGGCCTTCTTGGCCACCTGGGCACACTGCTGGCTCATATTCAGCCGCCATCGACCAACACCCCCAGGTCCTTTTCCAGCCACTCTTCCCCCAGCCTGTAGCGGTGCGGGGGGTTGTTGTGCCTCAAGTGCAGGACCCGACACTTGGCCTTGTTGAACCTCACACAGTGGCCTCGGCCCATTGATCCAGTCTGTCCAGGTGCCTCTGCAGACCCTTCCTGCCCTCAAGTGGATCAACACTCCCACCCAACTTGCTGTTATCTGTGAACTGACTGAGGGTGCACTCGATCCCCTCGTCCAGATCATTGATAAAGGTATTAAAGAGAACTGGCCCCAATACTGAGCCCTGGAGAACACCACTTTTCCTCTGTGAAAACAGAATCTCTCAATTCTTTCGGAGAGGAAATGAAGGTCTGAAGAGGTAATTAAAGCTATTAGCTACATGGAATCTGCTGGCAGAAGTTCCACTCATTACAGAGAATAGAGAAAGACCACCAGGCTCCATTTTGTGTTTCCCCTGCCTCACCATGCACTTTTCACACTGGATCATGAGTCCTTCATCTTTGTAAAGGCCACAAATGCAACGGATCACATCCTCGTCCTTCTCATGCCCATTTTCTTTTTCACAGACCGATGTCTCGCTGCTGTCAGCTTCACTTGCTGTTTCTCCCACGATTTCATCAATTTGGGCAGACGCCTCATGGCGAGCATTGTAATACGCTTTCCGTAGCCGGCACACATCACGCCCAGTGGGAGATTTTCTGCCGTAATATTTCTGAATAAAAACAAAACACAGAAACAAAAAAATTTTGTTTCCAGGTTCCACGCTTTTGGTGCATTCCTCCTGTCTGTATGCACCCTTAAAGGTGTCTGCATGTAAGCTGCATCCACCAACAGACAGAATCACAGAATCCCAGAATCAATCAGGTTGGAAGAGACCTCTGGGATCATCGAGTCCAACCATTGCCCTGACACCACCATGGCAACTAGACCAGGACACTAAGGGCCATGGCCAGGCTTTTCTTAAACCCCTCCAGAGATGGTGACTCCACCACCTCCCTGGGCAGCCCCTTCCAATGGCTAATGACCCTTGCTGAGAAGAAATGCTTCCTAATGTCCAACCTGACCCTCCCCTGGCCAAGCTTGAGGCTGTGTCCTCTTGTCCTAGCGCTGGTTGCCCAGGAGAAGAGGCCGACTCCCACTGCACTACAACCTCCCTTCAGGTAGTTGTAGACTGCAATAAGGTCACCTCTGAGCCTCCTCTTCTCCAGATGGCATACACCTCTCAATCTACTTCCTTATTTTGAACAGCAGGTCCATGTATCTTACATGTGACACCGAAGAACAATGTACCTCTTCTAAAAGGTACTGAAATTTCTTTAGGTTAGCTATTCATGCATGTTCTTGACCTTCTGTTTCTCTGACCTAAGGCAACCAAAAAGCACTAAGAGTAAGCTGAAGCACATGAATTACTATCAATGTCTGCTCATCAGAAAAGGATCATCAGAAGTTATCTTTCTCTAAAATATTTTTTCTTCTTTTATTACTGTAAGTCAGCAAGAGCATTCACGGATTCACAGAATGGTTCGGGCTGGAAGGGACCTCTGGAGATCATCCAGTCCAACCCCCTGCCCAAGCAGGGTCACCCAGAGCACGTTGCACAGGGTTGTGTCTTGGCAGGTTTTGAATACCTCCAGAGAAGGAGACTCCCCACCCTCCCTGGGCAGCCTGTTCCAGTGCTCTGTCACCCTCAAAGTAAAGACGTTTTCCCTCATATTCAGATGGAACTTTCTGTGTTTCAGTAAATTAAAATGTTTCAGCATTAAACTAGGGTATAACCCACTGTCTACACAATAGCTTTAAGGCCAGAGAGAGCCTCACCTCTGCATTCCGGAAGACCTTCAGCATGTCGCCATCAAAAGCTTCCACAGTTTTATAATAGCCAGTCAAGATCTGTTTCTCAATTGTGGCGAGGTCCAATGGGTCAGAGATCTTTTCATAATAGTCTGCGTTTCTAAAATGGGAATGTAGGCACAATGTCATTTTCACTAGCATTTCAAAGCTGTGCAAATCCACTATAGAAAACTATGGGTTGCTCTCAGAAGCAAGTACTTACTTTTTCTTCGGGGGCAGGTTCAGGAGGGGAGCTGCAAGAGCCTGCCTGGAGGAATCTGTAACAGGAACACACAGTTTAGCAACATTTACTTATAGAATCACAGACTGGTTTGGGCTGGAAGGGACCTTAAAGCCCATTCAGTTCCAAGCCCCCTGCCACGGGCAGGGACACCTTCCACCAGACCAGGTTGCTCCCAGCCCCATCCAACCTGCCCTTGAACACTGCCAGGGAGGGGGCAGCCACAGCTGCTCTGGGCAACCTGGGCCAGGCTCTCACCACCCTCACAGCAAAGAATTTCTTCCTCAGATCTCATCTCAATCTCCCCTCTTTCAGTTTAAAACTGTTCCCCCTCGTCCCATCACTCCATGCCCTTGTAAAAAATCCCTCTCGAGCTTTCCTGTAGCCCCTTCAGGTGCTGGAAGGTGCTAGAAGGTCTCCCTGGAGCCTTCTCTTCTCCAGGCTGAACAGCCCCAACTCTCCCAGCCTGTCTCCATAGCAGAGGGGCTCCAGCCCTCAGATCATCTCCGTGGCCTCCTCCGGACTCAAGTTTTACTTGAGTAAAACTTAAAAAGACAAGTAACTAACAACATTCAAGCTACGTTAAAAAAAGGTTCTACCATCTGAGGCACAGGGAATTGAAATGCTTTTGCATTTCTAGAAGTTGGTGGCTGTAATCTGGCTACATGTATCAAAATAGAGGATAGTTTCCTTGCAATTCTGTCCATTGCACCATTTTGCTGAACTACTGAAAAATCAATATAAAAGGATAGCAACATCTGCAGATTCTGGTGGCAGAGGAAGGGGTTGAGGACAAAGCAAAGTGATTACTGGTAGCAGGAGAAAGGAGCAAAAAAAAAATTAAAAAAAGAGGTTATTTAACATCCTGAAACAAACTCTTTTTTTTCTAGTATTTTCTATTCAGAGTCCATTGTACCCCAGGTTGAAAAAGTCTCCATGGAGATTTTTTTAGGAGTGTCACCTTCACCTTTATAGGATATGATGCTATCACATATTTCTTTGAAGATCTGTGCTAGGCGGGCAGCACGAGCCACTTCAATATTCTCTTCAGCTGCAGCCAAGCGTCGTGTTCTCACAGAGCGGGAGGTCTGAAGCGCTGAAAACTGGGTCATGAAGACATCTGAAAGAGGGCAGAAAGCAATTCTCTCTAAACAAAAAATTGAAGATCAAATTACAGCATCTTTTCCGATCCAACAACTCCACCACCAATTACTAAAATTAACATGTTTTCTAAGCTACTGTAACAGTAAAAGGCTTCAGTTTTGTATTCCCAAGTTGTCTCTCAGTGCTTATAGCTCATCTAAATGGTTAAGCTGGTTATCGAAGTATTTTATGTTGCTGGAGTAAATACAGCATGTCATTGAATTCACCCAAAATACTCACTTCTCATGCACCTGACAGCGGGGACCAAATCCTGCATGGCTGTGAAGATTATGTTCCTATGAATAGTGCTATTTTTTGGAGCCGGATTAATATTTTTTTTTCTGATAGTCATATTTTGTCCCATTCCCATAACTGACTGCATGCCAAAAAGCTTTGTTCTCTGAAGGCCTAAAATCCATCGAATTATGAGGATAAATGACAATTTTCAAAGTCAGCGGAACTGTTTCTGGTCCAGGGATACAGGAAGCAGAAAAGGGCCCTTCTCTGTAAGGCTCCAATCATGGCAAATGGTAAATATCCTCCTCCTCCTCCTCTGATAAACCACTCTTGATGAAATGCAAGACATGAGAACTTCTACCAGGACTTGAGAGACATCAGGGCTGCTGGAGGAACACAAATGAATCCAGCAACCAGACAAATGGTTTATATAGCACAAACTTCTCTTTCTTAAGAAAATAGCATGAAGCGTTTCAGAGGAAATTGCAGAATCCCGTAACGCAAAAAATACATTGAAACAGTGAAAGATCTTCTGTCTTACCCTGCTATAGAAAGGTAAGGGCACACATACACAAACCAGGTGGTCTGTGTATGTATGTCAGGTTCCAAGGCCAGGTTGGATGGGGCTTGGAGCAACCTGGTCTAGTGGAAGGTGTCCCTGCCCATGGCAGGGGGGTTGGAACTGGATGATCTTTAAGGTCCCTTCCAACTGAAACCACTCTGTGATTCTAAACACATATAGAATCATAGAACCGTTCTGGTTGGAAAAGACCTTTAAGATCATTGAGTCCAACCGTTAACCCAGCACTGCCAAGGCCAACACTAACCCACGGCCCTCAGCACCACATCTACACGGCTTTTAAATCCCCCCAGGGATGGGGACTCCACCACTGCCCTGGGCAGCCTGTGCCAGTGCTTGACAACCCTTTTGGGGAAGAAATTGTTCCTGATCTCCAACCTAAACCTCCCCTGGGGCAGCTTGAGGCCCTTTCCTCTCATCCTATCACTTGTTACTTGGGAGAAGAGACCAACCCCCACCTCACCACACTCTCCTTTCAGGTAGTTGTAGAGAGCGAGAAGGTCTCCCCTCAGCCTCCTTTTCTCCAGGCTAAACCCCCCCAGGTCCCTCAGCCGCTCCCCATCACACTTGTGCTCCAGACCCTTCACCACCTTCGTTGCTCTTCTCTGGACTCGCTCCAGCACCTCAAGGTCTTTCTTGTAGTGAGGCTATATGGGTATATATAGGTATATATAGGCAGTTATCTGTATAGCATTCCCTGTACGTATTACAAAATATATATGGATCTTGTGGTAACTCTACATCCGATCTATACACAGAGCTTACTCAAACTCTTCACGGGCATGTCATACAGGTTCTCAAAGTAGCAACCTGAGGAACCTGTGTTGGCCTCACCAGATTTAATGTTGCCGTCATCTCGACAGATTCCGTTCCAGCGGTTGTACAGTGACGTGGTATGGATATTGTCACTGACGTGCTTCACTTCCTCTTGCTTTTGTCGAATCTTTTCCCAGTTTCGTACCAAAAAGACATGGTGTTTTAGCACAAAATTCCTACAGAAATTAGAAAAGCATTCAAGAATCACCTTCTTACTGGGAAATTAATTCCTTAACGTGGGGCAAAAGACAGATATTCAGAGGTACACCTCTGACGTCAGTGGGGAGGAATTCCACCTGAATTGGTTAAAGGAGAACTAAGCACTGCTTACTCAGACATTTCATGATGCCCTATCTTATAGAAATAAAGAATTTCAACATTTGCACAACACACCATTTCTGAGGAAAAACCCACTGAACTCATTCCTTACCTTTCTCTGTTAGACATGGGCTTCATCTGAAGCTGTGGTGTCAGCCTTGTTGGTGCGTTCACACTTTCACTGGGTTCCTCAGGGATGTGGCCCCTCTGGAAAACAGATCATTCTGATAGACAGGAAAAACTGTGCCAAGAACTTAGCAAAGCAGTAAAAGTAGTTCCTGAGACAGAACCTGTAGCATTTCTCTGTAGTTTAAAATATACAAATACACAGTTTTTCGGTCTGATGGCATAAACTGATTTCCTAGTAAGCTTTATCCATGAAAAAAAAGCTGTTGTTACTACTTACTCTCTTCTTTAGTTTGTGCTTTGACTTCCTTTTCTCTTTCGACCGTCCAGGTCTTCTGTGGGTGCTCACAGGCTGATTGCTTTTGCTTGAAAGTCCATTCATCCGCTGACTTTTACCCCCAATTATTCCTCTGCATTTGTCAAAACCACATTTGCAGAGTTGCTTTTGGGGGGAGAAAACAAAAAGAGAAATTATTTTAAATAAAACCCAAAACATTTAGATTATCTCTCAATATTATAAAGAACCTGTTCTGTCAAATAGAACACAAAAGGTTTTTAAGACTTTACAGAACTGTTTGTCCTTGATGAGTTTTTTCAAGGTCTTGCACTGTGATCCTTACCTGTTTTTCAACATTAAATGAATGAAAATTGTAGTCGTAAGTCAATTCAGTACCAGCAGGCATGTCTTTAAGCGCATACAATCCAATCCGGTAAACACCATTAACAGACCTGCAGGGAAAATACAATAAAATATCCCCAATAATTAAAAAGAAAATTGTCTTTGCCCACATAGTGGAAGTGTTAGAGACAGGAAGCAACACTTCTGCTGCGCCCTGGATTATGCTTGTTCTTCATTTGTACTGTTCTCTTGTTTATCTCTTACAATAAACTTTGAAAGCCAAAAAAGTGAATATAGTATCTACAAAGTGTAGGAAGTTGTGCTTCAAATAGAGAAGCTACAAACTCTACTGGCTACCACAGCAGATCTACTTATTGACTGCCAAGATTCAGGCTCTCACCCTACATCAAAAGCTTACACCGAACATCACACCTCATTTCACAAAATGTACTAAAATTAATTGCCCCTCCAATTCTTTTACTTATTTTTTGTGTTGGATTTTAAAATTTAAAACTCGATGGCTATTGCTTAAATCCACTAGAATTATCTGAGAATCACACGCTACTCTGCTGTCCTGCCACCACAGCTGACTCCTATTACGATCATCTGCTGTTTCACTGGTAAATTATTCATTATGAATTTCTCAGAAATACTTCCTACTAGTCTGGCACTGCATTTCTTCTGATAACATAGGACTGATATGACACCGGGTGTGCTGAAATCAGACTACTTCCCTGTTTGCCTGCTTTAAAAAAAATATATGAATTGCTAGAAGGATATATACACCTAGATTATTTTATGGCACCACCTAGGCTCCAAAATCTGCAGCAGGTTAACAGTACGACAAACAACGTCGGATTTGCCTTGCCAGAAAACTTAGATCCTGTCTCCAAGACGTCCAACACTTGAAAACATTACATTACCTCTCTTGTGCAACGCAAGCATGATAGGAAACATTATTTACACTGTTCAGCTTGATTCCCCTCCCTGTTTTTAGATCAGTTTCTCTCAGATGATCTGGTTATCTAGATCTTAGTCACCAGTCTTCCAGTAAACAGAATATATTTTTCTTACCATTTCTGCATCTCACAGTTAGGATTACAGCTGTGGTTGATAAAACGAGCCTCGTTGCCCATCCGATAACTATCTATCACCATTCCGCTGTCTAAATTCAGGCAGTAATGATCACTGTGATTATGGTACTGTTCAATCATCCGGTTCCTAGGAAGCAACACAGGAAAGTTATTTGTGATTCTGCTTGTTGCTGCAAAGCAAACAGGGAGTAACATAGTAATAGTGCATTCAAGAATTCTGAGAGAGGGTTCGAAGAAAAAACAATTATAATCTTTTATATTTTATAGAACCGTACACCTAGAGATGGAGGAAAACCATTATTATACCTATTTTTATAAGTCAAGGCCATTGACAGAGCTTGGATTAGAATTTAGAAATTTGCTCTTCTGGAATGCTCCCTTTTGGGTTCTGCAGATTATTTGTCTACATTTCATGTTGATAACCTGTGTATGGAAGAGAAAATGCAAGTATACATTCTTTGGTGTGTATATGTACACATGTGTACAACAATCAGCTTTTCCCTTTCATTATCTGGGACGGGACAGTTCTGGAATGACATCCGTGGTTTACAGCTACCTCTTCTTAGCAAGAGAGCAAGTGACAAGAGTCAGTTGTGTCAGCAGTTATCTCTGTATGAGAAGAGTGCATTTGTCTTCTGATGGAGCTCACAGAGCAGCAAGTACATCCCTCCAATCTCAATTATCCTATGATGTTATGTAGTTAAAAAGACTATAATTTTTCTTCCATTGCTTATTAATGCTCCCACTTATTCTTTTTATTTCATACCTACCCTGCCCCTTTCTGCCCCTCAATTCTCTCTTGCACAGTTCAAACCCTGCACAGTACTCATCATTATATCAAATTCACATTCACTAATGGCATTTGACATTTACAGAGCAGATGTGGGAGATGACGTATTCCAAACGCTGGTCGTTCCTCTCTATTTGACTGAGAGAAACTTGGTTGATGAAAAAAGCTGAATTCGAAGCCATCCTTTGGGTGGCTGGGACCACAAAAGCATTTTTTTCCCCCCCTGCTCTCCCCTTCGTTTCTGTCTAAGGATTTCTCAGCAATGATAACAGATGCTAAAGTCATTTATTGAGCCTTCCATGCTAAAGCAGCAAATAAATATTTCTACCTGAATTCTTGCTCACTAACAACTTCTCCCAGATATTCAATGATAAACTGTCCTGCTTTCAGGGGTTCTTTGGTTCGAATACCCCATCCTTTCTCCTCAGCCCGGAACCTCTCCAGGCACTGCACCCATTCATGCCTCTGTATCCGCTGATTACAGCACTGTTCACCACAAGGGCAGGTGTTTGGTGAACACTCCGCAAAGATCATCCTAAAACAAAAAACAAAGCAGTTAAAGGAAGGTGAATGGCATAGTTTTAGATCTATCATACAAGGACAAAAAAATAAAAAAAAAGTAAAAAAAATTCCTCTGCTAAACAAAAGTTATTAAAGAACTAAAATGCTTCTTGTTTTCAAGGTATAATTCATACAAAGATTCACAGCTTGGCTCCCACTGCTATTCAAAGAGAAAAATGGAGCTTTTAATGGGATCTTTCTCTGAAGAAAGAGGTGGGGGAGCATACAAGCAGCACAAAAAGTTATCCTGCATGCTCTGTAACAGTGCTTTTATTACTGGGGTTGCGCCCAGCACAACTCTTAAGATATTATTAGCTGATGTGAAATAACACATTTATTGAAATTCTCTTGTTGTAGGCAGTCAACCTATTTCTAACCTGTTAAGACAGTCCTCCACACAGCCCTTTCCGTTGTCATCATCTGGTTTCTTACAATTGCAGGTAGTGGCCTCATAGCCAGAGAGAGGCTTTACATCCACATAGACATCTGGAGAGAAAAAAAAAACACAACGAAAAAAAAAAACCAAACAGGGAAAAGAATTCCTTCCAGGTGAAAAAATAGAACTATTTGTCTACAGTATTTTCATTCCAATTACAAAAAGCGAAGAAAGAAGGTGGAAGTGTCTTTGGTAGGGTGAAGGCTATGACAGAAAGGAGGGGTGTCACGTGAAAATTCCACAGTTAACATATTTTAGTAGCAAGACTTTACTTACTAGAACGGATTTTTTTATAAAGTGGCACATCTGGCTTTTTATACAACTAAAAGGAAGAGAAAGAAAATTTTAATCCATTGCATAAGTGCATCTGTTACTCAAAAGAATCAGGGAAATTACGTTGTGTACATACATAACAGTTTTGTAATCTTTACTAGAAAATACATCTGCATTCTCCTCTTTAGGCTCAGACCACGTTAGCAAATAGGTCAAAAAAAGTACCTGAATAAGTAGAATTTAGGCTTAAGGAGTTAGCTGAGCAGTTTTTCTAACATATTGTTTATTCTTCCCACACTATCTAAACAGATATGGATTAACAGATATCATGAGGACAGGCTATTCTGAACAACGTTGTTCTTGTCAGTACCAAAAAGAAGAAGAATTATTCAAATCTACTTCGGAGAAAGCACCTTTGGTGGAATTACCACGTGCCAACACTTAAAAAAGTAAAAAAGGAAAATTAAGGTGCTTATCAAAACTGTGATTACAGCCCAGAGATATGCAGATTCATCTTCTAATTAGAGAAACTTCTGCAGATGCAGATGATTGGAGGGAAAAGGGACGCTTAGATCCCATTTCCTAATTTCATATACATTCCATCCTTTCAAAGAAGCTTTAAGGAATTATTTCAAATTATTACATATTTCACATGTTTACTGCATGAATAGCCTTCCCTCGGTAACATCCATGGCAGATGGACACCGTACAGACTCTGTAACCATTGTACAAACAAAACTACTCTGTAAAGGTTTTCAATATTCTAGGTAGATATGGAAAATGTCGAGGAAATAGATCACATATAGTTATTATTTATGGAATCCTGAATAGATAGGATAGGTAAATAATCTTCAATACATGGCAAGGAACCATCCTCGGCTGAAGTGTCAACAACGATCATTATTTTTAGGTCAGATTTTGGTGGGGTTACAAAGAGTAGCTGGAGCCACAACCACTGGGGAATTTGTCTTGCTCATTTACATGCTGAAGTTACATGTCTGCGAGCGCTTTCTTGCAGCAGAGCTGGGGACAGATTTACCCTCCAGCCTTAAATCCTGTGTTAAATCACTTGGTGGAAACTTCTCAGGGAAAAAAATATTCCTATTTTTAGGTTTGCACATATTTAAAGCTCTTTAAAAAGAATGCGACTGTTAAACAGTTTCTCTTCTTTCCTCAGTATGAAAATTTCAGCTTGCAAGTGAAAAATAAATTCCACTCTGCTGGGACTGATCCAAGAAAAATAAGGTCTGAAATTTCTCAGTGCTCTTGGCAGTACATCTGAATTCTCCCGAGGCGTGTCTAAAACAAGATCATTGCAGAAAGCAGGCACACTACCACAATAAAAGTCTGCAGCAAAATTAATGACTTTTTTTTTCAGCACAAACCCACGGGATTGCTATTTTGCAAGAGATGGAATAATGGAAATGATTCCCATTAAATACATATGCAAATCCTTTCTTCCCCTCATACAGTGGCAGCAACAAGAATATTCATCAATATACAGGATATATAAACACGGCTTTCACATAAGAAACCTGCTATTTTCTTTCTAAGACTTCTGATCATAATCTTGGCAACCAGTAACTTTTTCTCGCGTACCTGATTGTGTTTCCACTGCCAGAGGATGTCGTAAGGCAGCTGGAAGTCAATTCTCTTTTGTCTGAGATACTTTCCTGAAACAAAAAGGTTGGTAAGTCGCACACACTCACATTCACATATCCCCGAGAGGAAAAAGGGCTGCTCCTGGGCCCACCGCCAACTTCTGACAGGGCCTCTCGACGCCTGGAAGTCAGAAGAGCAGAATCCTCCCAGAACATTTTGTTTGTTAGTGGTGAGCACAGGGCAGAGCCCTCCACGCCGCCACCTTTTGCATCCCCCCCCGTTGTCGTAGGCAGGTTTAAACCTGTATCGACAGTGAGGAAAGCTGCTGTCTTAGACACGAGATGCCTGGTGAGGTGGGTGGCAGAGGGGACCTGCCTTCTGCTTGGAGGACTGAACATTACGGATGCCATCGAACGCCAACAGTCACAGTTAAACTCTTAAAAGCAGAGCCAGGAATCACAGAATCACACAGAATGTCAGGGATTGGAAGGGACCTTGAAAGATCATCCAGTCCAATCCCCCTGCCAGAGCAGGATTACCTAGATCATGTCACACAGGAATGCGTCCAGGCGGGTTTTGAATGTCTCCAGAGAAGGAGACTCCACAACCTCTCTGGGCAGCCTGTGCCAGTGTTCAGTCACCCTCACTGTAAAGAAGTTTTTCCTCATATTTATGTGGAACCTCCTGTGTTCCAGCTTGCACCCATTGCCCCTTGTCCTGTCAATGGGTGTCACTGAGAAGAGCCTGGCTCCATCCTCATGACACTTGCCCTTTACATATTTATAAACATTAATGAGGTCACCCCTCAGTCTCCTCTTCTCCAAGCTAAAGAGACCCAGCTCCCTCAGCCTCTCCTCATAAGGGAGATGTTCCACTCCCTTAACCATCTTCGTGGCTCTGCGCTGGACTCTCTCTAGCAGTTCCCTGTCCTTCTTGAACTGAGGGGCCCAGAACTGGACACAATATTCCAGATGCGGCCTCACCAGGGCAGAGTAGCGGGGGAGGAGAACCTCTCTCGACCTGCTAACCACACCCCTTCTAATACACCCCAGGATGCCACTGGCCTTCTTGGCCACAAGGGCACACTGCTGGCTCATGGTCATCCTGCTGTCCACTAGGACCCCCAGGTCCCTTTCCCCTACGCTGCTCTCCCCTACGCTGCTCTCCAGGAACGCTGTGGGTGTTCACGCAGGGCGGGTCACTGGATGTGAGCTACCAAAGGGACAACAAATAACTGCCAACACTGAGCACAACCCTCTGCCTCACAGTGAACACTAGTAACCTCCGTGCAGAAATCTCAAAGCTGACACTTTCTGCTGAGCTTTTCTGCGCACACGTGAATACAATGATTTAGCACAGAGAACAAACAGGCATTCAAAAAAATCTGTGTGCACAATTCATGCAAGATGGTAAAAACCACAATATTGTACTCATAGAAACTGCATTACTTTTGAAAATAGTATCCACTGTGTTCCTACACCAAAAGAGATGTAAGAATGAACTCAAGAGTTGGCAAACACGTTCTTAAATGTTTCGGAAAGACTTCAACATGATCCATATTTTCAGCAATAACTGGAACTTATTTCCAAGGCCAGGTTGGATGGGGGGTTTGGAGCAACCTGGTCTAGGAAAGGTGTCCCTGCCCGTGGCAGGGGGGTTGGAACTAGATGATCTTTAAGGTCCCTTCCAACCCAAACCAGTCGGTGATTCTGTGATTTGTCTCTATTCTAACATCTGCTGTCACCCCTAACCTCTCCCCACAAGGAAACTGACCCATCACATCCTTTGTTAACATAAGACCTGAGGTCTGACACAAGCGCTGAGTTAGTTCTAGCCAAGATGAAAACGGTCTCTTATCATTTTGTTGGAATAGTGTGTCACAAAACTGCAGCGAGAAGTGACTAAGGATGAGGTGTCAGTCCCGTGTCTGATTTTCCCAGCTTTTCTAAATGTTAACAAGTGCCTTTACGTTCCTCCAGCAACAGCCTGTGGTTTCACGTAAATTCACATACATACCCTCACCGCTGGAAAATACAAATTGTAATGTTTTCCTTACAATTTACTCCTAAATTACTTTTCGTTTTCAATGCTTTATTCATCCATAGCAGGTTCCAGGAAAGAGCTAAATCTGCCGGGAATTTGCTTGCACTTCTATGACCTCAGCGGGCAAAACAAAAGGCTCTTTCAGGTGCCCTGGCACCGTGCCTGGCGTGCACGGAAGGTCCCTCCAGCCTTGTCAAGTGGGCACTAGTCTGGTGGAGTCCTAAACCTCGTTAACTCTGCTCCGCAGTTAAACCACTCCCCAGCTACCCGACACAGAGTAACTGAAGCAGCTTTATCTTCAGTGCAGGAGCTTGTTCACGTCTGTTAGCACACACAAACGCAGGGTCGGGGCCTCGTGAAGAGAAAAGAGAACGGGCTCGGGGCGCTGCAGGCTGAACCTCAGCATCCCGACAGATGGTTCGGTCGCGCAACAGAGTTATGTGACCCAATTCAAAAAGGAATTGAGAAAGGTCACACTTTTGAGAATGTAAATTAACACCTTCAGTTCTGAAACCTGTTTTGCAGTTACTGATTCCCACAGATCAAACTCTTCGCCTGCTATTACCTCTCTGTGAAAGTCAAAAGTTGTGTATGGAGCAAAACAAGTTCAGTTAAAGAAGTAAAACCCGTTAAATATTTGTATTTGATGGGACAAATATTCCTACTGAACAATGTGGAATTCCCCAAACTCTCTTTGCGTGACAGCACTTGAAGTGAGACATCACAGCAGTTTAAAAGCTGAAACAATTACATGAAAAAGAAATCAGTCTTGGTTTGTCCTGGGAAATGACATGAGCTGCAAAAACATTAAGTCTGGGAGCTCACGGCCATCCCCTCCAGGCCCTCCAGTGCAGTGGACTGGACTTGTTCACAGCATCCTGGAACTCCATCAGTTCCTTAGGTTAAGGCTTCTTGCTGCAGAAGGCAAAGAGAAGCCCTAAACCTCATTTCTGTTCTGCCTGAGATCGCAAAATGGGGATGAAATAAAAACGTGCAGAATAGCTAAGTTTTTCATTCTACCTCACTTTTATCCACGCTGAAAGACAGAGAGCATAAGTGACATGGGGGAATTCATTATCGCATCCTTAGTTTTTGAGATTTAACATGGTCATAATTGGCTATTCTACTGTAGTATCAGTTTGAAAAGGAGATTACTGTACTGCATTTAGGCACAAGTATTATAGAAGTTAAAGCAGGTTTTAAACTAGACGGGTATTTTCTTATGGTAAACAACAAATGTGAACAAAGTTCATGTAGCACAAAAAAAAAAAAAAGTCTCTCTTGAGTAAAACTTTTACACTGAACAACACAGACAGATGAGTACGACCTTTGGCAAAGTTCATATGCTGAAAGCCACGAGTAACCTGGCAAGGCGATGAAATAAGGAAAGAAAAAAAGGAGAGAGGCAGAGAGCTCGGGGAGCCCAAACAGACTCCTTCCATGTCACCGAAGTGTGATACTTGTTTCCCAACAACTCAAACACACATAAGTACCCACCAACGTGAATAGGGGCTGGAAACAATCCGTGCTCGTGCTCTCCAGGGGTGTACTCCAGCTTTTCTTTCTTTAGTTGTATGAGGCGGCTCTTCGGACTGTGGGTGACAGCGACAACAAAAACAGATCAGAATGAGGAACACTTGTCATCTGCAGAAAACACATTTTCTGTTTTAATTAAGGCATGAACATGTAGAACATCAGGCAAGAGAATAATAACAGAAATGGCCAAAAAAACTGATTTCCAGGTTGATTGCCAAATACGCTTACCACATCCATTTCAAAACTCATTATTTGATTTTTCTCCATAACTACTATCCAGGCAACACCTAACGAGACACCATCAACTTAAAATTCTTAGTAGGTGATCTATAAGTAATAACTAAGATTACAAAAATAAAAGAAGCTCAACAAATCATACCTGATGTTGCCTGTTTAGATATTTGACATGTTCTACACTTACAGTGCCCACTTTCCTAATTTACTAAGAGCAAATGTTCATGTGCTACTTCTTTGGAAGGCTGTTCATCAATGAAAGCAAGAAAAGAACTGAAATTAGAGTTAAAAAAGCAACGAGAAGCCCCTTTTATGGATGGAAAAAATAGGAATATGGAATGAGAATGTCTGTATGGGTCAGGCAGATGTCAAAGCACTTGCTCAGTAACCTGTCTTTTATAAACATCTCCTTTTGGCTACTGACAAAGCACGGAAAGAAAAAACTGCTGTGGTTATATTTAATACTGTGGCCCTGCAACATTTAGAAGAGACTTGTAAATGTTAAACATACCAAAGATTAAAACTATATTGAAGCCTATCAAAGTTTACTTATGTTTTTTAAGGGGTTTATTTTAATATCTGGACGTACAACTGCAAGCTGATTCGATAAAAAATGGGATTATTGTTTAAGCAGTGAATGCAAAATACAAGTTAAAAACAAATTTCGAGATAGAGATATCAACAACTGAAAGTAATTACTTGTCAGAAACCGAACCGATGGATTGCAATAATTTGTGCTTCCCAACACTTTCTGGATTTCTGGTACTTATTTGACCAGTACAAGTTAAATTTTAGTGGAATAAAAGCTAAGGCACGCTGCTGAAATGAGGGCTCTGTTGAGCTAAATTCTGTATATACTCTCCATTAAACAACTCTCCTTTTAATACAGTTGCATGGCAAAGCTCTAGTTATTATTACACTTGCATTTAACTTCATGTACACAGGTGGACACAGAGCTAAGCTAACAAAAAAGCAGTAACATTGCCTCAAACAAGAAAGAATTTTCATGTTTTTAAAGAATATGACTCTCTGTTTACTGATGGCACGAATTAATTTCATTTGCTTTGGCAAACACAGCTCCTTTGCCCACCAGGCAAAAAATATATTCTAGAGAGGATTAAAAAAACCCCCCAAAAAAACAGGAAAAAAAAGAAAACAAGCCCCAGCTCACATCTTCTGTCCTTCCAAGTTGTGCTTCGCTGAATCACTAAGAGTTGCAAAGAAAGGCCATAAAATAACTACTTTAAGACCTGGAAAGCAAGTTCTTATGAAGAAGGAAAAGTATTTTCAGAAGGCAAAGTGTGAACCTTCATTTCCAAGAGGCATTTCAAGCAAATCCTTAAACCAAAGGCAGGAAAAAAAATAAAAAAGGAAAAACATTCAATAGAAAAGTGACTTAATTCAAGCCAAACGTGGACCCTTTAACACCCACATATTCACTGCAAAGGAAGCCGATGCAAAAATAAATGATGGTAAATAAACAGCAAGGAGGAAACCAGTCCAGAAAGGAAATGCAGAAGGCAATTATCTAAAAACACAAAATATAACATGAATTTCTTCGGGCACTGCAGACACACCCGTCTTAGACCTAGTCACAAAGAACGCCAGGGAAAGCACCTACTCTGTTTTCCTTCCAAACACAGCGATGAAGTATTGTCAGAGGCACGTAAAAAATTGTTATGACACATCAGTAAGCTGAACAGAGGCCATCAATACCTTTGGGACTGCAGAGGGAAAGGCTGAGGTGTCAAAATAAAGCGTAATTATTCAGGAAAAAAAGGGAATATACTAAAATAATCAAGTATAAACAAGACAAGTAGTTTTATAAACATAAATAACATGCAAAAAGAAGCCTCATGAATTTAAAAAGGTCTCTCCACGCTATCAAGAAAAGGTCTGGACTAAGAGACCCACATATTCCCACTAGGAAGATAAGGAGTTATTTTAGGCTGGGTTTTCTGGGCACGCAATAAAGGTTCTGATTTTGTGGTTAGCTGCTCTCTTCCTGAGAAGACCCTGTCACTCTCCTGACGCACGCTGATAGCCTCGCAGAAGCTTAAATTCAGTGCCAGGGCCCCAAGTGCCACCAAAATGCCCTTATGACCCCAACCAGCCTCATGGGGAGGTTCCATCCACACCCTCTGCCCACGGCCCCTGCAGATCCATTGATGCTCAGCCCTGGACGTTCACTCCCTGCCTGGACTGCCTTGTGGGTGCGCCCATCTCCAGCTTGGCCACAGCCACGGGAGCTGTGGGGCACAGAATCACAGACTGGTTTGGGTTGGGAGGGACCTTAAAGACCACCCAGTCCCACCCCCCTGCCACGGGCAGGGACACCTTCCACCAGCCCAGGTTGCTCCAAGCCCCATCCAACCTGGCCTTGAACACTGCCAGGGAGGGGGCAGCCACAGCTTCTCTGCGCAACCTGGGCCAGGCTCTCACCACCCTCACAGCAAAGAATTTCTTCCTCAGATCTCATCTCAATCTCCCCTCTTTCAGTTGAAAACCGTTCCCTCTCGTCCCGTCACTCCATGCCCTTGTCAAAAGTCCCTCTCCCGCTTTCCTGTAGCCCCTCCAGGTGCTGGAAGGTGCTAGAAGGTCTCCCCAGAGCCTTCTCTTCTCCAGGCTGAACAGCCCCAGCTCTCTCAGCCTGTCTCCAGAGCAGAGGGGCTCCAGCCCTCTGAGAATCTTCATGGCCTCCTCTGGACTCGCTCCACCAGCTCCGTGTCCTTCTGCTGTTGGGGCCCCAGAGCTGGACGCAGCACTGCAGGGGGGTCTCAGGAGAGCGCAGCAGAGGGGCAGAATCCCCTCCCTCGCCCTGCTGGCCACGCTGCTGGGGATGCAGCCCAGGACACCGTTGGCTTTCTGGGCTGCCAGCGCACGTTGCCGGCTCATGGTGAGCTTCTCATCACCCATCACCCCCAAGTCCTTCTCCTCAGGGCTCCTCTCAATCTGGATCTGGTGGCCGAGCCACACTCTGGCTTCCTGGCTTGACCTAGGATCTGCCTGGCAATCCTGGACTGTGTCTGACCCTGGTTACCATCACTAGACCTGATCCTGACCTGCAGATTGACTTCCCCACTTAACCTTGGCCTTGCCTTGTCACCACAGACTGGTCTGGCAATCCCGACTCTTGGCTGACGCTGGGTACCACTGCCTGGTCTGTCTGACTCGCCTCACTCAGGGCTGTGGGACTGACAACAGGTTTCCTTTGCTACCACTTCAATCACATTCTGTTTGTGTCGTATTTTAGCTAAGCGGGAATACTTACTAGCTAGATACACCTCGCTACAGAGCGGGCAGATCGCAGGAGTTCCCAGGACTAAACCAACTCCTAGGATCAGGTGGCTGCGCTGCTATCAAGGACAAGTACCTGCTCATTTTCATACCATGCTCTTTAAGACGTTTCCCTCAATCATCAGATAGAATGATTGTTGCAGTCGAAAAGCAACAGGTCTCTCCAGAAAGCCAGGATCGCTCCCTCCCCTTTTCAAGGAAGCCAGTTACAACAGGGTGAGACCTCACCAATAAACACAGAGAAATGACACCTTCGAACGTTTCAGGCAGCATACGTTCAACAGTAAGCTGGAGGAGTACGTTTCTGATCCCTTGACAGACTGAAACATAAGCCTGGCTAGATAAGAAATGCTTCCCCTCGCTACAAACCACTGCCTAGAGTCGTTTGGTTCAGTTTCTGTGGGGATAAATTTAAAACACCCATTTTGTACACGGCCCACTCAGCAACCACAGACTAACGTGGCCTCTCTTGCAAGCTCCCAATAACAGAGCAATGGCGAAGTGACTCTTCTCAGAATCCCAGAATCAATGAGGTTGGAAGAGCCCTCTGGGATCATCGAGTCCAACCATTGCCTTGACACCACCATGGCAACTAGACCAGGGCACTAAGGGCCATGTCCAGTCTTTTCTTAAACACCTCCAGAGATGGTGACTCCACCACCTCCCTGGGCAGCCCCTTCCAGTGTCTAATGACCCTTGCTGAGAAGAAATGCTTCCTGATGTCCAACCTGAACCTCCCCTGGCGAAGCCTGAGGCTGTGTCCTCTTATCCTATCGCTGGTTGCCTGGGAGAAGAGGCCGACTCCCACCCCGCTACAACCTTCCTTCAGGTAGTTGTAGACTGCACTAAGGTCACCTCTGAGCCTCCTCTTCTCCAGGCTAAACACCCCCAGCTCCCTCAGCCGTTCCTCGGAGGTCAGACCCTCCAGACCCTTCACCAGCTTGGTCACCCTCCTCTGCACTCGCTCCAACACCTCAACACCTTTCTTGAAGTGCGGGGCCCAGAACTGGACACAGGATTCAAGGTGCGGCCTCACCAGTGCCGAGTACAGAGGGACGATCCCTTCCCTAGAGCAGCTGGGTGCACTATTCCTGATAGAGGCCAGGTCTCAGGCCATCCTGAAGATGAGAACATTTTGTACCACTCTCCAAAGGCTGTATGTCAGGCTTAGACTGAGAATGTCAGTCTAAAGTCTCAGGCAAATTAAGGATGGAACAAAGACCAGAACCACAGTCTTCTTTCCTGTACCTCCATTTCTCTCCATCCCTCTCCTTCCTTTCTTTCCGATACAGTGTTCCATTTCTGTTCCCCCTCTCCAGCTTCTAGTGTCTTCTCCCTACACTCTTACTGTGTTGGCTGGGATTAGCTCTCCGTGGAACACACAATTACATTTTCGAGGCGTGGAGCCCGATTTTCTCTCTGAGACCATAGTCTGACAAACATTTTAGGTCAGTACAAGCTGGCTTTGATGCTCCCCACCTGTGCTGGTGGAACTGCGAGGTTAACTGCACCAGGAAACCTCCTGTGGAAGGCTGGATTTCTTCTGAATCACCATCCCAGCCTGGTTCAGCTGCCCTGGTCATCATGACGGGACAAAGGGAGGGACAGCACAGGGACAGGAATAAGCCACAAAGGTGAGGAGAAAGTAAAACTGATTCTTTTAGAGTAATGTTAGCTTATGCCAACTCAAAGCAGTTGCTCAACTGCAACCTTAGACCGGCATTTTCATTCAGTTGGCTGATTTTTCAATAGGTTCGCATCTTAAAATGTCCAATTACCTACTCTGAGTCACCCTGCAGCTCCACAAACTCTGACATCAGCAAAATGGAGGCACTGTAGGAGTAACACATGCCCATTGCGTGGAAATACCACGTCCCAGAAGAGCAAGAGGCCTGCACTGAACTACAATGTCTGTGCAATCAGAGTCTTTGAGCAGCTCTGGACACCTAACGACGGGTGAGATGCAATTCAGGGCTGATCACAGCAAATTCTACAGATTACACTTCTGCAATGAGGACTCATATTTGTTATGACTGACAAAAATCATATTATCTAAAAATATTTTATTTCCCTAAACAATATACAATATTTTGATTAATTAATAACTAGGTTAACATCAGATCAGCTAATGCTGCCTACAAAATAACTTTCGGAAATTGAGGTAGAACTGAGACTGACTCCAGAAACCGTTCCTTTTGTTCTTAGTTCATTTGCAAGGAATCACAGTCTGAGCTTTCTTCACTGTGTTTCGCAGCCCAGAAAGCCAACCGTGTCCTGGGCTGCATCCCCAGCAGCATGGCCAGCAGGGCGAGGGAGGGGATTCTGCCCCTCTGCTCCGCTCTCCTGAGACCCCCCTGCAGTGCTGCGTCCAGCTCTGGGGCCCCAACAGCAGAAGGACACGGAGCTGGTGGAGCGAGTCCAGAGGAGGCCACGGAGATGATGCGAGGGCTGGAGCCCCTCTGCTCTGGAGACAGGCTGGGAGAGCTGGGGCTGTTCAGCCTGGAGAAGAGAAGGCTCCGGGGAGACCTTCTAGCACCTTCCAGTACCTGAAGGGGCTACAGGAAAGCGGGAGAAGGGCTTTTGCCAAGGGCGTGGAGTGACAGGATGAGGGGGAACATTTTTAAACCGAAAGAGGGGAGATTGAGATGAGATCTGAGGAAGAAATTCTTTGCTGTGAGGGTGGTGAGAGCCTGGCCCAGGTTGCCCAGAGAAGCTGTGGCTGCCCCCTCCCTGGCAGTGTTCAAGGCCAGGTTGGATGGGGCTTGGAGCAACCTGGTCTGGTGGAAGGTGTCCCTGCCCGTGGCAGGGGGGTGGGAACTGGGTGGTCTTTAAGGTCCCTTCCAACCCAACCCAGTCTATGATTCCATGAGTCTATGATTCTAATAAAGTTTCTAGAGCAAGGTGAGTTGGAGTGAAATCCCGTTGTGGCAAACTGTACGATCCAAGTGTCTGCAGAGAAATAACGCAGACTCTTCTCTTCTAACAGCAGATTAAAACTGTCAATGAGGTGACAAACCTTTTCTGTGCTGTTGTTTATGTAGAGAGAGGCTGTAAATTGTAACAGCAAACCTCAGTAAAACTTTCACTACTTCCTACATTCTGAGGATGTTTAGGAAGTATTTAAGAAAGATCCAACAGAGCAGGAGAATGGTTTTTAAGGCATTGTCTGCAACTGAATACTACAAACAGACATACAGAAAATGGTGAGTACAACACCCATTAACAGGGAATGCAGAGACTGGTTTAGTGGAGACGGTGGTAACACTTAACTGTACCATCACTAGAGGGTGCCGCATGGTTACCGAGCTGCATTTTTGTTCTCCACTAAGATCATGTTTTCATACTCCTGCAGCAGGAAGCTATATAAAGGATAACACCACGAACGTCTGCTCTCCTCTTGCACTGACATATGTCTGACTGTGCAGTGGAACTGGAACAGCAAGTTAAATCAGCAGAAAAATTAATTATAAAACAAGTGAATATTGTTCTGCTGATTTAGTTTGCTGAACCAGTTTAGTAAAGAAGAGACCCATGAAGGAATGGTGGGATCAGCCCTTCAAGCTGCACCGTGCTGTAAGACAAGACACCTCAGCGGAGGTGGCCACAGTTCTGTCATAGAATCACAGAATCCTTTTGGTTGGAAAAGACTCTTAAGACCATCAAGTCCAACTGTAAACCTAACAGTGCCAAGGCCACCACTAACCCATGGCCCTCAGCACCACATCTACACGGCTTTTAAATCCCCCCAGGGATGGGGACTCCACCACTGCCCTGGGCAGCCTGTGCCAGGGCTTGACAACCCTTTTGGGGAAGAAATTGTCCCTGATCTCCAACCTAAACCTCCCCTGTTGCAACTTGAGGCTGTTTCCTCTTGTCCTATCAGTTGTTACTTGGGAGAAGAGACTGACCCCCACCTCGCTACACCCTCCTTTCAGGCAGCTGTAGAGAGCGAGAAGGTCTCCCCTCAGCCTCCTTTTCTCCAGACTAAACACCCCCAGGTCCCTCAGACGCTCCTCATCACACTTGTGCTTCAGACCCTTCACCACCTTCGTTGCCCTTCTTTGGAAGAACTCAGCATGTGGAGAAACAAGCAAAGGGGAAGACCAAATCAGATCTCTTTAAGTTTCCAGGGAACTGCAACACAAAATGCGATGGGAGAGGGAGGGTTGTAAGCAGAGCCCAGCTTTGTCATGGCCTTCTCCAGGGTGAACTCGATTCCATCATCATCCACAATATCTACAAACCTTGACTTTCACGTTCTGTATTCATACATCTTTTCACATGACATGTTTGCTTACTGTCTATGAAATAAAGGTCCACCCTTGGCTGAATAGGTCTGACAACGTAGTAACATTTTATAAAATGAGAAGAGACTCTCTCAGGTCTCTTCCTAAGGCAAGAGACCTAATTTTTATGATGGAATATTTGAATGTTGCAAGATTGTGTTTACCAGTGACAGAACATCCAAACGCTGAACATTCTAGCACATATGCTTTTAAACTGTTAGAAATGTAACCAGTCTCACTGTGATCAGCCCTAGGTCTTTATTTCTTCCTTAGAGTCTTGATCCTTTCATCGATGCCCTCATTCTACCATGGAAAGAGAAGACACCAGGAGCAGCTGATAAACTATACTAGCAATCTCTTAGTGGTCTCTGTAACATTTTTAAGTGGGCTACAACATCATGAGAAATTGCCTGGTTTTCTCTCTTTTTCATCTGTCAGATCATATGATAAAAGAAGTGCAAATTCTTGACTTCCACACATTTGTTCAAATGGCTGTAGAGAACTCAGATAACTATAAATGGAAGCAGAAGTGAGCTGGTTATCAGAAACAGGAGATGCTCACTTCCTAATGCACACTAGGTTTTGAGCCAACCAGTGAAAAAAATAAAAGAATGCTGGATTTTTACTCTAAACATCTCATAGAAAGTGAAGGAGACAAACCTCACTTAACTGTGAAACGAACAGGGTGCATATCTGAAATTCTTTCACATAAAAGATGACCAGTTGTCATCATTCAGTCAATAAAAACAAAAAACTAATGGTCCCTTTTATGTAGATACTGTACTTGGTACCTGAACACCTCAAGCTCTCCCAGCACTTTTACTGCCGTGATCGTTAAGACTGTCGAATGACGCTCTCTTACCTTCTTCAAGGTCGATACTCAAACACTTTCAGATTGGTGGAGGCTGCTTTCTGACTGGGGTTACATTTTAAATCTTCACTGGGTCAGACTCTGATAATTATCATGCATGTAATTTTTCACAGGCTTGAATTAAGTTGATGGTTTTATTTCAGCTACTCATTAGTAGCAGCTCTTTATGGCTCTAGTTGAAAGGAGACAGTTTCCACCGGACTATCAGACAGCAGCTTTTCACTGGTATTACTTACTCTGTTGTTTTGTACACATCAGAGTAGAGTCCTGCCTTCTGGTACTTCTTCTTTGGGGGTCGAGGCGCTTTTTTCTCACGCTGGGCTAGAGAAGGCAAAGGCTGTCCAGTGTTTTCAGATTCATGTGGTTTCCCAAGGGCATCATGTGGACTGGGAGGTTCAGCTACTGTCTCAGAAAAACTGGAAGAAAAAGTAAAGATTGAAGATTATCTTACCATATTTCTTGCCATAAATATTATCTTGCCATATTTCATTATTCCTCTCTATAAGCTGGTCAGCAGAAAAAAAAAGTCTGTGTTTCTGGATGACCAGATGTCTCAGCTTTTTAAAAAAATGCGATTCAATGATCACGATCAAGTGGTGGTTAAGCGTAATCATAAGAAATGTATGATCTTTTTATAGTAACATTATTATTAATTATTACAAAAAGAATGTTGTTTGTACTGCTAATGTTTATCCCTTAGAGCCTCAGTTGAGTAATGTAGAAGGTGGCTTATGCTATCTGCTTTTGTACTCTAAAAATAGTACGTGGTAAACCTTCTCTTGGCCTTCAGGAAAGCCACACAATGCACACTTTGAACGCGTGGTTCCAGCAACATTCTGTGCATCTAAATGCTTATGTGACAGTATTCCCTTCTGAAACGCCAACAGATGGTTATTTTTCAGAACTATTCTGAAAATGCACGAAGGAAAACTTCTGGAAGAGTTTGATCTGTTTGTATTGATGACTTTGGGGATCAGCATGTGAAGACTAGACCAGGGACAGATTTCTGGTGTGATCCTTTACCAGCCAGTGATTGCACAAGTGCACACCTTAACTCCTCCTTGCCGCTTTGGTTTTATTCTTTATTTGCTGTGTATCAACTGATCTCACCTGACATTCTGTGTTGCTTGTAAGTATTTGTTTGTAACGCACATGAGTCACACTCCTAAAGACTCCCATGGCGCAGGTAGCTCTTGCAGTTCCTCATTCCGCACATGATGAAGGAACAGTTTTTTCTACGGTATCTCATCAGTAAACCTGTTACCAACTCATTAAAAGTATTCTTCACCAAGACAAACATAAAACTTGCTTTGAGACACAAGCACAAAACCAACAGTTTTAGATTACCTGAGATTCCATCCCGTTTGGGGTGTGTTCAGTAACTTAGGAAGACCTTAAGCATACTTAACACTCGCATATTAGCTCCCTCTAAACTGACCTCCTTAATAAAAACAGATGTAACAAGCAGAGCTCATTAGAGTAGGACTCCTTCATGGGTTGAAATGTTATAAAATCAACAATGACTATAGTGAGGGTACAAAATTGTAAGGGAATTACCTCTTATTGCTCTCCTGTTCCTCTTCTGGTAAAGACTTTTGTCGCTTCCTGGCCTGTTCCTCTGCAAGCCACCTCTTTCTCTTCCAGCCTTTTCGGTGATCTGTATTCAAGTTCACACTCTGCACTACAGCTTCAATCACATCTGTGATGGTATCGGGTCCAAGATGTAAGGGACTGCTGCTTTCTTCTCTTTTTTCTAACTCCTGACTGACCAGTCGAGCCGCCTGGAAGGCTTGCATCGATACCACAGCCTGCATCGGGTATTTTCGGGGCCTACCCGGCCGGCGCTTCACAAAATTATTCCCTGTCCGTGACTGCCTTTGCAGCTTCTTGGCTTTCAGAATTTTATTGACGTGGTCAAGATTTTTTTTTGTCGCCAAGATCTTGTTATAATTGCACATTTTCCTAGCTTGTCGCTGCATGGCTTCAACCACGCTTCTCTTGAGATGATGTGGGGAGTAGCTGTTTGGGAGTCTGTCTGAGAGGAGTGAGATACTATCGCTGCACGAGCTGCTGGGAATTGCTGGAGCTATGAGGCTGTCCTGTTTCCCCAGACTTCTCTCCCTGTTGTGGTTTCGAGCAGGACTAGCTGATGGTGGAACAGACACGTTTGCAATGACTGCTTCTAAGGTTTTGTCCAAAGTAGCCTGACCTTCGTGTTGTGCCATGCGCTGCAGCAAGGTATCCACTGAATCATCAACGGCAGTCGCCAGCCTCGCTCCCCGCGTAGGGACTCCGATCACTGAAACACAAACGCACTTACAGATACTGAAACAGACTTGAGATATAATCAAATAGGGCTGGAATTAAAATAAAATAGTTGGATAGACTGACAGCCTTTTATATCCTATAATTGCCCAGAATATTCAACGACAAGACAGCAATTTTTGTAACACAAGTTCTAACGGGAAAGGGACCGAGCGATGCAAGTCAGTAAAGTCTACACTTTATATCATCAGTTTTCACATACAATTAATTTATCTTTATTCACACACAGTCCCCCACTTCCAACAGCAAAGAGCAATGAGGGCATTCCCTGTGTACGTACAGTCCAGAATTATTCTCAAGTTTCTTTCTATTCAACACTAAAAATAAGAAACCCTCTGTGTACAGAAAAATTAAATACTGATTAAAAAATTGAGCAACAATCTGAAATGTTTTCAAACTAATTTTTCTTTTTTTGTAGTTTGGAAGCACTGAAACAACTTTTTCATTGCTCTTGCAGTTTCTTTAGCAAAAAAACAAGCGTAATGATGACAGAACAGACTGCAATAAAGAACAGGTTTGGATAAAGGTAAATCAAAATATCTTTTTAAATCTTCACTGGGTCAGACTGATAATTAGCATGCATGTAATTTTTCACAGGCTTGGATAAAGGTAAATGAAAATATCTGGACAAAATAGAAAGGCTAAATGACACAGGAAATAAGGTTAGATCTCACTTTTTAAACAAATGTTATATGCTTTAGAGCTGCAAACTGGTATCTGAAAAAGAGAATTTCCAGGTCAACCATATAGATTATGCTGTATTAAAAAGGGATTTGTTCCAAACTAAGAGCTTCCCAAAGCTGCCCTGCTGGTTCTTAGTGATAACATTTAATCAGAAGAAACCCTGTTCTTTCTGGAATAAAATGGATGCTGCCTTCTCACAAATATACCACAGTTGCACATTAGCATTTACAAAATGTTACTGTAATTGCGAACGATTATTTAGATTAGATCTACTTAAACTAGTGGGTGCAAGGCTATAGACTGAAGAGTAGGTACTAGTGTAAAGGTAACTTAAAGGGAAGACAACAAAATGTTTTTATAAAAGGGTTTCTATCATTTGGCAGGAGGGAGATTATGCATTAGCTGACAAAGATAAAGCACAGACAGTTTAAAATAAATATTATTTAGTCCTAGTGCTCACTAGTCCAAGTGTGGTACTCTGGAGAGATGTATTCCTCATTAAGATTCCAAAGCCATGAATTTGCAGTGCAAATGAAAACATGCTTCAGAGAGTGCACGATTTAAAGGAGGAAGAATCAGCATAACAAGTTCTAAAAATCCTCCTATGAACAACGTTCTTCTGACAGGGTGAAAAAGGAACAGAGAAACATACTTGTCGGGTCACTGCTGTCAGCCTAAATGTAATCACTTGGAAAACCCAGCAACCTGAACAACTCTGAAAGGACTGGAAGGATTTACACTTTCAGCATTCCATTTTAGATGAAATAATAAAGATAAATTACCCTTGGTTTTCTTACGGTCTTTAAATCCACATCGGGATGGAGCTGAGGGTTCCTCACAGAAATACCATCTGTTCAGCACCGTGAGCTCTGCAAACAGCCGCCCCATCTACTGATAACCAAACTATACACCACATTTGGACACCAAGTCGAATGGATGTCCTTGAACTAGTGTTTCTGTTGGGAAACTGATCCAAAAGGATGGGACAACTGAAGGCTGGGATGCCCAAAACAGCTGCAGCCCCGCTCAGGCACGCTCGCAGCCCTTGGTAATAAAGCAGCTCTCTGACAAACGCACTGAAATCCCACGTGCATGCCAGATCTACGGAAAATATAACAAAGACTGGTCTTTTCAGCTGCGTCATCAGTTCAACGACTTTGAAGTTGATAAACTTGTGATTCATCTCATTCTTATGCTCTCCTGCACAAAACATGCCTGAACTTCTAACACCCTCCTATACACAGACTCACACCGAGTGCAGTTGCTCCTTTAAAAGGAGTAAGTAAAGGAAAGTTAACAAGACAGAAAGGAAAAAAAAGAGATAATCCTTCTTCACCGCTGATTACTTCCTTTAGCATATGCTGAATAAAGCATCTGTTGCAAATATCTTTGTGAAGGGAGGATGAAAGAGCAGTTTTGGCACATTCTTTCTATAGGAAAATCATAACTAGTTTTGTAAGTACCAATCTTAAGGATGTTTACTACAAATTTGCAATCAACTTGGGTGCCAAAGAATGCCTGAATTCTGCTAAAAGGAGTTATTTCTACAACTGGGTTTCTTACAGGATTGGTCAACATTATGTGTTTTTTTGTGTCCAGTCACAGGTAAGCTCACATCGCATTTGTCCCAGAGGGTCTGCAAACAGGGTCTGGTTTTACTACATGGCTGAAAAACGTGCCAGTAATATACAGGATACGAACATTTTCACATCTTCCCTCTGACAATTTGGTCAATGAATTGTTTTGTAGGTGTGAAAATGGGACAGGTAGCAACAGGCACACATTCACACACAGTGTGACTGCACCAGTCTGACCTCCTTACAACAGCAAGCTCAAAACACATCACAAGTACCTCTCCCTTCCTCAAGAAGCGAATAAAGACAGACTTCCTCAAGCAGCAACCTGCACAGTACACCAGCCCATGGCTGAGAAAGCCAGCTCCCTCAATGTCCTATCAGCACACGTTTGCTCAACTTCATGCTGACTTTGCGCATCTGAGACTTGGTCCTCACTGGACAGAATTGCTGAGGATGCTACCAGAGCTCCCACGGCTTTCAGTACTTCCATCTCTCTCCTACTATCATTTTTGACCTGCCCAGAGTCATTCACAACTGTATCATTAGCGATGACTGGGATGAGCTGCTTGTCATCCTCCATGACCTTAGTGGGATTCTCACGTGCTACGAGGAAAGCGTAACGCCACACCCCATCTTGGTCCTAACAGTTATCTACCCAAGGGCAGAAAACCATCTGCCTTCAGAACAGTGCAGAAGTCAAGCTCTTCCCCACGGAGGAATTAATCTATTCATCTAATTCATTGATTAACTGTAGTGTCACAGGTCTTGCTAGCATTAAAGCACTGAGCTTCATGAAGACTAACTCAACCTCATGAGGAACCAAATTCCATTCTGCCATAGCTATGGCGCTGCTTCTGTGAGTGCCAGCTCGTTTCTCTGTTCTACAATCCAATTTGCAGCACTTATATCCTAAAATGTAAGTGGAAAAACTCAGTACCTCCATGAACATATTGCTGCCGTTAAAGTTCTCCTAGCAATGCTGTCTCAGCTGTCTGTAGTAGCAGAGGTCTTAGCATAGCAGTGGTCCCTAAAACAAGGCCACCAAATATTACTTGCCTGTAGAAGATGTGCTCTCAGATGTTGATCTCTTTCTGGAAGGGCTGCAATTTGTGCTCTCTGACTGCCTCTGGGAAGGTTTGTCCTGTGTTGGCAAAGTGCCTGAAAAGCAGATCAGGGAAGAGAAAAGCACAAAAAGAAATCATTTCAGTCTGGCAGTGCCAATACAACACACTGTAGATGCTAAATATTCAAACTAAGACTACTCCTTTTTAGCTTTACTAGCCCTTGCTTGCTATGATGCACGTAGGTGGAGAAGGATGGAAATGGACCATCAAGAAGGGATTTCTCACAGGCTAATGGCATAGGTAGGACAGCAAACAAGCCACGAGAAAAAGCCACTTAATAACATCAGAGTTATTTGCTTTTATGTAAAAAATGAAAACAAACAACCCCCCCCCATATTTCTACTCTCAAATGAACCCTCTAGCTTCATGCCTTGATTTTCACAGAACAGTTGAGTTTGGAAAGGACCTCTGCAGATTACCTAGACCAACCACTCTGCTCAAACCTGGGTCAACTAGAGCACGTTGCTCAGGGTCACCACGTTCAGTTGGGTTTTCAACATCTCCAAGGATGGAGACTCCACAGCCCAGAGCTCAATCACCCTTACAGTAAGACACTTTCTTCTGATGTATGGACAGAATTTCTTGTACTTCAGTGTGTGCCCGTTCCCTCCTGTCTTGTCACTAGACACCACCGAGAACAGTGTGGTTCCTTCTTCTTTACTCCCTCCTGTCAAGCACACGTACACATTGGTAAGATCTCCCTTGTGCATTCTCTTCTCCAGGCTGAGCGGTCCCAGCTCTCCCAGCACCTCTCTGTGTGACAGATGCTCCAATCCCTTAAGTCATCTTTGTGGCTTTTCACTGGCCTCACTGCAGCATGTCCGTGTCTGTCTTGTACTGGGGAGCCCAGAACTGGACACAGCACTCCAGATGTGGTCTCCCCAGGACTGAGTAAAGGAGAATAATCATCACCCTCGACCTGCTGGCAACACTCTTCCTCATGCATCCCAAGACACTGTTCCTCCTAAGAGTCTTTCCAGCCCATTGCACCAGCCAGGGATGGTCCCTGTGAACAGCGGCACAATCATCTGGTGTATCCATCACTCCTCTCCGCTGCATCCTCTGCAAACTTGCTGAGGGTGCACTCTGTCCCATCAGCCAGGTCATTAGTGAAGAGGTTCAATAGTACTGGAGCCCATACTGATCCCTGGGGTACACTGGGAGTGACTGGCCCCCAGTTGGGCTTCGTGTTGCTGATCACAACCCTCTGCATCTGGCAGGTCAGCTGATTTTCAATCCACCTCGCTTTGTAACAGCACTTCTCGTCCACTCCTCAGGCAGAACTGCTTCATGTGAGACACTATAAACTGCAGGAAGCTGCAAAACTAGGAAAAAAATTTCTTAAGTACCTTCTTTAGATTTGTCTCTTGCTATTTGTTTCTTTGTCTCCAGCCCTCCCTGCTGAAGAGGTGGGTGATGGTGGGGTTGAACTGGTGTGGGACCAGGCTGGGAAGCCCTAAAACCCCTTTTCTATTCTTAAACTTTTCCTTTTTAAGATCCTGTCACACAAAAAAAAGTATTCTGCTTCAGTCAGCCATGGCAAACACGTAAAAACCCCATGGTCGAAACAAATGAGAGAGATTATTACCTGAACACAAAGAAGTGTAATGCACTATCGGATTTTAGGCACCTGCAAAACATGTTTCACCACATGTTCTGAAGGCACAGGGCTTGGTATTACAAAAAAATCATCAGATATTGGCTTGTCACTGCAGGAGGTCATCAGGCAGCAGCAATCACAATTACCATTCTTTAAGTTAAAAATAATTTTTAAAAAACTATAGAAATCACATCACTGTTGAAAGGTTAAGGGACAAAACTGGTAACGACATCTTTGGTGATGAGGAAACACCTATTTCTGTTTTCTTTCTTACATATACATATTTTCTTACTGTAACTTGTTTTATTTCCCTAAAACTTAAACTTCACGTGCTTCAACACGTGAATTGAGATCCTAAGGTAAAGACGATGGGAGAATCCTGGAACGCACCAAAGTGATTTACCAGAAATCTTCAGGAAAATCTCCTTCGAGATCCCGTCTTGCCTCAAAGTTTGGATTTTTTTTTATCATGGGTGGTAGTAGCTCATGGTGTTACATCTGAGATATGTTTGATTGATAAAGGAAATAAACAGTAGCATTCTTCCAAATATTGTAACTTCTTGACGAGGCAGAGAAATAATTTTCTTTTTTATTAATTCTTCTCAAGGAGGGCGCAATCATAAGGCTGCTGGACATTGTCCCAAGTTGCAAATCATACTCCTGGTGAAGATTTTCTGCTTTTCCTGCATGGCATCTGATGGAGAGAGATGGTGCTGGTGGGCTCTTAAAGAGGGCTGCTGTGCTGTCTGTTCCTACAACATGTGGGTAAAAAGGAAGCTGCGGTGGAGCCTGCAGGAAGACTACACACGGTTGCTTAAGGTCAGAAAGGGCAGTCAACTCACTGAGCTGTGTGGTGTGGTCGCCACGCTGGAGGGAAGAGACGCCATCCAGAGGGACCTGGACAGCCTGGAGAGCTGGGCCCGTGCGAACCGCATGGAGTTCAACAAGGCCAAGGGCAAGGTCCTGCACGTGGGTCAGGGCGATCCCAAGCACAAATCCAGGCTGGGTGTGGAATGGATGGAGAGCAGCCCTGAGGAGAAGGACTTGGGGTGATGGGTGACGAGAAGCTCAACACGAGCCAGCAATGTGTGCTCGCAGCCCAGAAAGCCAACCGTGTCCTGGGCTGCATCCCCAGCAGCGTGGCCAGCAGGGCGAGGGAGGGGATTCTGCCCCTCTGCTCCGCTCTCATGAGACCCCCCTGCAGTGCTGCGTCCAGCTCTGGGGCACCAACAGCAGAAGGACACGGAGCTGGTGGAGCGAGTCCAGAGGAGGCCACGGAGATGATCCGAGGGCTGGAGCCCCTCTGCTCTGGAGACAGGCTGGGAGAGCTGGGGCTGTTCAGCCTGGAGAAGGCTCCGGGGAGACCTTCTAGCACCTTCCAGCACCTGGAGGGGCTACAGGAAAGCGGGAGAGGGGCTTTTGCCAACGGCATGGAGTGACGGGACGAGAGGGAACGGTTTTAAACTGAAAGAGGGGAGACTGAGATGAGATCTGAGGAAGAAATTCTTGGCTGTGAGGGTGGTGAGAGCCTGGCCCAGGTTGCCCAGAGCAGCTGTGGCTGCCCCCTCCCTGGCAGTGTTCAAGGGCAGGTTGGATGGGGCTTGGAGCAACCTGGGCTGGTGGAAGGTGTCCCTGCCCGTGGCAGGGGCGTGGGAACTGGGTGGGCATTAAGGTCCCTCCCAACCCAAACCAGTCTGGGATTCTGTGATTCAACTGTTTTTTTTCTCTCCATAATGAATTTTTCTACTAAGAACCTACAAGGTGTATTGATTTTAGAAAGCGCAGATTAACACAAATACCCGGGGCCCTCAGAGGATTATACAGGGGGAATAATTGTTCTAAGGAGGAACAGGCTGTAAAATATAATAGGAAAAATAAAGGGAGGAGAATTCGGAGGACTGCTGGGATGGCAAAGCCGTTCGTAACCCTGCTCGCTGCCAGATGATGTCATACCTTTGAGGTCCCTCTGTCACCGATTCGGTGCTTGCCGTCGTGGCCGCCAGCCCACCCCGGGTGGCACCTACCCGCTGCCCGGGTCCCAGCTCCCCGAGGGGCCCTGGCGGCACCTGTACGACCCCCCCTCCACGCCACAGGGACCCGCTCAGCCTCCGCCGCCCCGGCTGCCCTCGGCCCGCGCTCCCCCCCCCGCCCCGGAGCCACCGGCCAGAGGCAGCGGCGCGGCGCGGCCGGCAGAGGGCGCCGCTGCCCGCCGGCGGGGCTCGCGCGGGCCGGTGCCGCCGCGCGCAGCTCGGTGCGGGCCCGGCGGCGGGAAGGGCCGAGGGCTGCAGGGGAGCGGAGCCGAGCTCCCCCCGCCGCACCGCGGGGCAGGGACACGCGTGGGCGCGGCCGCGGACACGCACACGCTGCCTGGGATCGCGGGGTTTGCAATCGCGATACGACACCCGACACGTGACAAGGGAGGTTTGTCCTGTCTGAACCGACAACCTGCACACGCAGCTCCCGTCACGCTGCGGCTGCAGGCCGCAAACCTGCCCCAGGACCCGAGCCTCCAGGGATCCCCCAGCTCACCCCCTGCCCAAGCAGGGTCACCCAGAGCACGTCGCACAGGGTCAGGCCAGGCGGGTTTGAATATCTCCAGAGAAGGAGACTCCCCCCCTCCCTGGGCAGCCTGTGCCCGGGCTCTGGCACCCTCACAGCAAAGAAGTTTTTCCTCACATTCACATGGAACTTCCCGTGTTTCAGTCTGTGCCCGTTGCCCCTTGTCCTGGCGCTGGGCACCACTGAGAAGAGTCTGGCCCATCCCCTTGACACCCGCCCCGAAGGTATTTGTGAGCATTGAGAAGATCCCCCCTCAGTCTGCTCTTCTCCAGCTGAACAGCCCCAGCTCCCTCAGCCTCTCCTTGCAGCAGAGATGCTCCAGCCCTCTGACCATCTCCGTACCCCTCCGCTGGACTCTCTCCAGTGGCTCCTTAGAATCACAGAATCCCAGACTGGTTTGGGTTGGAGGGACCTTAAAGCCCATCCAGTTCCACCCCCCTGCCACCGGCAGGGACACCTTCCACCAGACCAGGTTGCTCCAAGCCCCATCCAACCTGGCCTTGAACACTGCCAGGGAGGGGGCAGCCACAGCTTCTCTGGGCAACCTGGGCCAGGCTCTCACCCCCCTCACAGCAAAGAATTTCTTCCTCAGATCTCATCTCAATCTCCCCTCTGTCAGTTTAAAACCGTTCCCCCTCATCCTGTCACTCCATGCCCTTGGCAAAAGTCCCTCTCCAGCTTTCCTGTAGCCCCTTCAGGTGCTGGAAGGTGCTAGAAGGTCTCCCCGGAGCCTTCTCTTCTCCAGGCTGAACAGCCCCAGCTCTCCCAGCCTGTCTCCAGAGCAGAGGGGCTCCAGCCCTCGCATCATCTCCGTGGCCTCCTCTGGACTCGCTCCACCAGCTCCGTGTCCTTCTGCTGTTGGGGCCCCAGAGCTGGACGCAGCACTGCAGGGGGGTCTCAGGAGAGCAGAGCAGAGGGGCAGAATCCCCTCCCTCGCCCTGCTGGCCATGCTGCTTGTCCTTCTTGAACTGGGGTCCCAGAACTGGACATAGTTACTCCAGGTGTGGCCTCACTAGGGCAGTGCAGAGGGGGAGGAGAACCTCCCTCGACCTGCTGGCCACACTCTTCCTTTCATTTGTAGATGGAACGCAGGCAGTAAAGGCTTTGCAACTGCCCTGATCCCTGCCGAAGGGCTGATACTGTTTTCCTTTCCCTTTCCTTCCAGGAATTGTGAGCAGAACCCCAAGACCAGTTCATGATAAGTTATCAGTTGTTTGAAATAACTGAAAGCTACAGAAGTTGACTAAAGACCACTGCGAACTTCAGATGAACAGGTAACAGCGTCCCACAAAAATCTTAAAGACAAAATGTTAAAAGCCTCGCAACCTTTGTCAGCATAACTGCATGTATGAAACAACCAGCTTACAGCATGTAAACTTCTACCTTCCCAAGCACAAATCCAGGCTGGGCGGAGAATGAATTGAGAGCAGCCCTGAGGAGAAGGACTTGGGGGTGATGGGTGAGGAGAAGCTCAACACGAGACAGCAACGTGCGCTCGCAGCCCAGAAAGCCAACCGTGTCCTGGGCTGCATCCCCAGCAGCGTGGCCAGCAGGGCAAGGGAGGGGATTCTGCCCCTCTGCTCCGCTCTCCTGAGACCCCCCGTGCAGGGCTGCGTCCAGCTCTGGGGTCCCAACAGCAGAAGGACACGGAGCTGGTGGAGCGAGTCCAGAGGAGGCCACGGAGATGATCCGAGGGCTGGAGCCCCTCTGCTCTGGAGACAGGCTGGGAGAGCTGGGGCTGTTCAGCCTGGAGAAGAGAAGGCTCTGGGGAGACCTTCTAGCACCTTCCAGCACCTGAAGGGGCTACAGGAAAGCTGGAGAGGGGCTTTTGACAAGGGCATGGAGTGATGGGACGAGGGGAACAGTTTTAAACTGAAAGAGGGGAGATTGAGATGAGATCTGAGGAAGAAATTCTTTGCTGTGAGGGTGGTGAGACCCTGGCCCAGGTTGCCCAGAGCAGCTGTGGCTGCCCCCTCCCTGGCAGTGTTCAAGGGCAGGTTGGATGGGGCTTGGAGCAACCTGGGCTGGTGGAAGGTGTCCCTGCCCGTGGCAGGGGGGTGGGAACTGGATGGGCTTTAAGGTCCCTCCAACCCAAACCAGTCTGTGATTCTCTGAAATACTGACCTTCACTAGAGTCCTGTTTGCCAAAACGTGCCCGTTTCTAACACAACTTGCACACAGGCAATGTCGGAAAATATCTCGCGTCAGCTAATACCATAGAAAGAATCTGTCAGTGAATTCAACCAGGCAAGGTTCATGTTCAAAAGTCTCTGGAAAGGATGCATATTTTCCATATAGAATACTTTGAAATAAAATATCATGAACATCCCCTGCGGGTCATATAGAACAATTTTAGGAGGCATTCCCTGATGCTGGTCTCCAACTACTCGTTTTAACTGCTCTGATTCAGGGTTCTCTCCACCACGCACCTATATTGCATCTGGTTTAATAAATAAACCAGCTTTGATGCACCACAGGGTTTTTTGCTCCATCTGTGCTGTGTTTGGAAGTGCACAAAACCATCTAAGTCTTTCCTGGTAATAGTTTCAGAACCACAAGTCAGCCCTACAGTTAAAAACAACACACAACATGCAACTTCACACTGATCTTCTAAAAAAAAAAAAATAAAAAGCCAGGATTTTTACTTTACTGGGGCTTTTCCCTAGATGCAGTTTTAAGTTTTCTGATCCACTGCATGCACCTGATGTGGGGCGTTAGGAGCTCCTTGCAAATGGGATGAAGCCTGAGCTGAAAGCCAGTCTCACAGTAAAACCAGCTGGTTTCCATCGCGGGAAATACACTTACTGAAAGCGATACACAGCACCCGAGGAACCAAACATACTGCGAGAGGGAGAGCGACTCAGAGCCTTCACGAACACGTTTCAGCTTAAAACATCTCGGCTTTTTCCCTTGATTAGGTTGTGCCTCATAAAAACTCAAGTCAGATCATTAATGGGAATCCTCAGGAAATTCCCAGAACCGCATGAGCTACCACAACCAATTCTTCACTCTTCGGAGACAAATTTAACCCTTTTGGTGACCCAGCACTTTGAATTTTTCTTTCCATCGCTGTAGGAGAAGCAATCTCATGGCTTTATTGCTTTCTCCTGACTTCCCCCCGCCCTGAGTAGTTTGAGTAATATAAAATAGTATGAAGTAATATGAACTTGTAAAAGAATCCAGCCACTTCCAACTGCCCTTAAAATAAAGAAGCAAAACATAAAACCTCCAAATGCCATAATAAAAGAGGAAAAAACCCTTCCATACATACGTAACTAGAGCAGGGAGGTGGCAAGAGGCATCAGAACGGGAGTATGACAAGAAGAGGAGGAAGATGAGAGTAAGGAACGCGAGGAGGTATTATTCATTGCTTCTAGCTGGTTGTTTGCTTGGCTCTTAGTCTGTGAAATATTAGTCACAAGTGGGTTTGGACAAATGATTTAGATTTCATGGGAGAGCGCAGGCAAGCACTGGAGGGAGGGAGGAGAAGCTATCGGACTTCCTTGACACATCAGAAGTAAGAAGTGAGAGCACAAGCCACACTTCTTGTCTTTTGCGGGTTATCTTTGTCATGTGGTGGTGGAACACTGGCCCAGGTTGCCCAGAGAAGTTGTGGCTGCCCCCTCCCTGGCCGTGTTCAAGGCCAGGTTGGATGAGGCTTTGAGCAACCTGGTCTAGAGGAAAGATGTCCCTGCCCATGGCAGAGGGGTTGGAACTAGATGATCTTTAAGGTCCCTTCCAACCCAAACCATTCTATGATTCTATGATTCATTCTATGTGGCCTCACTAACGTGTCCATGGAAGTGGATAAAATGGGAAAATTATTCCCACAAACATCTGTAATAAGAAAGTACAGCATGAAGTGACAGTAGGGAAATTAGAATATAGTTTCTTCAAGTCCTAAATTTCACATTAGGTTTTTTTTTTCCTTAATACTACGCAAATGACAAAGTTGACAGCTCCAAAGTCTCTTCCTTACACAGCAACCCTCCGCCAGCGCCGCTGCAATTTGCTGTGCACAGTCTCAGCTCGTTCTGTTTCAGTTTTGCTTGAGGCTACGTAAGATGAGTTTCCCAACTATCAATAAAGCAGTCGTTACAAGGTTTGGTCTTAGGCATTCCCAGCATCATTTAGCAACTGTTCTGAGGTACTGCTAGAGGCCTCAAGTCAGAGATCAAAAGCTATGCTGTAGTAGAGATTATCAAAATAACTAAAATGGGGTTAGAAAAGAAAAAGGAAACGTTTTCTTAAAGGGAAATGTTATTCACAATAGTAGTACCGAGAGCTAGTCTAAAGCAAACCAACCACACTTCAAAACAAATAGAAATATGGCTTTTAAAGTATCAAAAATCATGAGAAATTTTAACTCATTTCTTCAGAAAGTTAAAATTGTCAGGAAAAAGAAAAGACCTTTTCATGAGAAAGCATCCTTCGCGTAACTTTATATACTGCTATGACAAAGCAAGAAAAATCTGGTGGGAAGAAGTACTTACACACTCCCATGAGCAGCTCTGGAAGAGACGCTACGTTAGTCTGGACCAAACGCTGCTCAGAATAGGGACGCTCAAAAGCGAAAGCAAGAGCAGTACTGAAATTCCACACAGAATGATTCCTCCACAGCCAAAGCTATACTTGCCCTCCTTTCCTAACGTGATTGGTACAACATCAAACAGCAGGACTCAGAGGAAAGTACGCACAATTAGAGCTCCCTTACCTGACAGCGGCGGCAGTGCCTTCTCAATAGAAGGCAACGGTTCCTTTCTGAGAGGTCGATTTAGCGAGGTGTCTTGTGCACTGAAGAGTCCGGGGCTGTCAGTTAATTTTTTACGTCCGTTGGTGCTGGTAGAGTTTGCGACTCTGCAGCTGCCTATTGCACTTGTGAAAAGATTTGTGTGCTCGTCGTTGCTGGCTGGCTCAGAGCTTGGAGTAAATCCCCCCAGGGACAGAGTCGGGGAATTTTCCGAACAGTCTATCTGTAGCGGTGTCTGTAATCCCAGCGCTAACGAATTAGACTCTGAAGGCTCTCTCCTGACCCACTGTTCATCTCTGCTTAGCAAACCCTTTGAAGGTGACAAGTGTGGACAAGACATGTGACATCTGTGTTTCTCTTTATGTTTGTACCTCTCACCAACAGCCTCCTTGCCGAATCTGTAGCGCTTCAAGGACTCCAGAACCGTTCGAGAAGAGCTATTAGCCGTTATAGTGTCCATGGAAACCTGCGGTTGTTCAGAAGAACGATGTTCTCTGTGTTTATGGCGATGTCTATGCTTATGTTCCAGCATCCAGCCGTAAGCCATTTCAGGTGGAACGCTGGGGTACGTGCTCATCGACAAGAGCGGAGTCCTACTTGTGGTGAGGAAAGCCTCCTGGCGTAAAAGTTTATGCTTCTTCTTGTGATATTTGGTGGGATTGAGAAGCAAATGGCCTGTATGCATGTAGGAAGGTGGTGGCAGGGGGGTAGTAAAAGATGGAGAAGGTGGAGGAGGATAAAGAGTTGGAGGGTACCTTCCATAATAACCTAAGCCTATGGGAGCCGCTGCAAGGGGGGAAGGAGAATAAGGCATGCCGTAAGAGGGATAGAACCCGGTACTGGAGAGAGGAAAGCTGAGACTATGCATAAAAGGCATCTCTGCCATAGCCTCCCGCATTTTTGGAGGCCTGCCTCTCTTCTTCTTTAAATCGGGTTTCCTAATGTAGTGCAAAGGATCTAAAGGAAAAGTAGGATGGGTATAGAAACTATTGAAATTTATCCTAAAAATGGTAGGCAGTAAATCTTGGGGTATAAAATGGTGACTTCTGTGGGTTATTCTAATTTCACTTAATCGACTTATTAATTCTTCTAATTCGGCGAGGAAATCTGGGTCCTGCCTACCTCGCAGCTGAGGATACTTCTTTTTCCTTTTTCGCTTCTGCCTCTTCATTTTGTCGTAACTCAGGTAATCGTGACTGCGGCGCTTACATTTGTGTTTATGCTTTTCTTTGAGGTTACTTAAAACGGTGGAAGTTTCAGGTGGAATGAGGGAAACGTGATCAAACGAATGCCTTTTCTTCTTCTGCCCACAGAACTTCTCCGCTCGATCTGAAGTGCTGTTGTTATCTGTTCCTATTCCACTGTCGCTGGGAATCGTCTCGTCGCTGTGAGACTCGCTGACCGGGGAAGGAGTGGCTTCTTTCAGCGATGTCAGCTCGCTCAAGTGAGAAGGAGAGTTTGGCAACAACGTAGGTGGAGATAATCTCCTCCTTCCCTTCGCAGCTTTCTTCATCGCGAGCGTCTGAACAACACTTCCCTGTCTGGAGTGTAGGTGTAAATACGGCACTGAGCTGGGCTCGATAAATCCTGCGTCGCTGCTGACTGGGCTCTGTCCCCCACTCACTGCAGACGACTGGGAGCAAACTGGAGACGGGAGAATCTCGGAATTATTCGCTGTTGAAGGCAGCAAATGGGGAAGTACTTGTCCCAGTGACGTACCAGGAGCTTGTTGAGCAGACTTCTCAAGAACTGTCAAACTGGCAGAACTGCTGGCTAAAATACTGTTCAGGACAGCTTTAGGTTTCCTTCCTCTCCTTTTTCCTATGTAAATCGTTCCTTTCTTGCTGACGTTTATTTGCTGGCCTAATTTTGAACCAAATGTGGCAGCAAGAGTTGACACTGTGTTGTGGAGTTTAGATTGCACTTTCCCTTTGTTATTTGGTTCCACTGTACTAGACAGAATCTGATTCAAAAGTTTCTTTCGCTTCAGAGTTTTCATTTTATTTATTTTTCGAATAATTGTTTTCATTAACTGTCCGTTATTTCTCTTGGCAACTTTTCTGTCTGAGTCTACTTCCAAATCAGTCATGCTACAGATATTAGGTTTTTGGACTTCTTCTGGCCCTCGGAGCTGGTCCTTTCTCTCAAAAAAGTCCCCACTTCGATGTTGATCACTTTCAGACTCTATCTTGCTCGAGTTATCTGTTGCAACAAAAGGTGCCACAGAAAGAATAGGTGGCTTCATTTTAATTGATGACCTGATCTGTCTCTTAGGTCTCCCTCTCTTTTTAGGAAAAGGTTGTCCTGATAAACACTGTTTTAGGGAGGGAATTTCTACTTCAGGCTGCAAAATTGGAGGTTCTTGCTCTTCTTTTGACTGCACTGAAAAGACTTTTGATGCTGGGATCTTTAGAGTCCTTTTGGGGGGACCTTCGAGCTCTGGCATCTCCTTGGATTTAGGTCTTCCTCTTTTGGGTTTATACATGTCAGGTAAGAAATCATCTGACATACACAAACCAGAGGGTTGTTTGTGAGTACTGTAGAACTTTGGAGTTTGCTTGTCCGTCTCAGCTAACAGTGCAAGAGACTGGCCGTTAGCGTCATTCAGCTTTGGCAACTGATGTTTGACAAATTCGTGCTCCACAAATGAAGACGATCCTATGTTTTTCAAGAATTTGGCCTGCTCCAAATTACTGCTCGATAGTGCACTGTATGAAATGTTTTTAAAAAGCTCTGACCTTTCTAGTTCTAGACCTTTTGGAGGTCGACACGTGTTTCTTGACACCACTTTAGTCCATCGTGGTTTCCTTCCTTTTCTTTTCTTTAACGGTTTTGATTGCTGAGCAGCGCTCAGATTTTTTGCTCCTTGGCAGGATTTATCCGATGCAGCTATTGCACCAATCTTTAGGAACTGCTTGCTACTGAACAAGCTTGTAAAACTAACTACTGAAGGGGTGACAGTAGCGTGAATGCTTGTTTCAGCTGCCAAAATAGGCTTTTTCCCTGTAGAAGGACTAGTTCTTGAAGTTTCTACGTAAGTAGCTTTTGAATCGTTTAAATCTTTATCAGCACCTTTAAATTCAGTGCTTAGAGTGTGGTTCAATGTTCTGTTTATATTCAGAAGCGTACTGTCAGAAGGAAACTGAGTTTTGCCAATCTGATCTGAAATCCCTTCTAAGAGATCTGCTGTGGAACTTAAATGCAACGGGTTAGACGCTAACTGTGAAGAGGCTGTTGAGAGGCTCCTGTTTAAGGTGGTACCAGACACTGTGGGTGAAGGTGAGGGGAGATTTCCCTCTCCTACTGCGCTAAACGGGGACTTTGCTGTCGATACATCTGAGGCACCGCCTGTTCTGAAGTCTGGTGAAGTGCAATATACTGGAGGCTGTTTTTCATGCTTAGATGTTTCATAAATCCCTTTTTCACTGGTTGAGGAACCATCCTGTGGAACACAGATTCCTTCATTAAACATCTCTTTGCCTACATCAGCAATTTCTTTCCGAATTGAAAATTTTTCCAAGATACTTTCTTTATTCTGTCTCATAATATGCTTCTCAAATGTTTTGCTAGTAGTATTGTCCTTCAGTAAATCTGTAGTCTCATGGCTTTCAAGGCTACTGAGGTTTGAATTGCAAGGAAGCTTAAAGGGCTCCGAGGCAGGCATAAGAGCGTCTGCTTTCAGGATTCCAGAGTCCTTGTTAACCAAACCAACCGCGCTGCCCATTCCTGTTGGCTTCTTTCCGGAGTCCTTGCTAACCAATCCCACCGGACTGCTAATTCCTGGTATCTTCCTCCCAGAGTCCTTGTTAACTGGTCCCATTGAGCTGCCAATCCCCGGTGTCTTCCTTCCAGAGTCTTTGTTAGTCAGAACTGTCGTATTGCCAGTCCCTGGCATCTTTTTCACAGAATCCTTGTTAACCAATGCGGGAGGACTATTTATTCCCAACAACTTCTTCCCAGCATCCTTGTTAATCAATCCAGCTGGAGTGCCAACCCCTACTGGCTTCTTGACAGACTCCTTACTAGTCAATCCAGGTGGAGTGCCAATACTCGGAAGTTTCCTCCCAACATCTTTGCTGATTAATCCAACTGCAGAGCTGCTCACCGGCTGTTTCTTTCCAGAGTCCTTGTTAACTAACCCAGTCGGAGTGCTGATCCCTGGTAGCCTCTTGCCAGAGTCCTTGTTAACCAATCCAATTAATGGGCCAATCCCTTGCAGCTTCTTCCCAGAGTCCTTGTTCACCAACATGGCTGCACTACCAATCCCTAATGGCTTCTTCCCTGAGTCCTTGCTAACCAATCCAACAGCGATACCAGATCCTGGCAATTTCTTTACTAAATCTTTATTAACTAACCCACTTGCAGTTATGGTTCCTGGTAGCTTCTTCCCAGAGTCTTTAACCAAACCAGATGCACTTCCATTTCCAGGCTTCTTCTGCTTTGTTTTGGAAGACTTTGCAGGGGGACAAGTTGCAATAAGTTGAGCCAATTTTTCCGTTACAGTTGTCGCTCCGTTAATTTGTGTTCTATCCTTTAAGTCAGAATTATGGCTACTGATAAGAGTTGGAGGAGATGACTTTATATAATCTGTCATTTCAGAGTGCAAGGGGGTAACTTTCTTAGATAAAGGATTTGTTTCTACTTGTATACCTTCTTCCACATGTAATTCAACTGTTGCAACTTCTCCAGCTTTCTTGTATGACTTTGAAGGGTCCTAGAAGTTAATAAAAAAAAAAAAATCTTTAGGAACAGAGCACAAAGACTCTCTCTGAGAAACACAGTATCTTTTTATGTTGAGATGATTAATACCTGCTTTTGATAACAGGTATATAAACACACACTTCACGATCCTATTAATTTTAAAGCAAATATATTTCAGTGGACATGTTAAGGCTTTTCTGATGTTAAGGAAACCCCAACTCGCTCCCAGTCCTCAAATGCAAACATTTCATCTGTTCCCCAATTATAAACGTTCTCCAAATTAATGTTTATTAAAATAACCACTAACAACAATGTACTGGGCTAACTATTTACAGTGTGATAGCACTTGAAGACCTCACACGCTACTAAGAAGCAGCCGAGCAACGCACTGCAAGGGCAGGCACTGTGTAAATCTGCCCCTGCACAGCTCTCTCCGTGTTTCTCAGTCTTGTCCCATGATACCCTCAACCACTGTAGTAACAGGTTCTTCTCACAGCAGGCTGCTGAGAGTACTAACATAAATCAAATTATTCTGTTGTTTGTATGGGGTGTGGGACACACACACACACACACACACACACACATGGAGTAAATGAAACTTCACAGAATCACAAAATCAGTGAGGTTGGAAGAGACCTCTGGGAGCATCGAGTCCAACCATTGCCCGAACACCACCATGTCAACTAGACCAGGGCACTAAGTGCCATGTCCAGAAACCCCTCCAGAGATGGTGACTCCACCACCTCCCTGGGCAGCCCCTTCCAATGTCTAATGACCCTTTCTGAGAAGAAATTCTTCCTAATGTCCAACCTGAATCTCCCCTTGCAAAGTTATTTTCAGTTCTGACCTAAGCAAATTTGAAATCTATCCTGTAAAGGTTAAAAAAAAAAATTGCAATACCCATTACTTCAATAAATCCTATTAGGAACATCTCAATAAATTAATCTTTTATTTTGGAAGGATATTCTTCTTTATGTACAGTGCCCAACATACCTCTGAAATACATGGGATACATTCACTCCAAGCAGGGGCTAAGAATGGAAGACTCTGATCCCTTATAATTACATATACACACAACCTGAAAACCTTCTGGGATCTACTATCTCAAACATTAAAGAAAGTGAGAGGTATCAATGCCACACCTGCTCATCCCTCTGCAATAAAAATGAGTAAGACAATTGCATGGTACTTACTGTACTTGATTACAGTCAGCATTAGCTTGATCATGTTCATGGTTGGCCAATATCTAATTATGCTGAAGAAAGATACAGCCTGGATTCCTTTGAAATCATTTGATAAACAGCAAACTTTGGTGCTGATCATGAACAAAGTATTTGTTCAGTCAGCTACACCAGCATGACTTAAACCGAAGACGACAGGCTGGATTCAGCCTGACAGTTTCCTAGAGATGGGCAGGAGTTGCTTGGGTGATGTGCTGCCCGAGCTGTCAGAGCCTCTGCAGGGCATAGCCGGGCACTCCAAATCCGAGCTGCCGCCTTTCCGCCGGGCTGGAGCAAGAGGGGGGTTTCTTTCTGCCCAGTACAGGCCTGGCACTTACGTGGAAACTACTGAGTCAGCGCGACACGACTGCAAACATGGGATCCAGCCGCTTCAGCTGACACTCTTGGACATACCTGGGGTAGGCTGTGAGTGCTGGAGATCTTAACTACATGGCAGCAAAGTGGTTTTCTGATCGACCTGACCAACCTACCTTCATGGAGTCACCACCTCTTTTCTACGGTCTGAAATTTTGGAAGGAACTTTGGGAAAAAATCTTTATTTTCTTTGTTCAGTGGACATGATGAATGTGTTTAGGTGAAAAATTCACCTAAATACTGATTTGGAAATTCAACTCTTCTTTCCTGTGTTTGTTGAGCCACCTGTGGATACACTCCCTTTCTTCTTCTCGCTCTCCTGTATAGTCTCTTACCCCACTAGGTAGCTCCTGGGTATCAAATGCCTCTTGCAAGCTACACCTTTTCCTATCCTCTGTTTCCAAAGAGCTTGGAAGTTTTATTAGATATTTCAATAAAACAAATAATAAAACCCTGCCAAACACTAGCTTTGATCTAAATAAGATGCCAGGATTATGAAAACGTGACTTCAGCATCAAACAAAGATTCTTTGAAAGCTGAAGGCATTCGCCCTGAAAAAGTTTCTTTCTCATCTAGGGTGAGTGAATTTTCCAAGCACACTGAAAATTATTTCAAAGAACATGAAAAACAAAACAAGAAACTTCTATTGAGATGACAGACAAGAAGTCAAAAAAAGTTTGTTTTAAAAACAAAAATTTTATATGGGAAATTATTTTCCTTTGTTTTCATAAAGCCACTTAATAATCAGTATGATCAACAGAAACAGCTTTTCTTGGAGGGGTAGTGGTGTGTTTTTTCCAAGGAAAAAATTTCATCTGATAACAGTTAACAGAGACATCTTGATCAAAATATCTAACTTTCTTCAGAGAAGGTTGTACTAATCTGGCTCAGTAAATCTGCAGATGACCCCAAGCTGGGTGGGAGTGTGGATCTGCTGGAGGGTAGGAAGGGTCTGCAGAGGGATTTGGACAGGTTGGATCAATGGGCCGAGACCAACGGCGTGAGGTTCAACAAGAACAAGTGCCGGGTCTGACACTTGGGCCACAACAACCCCCTGCAGCGCTACAGGCTGGGGGAAGAGTGGTTAGAAAGCGGCCCGGTGGAAAGAGACCTGGGGGTGCTGATCGACAGCCGGCTAAACATGAGCCAGCAGTGTGCCCAGGTAGCCAAGAAAGCCAATGGCATCCTGGCCTCTAGTAGGACTAGTGTAGCCAGCCGGTCTGGGGAAGGGATCGTCCCTCTGTACTCGGCACTGGTGAGGCCGCACCTTGAATCCTGTGTCCAGTTCTGGGCCCTGCACGTCAAGAAAGATGTTGAGGTGTTGGAGCGAGTGCAGAGGAGGGCGACCAAGGTGGTGAAGGATCTGGAGGGTCTGACCTACGAGGAACAGCTGAGGGAGCTGGGGGTGTTTAGCCTGGAGAAGAGGAGGCTCAGAGGTGACCTTAGTGCAGTCTACAACTACCTGAAGGGAGGGTGTAGCGGGGTGGGAGTCGGCCTCTTCTCCCAGGCAACCAGCGATAGGACAAGAGGACACAGCCTCAAGCTTCCCCAGGGGAGGGTCAGGTTGGACATTAGGAAGCATTTCTTCTCAGCAAGGGTCATTAGCCATTGGAAGGGGCTGCCCAGGGAGGTGGTGGAGTCACCATCTCTGGAGGGGTTTAAGAAAAGACTGGACATGGCACTTAGTGCCCTGGTCTAGTTGACGTGGTGGTGTCAGGGCAATGGTTGGACTCGATGATCCCAGAGGGCTCTTCCAACCTGATTGATTCTGTGGCTGCTGCAGTAGCTGAAAAAACACTTAAAAACCCCCCCAAGAAGCACAGAGTCAGAGTTCCTTCTTGCAATTCTGTATTATTAAAAATTCCAAATTTTCTGTTAGAGTGAATGGGAGGTATTGCTGTCACGAAGGAGTATCATACAGGAAGAATAAGCCTATTGCAAACAGATGATAAAAATTAAACTTAAGTAGTAACTTCAGGAATAACAAGGACGTTTTCCCCATGGAAGGCAACAATGGAAGAAAAGAATTTGACTACATTGCTCGTACACTGAGGAAATCAAGTACACCTCTCAGCTTAAGCCAGCATCAGTACAACTCTACCAGCACCAGTCACAGCAGAAGTGGTGGTACATACCAGTAAGTATTTTTAAGAAAGTTATCTAAAAGCTCGTGAGAACAGATCACCCCGTATGCCTCAGACTAGCCTCGATCACTGCCTGTTTCTTTACTAGGTCCACACTAAAATCCTTGACGTACCAGAAGCTAAATCTCACGAGCTGTTACGATCCCCACCCTCCCAGCCTAAATGTGTTTCCAGAAAGTAAACAAGATTTCACCAGAAATATATCCCTGATCAAAGTTCTCCTTTTGGGGGAGGATGGCCACGAGCATCGGTTGGGGTCGGATGTTTCCGAACCGGCTCCAGTAGTAGAACAAAACCCACCAGTCGTATCGGTTACTGGTTTTAAAGCTGTGGTGTAAAAGGGACTGTGGTCTACGGAGACTAGTTTGGCACTTAGCCCAGCTTTTCTGTGGCAGCTGCAATCTTATGTAAATTATGTTGGAGCGTCACATTTCAGGAACTTCCCCCTAACTTAGCCACCCTCATACTCACAAAACATAGAGCTGGGAGGCGGGGAGCAGCCATGATATGTCTTACTGCACTGGAGACAAAAAAAGGTGGCATGCTTTCCTGAAATAACTTCTATTGTGCAAGCAATCGCTCCATTAGATGGGAAGGAGAGATCTGACGTCCCAAACGTGTTACAGAGCGCTTCCAGGGAGCACAGCGCTTCTGAGCCTCAACCGTCGGCGTGGCCTCGTTCACGCGCAGCTCTACAATGTGTGTCTAGTCTCTTGTTGTCATTTTGGCTCCTGGTGCTGGAAGCTGGCCTTCAACGCAGTGCCTTTAGCACTTCACTTTTGTGTTCTGTGGAGTAGAGAGCCCTACTTCACTGCCTGACCTGAACAGTTTTATATCAGAGGAAGTGTAAAGTTAGATTGTAATGCAGGTAGTTTTGTGAGGACTACTGACAAATCACTCACAGAAAAAAAAAAAAACCAAACCAAAACCCCCCTAACATCTTGTAGGTGTTTCAGCCAGCTAACTCACCTCATCTGTCTGCAAACAAGCACACACTTAAAGCTTCTTCACTGATACCTTTATAACAGAATCAACCAGGTTGGAAGAGCCCTCTGGGCTCATCGAGTCCAACCATTGCCCTCACACCACCGCGTCAACTAGACCAGGGCACTAACGGCCATGTCCAGGCTTTTCTTAAACCCCTCCAGAGATGGTGACTCCACCACCTCCCTGGGCAGCACCTTCCAATGGCTAATGACCCTTGCTGAGAAGAAATGCTTTCTAATGTCCAACCTGAACCTCCCCTGGCCAAGCTTGAGGCTGTGTCCTCTTGTCCTATCACTAGTTGCCCTCTTCTTCACTACAACCTCCTTTCAGGTAGTTGTAGACTGCACTAAGGTCACCTCTGAGCCTCCTCTTCTCCAGGCTGAACACCCCCAGCTCCCTCAGCCTTTCCTCGTAGGTCACAGGGATTTATGTTGCAATGCAAGTTGTCTATGCCACGTAAAAGTCTAAAACATTTTTTCTTGGATTTCACACATTTTCAATCAAGAGGTTAGACCTATTCTGTGTTACTGTGGCTTTCAGATGGTAGGCTTCACCTAGGTGCAAAGCCATTAAAAATATCTAGATTACATGACATTAAAAACCATTTTGTGCTTTAAAAACGAAAACATTTATTCCTGTGCAGTCTTTAGCTACAACTGTCTGGCTTAAAACTCTACCCAACAAAAGAATCGCCTGAAGCAATTACATAAAACATGTAAGTTTTCATAATATTTGTATTATTGTTAATTTTGCACTGACCTGAATTTAAAATTTTAAACCTCTTATGTGGACATATGGTTTCTAGACTGGCATCATTAATTTGAAAGAATAACAATTCCAGGTTATTTTGATATAAACTATTAACACGTTATAATCAATCATTCCAGAATCATCATAGGCACCAACAGCAAAAAAATGACTTTACTTCTAAAAAAGGCATTTATTGTTACACTACAGGATGATCTCAGGGTTTATGACGACTAGATTGTTATTCACTGTTGTTATTATTATTGGTACTTATTTGCAAAAAGCTTAAGAATAGATCACCTTTCACAAGAACAAGGATTTCTCCTATGAAGTCTGGTGTAAAATTCACTCTTTTCACACTAGAAACAAATTAGGAAACACAAGATAGTCTCAGCTTCCAAAAGCTGAAATAGTTAGAAGAAAACAGATTGTTAATGACAATTTTGTTTGTTAATTCTCAAGAGCTACCAGCAAGCAATAAGGATTTTTAGATGTACATATACACACGCACAGAGAGATGTACCCATTATTACTTTAGCTGTTGTACTCCTGGCCAACGCAGAGGCTACAATTCATGAGGAATCACAGAAATGCTTGTGTAGTTGTGGCATCACTATATTCTACACAAGTTCCCCAAATAATGAGTGAGAAAGTGTGTTTGCTGTTTATTTTTCACCACCAAGACTTTTTAGTCTTTTCTAAAAGCAAGTTTTAGCTAACTACCAGGAAAAAAAAATGACTTTGGGTAAGCAGTCTAAGATGACAACTTACATCCCGCATCCTGCAGAAAATATTCTTGAGCTACTCAAAAAGAAAGAAAACAAAACACTTCTTTAGGTTTGGTACTTTTTTGCTTGAAAATGTGCAGTGCGTGGCTGCGATTTCATCAGCAAACTCTCCTGTAGAGCTTCACTACGTAACCGAGGGCAATAGAAAGAACGACAGAACACCGCACTCAGTAGTTTTACAAAGAAATAAGGAGATGGAGCAAAAGGGCATGTACCAACTCGCTTCCCTGTTTTACCAGGACTATTGAAGAATTCCAGCAGGCTGTTACCATCATTTCTTGCCCTCCTATTTTCTAAAACTTTAGTAATGCAACTTCGCTGTGTCATTGGCTACACTTACCTTGCGTGCATGGAGAAACCATTCACACCCCCCTTGTGCTAAAACCAACAGAAGCAAAATTTATCTTCCTGGCTAAGGCTCAGGTTTTTAGGCTCAGCAGAGGTACGTTAGCCATACAGCAGTGTCTACCAGCCACAGGAGCCTCTTCGCAAAGAGAGAAATCCAAGTTTCATATTCAGTGTGAAAAAGCAAACTGAATACCATTTTGTATTCCAGTACCTTCTAATTTTGTTCCTCTTAACATCTGGAATCTCAGCCATTTCTAGGGCTCTCCTGTTCTCTGATTTTGTCTTCAGAAGACTATCAGCTTCTTTGTCTACGCGTTTCTGGAGGACACATTGTAAATATACAATTTACCCACCTCACCTAACCCCCTCATCTTTCAGACTGGAGATAAACCCTCTACTAACATACCTGAAGACACTGCCCAATTAAAGAGTCCTTTCAGCAGTGAGCTTGAGAAGGCAGCACAGCTGTCATAGATGAGAGTGCAAAGTATTCTCCTACTATTTTAATTTTTACACTAATATTCCCAGGAGAAGATTTCCACTATTTCTCTTTGTGTCTTTAGTAGTTAACTGAGTATACAAGTGCAAAATTGCCATTCAAATTCTGTATTCCTCCTTTAAAAGTACAGAGAGTTCAGTTCCACAGCTCAAAGTCTTACCACACCTTGCTCCGAATTGGGCATATATTCACTTTTTTCTCCCCTCCTCTCCATGGAAAGGAAAGATTAAGGGATCGCTTTCATTTTCTGAAGTGTAATTTGCAGTGCTAAAAGTTTATTCCATTGCAGTTAGAAAAAAAAAATCCCTTGGGTATCATATTCAGGACATGCAATGGTTTTAAACCATGTGGACCATTTGTTTCTAGCAAGACACTTAATCACACTTGCTAGAAATCAGTAGGATGCTGCAAACTCACTTCTAACAATTCAAAGTGCCAGAACAGCTGCAGGGAACATACAGAGTTAAACACCTTGAAAACTATTTCAGTACAATTTGAGAGAGAGAGCAGAGTATCTAAAGTGAATTACCACTAGTCAGGGATTTGAAACTATTTTAAGTAACGCAAATTTAACGCAACAGATCCGCGCTTCGCTACATGACGCATTTAGGTTGTTCACCAGCCAAGGAGCAGGAGTAACTCCACTTAGAATAGCTGCAATTAAAAAGTGATATGGTATCAATGATATCATATATAATATCCATAATATTCAATAAGATCAGTAATATTTGTTTCCCAACGTTCTAATTTTCATTTGACATACAAAGGCTCTCTTGAAAATCTAGTATATAAACAAAGATATTAAGGATGAAGAATCCATGCCGTCACCATCTGAGTTTAAATATTAATTATTCTCCCTGGTAAAACTTCCCAGGGCACGATATCTTGATGCAATGGGAAAGTTTCCATACTTAACAGCTGTCTTTGCTAGTGAGAGATTTTCAGTTGCAAGTACCACCTCAAGAGAGATCAATGACTGGATATTCCAGACTGGCCCAATATTTAACTCATCGCAATATAGTCTTGTTCAAAAAAAAAAAAGAAAAAGAAAAAAATAAAGTCATCAGTATAATGACACATTGTGATCTACTCTTCCACATTTTTTCAAGATGAAGTTAGAGAAATCATTAGAAATAATAAGCTTATTCTGAAATGCAAGCATTTCAAATAAAGGCCCTAGCCAAAGTTTTAAGTTACGTAATGAACCACTTGAGAATTTCTTGTTTGATAGGCTGATGGAAAACGCCTTTCTGTTTATAATGGAGAAAAAAAAAACCCCAACGTGGCTGCACGTTACAAGTCTGGAAAAAGTAACTTTAGTCATTACCCGTAACATACAGCACACGTTCTTTCAGGGCATAATTTATTATCTCTCTTTGAAGATCCTCTTCCTCAAGGAAAACTTAAGTCTGCGTAGGCCAGGGGAAAGGAAAAGGTTTGGGTATGTCAGACAGACATCGTCTCAGTTCAAGCTAAAGGAATTGCCCTTTCCTTTGGGTAGGCTCTGCCTCAGGAGATATGCCAGGGCAGGTTCGTAGCCTTACGAACAGGACACAGGCCAGAGAAATGAAAAACCTTCAGCCTTGGGATCCTTTGAAACAGGAGCCCCGTGAACAGCCAACCCATGCGAAGGAAGGGCTCTCACTGCCAGGGACTCGTGTGCTCTTGCTGAATTGCCCGGCACTGCGAAGTTAACAAGGCTACAGAAGGGAGGTGTAAGGAAACTGGGAGAGAGAAATATGCACTCATAAGCAAACACAGATGGGTGCAAGAAAAATGGGAGCGTAGAGGAAAACTTCAGCTTTCAATCAGTAGGCATGGACTAAAAGAAGACAGATTATGGAGGGTATATTTTAACATTCTATTAGTTAGCAAAACTTTTTTGTATATTGGAAAAAAGAGCATGCTGTAACAACACACTTTAAAATTTAGCATCTATGCATCTGCATTTCTAATTCTTGCCATTTATCCTATTTCCCTATCTGTTATTGCTGCTCTTACTTGTTACATCATGCAGATCATAAAAACAAGACATCCTCAAGGCAGGGCTATCTCCTTACGCTTGGAAAATACCTGGCACATCTCTCAAGCCACTGCATTTATATGCAGTTTATCATCGGGCTGTTTTCTAACATATCTGGAAAAGGATTTTTTACTTTTCAGACACTGCTTGACACATTCATCGCAGAGGGTCAGTTAAGACATGCAGCAAAAACAATGGTTCTAAGAGGTAAAGAAAAAAATATAAATGCAAATACTAGAGACAAGCAGAGCTAACACACAGCCCCATTTAAATGGACAAGAGTGCCCGCTTTCTTCTATAGAAGAGGCTAAAAATTACTCTAGTACTTTTCAGAAATTTACCTATGATGTTCACTTCAAGTCAACATGGGAATTATCTTTCACTACTGTTAAAAAAAACAACGTTGGCAAGCCGTGAAAGAGCAAAAGCATTTCTTCCTGTCGATGGAAATGAAATCAAACCATTTTTAACTTGTGAATCTTCAATATCAGAGGTTACATGGAAAACCAGTAGAACATGATTGTGCAGAGATGCCAGAAACTTCTAAATACAGTTTAAATTTACCATGACTTGCAAAACACGCCATAGACACACTGCTTACTTGTTTTGAAGGACAGTGCTCGTTCTTCTCATCTGTCATCTTCCCACTCTTCGGTGCCCTTCTTGGTTGCTTGATGCTGGTTTTTATAGCAGGCCGGCACACATAATTCTCAAGGTTCTTGGGAGGCTTTTTCGTTCGCTTTGCTTGAAGCCCAATCTTCAGCTTCAAGTTTCCCTCCGAAAAGTTTGTTTCTTTCACTGAAAACTGTTGCTGTGCATCAGTCAGAGCCTCATTCTTCCCGTTCTCCGTACTGTTCCCCTCCCGATTCTTCTTCTTACTGTCGTCTTCTTCCTTGGTGCAACTTTCTAGCTCTACTTCTCCTTTTCCCACCAACGTGCCAATGTTTACTACAGAGGGGCTTTTCCCAGAAAACCCTTCAGAATCAGAACCCAAGCCTAACATAGCAGTATTCCGAGGGTCCATCACAGGCGGAATATATGCCTTCGGGTAATTTTAGGGAAGATTTACAGAGATATGTTCCACAGAAGATCTGTTCTACTACTGGCAGCCAGCATCTTTTACTCTGAAGACAAAAAAGAAAGACAGAAGTAGACTTCAACTTTCTAGCAGAAATTAAATGAATATTAAAACCAATTAGAAAGCAAACAATCCTATCCCAGACAAGCACAATTATGCAGCTGATGTCTCAAAACACCAACCCCCCCTGTAACCTACTACAAAAATACAATTTATCTGTAAAACCACTTTTAGACGATAGGTGAAAATCTAAAGAATGCGACTATTATAATTTCCAGTTCACCCACAGGACACTTCAGATGATGGTTAAGGCTTTTAACATTAATCATCAAAATAACTTGTTATTTCAAAGCAGAGCCCAGCCACTCCTAGTGCAGCTACTCTTAATCTGACCCGCTGAAACAGTTGCATCAAAGGAACGATGCAGCTACTTAAACCTATGATAAAGCATCCAAAACCCAGAGACAATCCAACTTTAATCATCTGAGTCACTAGGAAAGTTGAGCTTAACCCAAGTATGCACTGGTTTCCAAACACGCCACAAAATCTGCGTTTTAGTCGAGGACTTTCCACAATTCAGGAAGAAGGATGGGAGAACAGAAAAAAAACCCAACCCCATCAAACAACCCCACCAAATACATTCACACACTAATTTGTATTTCCTGGAGCATGAGAACAGAAAAGTCCACACTAATACCATCAGAGACACTGTAATGTATTTATAATTAACCTATTTATCACAACGTTCCTTGTAGTGTACTGAAAAAGCATCAGGTCTTTTTGACACTGCTATGACAACACATCGCCCGCACGCCCACCGACCCCGTGGGTACGGCACACCGAACCCCTCCAGATCAAACCCACTGAGCCTTGACAGCAGCTCGGGAGAGGAGTTCTCCTTTCTCAAGTTCCAGGAGCCAAAACAGAACAATCCAGGTGGACATATTTGGTTTAGGGGCATTCTAAGCAGAAAGTGTTTAAATATCTTAATCATTTAAATATTTTAATCATTTAAATATTTTAATAATTTAAATATCTTAATAATTTTTGAAAACGAAATATGTCAGAAGCAGGTCTGAAAAAAATATCGATGTACTGAAAAGAGCATCAGAGGAGCTAACCCAGCGTGGTTTTCTGTTCTCCTATACAATCACTAAGGCGAAATTGTAAGGAATGCTACGAAAAGATTTCAACGATTTCAGTGAATTTCAAAATGAGTTTCAATGGTTTCGAAAAGGTTTCGATGAGCTCAGCAATTATCTACGACATTTGGCCTCCGGGCAGGTCAGCACATGCACACCCGAGCCCATGAGCACATGGCAGGTCCCAAAGCCATCCCAAAGTCATAACACCTCTTGTCCTGAGAGTAATTAGAAAACCAGCCGTGAGGAGGTGGTATTTTGAGGTGGCTCAGGAAACACACGCGCTGTATAAAAAGGGAGAAGGATAAGGAATGTGAAAGGCGATACTGGGAGAGGACTAAGGCAACTGCAGCGGACACAGGTTGGAAGTCAGATGCCAGGATTAGTGGGGACAGAAGAAACGGTGCTGAGAAGACAAAATGCAAATCACCAGAAAGCCTAAGCTTCACCGGCTACGGCCTCAGAGAAAATGAACTTATTTTCACATGTTCTATGCACATCGTTAAAGGGGATTTCTATCTGCAGCTATGACTTTTCAACTAAGAACATCCTGAAAGATCAAAACTGGTATTATTACTCAGAAGACCAGAGGTAATTAGATAAAAATCTCCATTTTACAACTAGAAAAAATGGGGAGAGCAGTGTGACACAGGGGGCTAGGAAGCAAGTCTACAACTTGCTGAAGGCAAGTATTGTATTGCAGTCTACAACTGCCTGAAGGGAGGTTGTAGTGCAGTGGGAGTCGGCCTCTTCTCCCAGGCAACCAGCGATAGGACAAGAGGACACAGCCTCAAGCTTCGCCAGGGGAGGGTCAGGTTGGACATTAGGAAGCATTTCTTCTCAGCAAGGGTCATTAGCCATTGGAAGGGGCTGCCCAGGGAGGTGGTGGAGTCACCATCTCTGGAGGGGTTGAAGAAAAGCCTGGCCATGGCACTTAGTGCCCTGGTCTAGTTGCCATGGTGGTGTCAGGGCAATGGTTGGACTCGATGGTCCCAGAGGGCTCTTCCAACCTGGTTGATTCTGTGATTCTGCGAAGTCAGGGACGGTTCCTAGTTCAAGGCCCAATGTTCAGTCCATTAGGCTACACCGTGTAAATGAAAACGGGCTGCTTCCTACGTGCCGATGAACACAGGAAAACTGGCCAGCAGGAAAATCATTCTAAGCCAAAGCATTAATTTTTATTATTCAAGTTGAAGAAAAAGAAAGAATCCTACAAGGCCATCACACAACTCTCAAATCTATGTCCACACCAATGTCTCCTTCTCTAGTGACTGCGGTCCAGAACAGCTACAACACTTCAGTCATTTTCTTAAATTAAAATTCATTAAGCTTAAAATCTGAAACCAAATTGAATTGAAACAGCACCATCTATACTGCTGTATTTGGCTCCATATTTACTTAATAGCAAGACTTTTAAGTAAGTAATTACGCTGGTACACTGACCTTAGAAACTACAAGACCAAGACAAAGCGCACATTGAGAATTACAGAACTGTGCTAAAATGTTATTCTGTGATAACACAGGATCAGTAACTACCCTAGAAACAAAGTCACAAAACTGATGGCTCTCATAAACACATAGCAGGTCATTTTATTTATCCATTAATGCCTCTCTACACAGACAACAAAAATGCTAATCCTGGACCTAATCATCATTTTGCCTCGATCACTGTAATCTTCTCCTCTCCGACTCTCCAATTACCCCACTCTAATTCACAGAAAACATCGTCTGCCAATTTGATCATTTTCATAACCACGAACTGATTAGATCTCATCTCTTTGAATCCCACGAATGCTTTTTCTTCCCTATCTCATCAAGTTCAAGCTTCCTGTCACTGTCTTCAAGGTGTGTGTAACTGTACCTTGGTTCTTCACTCGCTCCCATTCTCTTTCACCAGTGACACCCATTATATGTGTTTGTTTTTTTTATTTTTCCCCTTTTTTTTTCAGTAAGGCCATTGCTTTCTCTGTGCCACCCTTCACACTCCGTACACCCTGCCTGCACCAGCCTACGGGATCTGTCCCATTCTTCTTGCAGGTTGTGCCTTAAAATCTCCTTGTGGGTGTTAATGCAAATGGGCAGCCAAATGAGGACGGCACATCAGAGGCAGCTCTAAAAGCTCGTACGAATTTACCCTGAAAACTCCAACGATTTGGTACTTTCAAGACCTAAAACTATCATATTTACCTGTGCGATATAAGGCACAGATTTGTGTCTTCGCTTTCCACATTCGTTCCATTAATTTGCAAGTCTTGTTTTTAATTATACTACAGGCTTCTGCAGGTCAGAAAAACGGATTATGGACTTGCAAGGTACCTGCTTCGATGATACTGATCCCCAAATGAGATCTTTGCATGTTTCTACAAGGATCTTTGCAAGAAAAGCACTATATCCACCTGCTGTGCCCAGTAAGATTCACGGGAAATTAAAGCACTACAGCCTGATTGCCCATGCCCACAATTAAGTATTTCCTAAGCTTGCACACTGTCAGTTAACCACACCGCTTCACAACTTGGAAGGCTAGAAAGTACCGCTACAATCAAGCGGCACAGCATCCTACAGCAGGCCAAACCCTCTGCTCAGCAATTCCTACCCCACTGCTCACATTTTGCAGACCCGCAGCAGGTCTTCCCAAAGCAACAGCAACATTTTTTATTGAAAGACTTTTTTTTTGGATGAAAGAAGCTGCCATTTCTCTGGGGTCTCTATTCCAAGACCTAATCCACATTTTGCAACAACTTTCATCCATGAGATCTTAGATGAACATAAATTTTGCCAGATTAAGAACCATCTAGTATCAAATCTCTACACGGCCTTCCAAATTATGATCGACATGTCTCAAACGTCTCCCTAAGAAGCAAAACACATCAAACTTCCAGTCTCTCATCCAGTAGATTCTGCAGATCTCAAATCCCTCCCGTAATTGTTCGTCCCCCAAAAGATTAACGAGGCAGCATTTTAACATCCGTTTTGACAGGCGCTACCTAGAACTAAATGGTGTTCATTAATGATTTTTCTAATGCCACATACAGTTTTAACAACTATTAGTCATTCTTATCCCCCTGTTGACACATCCAAAGCCCTTTTTGCCCATCGTCTGCTAAGATTTCTGTTCTTCTGATCCCCTGCTTTTCTACTGTCAGCTCCTAGATATGTTTTCCTCCCCTACCCCTTTAGCAATGAGTTTTTTTTTCCTCTGTCCAATTTACTAAGTCATCTTCATTTCTGCTCCTGCTTTTGTTGACAAAAACATATTGTGATTTTATATTTGGAAGGTGAGTACTTTTCTTTCGGTTCTTCCCATTGCTTCAGCTCCAGGGGACATTAAAAAAATTCAGCTGAGTGTCTAAAATCCCAGAATATTACTAGTAACTCTGTAGCCTCCCACAATCCCTTCCCATATTCCTTGACTTCTTTCTTCTGCTACAGAAGACAGCTACTACACTCAGAAGTTCTTTCTCAAAAAGAGAATAAAATATTGTCATAAAACCCCCACTATATTTCTCTACATCACATACCCTAAGCAGCAACACCGACTGGAGGTCACTGAAATAGATGTTCAAGGACCTCGGAATACCTGTGTATTTTTAAAATGTTTAGAGATGGAGACACTTGTCAGAAATAAAGCTACTGTTTGTGTTTTATGAGGTGACAAATATAATATTTTACAAGTAGAATCTGTTCGATGTGGTTTTGACAGCCATAAAACAACAGAGTACCTGCCTTGTCAAGAAGAAAACTCTACAGAAGTTGTTCATGGCAAAGACAGGTCGGGCCGTGGTGGGGGAGCACATGGCAGCAGGACACTTATTTTGCAGGAGGAAAAGCGGAGGGCAGACATGACCACGCTCTGCGAGGACACTCCAGTGGGAAGTAAACTTTCTAAGCAGATATAATGTTTCTTCTGATGTATTAACCTTACTCCTTCTGATATCATACCTTAACTGAAAAGTCTGGAAACATGGGATTGAATTTTGACTCGCCTGATGATTTTGTTGTTTCGCTATTCATACGCAAATTAATATGAAATTGCTAAACAAAACCTGTATTTGATCAGACCAAAGAGTCGTTTAGCCTTATACTGTCAGTCCCAACATTAGCCAACACTGATTCCTTAGGGAAAAGTACAAAAAACCCAACGTATGCTGTGGTAATTCCGCTAAAATAGTCTCCCAGCCTCTAAATTTGTGATCCAGGAACTTCCTGAGAGGTATATCTCCATGTCCAACGTCTTTCAGTGGATTTTTCTAAACAAAAAACTCTGTTAGTTATACCCACCTAGTAAAGGATACTGTAAGGGACAGAGCAAACCAGTATTTCACCTTTAACTCCTGACATCATGTGCAAACCACGCCTTCGGTTATGCCAAAAATACCCCCGTGCTAGGCTGGCCACACACGCCACGTGAGCCGTGCTGACAACAGGTAATGCCGTGACACAGAAAATAAGGAACAAACACAGATTTTGCTTTCACGGAATAATCACAGTCGATCTGCAGATCAGATTTTTTTTTCTTTTTGAATGCTGTGAGATGAAACACACGACCTGACCGGAGTGGAAGAAACGTGTCCACAATGGCAAAAGCCAACCTTTTGCAATGGCAGCACAAATTAATTTAAAAAAAAAAACCAAAAACAATAATCCATTTGACAACAATACCTATCTAAAATTAACTGTGATTCGGTAACTATATGGGCTATTTCCCTTTTTCTCTTGTGATACATCAATCAGCCTGTCTCTCGCACCAAGTGTTTGAACTGTTTTCTGTATCCTCGAGGACAGTTTAAACTTCCGAAAACAACGGAAAACAAGCTGCTGCTTTTTGTAAATAATGACTCAAATTATTTTACTGTTTGTTATCACTCAGACATTAAGTGCTTTTTAGATGCCTGTCGACTGCCTGTAGCAATCCAATGTAACTAAAGTCCAAAAAGAAGTTGCGATAATTTTGTCTTTAAAACCAAGAGGTACTTAAACCCCCTCAAAATAAAAAAATGACCGTCTTATACTCTTATACAGTTTGGAAAAGCTCTGGAAGCTTTCATTTTCGAGTAAGAATGCTTCTTAAGAACTCGAGGAGGCAGACAGATGATGATTTTAGAGCCCATCTCTACCCATATGTTGAACCAGCTGCTAGAACTTCCCCATTCATGCAGAGGCAGAAGCACCAGGGATGGTCTCAAGGTCCTCGAGGATGACCGCGCGAAACACAGGTCTTTCAGGAATCAGCCCAAAAAGCCTACAAACTCCTACGTTTCTTGGAAAACATTGCATTTGCAGGTGTAATCTACATCAATGCAAGGAAGACAATCAAAATAAACAACGGAAGATGCAAAAAAGGTACGTTGCTCTTGAAAATGAAAACTATATATTTAAATGTATGAACGTAAAGTCACAGATTTTTATCAAACATCCATCCCGCACTCCCTGCTCCCCAAAACTCCCCTAACAAGACTGGAAAGCCAGCGTAAGAACCCACTATCTCAAGTTTCCCTGCCTGGCTCCTGACAACATACAACTACCAGGAGAGCGAATGCGTGTCCTGAGGCCATCTGATGGAAACCCACACTCCGAGCAGCTTCTAGTTCTCTGCTAGGTAATTAACAGGGTGAAGGAACCACAAACCAAGGGTGAAAAAGAGAAGTTAGAAAGTCAGGAGACTATCTGATAAGAAGAAAAGGACAATAACAGAGTTTGGCTTCTGATCTGAGAGATGGGTAAGGCTTGGATATGTTGGCTCAACCATCAAATCATAAAACTAAAATGGGATTAAAAACCCAATAAAGGTAAAATTTCAGAAGTATGATTTTGGGGAGGTGGATTACAAGCAGAAAAGTCTACAAGCCACTGACCTAAACCAACCAATATCCCAACAAGCAAAAAAAAAAACCCAACGATCTGCCAGAACGACCCCCGCCTCCAGCCCCCCGCGCTCTGCCCACCACATCCACCCTACACAAACATCCAAACTTTCGGGGATGCGGAGACTTAACGCACGGACCTGATTTCACCAAGAAACTTCCTGCAAGCCCACACGGGCACCTGCCCGCCGAGGGACCCCCCCCGGGGCCGGTACCGGGGCTGACCCGCGTCCCCCCGGCCCCTCCAGCGCGGCACCGGCCCAGCTGTCAGGTGACATCCCGCCCCCCCGCCCCGCTCCCCCGGGGCCCGACACAACGCATGAGCGCGGCTGTCAGGCTCTCTCCACCCCCGCAGGGCACAGGCCCGGCTTCGGGCGTCCCGCCGGCACACGGCCTCGGCGCGGGCACCGCTCCTGTCACCGGGACCCCCCCCCCGCTCCGCCCCGGGGATCCCCCGCCTCCCTCCCCGGCGCGGGCCCGGCTGTCAGGGATCCCCCGCCCCCTCCCCGGCGCGGGCCCGGCTGTCAGGGATCCCCCGCCCCGCTTCACGCAGAGGCCCTGCCGGGATCCCCCGCTCCACTTCGGCCGCGGGCCCTGCCGCGGTCCCCGCGCCCGCCCGCCACCGCGGACCCCGCCGCCGGGGATCCCCCGCCGCCGCCGCCCCGCCAAGCTCCGCCGCCGGGGATGCCCCGCGCCCGCCAGCGAGGCCCGGGGGCGGCGCGGCGGGCCCGCGGCGCGGCGGGGATGCGGGGCAGCGCGCGCCTGGGCGCCGGTGCGGGGCGGGGCGGCCCCCGCGGCGGCTCCCCGGCCAGGCTCCCCTCCCCCCGGGCTCCGGGCCTGAGGCGGTCCCCAGTCCCCGCCCGCCGCCCGCCCGCCCGCCCGCCCGCTCGCTCGCTAGCTCCTCACCGTGTCAGCGACAACACGGCCGGGGCCGAGGACGGGCTCCTCCGCGCCGCATCTTCCCGGCCGCCCGCGCGGACGGGGCCAGGGCGGGACCCGGACCGACCGGCCGCCGCTTCGGCCCTGCTCCGAGCCGAGGCAGCGAAACCAAAATGGCGGCGGCTCCTGCTCCACCGCGAGCGAGCGCCCGGCGCCCCGCCTGCCCCGCGCCCGGCCACGCCCCCGCCCGGCCACACCCCCTCGGCGCTAGCCACGCCCCCGCCGAGAGAGGGCGCCGGTAGCCCCGCGGTGGGCGGGACCCGCGTCATCCCGCCCCGCCCCGCCGGTCCCTGCGCGGGACCCGTAGCGGCCGCGCGTCATCCTCGGCCTCCCGCGCGGCGGAGCCTGTCGGCAAGGCGGGCCCGGCGCCGGCGGTGAGTACCGGGGCGACCGGCGCCGGCCCGGGGGGATCGCAGGGTGCCGGCCGCTCGCTTTGCCGCTTGCTTGGCGGCGGCGGCTGCTGCCCGCTGGGCTCGTCCCCGAGGCGCGGTGGCGGCCGCTCGGGCAGCAGCGGGGCGGAGGTCGGGCCCGCGCGGGGCGGCAGCGTGCGGGGACTCGGGGCGGTAACGGGGGGCGATCCGGCAGGCAGGCTGCGGGAGGGAGGGAAGGGGCAGAGCGGCGGCGGGGGACGCAGCTTCTGGCCTGGAGGGAGGCGGGAATGGCGGAGCGGCCGGTTGCCTTTAGTTCCCTTTCGCACGTTTTAGAATCCGAATGGTTTTGGTTGGAAAAGACCTTTAAGATCATCGAGTCCAACCGTTACCCCAGCACTGCCAAGGCCACCACTAACCCATGGCCCTCAGCACCACATCTACACGGCTTTTAAATCCCCCCAGGGATGGGGACTCCACCACTGCCCTGGGCAGCCTGTGCCAGCGCTTGGCAACCCTTTTGGGGAAGAAATTGTCCCTGATCTCCAACCTAAACCTCCCCTGGGGCAACTTGAGGCCTTTTCCTCTCATCCTATAGCTTCTTACCTGGGAGAAGAGACTAACAGCCGCCTCGCTACACCCTCCTTTCAGGTAGTTTTACAAACAGAACTTCAGCTTTGCCTGTTTTCTCTCATGGCCACCATTTCTAGATCAAGTTGAACGAGGTACTTTATGCCTCTTTGTTATCTCAGTCCTATGTATGTCCAGAAAAAGAGAGAATAATGGAGCACGGTGGAGAGCACATTGGAAGGAAAACTGGGGAGAACACACGGTGGGAACAGGTCCCTGAACTGGCAGTGGGCCAGCGGGCATTGGTCGTCCCAAGACAATAACACTCTTGTTAGCTCAAAGTTGTTTCCATCTTCTACTCCTGTGTTTCTGGCACTTGCCTTCAGGTTCCTGAAGCCAGTAGGAAATATATAGACAGCAAGTGACCAGAAATTTGTTTTAAATTTAGTCTGGAGGGGTGATAGGTTAGGATTACTTATTGATGTCTGCAAATATATCGTTCAGGGTTCTTCACATAATTTTTACTAGCAAATTATATTCCGATCTATAAATCATTTCCTAAAGACCACAAGCAGACATGTATTTTTTCTATAATGGAATAGTCTGCTGAGGTGGACAGTTCTTTAACTTGATCCAGGTACAAATCAGTGAAGTGGCTGCAGTTTTAATCTACTCTTTCGCTAAAGCTCCTCTCCCACAGATACACAAACCCTAGAGAAGAGATTTTACAACTTGTGTTAAAGTTCAAGGATTCTGTCACAATGTTGAGGGTGCCCAAAATAAACAGAAACTTTCAGGTTCTTGTGACTCCTTAATTTTACTAGTGGTGTTTGAGAAAACAGCTTTCCCATCCCTACTTTCTTTACTGTTAAACCTGTGATTTGAAACAAATGGGATAGATTCTCATGCGGAACAACTGGATTTCTCCTTCCTCTTCTGCTGTCCATGGCGAAATAAAGTGACTAAAACAGGCTGACATCTTCACTTATTCTTGAAGCCGCAAAACTGAGGCTTGTTTTTCAAGTATGGATTGTGCATTGATTGTTAGATGAAAGAAAGTAAAGCAGCTTTACAGAATTAACGTCCTTCAGTGTGGAGTTATTTTCTCACTCTGTGCAGTAACACTTGTAAATGCCGTTCTCTGCAGTTAAATCATCTTTGTCTTGCTTAGCATTAACGCTGCGGTTAACCACCGCTTCCACCAAGACAGCTACTCCTCCTAAGAAATTACAAGGTAATTATCTTGCTTTGAATGCATTGTGTAACTTATCACAACCAAGAATTCTTAAAGCATCTTTGTTAGGTATTGTCATTCTTTTCTTCTAAGAAGGTGGTATGAAGGCGGCCTTGAATGCCGGCAGAGATGACAGATTTAACTAATTTACTTACCTTTTTGCCTTTATTTTTGCATCACAATTGCTCAAGTGTTTTCTTTTGGGTTCTTTCTCCTGTCGTAATCAAAGATGGCTGAGCAGTAGATACTAATATATGATTAAGATGAAGCTGGAAACACAGAAGCACCTTCAGTCTCTGCATTATTCCAGTTTCTTCAAAATAATCACTGTGTAGCCCTTGCTCTTACACCTCTTTCATCTGCAATCAGAACAGATGCCCTACCCCAATAAAAGAATCTGTCCTCACTAGGTGAATGAAACATCTTTACTTATAAAGTAAGGTTTTTTTCCTAAATGTCTCTCTGAAAAAAGGCTGCAGAGCATTCTGGCAGTTTATCTGAATTATTTGTGTGCCGAGATTTTAAACTCTTTGGGCAGGAACAGTTCTCTCCCAGCATAAGATACATTAAACATCATAAAAAAAACCTAAAAAAATCCACTTCTCTCTCTGCAGAAAAAATGCTGAGAAGCCTGAAAGGACTTGTCTACCATCCTCTAAAGGTAAGTCCTGTAATAGCGTGATGCTGCTTCCAGTATTTCAGCTGTCCTGGGACCTGGAATGACAATTTACAACTGCAAAAAGTGAGATTCTTCTTACTTTCATCATCTAAAAACTCAGTGTCTCCTGTCAGCTGGTTGTGTAAATTCCCATTATGGGCAAAGGAAAGAGAGATGGCTTTTAAGGCCAGGTTGGATGGGGCTTGGAGCAACCTGGGCTGGTGGAAGGTGTCCCTGCCCGTGGCAGGGGGTTGGAACTGGATGATCTTTAAGGTCCCTTCCAACCCAAACTGGTCTGTGATTCTGTGTTTGTGTGTGTGACTCCTCCATTTCTCTCCATTGGCTGGAGAGAACGTGCAGGCAGGCCTGGATACTTGGCTTAAATAAGACATTTGTTAGAAGACTAAAGTTTAGCATTCTGAAATGTCCAGACTGCAGAAATGCTCCATCTTCAGTGCAAGTGTTTCTCAGAAAACAGAGAATCTACTTGCTCTGCGCTGCTGGAAAGTACAGAGGAAGAAGCCCTTTACACAGAACAGAACCACGAGCCTTTCACAAAGCCTGTGTGGCTGGTGGGAAGATAATTTTGCCAAAGGTGGCTCGGTGCTTCAGGTGGGAGTAGTAATATTAGCTCTGCCACAACAACACAGCAGCACTATGATATCAGTAAAACTTCCTTATATTATAAACAGCATAATGAATTAATGTTGCATATCTGGAGTGACTTGTAATGGTAAAGAATTTCAGCTGGTTTGTTTGCTGTTGTCTTTTAAATGCTTTTTTTACTAGTAGGTAGTGATATGCAGCCATTAAAGAGGATGGCTGTAGAACTACTTGTTTCCAGAGATGAGATTCTGGTTGTACAGTACTGTACTTATGATGGCAGCCTCTATGAAATAAACAGTCTTTTCTAGAGCCTGAGATATGTGGAATCATGTAGGAACAGCTCCACCTTATGGCACACGACTTGGTGATTAATCTCCACGTACCACGTGATAGTTTGCTGCCATTTCAGGGATCTGAGTTACATTACTCTGTCCTTTGGCAGATGGAAACTTACTCGAAAATCCACTCTGCACTACGAGCACAAACTGCATTAAAAGATGACGTGAAAACGTGAGAATCTTACGTGCATGTTAGGATTTACTATGCAGAGCTCCACAGCGAGCCAGAAGGGTGTATGTAGATGTTTCTGGCATTCTGTGTGGAGCCAAGGGGATCAGTGATAAGCCACTGTTCAGGAGGAGGGACCAAGTGGCATCTTGCTACTATAAAGTCAGAGTACAGAATGCATTAGCAGTGGTATTTTAGGTTACTCAAAGGTATTCTTGCAGCCTGTTGAAAATGCAGATGTGCTTGGGCATGAATTTTGGAAACAGAAACACAGTAATTTATAAAAGGCAAGTCTTACCTCCCAAATTCAGGATAACTGTGAGCAGGGTTGTATTCACTGCTCTAGGAGCTGGTCTTGATTTTGTAGCACTTCAAAGAGTTAGGAAGGATTTAATGTCTCCAGGTACTTCGAAGCTGCTTCTACAGCCCAGCGCAAGCTACAGTCCACAAAGGAAAAGCTCCAAAGCACTGCAAGGCTAGATGGTGATTTTGAGGAAGATATATCATGCTAAGGCTCAAAGAAGTGATGCTCTAAACCGGCATCCTTCCACGAGACAGACGTAGTAATTTAAAGATATGTTCTGTTGATGGAAAAACAGAAATTCTATGTACTTGGCAGCAAGAGCAGAGGACTGGACTTCCAGACACATCCCTCTCACACTTGCATCCTCTCTTACTGTGCTGTCTTCTACTCCCTTCATAGAACTTTCGAGGAACTGGCTTTTGTACCATAGAGAATCCAACTCCTGCTGATCTTCTGAGATTGTGCTTTTAAAAAAGGGGTATTGCTAATACTGGTTTGACTAAGTATCATTCAGCTAAAGTCTTGAGCTGAGTCTAGACACACGTAAAAACTGAACATGGTCAGAGCAAGAGGTTAATCCTGGCTTAATTTTCATTCACGGTTACACAGGTCAGGGACAAGGATTTGTACGGTGCTCCAGAGAAAGGATGTGTGCAGAGCAGTGAGCTTGCCTTTTCTTGTAAGTGAGCAAAGCTCAGAGCCCAGAGACATTCCCTTGAGGTTTGAGGAGGAGGGAATGTGGAATGTTCAAAGAAAATGAGAGGGACTGGGATTCCAGGCTAGAAATGACCTAGGGGTGACATTTTCTAGGTGAATAGGTGACAATAGTTGCTTGCTCTAGTTATTCACGTATTAAATTAGCATCTTAGTGCCTTGCTCTAGGCTGTAAATTAAGTCACTTCTGTGGCCTTAAAACTAAGCCAAATAAGACATCGTAATTGATCGTTTGGGTTTGAGGAGGAAAAGAACATCGTGGGAACAGGAGAAGGTGGTGTTAAAATGCGATGACAAAAGTGAATGTTTGTGATCTTCCATATTTCATTGCAGTAGTTTGTTCTGTAGGTATCTCTACAAACCGCTTTAATTCCTGCCTCAAAAGAAGAGTGCTGAAATGCTGATTCAGGAGTCCCCTGTGCGTTTAACCTGGGATGTGGGGCAATCGGACATTACACTTTCTTCTGAGCCCTCGTGGCTTTCAAATGACCCCCTGAGGCAAACTTGGCTGACAGCAGAATTGCATCATGCCACAGAGAACTGAAACAGCTGCTCCTGTCTCTAAACTTTAGTTTATGGCCACTCTTATCTGTGCAGCCAGACAAAATAGGAAACTACTTGCTGTGTTTACAGCGGAGCCTGCAACTGTTCCAGTCAGTAATAGGAAGGGTGGCTTTCAGTTTTGCTTGCTTTGGTTACAGCTTCTCTTTGGACTACACGCTTTTTTTTTAATTCATTGACAAATGCTCATATTTTCTTTCACCCTAACGTAATAAAACACTCGTCCTTCTACTACTCGCTTTCTTGCCTGTTTTGGCTAGGCTTTACAGGCATGCTTCAGCTGTCTGTTTGTGGAAAAAAGAATTAATCAGCTTAGCTGGCTGTTTCAGTTTCTCAGCCACGTCTGTATGATAATGAAAGAGCGTGTATGCAGGGACGGAGTTAGGAAAATCAGTGCAGGGAATGTAATTATAAATATCAAATAGTGGGCAGCGCTGCACTAATCCCTCAATAATTGAGGTCATTATGGAATACTAGACAGCTTGAATTTGCAAGGTACTATTCATCAGTGTAGGCAGAAACATTGTGGGAACTTGCCCCCAATAAGACCTTAATGGCTGTACTTGTGCTCTTAAGCACTCTTGAAGGGGATAACTCTTCCAGGTACAGGGCTTGGCTCTCCAGATGACTTAAGTGAATGGAAATGGTTTAGAAGCCAGCATCTAAATGTGAAATGTGGTTGTAAAGCGTGTGGTTTTTCCTGATGAATTTACATTCTAATGATGAATTTTTATTCTAATTGCAGAGAATTCTATTCTGTATTGCACGCTGCCCTGACCCCATAATAATGTGCATGCAATGAGTGTACAAAACAAACTACTACCTGGATTTTTTACCGGTAATCTTTAACTGCTGAGAAGTTTGTTCTCTGTTTGCCTTTTTCTTTCCTTAGTTGGACCATGGGTACGCCCTCCATACGGCAGCCAAGGATTGCTTAAGCTCTGTTGTCAGCCAGGGTGTCCAAACACCGGCAGAGATACCCAGAGCGGTTTTCTACACCAGCGAGAATGACCCGGTGAGTTACTGCCACAATTGTTGTTGTCAGACAGCAAGTGCCTAAATTCCATCAGTCTGTGGATGTGCTGGAGCCAGGAGTGCTTACTGGGATTGTGGTGTTGTAGGAAACGTAAGGGAAGGGAGCACACACCTAATAACAGGCCAAAGGAAAACAGGCAGTGCACTTGCCTGGGTTTAAACAAGACAGGGCTGGTCCTCTGCCTGAAACCTCCTGGGAACAAGTATTGATTCCTTCTCTATAGTTGCCTAGATGAGATAGATTGTGTATTGTAGAAGCTCAGATGTAGTTTAGCTTGTCATCAGACAGCATTAATTTCAACTCCAGGGTTATTCTTCCCTGACTAACCTCCCTAAATTGGCTATGAAAGGGGATAAAAAACACACCCCAGATGACCTCAGCACAGCACAGCTCTCCAGCATCACAATTCCAGCCTCACACTCTCCGTCTCAAGCACAAAATGAAGTGGAATAAACGAATGGAATAAGCCTTTGAGGTGCTTTTCTGCTGCCTCTGTAATTGGAGTCTTTCACTACTGATTCCTCTGGGGTCTCTATGGAAACAGCAGCATGCAGATGATCTTCCTCACGTGACGCGAGTGTCTCTATAGATTGCACAGAAGAGTCCAGATGGCAAGGATTGTCCCCGCTGTCCTATGCTTACCATTTATGTTGCCAGGCAGCTGGCTTTGGCATTCTCACTTCACGTGCCTGATGTTTGGCGACAACTGCCATTGCTTATTAATTCATCAGATCAGTGTTCCTCAGACTCGCAGTTGCAGATCCCATATTGCAGCAGAGAGGCTCCGCCAGCTCGCTTCATCAGCAAACCCGGTAGCTCTGCCTGCACCCGTGCTCGAGCACCATGAAGTCCCATTAAAAATGGATTAAGACAACCAGATGAAAACTAAATTTTTAATAAGACTCAGCTTTTATATACCTTTCCATTAGCAAAACTCAAAGTGGCTAAACATGAGGATAAAGATACTGACCCACTTTACACGTGTAGGAGGTGAAGAGTGAAGGAATTTGCCCAAGGTTATGCAGCAAGGCAGGGATGAAACTGAGAACGAAAATGGTCTCGAGTGCTGCTCTTCTGTTCGAATATGTAGATAACACCGCCAGGCAGAACCACAGCTGCTGTTAGTCTGTGTCCAGCACGTGCAGGAAAACCCTAGGGAATCCAGCCCAGAGTCTGAAATGCAGCTCTGTGTGGAAAAAGACTGAAGTCTCTCTTAATAGTCCTCCTCTTTAGTCTGTCTCCAAGTAACCTCTCCTTACAGCAGAGGAGCTATTGACTAGACAGGTTTTTTTAATTTTCTTCCTATTGCTAAGACTTACTGCCCAGTAAACACCAGATTGGCAACTCAAGCAGCTTAGAAATCAGTTTGCTGAAGTTACCAAATGGGTTTCTTCATGTAAATAGTTTGGCAAACCTGTGGGTACCTCGAATCCTGCAGCTGTACCAAGGTAAACCGTACAGCCCAGGACACAGTGACCCCTCCTCAGTAAGGTATGGAACAAAGATGTAGTTACTGTGGGCTTTTCAGAGCGGAGGGGGGTCAGAAGAGAAGAGAACAGGCATGTGGCATGCTGGAAGACTGAAAATCTGAACAAAGGGAGGGAGACTCCCATGGCAAGAATCCTGGGGCTAGAGAATTCATGGGTCTGTGGTAGAACTGCAGCAGTTGCACAGGAAGAGTGGGAAAAGCAAAATACTCATGGCAAAAGCAGGCAGTAGTCAAACGTGTGGGTACAGCTGCTCACATGGTTTCGTGGGAGGAATACAGCAGGCAGCGGGGCCAGGGTAGCAGTACTCATCACAACCTTTTTTTTCTCCATCCATTCATCCTGGTCAAACCATTTTGTCAGCCAGACTGCACAGGTGAGCAACCAGGCCCACACCAGTACGGCCTCATCAGTTCTGGGCCTCAGTAAATTAAGCCCTGAGTCTACACCAAAGCTAATAAGGAATATAAGGAAAGTCTGGATCAGCCCCCAAATCTGCTAAAGCTGGCAGAAATAATGAGTGCTGCTTTTTCTTTCTGAATAGTAAATAAAACTACTTTTCCTGGATCTTTATTATGCAAAATAAAGAAAACAAGGAAGTTGTTACATTCTGATTCCATCTCAACCAAAACGGAAGCAAGAGATTGGCATGCACAAGAATACAAGGAGGATTTTTTGCCTTTGAATCCATGGAAAAGTGCAGAAAGTGCAGAGCAGGACATGATATAAGCTTCAAAGCTTGGCACAAAGCTGCTGAAAAAGCCAGACAAAGCTTGGCACAGAAGTTGCTAAAAGTACTGCAGAATAGTCTATAAACTGTCCAAATTACCCAAGCCCCAAAAACTGATGACTAGACCAGGAGCAAATAAATAAGGACTTTGCAAGTATTGCATGGTAAGAAAATAGAATAATGAAGGGAAAAAACAAGGATGTGTAACAAGGCATGAAATGGGTATTAAATTTTCAGATACCAGTAACAACCACTTCTTGGAGTGTGTAGTCAGAGATCTTAAAGTAGTCACTATAAATAAATGCAGAATGATGCAAGTCCAATGGAGGAATAATACCACTTACGTCATACCAAGAGACTTGAAATCAGTGCCCCAGAAAACAGAGTTCTCAAGCAGCCAGTACTCGGTAGAAAGGCAAATGGCATATTAGGAATTACTACTGAGAGACAGCAAAGAACAAACCAGAAAACATGATTTTGTCACAGACTTAAAGTAACTTCGAATCTATCATAACTCAAAAGGGGATCATATTACTGGTAAGATCTTGTGGTGACCAGAAGTATAAGTGGACTAATAAAAAATGAGGTAAATTCAGGAAGCACAGGGCTGCCGGTGCCCACAAAACACAACGAGCTCAAGGAATCCCTTTATTGTTCGTTGCCAGGTAGGATATCCTTTCCTTAGACTCCTCCTAAGCATCTGCCAGTGGTGTCCTGATACTACAATTCCTGCTTTGCTTTAACATGCTAGTTCTGACTCTTAGTAAGTAGGCACTTGCTTTGACTGAGCGTTCCCTCCCTGTCCCATTCTCACCCGCCTTCTGTATCCACAAAAAAAAAAGGTATCGTCCGTTCCCCGAGTGTTACAGTTTGCATTTTACCTTCCCAGGCCAACCACGGAGACCACCACGAGGGTCGCCACTATAGCATCCCACTGGAGGAGGTGAAAGCTGTGTTTCCACACGGGCTGCCCTACCGCTTCCAGCAACAGGTACTTCTTCTTAGAGCACGTTTGTAGGGAGGGGAAAGAACCGGATCCATCGCGTAACTACGGTGCTTTCCTGTTGGAATAGAGAGAGTGACGTGCTGCAGTTATTCCTGGTCCTTACTGTTACTTCCTACATCTAAAAGATACCAGTCAACCTAACCAGAATAGTGGCAGAACAGTGTGAGGATTCATTAGGCAATATTCTATGCAATATTTTTCATCTCTAACTTCCGAGGACATAATAAATTACAGAAGTATTTTCCAGTTACTTTTCTGTATGAAACAGGCTGTCCCGTGAAATAAGTTTATATCAGCAACAAAAAAAAGTCGTCTTGATTTCTGTTGTGAGACAGATCATGCTGTGGCTGGCTCAGGTAACACAGACCCAGCCCACGTGAGTTGGGGAACAGATTTCGTAGCTGTGAGTTAGCAGTTCTGGGTGGTTGACTTGACTCATTCACAGGCCAGTCGGCGTCATCTCTGGGAAGGTGAGGGCACAGCTAATCCTGGAAACCATTTCCAGGCACACAAAGGACGAGAATGTCATTAGGGCAGTCAGCTCGGTTTCACCAAGGGAAAGTCATGCTTGATAAACCTCTCTGATGATATGACTGGCCTGGTAGAGGAGGGGAGAGCAGGGGACATTGAGGCCCTGCACAGCACCAGAGATGGAGTCACGTCAGGAGCAGCTGTAGAGCGCCAGCACCCGGCTTCTTGTTCACGTTCTGTTCCTTTTCTCAGATCAAGACCTTCAATGAAGCCTGCTTGATGGTGCGAAAACCAGCTCTAGAACTTTTCACTTACCTGAAAAGCTCCAACTTGGCACACCCAGCTGTCAGATACGTGATCTGTATCTTTTATCACTTACTTGATGGTAGAATGCGAATTATAGAATCACAGAATCATTTTGGTTGGGAAGGACCTTTAAGATCATCGAGTCCAACGTTAACCCAGCACTGCCAAGGCCACCACTAACCCATGGCCCTCAGCACCACATCTACACGGCTTTTAAATCCCCCCAGGGATGGGGACTCCACCACTGCCCTGGGCAGCCTGTGCCAGTGCTTGACAACCCTTTTGGGGAAGAAATTGTTCCTGATCTCCAATCTAAACCTCCCCTGGGGCAACTTGGGGCCGTTTCCTCTCGTCCTATCACTTGTTACCTGGGAGAAGAGACCGACCCCACCTCACCACCCCCTCCTTTCAGGCAGTTGTAGAGAGCGAGAAGGTCTCCCCTCAGCCTCCTTTTCCCCAGACTAAACACCCCAGGTCCCTCAGCCGCTCCTCAGAAGAGCTGTGCTCTAGTAATGCAAGCAGGTGAGGTTACACAGATGTGGGTGATGTTTTCATCCTGTGCTGACCACAGTGGTTTAGTCTTCAGGAGGGGGTTCTACCACGTCTGTTGTCAGCAAAGCTAGTCCGAGAGGTTCGTGAACCTCTCATATACTTTTATCTTGAGCCAGATTCGGCTCATGACACAGATCCATAAACAGGGTTTTCAGCACAACTAAGGGAATGGGAATCATCAGCTCTGATGCAGTGGGGTGGGAGGATTCAGAGAAGGAACTCCAGGCTAGGTTCGCTGCTGAACAAAAGCATGACAGAACACCACCCCTGCTTTTATGACCTTTGAAATTCCTTGCTGCCTTTTGCAAAAGAATTACAGTCAAGTAGAAATTGAAGTGGGTTTTTTTGGAGACTTTCCTTGACAGTCCACATTGGAGACGGTGAGAAAGGAACGGGGAAGACCATGACTCTGTGTCACGTGGTTCACTACTGCGCAAGGCAAGGCTGGCTGGTGCTGCACATCCCCGACGGTAAGAACCCCGATGCTGTCTGTGTTACTACATGAGATCCACTTGCTGATCTGGAAGATGCTCCTTCAACTGAAAGGTGTAGGGTAGGCAACAGCAGCTTTGTTTTTTCTTAGAAGGCTTATAAAGCACAAACCCCCAAAATAAAGTAGAACATAATTAGTTATTTTCTCATGCTCTCAGGTGCTTATAGTCTTTTTTTTCCCCCATTAACGAGTGTGACATGAGACATTGTGTGGGGCTGTGTGACCTCCACTGTTCTCAAGGGAGAGTCTTGTCCATCAACGAAGGCACTTTTCTTACCAGCGTAGCAGAATAAGAGATACAAACACACACCCCACCACCCAACTCGTACAATTATTTTGACTTCAAAAAAAAGGCAACTGTTTTCTTTTGCTTACAGCTCATCTCTGGGTGAAAAACTGCAGGGAGCTTATGCAGTCTTCCTATAACAAAGACCGGCTCGATCAGCCTTTGCAAGCATCTTTCTGGCTCAAGAACTTCAAAACCTCAAATGAGCGCTTCCTAAAAGAGGTTTGTAGAGCCTGTCCAGTCGTTTTGGTCAGTAGCTCAGAACTAACCCCCAGGATCACCTCTCAGGGACTGCACGTGCTTCTGGTCACTGAGCACCTTGACACGAATTCTAGATTTGCTCATTTTTGAGAAATGCTTCAAAGAATCAATGAGGTTGGAAGAGCCCTCTGGGCTCATCGAGTCCAACCATTGCCCTGACACCACCATGGCAACTAGACCAGGGCACTAAGGGCCATGTCCAGTCTTTTCTTCAACCCCTCCAGAGATGGTGACTCCACCACCTCCCTGGGCAGCCCCTTCCAATGTCTAATGACCCCTTCTGAGAAGAAATGCTTCCTGATGTCCAACCTGAACCTCCCCCGGCCAAGCTTGAGGCTGTGTATAGGCTCGTGTATTGATGCATGCGCTTGTACCGCATACGAACCCACAAACTGCCCTTCACTGGAATTCAATTTCTGTAGAAAAATAAGTACTTTGAAATCCCCCGCTGTGGGATGGCTATTTGCGACAAATACTTCCCCTCAGATTCTGCACTAGTCTTTAACCCTGGCAAAGAACCAGGACTCTTGCCATCCAGACTTGCCAAGCTGCCTTTGCAGCTTGTAGGTCCCCGTTTAATTGTAGTTCTCTTCCTGCAGATAAAAACACAAAAAAAATACGTGTGGGGCAAACGAGAAAGCACGGAGGAGGGCAGACCGCTGGGTGAAGTGGTGGAGCAGGTAAGGAACAGCAAGTGCTTCTGGCTTTGTCTCACCTTTTATTAGAAGATCCCGTCATTGTGGTTGTAGAACAAAGTGCTTCTAAAGGTCTTACAAATACCAGTTCTAGGAAGTGAGAGGTGTTTCCTATCAACAAGGTGGCTCCAAAAAAACCTTGTGGAAGAATGTGATAGATTTGTAAAGGAAACTGTACAGAGAGCTTGGGTAGAAGCACGGATTAGAATGTGGAAGTTCCTACTACTTTGACACGCAGTCCCTTAGAGCAGGTTGCTCCTCGGAAAGGAACAGACTGTTGGCTGTTGTTTTATCTTCCTTCCCCCTTCAAAAGGGCCGACAGTGCCCCAGGGTGCCAGCATGATCTATGAACAAGAGAACCAACCTGATTTACGTGCCTTTTCCTACTTAAAGGGTTTAGCTCGCGTGAAAAACGCCAGCGACGCCGTAGGGGTTGTGCTGAAAGAGCTAAAGCAGCAATGTCATCTCGGCTCATTCCGACTTCTCGTGGCGGTGGACGGCGTCAACGCGCTCTGGGGAAGGACTACGTTAAAGAAGGAAGACAAAAGCCCTGTAAGAAGTGATCTGCTCTGATGATTTCTGCATTCCTGCTGGAAGGGAGAGCAAGGGGGAGGGCGTTCGATTCATTTTTAAGGCCTGTAGTAATCCCTGAAAGACAGAATCACAGAATCAATCAGGTTGGAAGAGCCCTCTGGGATCATCAAGTCCAACCATTGCCCTGACACCACCATGGCAACTAGACCAGGGCACTAAGGGCCATGTCCAGTCTTTTCTCAAACCCCTCCAGAGATGGTGACTCCACCACCTCCCTGGGCAGCCCCTTCCAATGGCTAATGACCCTTGCTGAGAAGAAATGCTTCCTAATGTCCAACCTGAACCTCCCCTGGCAAAGCTTGAGGCTGTGTCCTCTTGTCCTATCGCTGGTTGCCTGGGAGAAGAGGCCGACTCCCACCCCGCTACAACCTCCCTTCAGGTAGTTGTAGACTGCACTAAGGTCACCTCGGAGCCTCCTCTTCTCCAGGCTAAACACCCCCAGCTCCCTCAGCCGTTCCTCGTAGCTCAGACCCTCCAGACCCTTCACCAGCTTGGTCGCCCTCCTCTGGACTTGCTCCAATGTTACGTTTGGCTTTGCTAGCTTGGAGGGACCTGCAAAATTCCTGATGTGTTTAGCCTGTTTTTAGTGCAGAAAGTTCTCAGGAAGAAAAAAAGCATGTGTGTGTCTTGTTAAGAGTAGGAAAGGTCTGGGCATTTCTCTGTGTAACACTACTAAGGCTGAACGCCAGAGTGCTAACTCAAAGCAAAGAAAAAAATACACCTAACTGATGCAAATAATCTTGCCAGTGTCATTTAAGGTAGGGGAGGGGAATTTATGTCTCATATAGAAACTGCCGGCAAAAAAAAGTGATGCAGACAATCTTCCCCAGGTTTCTCCAGAGGAGCTGACGCTTGTGTACAATCTGAGGAAGATGATGATGAACGACTGGGTGAGTTTTTACTACACGACTTTTGACAAGGGATGGAGTGACAGGACGAGGGGGAACGGTTTTAAACTGAAAGAGGGGAGATTGAGATGAGATCTGAGGAAGAAATTCTTTGCTGTGAGGGTGGTGAGAGCCTGGCCCAGGTTGCCCAGAGCAGCTGTGGCTGCCCCCTCCCTGGCAGGGTTCAAGGCCAGGTTGGATGGGGCTTGGAGCAACCTGGGCTGGTGGAAGGTGTCCCTGCCCGTGGCGGGGGGGTGGGAACTGGATGGTCTTTAAGGTCCCTCCCAACCCAAACCAGTCTGGGATTCTGTAAGTTCAGTCTGCGTCTTTGGGCGCGTTATTCTCAGCAATTCCAGCTACACACCGATAAGCACAAAGCTACAAATCTAACATCACCCGAAAGCCATTGATAGGTAAGAATGACACAGTTAATGCCAGCACTGGAGACACCAGCTGTGCGTTCCCTGTGCTGCGTGTGTCCACGGAGTCACCAGGGCTAACTTAGGAACATTTTAATAAGTCCTTTATATAGAATTTTGGAATTGAAGTAAAGATCAAAGAAGACAATACCTCACTTGTTCAGAATCAATCCGTAACTACTTCACAAACACTACACTCGCAGCGAAGAGGGTTTCTAATCTCCCTTTCCTTTAGAGCGGAGGTGCCGTTGTGACAACCCTCAGCCAGACCGGCTCGCTCTTCAAACCCAGCTCTGCCTATTTGCCCCAGGAGCTGCTGGGGAAGGTGAGCCTGGGCCTCTCGGGGTTTTTTTTTTTTTCTTCCCTTGGGGGAAAAAAGAAATCCAGGTTTGGGACCTGCGTTCGGGTTGGGGCGACAGACTTCGCTTTAGCCTCTCTTCATATCACAATACGCCTTTATTCTCCTCTGAACTAACCCTGTTTGAGCCCCTACGCGGCCGAGCTGCGCCCCCCGCCCCCGGGCAGCTCCCGCGGGGCCTCACCCTCCGCCTCCCCCCCCAGGAGGGCTTCGATGCGCTGGATCCCTTCGTCCCCATCCCGGTCCCCAACTACAGCCCGCGGGAGTTCGAGAGCTGCTACCGCTACTACCTCGATCGCAAGTGGCTGCAGCACGACCAAGGTCAGCTCCGCGCCGGGGCGGGGGGGAACGGACCCCGCCGACCGACCGGCCTCCGAGGGGGCGGCGGGCCCGGGGGGGTCCCCGGAGGAGGCCGCACCCCCCCAATAACGCACCTTGTGTCTCGCAGCGCGCACGGAGGACGGCAAGGAGGAGCTGCGGTTCCTGAGCGGCTCCAACCCGCGGCAGCTGGAGCGGCTGGCGGGGCCGCTGTAGCGCAATAAAGGCCGGAGCGGCGGCGGCTCCTCCCGGTGTCGGTGTCCGGCTGCTCGGGGGGTGCCGGGGGGGGCGGGGCCCCGGCGGTGACGCGCGTCCGGTTTTCCCGCCACGGGTGGAGGGGCGGGACGCGCGTGCGCGCTGGGGGCGCGGGGCGCGATGCCGGGGGAAGCGGTGACGCTGCAGCTGGGGCAGTTCGCGGGCTGCGTGGGGGCCCACTGGTGGGGGCTGCAGGTGCGTGGCGCGGCGGGGCCGGGGCGGTGCGGGGTGAGGGCCGGGACTGGGGCGGTGCTGGGCGAGGATCGGGATCGGGGCGGCGCGGGGTGAGGGTCGGACCAGGACCGGGGCAGCGCAGGGCGAGGGTCGGGACCGGGACCGGGACCGGGACCGGGGCCGGCACCGGGGCGGGGCGGAGTGAGGAGCAGGACCGGGGCGGCGCGGGGTGGATATCGGGACTGGGGCTGGGTGAGGACCGTGACCGGGATCGAGGCAGCGCGGGGTGAGCGTCGGGACCGGGGCGGCGTGGGATGAAGACCGAGACCGGGGCCGGCGCGGGGCGAGGGTCGGGACCGGTGGGGCCCAAGGCGCGGGTCTGACCCGCTCCCCCCGCAGGCCGCCGCCCTGCGCAGCCCCGCCGAGGCCGCCGAGCTCAGCCCCGCCGCGCTGTTCCGTACCGGGCGGGCGGCGGGCGGCCGGGAGACGCTCACGCCGCGCCTGGTAGCGCTGGAGCTGAAAGGTACCGCGGGGCGGGGGGGGAGCGGGGCGGGCGCGGGGCGGCCCCGCCGTGACCGGCCTCTCTTGCAGGCGGCGTGGGCGCGGTGAGCCCCGGCGGCGCGGGCCCGGAGGCGCCGGTGGCCTGGTGAGTGCGGGCCGGGGCCGGGGGCGGCGCGGGGGCCGCCGGCAGCTGCCGCCGGTTTGTGTTGCAGGGACGGGGAGGTGGCGGCTTACCTGGAGTGCGCCGGGGGCTCCGCGCCGCGGGACGCCGGGCGCCGGACGGTGAGGGCGGGCGAAGCGGGGCCGGGGGGGACGCGGCGGCTGCCCGGACCCTGCTGAGGGCGGGACAGAAGGACCGGGACAGGCTGGAGAGCTGGGCCCGTGCGAACCGCATGGAGTTCAGCAAGGCCAAGGGCAAGGTCCTGCACGTGGGTCGGGGCGATCCCAAGCACAAATCCAGGCTGGGAGGAGAATGGATGGAGAGCAGCCCTGAGGAGAAGGACTTGGGGTGATGGGTGACGAGAAGATCACCATGAGCCGGCAATGTGCGCTGGCAGCCCAGAAAGCCACCCGTGTCCTGGGCTGCATCCCCAGCAGCGTGGCCAGCAGGGCGAGGGAGGGGATTCTGCCCCTCTGCTCCGCTCTCCTGAGACCCCCCTGCAGTGCTGCGTCCAGCTCTGGGGCCCCAACAGCAGAAGGACACGGAGCTGGTGGAGCGAGTCCAGAGGAGGCCACGGAGATGATGCGAGGGCTGGAGCCCCTCTGCTCTGGAGACAGGCTGGGAGAGCTGGGGCTGTTCAGCCTGGAGAAGGCTTCGGGGAGACCTTCTAGCACTTTCCAGCACCTGGAGGGGCTACAGGAAAGCTGGAGAGGGGCTTTTGCCAAGGGCATGGAGTGACAGGACGAGGGGGAACGGTTTTAAACTGAAAGAGGGGAGATCTAAATTAGATATTATAGAATCACAGAATCGTTTTGGTTGGAAAGGACCTTTAAGATCATCGAGTCCAACCGTTAACCCAGCACTACCAATAGATTAGATACTAGGAAGAAATTCTTTGCTGTGAGGGTGGTGAGAGCCTGGCCCAGGTTGCCCAGAGAAGCTGTGGCTGCCCCCTCCCTGGCAGTGTTCAAGGCCAGGTTGGATGGGGCTTGGAGCAACCTGGTCTGGTGGAAGGTGTCCCTGCCCGTGGCAGGGGGGTTAGAAGTGGATGGGCTTTAAGGTCCCTCCCAACCCAAACCAGTCTGTGATTCGATGATTCTATCATGGACTCCATGTGGGTTTACTTCACTCGTGGCATTTGCTTTAACTCCCTGCCCGGTAACACGCGGGAGGCCGAGGCAGAGCATCACGTAACAGCCGTACTGGGCTTTTCCCGTAGGAAGATGCTTCCTCTGACGTAAAGGGAAGGTCCAGCACTTCACTTCAAGGTGCGTGTGCATTTTCTGTGTGTTACTTCTTTCTGTTTTGTCCGGTTTTTGGCTTTGGTTGACTTGCTGGGATCAAAGAGTTCCCAAAAGGTAGAACAAGCCCTGTGAGAGCAGGGTGATGGTGGACAGTTTGGCAGTGAACAAGCACGAGGGAAGATGGAAAACCATGGGATAAGAAGTCTTTGCTTACAGAAGGATGGGTCTAAGAGCAGCAAATAGATTAAGAAACTGGACAAGATAAAAAGCTGGTTTTGGTTTCTTTATTCAAGGGGACGTTCGGAGTTGAAAAGACCTTCACTCTTCACATCCCTCTCGTTCCAGGCGCATCTCGTGCCCCAGGCACATCTCCTGCCCCTTCGCGACTCGCTGTTTCCCAGGAAGTTTACTCAGGCGGCAGCGTGCAGGTCTGGTCCGATTACCTCAACGTCCACTTGCATCCCAAGAGCGTCTACGTCATCCGTCAGTACCTGCACGATGGGTACGTCCGAGAGGTTTGGGGCAGAGTCTGTTGTCCAGAACAGGAGCTTAGTTTTGCCTTCAAGGAAAAATGACGAGGGGATAGAAAAAGCTTTTTTTCCCCTTTTTTTTTTTCTTAGAGACTGTGGTTGTCTCGAAGCTTTTGGGCAAGGTGAAAGTCTCCTGCAGGATCCTGGCTGCGTAGAGGAGTTGGAAGATAGGTTGCACTTCTATGTTGAAGAGTGTGATTATCTGCAGGTTTGAAGCTTCATCTAAGCTCCCTTTTCTTTTAAGGAACTTTCTGTTCAAGATTAAGCAGAATTTCAGGTGCTGCCGTTGTTTTACACAGGGATTTCAAGTCCTCTGTGACCTACACAATGGATTCTCGGGAGTTGGTGCGAAGGTGACAGAACTGCTCCACGATGAGTATTCGGGAAAAGGAATCCTGACCTGGGGCTTGACTCCAGTCACGAGCGATGAGGAAGTAAGTAAATAATGGAGGAAAAACCAGGACCAGGCGCCGCTTTCGTGCCCAGTCTGGATTAGGCCCTTTCTGGTTTGTATCTTTAAGATCGTAATGGTTGGATTTTTTTTTTTCCTCTCAAGGATTGTCAGAAGAATTTTTACAGGCTGATGAATGCAGCCCTGGGAATTGTCCATCTCACCAGTCACAGCTCGCTCTTCTGTCCCCTGTCGCTCGGTGGGAGTCTAGGAATCAAGCCACAACCTCCCGTCGCATTTCCATATATAAACTATGATGTAGGTACCGTACAGAAACAACCCCCACCTTGGCTGGCTCTCTGCTTTTTCAGATTTATCACTATTTCAGCAATGGTTTTTCATCATGGTGTTCTAAGCAGAGAAGATTATTTTTCCTGCTTTTTCACTGTTAGCCGAGACTTCGCTGCCAATGTTTCATTCCCATAAGTTTTTCATACTCTTAAAAACATAAACATGTTTCTTTTTTTGCGGTTGTTCAGTTGCTGTATTGCCTTCAGTTTTGGCACTGAAAAAAAATGCTTTACTGCATTGCTTCTCCTATGGAGACAGGCTGAGAGAGTTGGGGCTGTTGAGCCTGGAGAAGAGAAGGCTCCAGGGAGACCTTCTAGCACCTTCCAGCACTGAAGGGGCTACAGGAAAGTGGGAGAGGGGCTTTTGACAAGGGCATGGAGTGATGGGACAAGGGGGAACAGTTTTAAACTGAAAGAGGGGAGATTGAGATGAGATCTGAGGAAGAAATTCTTTGCTGTGAGGGTGGTGAGACCCTGGCCCAGGCTGCCCAGAGAAGCTGTGGCTGCCCCCTCCCTGGCAGTGTTCAAGGCCAGGTTGGATGGGGCTGGGAGCAACCTGGTCTGGTGGAAGGTGTCCCTGCCCGTGGCAGGGGGGTGGGAACTGGATGGGCTTTAAGGTCCCTCCCAACCCAAACCAGTCTGTGATTCTGTGATTATTCTTCACGTGCAGAATATGTAACTCAGCCTTGTCTGAGCACTAAGCAGCTGCTGACAAGAAAACTGGCAACAGCATTTGTCAGCAAATCCTTGCTTATCCAAACCCTGCAGTAAGCGTTAAACACAGCCTCTACAAAAGCACAATTTACAATGTGCTTACGTTAAATATACCAAAATCAGTTAAGGCACAGGTGAATTTAACTTGTCCTCTAACTAACTCCCCCATTTGTCTCCCTCCACAGGCATCACTGAACTACCACAGCAGCGCGATTCTGGCAGCAGCGCTCGACACCCTCACCGCTCCTTACCGGCTCTGCTCCTCGCAGGGCTCTATGATGCACCTTGCCGAAACGCTTAACTTCTGTGGGAGGAAGGTAAGGACAGAGCAAAGAGCCACCTCCCCTCCTTTCAGCTCCACCTGAACTGCCGTAGGCGAGAGCTGCTGTTCTGCTCCGCAGCCAGGACATGAGGAGCGTGTTGTAGATCGTGACTTGTCACCCCCTCTCTGACTCGTAGGTCGTGGCTGCGTGGGCTTCTGTTCCCTTTCCTGCCCCACACGGCTACTCGCTCGCCGATACTTTGTGTGCCTACCAGGAGGACGTGCCCTGGAAGCTTCTGTCTTCGTGTAGGGAGCAAAAAGTCAGCTGCTGTTTTGCTCAGTCTGTTGTGCTACGGGGAATTCACAAAGAAAGTCACATCAGGTAATCGGCGTTTGAACCGCACCGTTCCCTTCAGAGCTCTGGCTCAACAGCAACGATTCCTTATGGAAGCTATTGACAATCCTTCTGTTAGGAGTGTCAGCTGCATGGTGGTGGGGGGAAAAGTCTAGTGATCCAGCCAGTTAGATGCTGGTGAATGGAGTTAAATCCAGTTGGTAGCTGGTCACAAGTGGTGTTCCCCAGGGCTCAGTATTGAGGCCAGTTCTCTTTAATATCTTTATCAATGATCTGGATGAGGGGATCGAGTGCACCCTCAGTCAGTTCGCAGATGACACCAAGCTGGGCAGGAGTGTTGATCCACTTGAGGGCAGGAAGGCCCTACGGAGGCACCTGGACAGGCTGGATCACTGGGCTGAGGCCACTGTGTGAGGGTCAACAAGGCCAAGTGTCGGGTCCTGCCCTTGGGGCACAACAACCCCACGCACCGCTACAGGCTGGGGGAAGAGTGGCTGGAAAAGGACCTGGGGGTGTTGGTCGATGGCGGCTGGATATGAGCCAGCAGTGTGCCCAGGTGGCCAAGAAGGCCACCAGCATCCTGGCTTGTGTCAGCACTAGTGTGGCCAGGACTAGGGCAGGGATCGTCCCCCTGTGCTCAGCACTGGTGAGGCCGCACCTCGAATCCTGGGTGCAGTTTTGGGCCCCTCACGACAAGAAAGACCTTGAGGTGCTGGAGCGAGTCCAGAGAAGGGCAACAGGGCTGGTGAAGGGTCTGGAGCACAAGTGTGATGGGGAGCAGCTGAGGGACCTGGGGGGGTTTAGCCTGGAGAAAAGGAGGCTGAGGGGAGACCTTCTCGCTCTCTACAACTGCCTGAAAGGAGGGGGTGGTGAGGTGGGGGTTGGTCTCTTCTCCCAGGCAACAACTAATAGGATGAGAGGAAATGGCCTCAGGTTGCCCCAGGGGAGGTTTAGGTTGGAGATCAGGGACAATTTCTTCCCCAAAAGGGTTGTCAAGCACTGGCACAGGCTGCCCAGGGCAGTGGTGGAGTCCCCATCCCTGGGGGGATTTAAAAGCCGTGTAGATGTGGTGCTGAGGGCCATGGGTTAGTGGTGGCCTTGGCAGTGCTGGGTTATCGGTTGGACTTGATGATATTAGAGGTCCTTCCCAACCAAAACAATTCAATGATTCTTTGCTACCTACTTTATAACAAAACAGCTAAAAGCAGCTGGGTCACTGCCATTTTTCAGTCAAGTCCCCTGGAAAACCATGAACTGATTTTCTTTGCAGCAGCTGTCGAGGAAAGCAGCCCGCTTCTCCACTCCACATGTGCGACAGCACTGAGGAGATTCTGCAGCGTTACTTACACACCCTCTTTCCTGGGGCATTCAGGTTGGTACCAGTCTTTTAACTGGCAACTGGAGGTAGAGCGAGTTGTGGGTAACTATTCCCCTTCTTCCTTACAGCACATCCCATGTGCTCGAGCAGCCGTGTCATACCCTGCCTCCGTACCCCCAGTTTTTTTCTCCTCTTCTGACCAGACAAGGTTTCCTCCAGGACAAACCTCCCCATCATTCCTCAGCAGGTAACAAGTGTCCCTTAAACTGACTGTGCAACAGAAAAAATCATGTCAGGGCAGTAGGGTCTAACAGAGGTAAAAGAGAATTATTTAAAAAAAAAAAACAACCCACTTTTGAGTGTTTGTAGGGCAAACATGAGTGTTAATCAACTCTTACGCTACACTGAGTTGACCTAAAGCAACTGCTTGTGAGGTGGAACAGGGTGGGGTAACAAATGTTGATTGGTATATTTAAATGATGGTGTTTTTCCCTGCAGCTGTTGAAAGCATCCCTGTCCTAGCAGCCCTGCAGTCGTCACCCGTTCTACACACGCTCCTCTCCAGCTTATACAAGGATCTACAGAAGCTGAACACGCGGCGGTGGCCCAGCTTCTTCTCTGCCGGCATTGAACAGGGTGACTTCCAGGAGGCCTTAGAGGAGTTAAGAACTTTATCTCAGTGCTATGAAACAGGGTTTGAAGCAGATGAATCTGAAGATGAAGCAGATTCAGACTAACTCATCTTTATTACTAGAGAGAGTGGAAGGAAGAATCTCTTTTAAGATCACTTTCAAAATAAAGGGAATGGCTTTAAAGATGGCCCAACTGCTACTTTCTTTTCATTTTGGCAAAATCCTGTTAACAAAGGCTGGCGTAAGTTGTCCAGCTCCTCGCAGTTGTGTTGTAAAGGAGGAAAGCTGCTTTTTTGGGGGCTGTTTTTTGTATGTTTGGTGGGGTTTTTAAACTTTGCAAAGTGAATTTGCTCTGTCTGTCAGAGGAAGACCACACAATAAATACAGGATTCAGATTGTAACTTTCCCACGTACAATCGACACAAGGGGAAAACTTACAAAAAAACCCAAATCATGTGTTTGTTCCACATGAGAACAGCCATCTTATGATACAATATGTACATGTTCTTTTCAAAGGCTGGTGGCCCCATCTTCCCCGTGGAGTGAGGTCAGTGTCCACAAGCATCACTTCTGTCCTTTCACTGTTGAACCACGTAGGTTCTAGAGGATGTTCCCACCCTCACACCTTCCTTCGTTCCTTCAGTTTAATACAGATCTAGAAGTGCAGCTTGTTAGAAGTGTAGCAGGAAAGTGAACCAAAAAAAAAGGTGCTAACTTAAGTACCTGTGCAAACATTTTTCCTTTACCCACAGCACCTGTCTAGCAGCAAACTGGCAAACAACTCTCCTTCTGAGGCAGTCAGTAGTTTAACAAGGCAGAAAAACCTTAGTCATCAGGTTCTTCCTCAGAAAGCAGAAGATCTTTATCTGACAACTGGTCTGTGTTACTGGTACTAGTTGCATCCTCCTCATCTTCAGAGCTCCCATCACAGGACGTATGAAATAGCCTCATCAGTTCTCTGAACCTGTGGGATACCTGAAGAACAAGGGAAATCCAAGAAGACTCGTGACTTAAAAGGTAGTAGGAAATGGAAGTTTCATATTATGAAGTTCAAGGTGTTTTGTGCTTTCACATTAAAAAAACCCACAGTCACATTTTATGTGAGATTCAATCATAGAGGGAAAGAGAAATGGAAGAGCACTGGGTTGTTGTTTTCTTTGGAAGAACTATGATTTGTGGCCAGCAGGACTAGGGCAGGGATCGTCCCCCTGGACTCGGCACTGGTGAGGCCGCACCTCAAATCCTGGGTGCAGTTTTGGGCCCCTCACGACAAGAAAGACCTTGAGGTGCTGGAGCGAGTCCAGAGAAGGGCAACGGGGCTGGTGAAGGGTCTGGAGCACAAGTGTGATGGGGAGCGGCTGAGGGACCTGGGGGGGTTTAGCCTGGAGAAAAGGAGGCTGAGGGGAGACCTCGCTGTCTACAACTGCCTGAAAGGAGGGTGGGGTGAGGTGGGGGTCAGTCTCTTCTCCCAGGTAACAACTAATAGGACGAGAGGAAATGGCCTCAGGTTGCCCCAGGGGAGGTTTAGGTTGGAGATCAGGGACAATTTCTTCACCCAAAGGGTTGTCAAGCACTGGCACAGGCTGCCCAGGGCAGCGGTGGAGTCCCCATCCCTGGGGGGATTTAAAAGCCATGTAGATGTGGTGCTGAGGGCCATGGGTTAGTGGTGGCCTTGGCAGTGCTGGGTTAACGGTTGAACTCAATGATCTTAAAGGTCTTTTCCAACCAAAATGATTTTATGATTCTCTAACATTTAAGATTCTACTGATTTGCAGGTAAAAAACTGGTGGTTTAGAAGATTCCTAGGCAGTGATGTGGGGAAGGTTAAGAGACAAACTCCGACAGATTCCTTGTATTGAAGTAGAAGGCTGAAGACCCCAGCAGCAGTCACTGAAACACTCCTGGTACCAAATGTCAGGCTAGACTATCGATGGTAACGTTGTAAGGACCATGGCAGTCAGGAGTTTTGGCTCCACCAGAACAGATCAGGGTTTGGTTTGGTTTCGTTTTTTTTATTTGCAATTGGGATTATTCTTCTATGATGCAGCATCAAATTAAAGTTTGGGAGACTAATGTGACAGCAGACCTCCACCTTTCCTTCCTTGCCCCCGACTTCCCCCGTAGCAGATGCAAGCTTTTCCATGCCAACCCCTCACCTCACTGGCAGTCTTGTTGCCCAGTTTCTGCGAGATGGCATGGAAGGTTTCCAGATGGGCTCCTTTCTCCTGACAGGTGGTAAGGATGACTCTGTCAGCCTCCCTGCAAAACAGGACAATAGTTAGGACAGCAGCCAAAACCAAATGCTGACACACTTCAACCGCCACGAGCCCAGTGGGTTTGTTCCTTTACTGCTGCTCCCACCACCAATCACAGGATGTATCTTTAAGCAGAGCTACATTTAACCTGTTTTTAAGCTTTTTGAAGGAGAAAAAAAAATGCTTTCCCAGCCTGAAGTACTACAACAATTACACTGCCACAAGCAGACAGTATTTCTCATAGGACTGAGATGGAAGCTATGACAGAATGTGGTTAGAGGGAACAAGGCAGGAATATTCAAAGGGGGCAGAGGACATTAGAAAGTGGGAATACGAAATTAAAGGATTCTCTCTAATATGAAGCCAAAATCAGAATGCACAAAGGACATAAGATGCAGCTCAGGCAGATATACCTGGTCCAGAGAACAACCTTCTCTCCAGTTGAGCTGACTTTGCTGTTCTTCGCACACACAGTTGCTTCTGTGACTCGCTGCTGCTGCTGCTCCTCTTCCTTTTGCCCCAGGGAGGCAGGAACCACTCTATATTCTACCTGCTCAGAATGCTGATGCACCTGGAAGCAGTTGTTTGCATTTGACTTTAATCTGCTCTCAGGAACATTTCCAGTGCAGCCCGTATCATCTCTTTCCAAAGTATCAGGGGACTGTGAGCTGCAGCTCTTACCCACTGGTGGTTTTCTACTCGGCGTTACCCAGCCCTGCTTTGCTTCAGGTTTTCCTTCCAGAGGCAAAGGTGGTCCCTCAAATTCTTTCACACCTAATTTTGAAGCATGACCAGAGAGAGCGAGCTTATCTGATGAATCAGAATGAAGCCCTTCAGTCTGACACAAACTCTTGCCAGAAGAGGAACAAGGTCCCGTTAAACCTTTCACTGTAGCAGAACGAGAAGACAGCAGCAGATCTCCGCTCGGCCCAAGGGAAGCATCTGCATTTCCTTGACCTTGCTGGTTTAGTCCCTCACTCTCACTTCCCACAGTGCAAGGGCAGTTTTTGGTTTCTTGAGGTAGTTTTGGAGTAGCTTTTTGTAGAGGTGTCCATCTCGGGCCAGTGACAGAGGAGTCACTGTCCTTTGCAGTATTCCCAACTCCTGTGTCTTGAACCTGGTTATCGGGCAGTGCAGCTTTTTCAGAAGATGCGTGGTTGCCAGAGACGATCTTTCCTTCCAGGTGAGATCCTGGTAAGAAACCCAAACAAGTTTAGACTAGATGTTAGTAAGAAAAACTTCTGGAGGCTTTATTAATTTACTTTTTAAGAGTGTTTTCTTTTTTTTAAATTATTCTAGGGCATAACGCTGTAAAGGAGAGCACAGTTTAGGAGCAGCTTTATAATTTTATCTGCAGTTTACCCATCCTGTACTTCAAAGAAGACACTCTGCAGACCGTTTTCTTCACCGTTGTGGGTTACTACAACCAGCTGCTGTGTGAAGAAGTGCTGAACACATGAAAAAACTTAAGTGTGTTGCACCAAAACAAAATTTCTCAATTTAAATCACCAGATCTAATCAGTGGGTTGTCTCCAACAGGTGCATTAATTGAGATGTGGTTACTGAAGGAAAGAAGAGATCTCTTGCAGGTTGTTTATCCTGCAATAATCATGTTTCCCCGTGTCTGTACCAGACTGAAGGAAAAACCAAGTAACACGAAGGAGATAATTTAAAGGAAGATTAGAGAGGAAAAAAACCCAACACTATCATGGACTGGTAGACCTGGGATTTGGGTTAGTAGGCTAGCAAGAGAAGCTTAAGTGGACCAATCATTCTGAAAAGGGGAAAATAGTTATCTAGTCAGGAAAGCTTTTTTTGAAGGGAATGCTCTGGACAGATGCATGTTTAGAGCATCCAGAGTGGATGAACACAAGGAAAAAAATGAAAAAAGATTATCAGAAGTTCCCATATCTCAATAAATTCACGTTAGGAAGTTCTATATCTCTTTTCATTTGTGATGAATGACATTCCTGTCTGTACACAAGACTTTCACATACCTGAAGCCAGAGAGTCAACTTTACTAGACAGGGTTTTTGTTCTGCTCTGGACATCCTCTCCCTCATCTCTGTTCTCCAGGTTTTCTTCTGCAGGTTCCTTAGACATTCCAGAATCCTTCCCTTCAGGCTGAGGACTTGATTCTTGTTGAACAAGGCTGGCAGTCAGCTCTTGAGAATCTTTATTTTTATAAAATTTGTTTTCACACACCTGCAGATCAATATATAGGCATACACTTACCGATGGGGTCTATCAATCCAAACCTAACACCTCGGCCTTTGCTTCCAAAGCATTCCTTGTCCCTCACAAAGGCTTCGATTTGGCAATATGTTTGCATATAAAAAGCTGAATCTTTTAAATTATTATTATTATGAACAGGCACTGTTCTTTTCACATAGTGGCCACACAAGCATCTTCCACTAAAAAAGCTTATTAACTCGAAAGAACATCAAAATTAACACTATTCAGCACAGCAAGGAGGGACAGTAGAAAGTGAGGAGATGGACAGGGGAAGGCCAGGTAGTGCAGTCAGAGCTCTGGAGACACTACTGGTCACCTTCCGATTTACTTTCTTCCTCAACACATGATTTTGGAGACATAAGGATGGAGGCTGGACAGATCATCACAACACGGGGACTCTTGGCAGGACTCTACTTTCCACTCACCACTCCAATGACTTGGCCTATCAACTAACCTTACTACTACAATGGCTGCAGGTCCTCCTTTTGCTTTTCTTTAGCTTGAGATCGCTACTCCCTTCATGGCAGGAACATGAACATTCCTTCATCCCATCTACCCACTCGACCTCCTGGAAACAGACATACTCCAGCTGACAAACGTGCACGGTACACAAAGATGACAGTCAGGGGAAGGTTAACCCCCAGGTGAGACAGGAAGGGCTGAGCAGCACTCTGTGCACACCCAGAGAGAATTAAAGCGATTATGCTGCTAGCGAGCAAAGCACAGTGGAAACATTTCAATCCCTTTTCTTCAAATCTTTTTAGGCTGTTGTCATGTCTCTTGATAAGACACATTTCTCCTCATGGGCATGCATTTGCTCGGAGTCCAGATACGTAGACTAGTGAGATACCCCAGGCCCACCTTGTCGTTGTTCTGGCCTCCGATCTCTTTACGCTTCTTATTTTTTGAGGCTGCATGCATCTTGGGTGGTTCATCCTCTTCTTCCACATCTGGCAAAGAAACCTCTTCAAACCCATCAAACTATAAGAAAAGAAACACACAAAACCTGCTCTATCATGATAGCTCTTCAGCAGACCAAACTTTATTTTCCTCATGAAATTTCTGAATATTGAGAATTCCAGGATAGGACAAGTTTAGGATGAGAGGAAATGGCCTCAAGTTGCACCAGGGGAGGTTTAGGTTGGAGATCAGGAAAAATTTCTTCACTGAAAGGGTTATCAAGCATTGGAACAGGCTGCCCAGGGCAGTGGTTGAGTCACCATCCCTGGGGGGATTTAAGACTAGTAGATGTGGTGCTGAGAGACATGGGTTAGTGGTGGACTTGGTAGTGTTGGGTTAACAGTTGGACGCCATGATCTTAAAGGTCTTTTCCAACCAAAATGATTCTAAGTTCAACTGTGTTAGAAGAGACATGAATGCTGTAAAAAAATTTGACAAGTTTGCTTCAGTCCACCAACAGCTATCCCACCCTGCTGCTTCCCTCTCTGGAAACTGAGCCTCAATTTGAGTTCTTCAAGTTCAAACACGTCTAGTATCTCTGCTTTTATCTTTTCTGGTCTTGGGGAAAAGATTGCTCCACCTTATATTCCTTCTCTTCTGTCCAGTTGATCTCCTCAAAATCTCCCATGCGGCTGGCTGAGGGCCGTAAGTGATCAAAGAAAATGGAGAACTCATCCTGCAAGTGGTCGTGTCCTTTCAAGAGTTGCCACATTTGGGTCTTCAGCTGAAAAAGAGAAATCCAGAGAAAATGAGTGTTTCATTCCATGTGGTCACATTCTTCTCGGAAGGATTTCTCAAAGTGGAACATCAAGGCTTATTAGACCTCCAGCATGGAAGTTTATGTTTGCATTGGTACTACTTTATGAATATTCTGAGATCATTCCACATCCAGCTATCAAGTTACCATAGAAATATCCCTCCAAAATTCTAGGCAGACTCTGTAGGAGGCACTAAGCTAAAATTTCACCTGCAAGGTGATAAAAGCAAGGTGGAGGTAGGAGAGAGGAGACACACAGGCCAGTTAATTGTAAAGCCTCTTGAAGAGGCAGCTTCAATTGTCTACCACACCCCACAGCGGGAGATGGCACTTGATAATCTCTTGTGGTCTCAAAGAGCAGCACGTGGGAACAGCGAAGCAGGCTAGCTAATTGCATTGTCAGGGGTTTTGGGAGAAAGGAGATACCTGGATGCCCGATTACCTCTGCAATCTCCTGGGGGAGGCAGTCTGCACAACTCTGCAGGACTTTGATGATCTTTTGATGGTGGGCAGGATTTTCAGCAAAACAAATCTCCAGCTGCCTGAGGAACTTCCGGCTTTTTTCAAATGCTTGCTGCTCTTCAAACTGACCAAAAGAGAAAGATGCACCCCTCATGTTCAAGAACATATTTCCAAGCATCTCTAGTTGGCTTAAGCAAGACATAAAATGTCTTGCTCTTTGTTTTCCATTTGTATTGACACCCATTGCAAAAGTGGGAAGAGGTGGAGGAAGAGAAACAAGGCTTTGTATAATCAATACTTACGTGAGCTGTAAAGTTTTGTTTCAACCGTATGCACATAAGACAGGAAAATCCAGAAAGAATGGAGAGGTGAAAACCTCTCTCACAAAGTGGAAGGCTGATTTGTGAGACAAAGGAACCATTCCACTTGGCTGAATCTGCACGTTGTCTCTGCAGTCAGGTTCTGCGATGTAACTGGGGAAAGGCTGATTCTCCACAGTAATACTTAGTATGAGACTTAAAACAAACACTAGACTTTTCAATTCTGATTAATAAAACAGCAAGATAAGCAAATAATTTACCAGCTGTTTACCTTCCTTGCCCTAGGAAGAATTCCTTATTCTTTCACTCCCACAAGCATTCACATTATCTGCTTAAAATTTGGTCTCCTTCTTTCATTCCACCTACCAGTCCACACTCCAAAGCTTGTTCTGGTAAAAGAAAGGCAGCAAAATCTGTGAGCAGCTGGGGCCAGTCATGTAACAGTTTCTGTAAAGTGGAATAGAGATCCACAGCTGTTCGCTTGTCCGTGCTAATCTCAAACTCATAGATAACACGAAGGAAGTCTTCGTACTTTCCAGGAACATGCTGCAAGGCTTCACGCACCTGGAAAGAGCAACAGACCCTCACAGGACTACGTAACATCCAGGAAGAAAACAAGTTAATTTCGTAATCTTTGATCTCTTGCTGCTCAGAATTTACACAGCGCTTCCAGTTTTGTTGAGCCAACCAAGTCTCTTCCTTAATGATAAATTTGAACTGCTCACAAGAGAGAAGGGAACCAAATCCAGGCTTACGAAATTCTGAAATTAAGAGGCCTGGTGTCGTGGACTGACTGCATCCAGCAGCTAAGCACCCCCACAGCCACTCACTCACTGCCCACCTCCCCCAGGCAGGATAAGGGAGGGAAGAGGAAAATCAAAAGCAGGAAAACTCATAGGTTGAGATAAAGACAGTTTAGTAAGTACAGGACCACGACATGGGGTGCTACGAAGAAAGATAACTCCATCCTGACCAGATCCAGTGCACCCAGTTAGAACTGGCAGTTATGTGGCTCAGGCATGAACTGTGCTAGAGGACTCACGAGTGTCCCGTGTTCCTGTTTCTGGGTTACACACTGGTCTGGCTCACCCTGGTTAGATAGGCTTGTGCAAATGCCAGATCTTTCTGTTCTCGCAGGGGATCTCTCTCCAGGATGTCCTCATCATACAAGAGGAGCAGCTTAGATGTATCTTTGCTAGCACGAGCCCGTCCCCTCTTATTTCTGGTTCTGTGGGAGCTCCTGCTCTTCCCAGGGGCTTTCATATTTTCTCCTGCGAAGAAGCACAAAGCAAGTTGTACAGGTACTTGTCATACATTCTCTGGCCTGGCAAACAACTGCTCTTCTAGATCAATATTGCAATAGAAAAGTAGTTTTTCAGAGTTAGTCAGAGTTTTCAGAGTTAAGTGTTTGCGCTCTCCTGTAGAGGTGTATGAGCAATTTTACTTTTCATGGCTAACATATTTTAAATTGGTTGTTTATTTTTATAGCATCTGATGGGAAAAATCTCTGGATACAGTGAGAAACCCATCCTAGCTATTACTCAGCTAGCAATCTACTAAGAACTAATAGGTACATCTACTGCATACCAGGGGCAAAAAAAATCGTAGTGGGTGAACAGAGATAGGGTATGAGCATCAGAGGTGGCTGGAACACTTGCAGATTATTCTTTTAGCTTATTATTTACATGAATAGAGTTAACATCACAGATAAATAACTGGTGTCACATAACAGTGGATGAAATAGTGTACTAAGAGTTGCTACACTGAGATTTTTACGTCTTTAGATTAGGAAACTGTTGGTCTAATGGGCTGAGGTCCACCTCCTCAAAGTGCCCTGCTCAAATTCATCTACCACTTGCTAAATTCTATTAAGGTATTATTTTGTTGCATTTATTTTTCCCCGACATGACCTTATAACGCAAAATTCAATTTAGCAAAGATTTGACTATTTAATCTAGTTCTTATATAGGTATTGGGTATTAGCTGACACAAACCACATATGTTACGTCTGCACATTTTTGAAGCATAAGTGCATTACAACGGACTAAAGACACTCTGTTCACACAAGGGCTTCTATGGTAAGAACAGTTTTTACAGAATTGTGACTGTGTTGCTAAATTTCATTTCCGCCTGGAAAGCACCACTAAGCTCAGATATCCTAAGTGAAATTAAATGCAGGTTAAATTAAAAGCAAAACTTTCCCCATTGTTTTGCTTTTAATTCAGAGAGTGCCTCTATTTCCCCATGCCCTGTGTCAAAAGAAACCCACAGAACTTACCTGCTGGCATTCTGTGGGCTTCCACCTGCGGGGCCATCTTTGTCAAGGTGAAGGCAGATTTAGGTTCCTCTGATATATCTCCACATATTTCATCATCTTTCTGTAAACTCTCTATTCCTTCCCCTTCCTCCTCCTCCTCTTCCTCAGGCTCAGAGTTCTCTTCCTGGGAATTCTCTTCTTCAGAATCTCCTTCTTGGCTTAAACGTCTCTCTGTTGCAAGCCAAGTAAGTTTTTCCATTGTCTCCTTAGCAAGTAACAACAAGAAAAGGTCACATTGTTTTCTTTGAGTGTTCGTTTTAATGTCATTCAGCAACTAGCTCACTCCATCATAACTCTAATGGCCAATTTCACAGATCAACATCTGACCTACTAGAGGATGCTACTGATAAGACAGAATTCAACAACAGCCAGAACTGCCTATTTTTGTATCATGCACAAAATTAAATTTCAATCTGCCACTTAGAAAAGCCTTAAGTTAGGTGGGATTCCTTAATCAGAGAATCATAGAAGGGTTTGGGTTGGAAGGGACCTTAAAGATCTTCTAATTCCAACCCCCCTGCCACAGGCAGGGACACCTTCCACTAGATCTACTAATGATCACCTTAGTTCTTAAAGGCTTGCTGGAATTGCAACCTGGAAAATAATTTTCACTTAAAGTACTTCTTATTAAAGAACAGCCTCAGTTGAGGAAGTCCTCACAACTCAGCAGAATTTAAATCTGCACATTTGAAAGATATTCCTTTAGTTTGGACTTAAAAGCTTCTCAGAAAAACGTGCTGTCCAATTTCTCTGTTAAACAGCACAATACCATGCTGTTACATAGTTAACAGTCCAGCTTTCCAACTGGATTCAAGTTGTGATTTGCCGTGACTTCACTAGAGTGTTTCAGGACACCAATATGTGTCATTAACAAGTTTTTTAGTTTTGTTTGCTCTTACCTGAAGTTCTGGCACTGAAAGAATAGATTCTTCTGAGGCTGATGACATTTCTTCATCCTCGTCTTGTGTAAAATCATCAAAGTCATCTTCTTCCTCTTCTTCTTGTCCTTCTTTCTCTCCTCCAGCTTCAGGGCCAGCTGGTGTCCCGACAGACTGGCCATCTACACTGGATGAATCCTCTGGTCTTCCTAGTGGACTACTAAATTCTGCCTCAACATCTGCCGTGTAAGAAAGATTCTTTGGAGACTCACTGCTTACTTGCGGTCCAGTGACAACACCTGCATCCATCTGCTGTTCACCACGGGGAGAAGACTGCAAAGCCCGTCGTTCTTCTTCTCCCTTCTCGTCACACAAAGTATGCTCCTTTTTAATGTCCTTCAGGTCGTCTGAACATGAACATGCAGCCTCCATGTTCAGCTCCTGGCCAAGATCTAGCATGAATTCCTCCTTCACTTCATCACATAAAAGATCCCTCTTCTGTACTGGATTTACTTCCTTGCTAGCATCATTTGAATCTTCAGGCTCAATTTTCACCGGTTCATCTGGATCTTCTAAATGAGGCAAAAGGTCCACAGACAATGGCTCTGAAACGTTCTCATCTCCTTCTACCACTGTCCAGCTACAGCAGTCACTCTTATTTACGTTTTCCTGACTACTATTATTTGAAGTGGCAGGATTTGTACTACAGTCCTGCTTGGGAGAGACAGCGGAACATGAAACGTACAATTCTGGGGCTTCAACCTTGGGCTCCACCGTGGGATAGGGATTTTTGTTGTTTCCAGCAGGGCAGGAAGGAACCAGATTCAGCTGTTCTTCAGTTTCACCAACAGATGATGCAGAAAGACCAACAGGGTTAGGAGAGACTATCAATGAAGGGATTGAAGAAGTCACCAGGGGCTGATTTAATGGACAGGGGAAAGTGGATGGATTTACCAATAAGGTTGTAACTGGAATAGCCTGAGCGCCTCTACCAACTGTTGTATTTATGGGCTGAATCATATTGCAACCATTGCCTATATTAACCACTTTCACTGTGGTAGCAGGGACAGTAAGGATGACAGGAGAAGGTTGAATCAAAGGTGAAGTCTTTATCAGTGGGGCAGATTTTGTCCCTTTTTTCTTTTGGTATCCCTTACGAACACAAGGTTTACGTATTTTCGTTCCAGGCAATGCCGGCAACATCAGTTTTGGCTGAAACGTTACTGGATTTGACACTAGAGCTGGTGGTACAGCAGCTGGCAAAGCTTGTCTGGAGTCCGAATGCGAAGTGGAGAGCACATTCTGAAATTCCAAACCATCCCCACTTCCTACCACTGTGGGAACACTCAAAGGCTGCACTCCCGGCACCGTCTGCATAACTGTAGCTGGCTGGATTAGCCGAGGAATCTGAACCATAACTTTACTGGGAGGAGCTTCTGACTGGGACAACTTCACAGTTTTCTGGATGTTAATAGGGTTGGAACTGGGCTGCACACAAGGACTCGGTCGAATGAGGACAGGCTTCAGAGCTGAAGACCTTTGCCTCCTCCATGCTCTCCTAGAGAATCGATTGGCAAGAGGCTTTAAGGTCAGTACTAGTCCCTTTGGCATGAGTAGAGGATATTTTTCATCATATTCTGTGTCTGAAGTTTCCTTTCCTGTCCCCAAAAAGACAGATTCTGCATCAGGTGAAGCTGGCATCTCCCTGGCATCTTCTGCTAATTGCTTCAACTCCCCCTGAATGGAGGGCAAGCTTGCCTAAAGGGAACAAGAGTTTATTAGTCCAGTCCATAGGCTATTCCTCTATTACCACCTTCAAACAGCACCACAGAAGGTGACAGAGAGCAACTTGCTTCTAAAAGGAAAGTGTTTATTTACTTTGTACTGCTGGATATTACTTTATATTTACTGAGTATTACTTCATATTCACGAGTTTTACTCCAAAGTCTTCAAAAGAATCTGAGAGCCTAAAAGAAACTACAGAACTGAATTCCTTTATAAAGGTTCCTTTAGTAAATACAAGACTTTGTCAGAAGGAAGCTTCACTGTAACGATGAAATACAATGGGCGATTCAGAGAACTGGATTTTGTGGCATGCGAGTCTAATTCCTTCCTCAGACACAGTCCTCCTTGACTGACTCGTAGGCATGGTCCCTATGCCTCCAACTTAAGTCTTCCTTGTGCAAAGAATCTCAGAGAAAGAATCCTTACAAAGTGTGAGACAGTTGGGTATAACAAAAATAACAGCCACACTGCAAGTGAAGATGACCTTAAAAAAACCCCACCCCAAACCCCCAGATTTCTTCTTTCCTCTTAGAAGGTGAGGTTTTAAGGGAGAAGAACACGCCCTCTCTCATGGTGTAATACAGTGGGAAAGATGGCAACGCCGCTAACCATAAGGCACAGGTCCAACGAGGTTGATTAACAAAGCCAAATAACAAAATCAACACGTCAAAGCAGAGACATTAGAAATACACCCATGTAGCAAAACAAGGATGTGACAACACCGTACATCCGTGCTAACTTCAATCATGCAGCTGGGCAAGACAAGCACCCAGAGTAGTGTGTAATACTTCAGGTTGCTCAGTACTACTGTTCTTGCTATGTTTACTAGCTACACTCAGGAGAACACAGGCTCCCACGCAATACAATCAGACTACCTTCTGGCTTCAGAGCTGTAGGCTAACCAAACAACTCACTCTGGACCTAGGTTGTAAAGAAAACACACAAACAAAACCCCCCAAAAGAAATCAACCAACCAACAACTACAAAAACCCCTGTGCTGGACGAAGAATAGCAGAAACTACCTTTAGCCAAAATGGCAGGCGATGTTCTTCCCTCTCCACAGGTGGCTTCCACTCGTTAGGCTGGATTTCCTCACAGCACTTGAACAGAACGGGCAACTGTTTTGTCTTTTTATAGTACTATGTGGAGACAGGAGAGAAGGCAAGACAACTGTGGTCAGATCACCTGTCCAATAACTGCTGGGATGGAGGATAAGGCTTGTGCTCTGTAAAGGTGTTCATGTGAATAAAGCGATTCTCGTTACTGCTACTTTAGTAAGGTACTACCCACAGAAACATTAAAAAAATCATAGAATCACCGACTGGTTTGGGTTGGAAGGGACCTTAAAGACCATCCAGTCCCACCCCCCTGCCACGGGCAGGGACACCTTCCACCAGACCAGGTTGCTCCAAGCCCCATCCAACCTGGCCTTGAACACTGCCAGGGAGGGGGCAGCCACAGCTTCTCTGGGCAACCTGGGCCAGGGTCTCACCACCCTCACAGCAAAGAATTTCTTCTTAATATCTCATCTCAATCTCCCCTCTTTCAGTTTAAAACCGTTCCCCCCTCATCCTATCACTACATGCCCTTGTAAAAAAAAAAGAATAATAAATGCTGAACAAGAGCTCACTGCCATCTTGGTTTCTCTTGAAAGAAAGGATGAAGTTCTAGCAGATGTGCAGGCACACTGGCTTTAAGTGTTTCTGGGTTCTTATTCTCTCTTCAACAGTGTCCATTGGCTTATGGGACAGGATATTAGGCCAGCTGGACCTTCAGCCTGACCGGAGACAGCGCTTTTGTTTAAGCTTCACTACTCGAAGTGTATTTGTATGAATTTGTCAGGATTACTGAAGCCACAGTTGTACTAGGGCTGTCTGCAAGCGCTGGGCTCTAAAGAGTCAAAATAGTAATATAAGGACTTGCAAAGCACAGAGGACAAGGTCTTTTTGAAGAAATCCTCATTGCTAATAAAAGGATGACATTTTCTTTTGAGAAAGTGTCAGCACATATACAAAAAGGTCCTTGGAACAAACAGCACATCTCTTCTTGCATAATAAACACCATCCAGACACACAGATCTGAAAAGTACCAAACCATAATCTGAATGCATCACTTACTCTGATGATATTATCGGGAGCTCGATTCATATTGAGATTCTTGATTCGTACTGTAAGCTGGTGGGCAGTTTTTGTTGGCAAGAGATACTTGCTGATCAAAGGCTTTGGAAACTCTGTCCCTTCAAAATGTTTCAAACCTAAAGCTAATAAACTGAAGAAGGAAGGAGGTGGGGGAAAAAAAAAAAGAAGATAAAAAGTCTTTTAGACAGTACAGCAGATTGCTATCTGGATGTGCTGTTGCACAATACACAGACACCCCAAAAGTTTGCATCCTAGAAATCCTCCTTAATAAAAATGTCTCATTTGTATGCATTTTATTCAATAATTTTAAGCACCTACTTGTCCTCTGCCTTGGTGAAGATAATCTTGTCCCGGGGAGGGTTTGCTTTCAAGGAACATATTGGTAGTAACTCTGGATACATAAAGACTCTCCTTGTTGCCAAAATCCATGCCACTTGCTTGGGCAAACATGGGAACTCATTGGCTGTGAAAAGAATTAACAGGTAAGGATAGATGTATACATGGACAAATAATGTTTTTCCACAACTGACTTCTTGAAAACACTGTTTCTTTTACTCCCTTCATTGCAAAAAGAGACAGACTTTCTCCCTTGTTTTCAGAATTTGCATATTTCCTACTTTTTGCCCTTAAGTTACATCAGTAAAAAGTAAAATTATTTTCCCCTTCCAACTTTTATTTTGCTCTATAATGAACAAGCACTTGTAAAAGGCTCTGTTTATTTCAAGTGAGTTTACTCTCTGGGTAGCAGAAAAATCACAAACCAAATATTTGAAACCAACAGTTTGGAGATTTTTTTTAACTAAAACACTCCAATGAAGGGACTATTTCCTTGATGTGTGTTAACTAACACATCTGGAACAACTATTTCCAGTTTCATAGTTTCTTGATGGACTTCTGCAGCTCAAAACATCACCTGCAGAACAATAAATGGCAGGATTATGATGTCAAAGAAAAATCAACAGCTCATATAACATGCTTTACTGTGTTGCAAGTTTAAGAAGCAAAAAGGCAGTCAATGAAGCGGATGGTTTTATCTAGAAATGCCTCACAAAATTAAAAAAGAAAGAAATTCCATTCCAGTCTGAACTGTATATCATCTGGAGGGGGCACAGCATGCAGTAACTCCCACTGTAAATGCTTTCCCACCTCTTGTCCCTTCAAGTACTTACCACTCTTCTTCACAGCTTTGCGAGGGCTCCAGTCAACCTGGACTTGGGCATGAAAATCTTCAATGAGCTGCAGTGCTCCCTTCAAGTTACACGGCTCGAACATCGTTTGAAACTTCGGATTGAAGGGCTGGCGAAGAAGCGTAGAGCTTCGAGCAAAGTTACCCAGCTCGCTCTGCAAAGTCAAACGCAGAAGAAGATAAAAGAACCTGCCTTCAAATGGAAGGTAAAAAACAAATACATGTAATGCAATAAAGCAAAAAATAAAAGCTGGTGAAGTGACAGGCATAAAAAAAGTGTTACAGGTTTTATTTCTGAGCATTACAAATCTAGGAACAACCAGAGGAATTTTTTCTTTTTTAAATTCCCTCACTTTCCAGAACCTTTCAAGGTCACAGAATGTTCACTAATTACATAAGCTGTATTTTTTCAATTTTGTTTTCAGTATTTCCAAGAAACCAATAAAAAAATCCCCGAAGACATGCCAATTCAAAGCACTGTTATTAGTCAGCACAACGTGAATTATTTCTCTAAGTGCTGAGCATACTCATAGTAGGCTAACAACAACATTCCATTATTGAGTGGTAGTCTCTCTCAATTTAATGGGATCAATTAAATAAATTAAGCTCTCTAAATATCTCCAGTGACCAGCAATCATTAAAATTCATGTAGCTCTGATTTTAGACATATCCTTACCAAAAACATCCTGGTAGTACTGGCCTCTGAACTTAAAGCAGGGTTGGAACTTGCTAGAAGATGGATTTGAGTCAGAAGCTGAACATGCTTGAAGAATAAAATTAGACAAATGTTTTTTTTTTCAGTGTATCAGAAATCCAAGAAACTGGAAAGCATAAGTATATAGGCACAAGAAATATCTCCTGAGCACCACAAAAATCACATTCTGACTTCAAAAAACCTTTTAAGCAACAGAAAATTGAGGGGAAACTAATAACCACTGGCAGGAAGTTTATTACACAGATTTTGAACACATCATCTGTTTAAGTCTTAGGGAAGTTTCTCAGCTTTTGTGCCAAAGTCTCATACCATAACAATCAATACAGAAAGGATGGTTTTTTCTAATTAAATACTCAAGTATTTCTTCAGAAACAATGACTTTGGCTATCAGAACTCCCCGTACGCACACAAACACCATACATCTTGCTTTGCAGATGAAAAAACAAAAATGTCATTTACTCTACACGTATCATGCAAGATCCATTTCTTTAGCTTGTGTTTGAGAGGTCTGTGTCCTTTCCTAGCTGCCACAGACCAAGACGTGACACTGTATGAGGTGTGCAGAATAATAAATGAGTACTCAGCAAGACTTGTATCAAGTTCACACAAAACCAGTGCACTTTGTCCTCATGAGATCGAGTTGACAGTAAGTTTTGAGAAGTCCTCTTGAACTATTGTATGGACATGGAGAATTTCTCTAAGTACAGCTTCTCATCTGTGCTGCTGACAGCTTTTAAAATGTTCAAACCGAATTGCTCCACAGTGGTGGGAAGAGCAAAAAAAGAATCCAAACTACATCAAGAGCAATATTCTCAGAAAGTAATAAAGAAGTCAGTGAAAACAGAGGATTTTGACAGATCAGTCAGAATTCAAACATGGCCAAGGCAGCTATCTCACATCAGAACAATACAGATGGCAAGAAATAAGTTCTACTTCACACATTGAATTCAAATGGTCTCTCCATGTGGAATCAGGCATGTAAATATCACCTATTAAAGCTCCAGCTTCAAATGTAGCCTTTTCAATTAATTTCTTTAAGGAAGCACACCAAAGTGCTTGCTGTACCATTGGCTTTCCCCGCCCCTCGCAGTACACAGCAAATATCCATTAGGTCAGACCAGATAACATTTTATTACCTGCTGCATCTGCTGCTGGAGCCTCTTTCTTTGCGTACCGTCCAGAACAAGGCTCTGGAGAGGCTTCTCATTTTGAGGTTTTGATTTTTCTGTCTCTTGTGGTGGCTTGATTGAGGACTTTTTCATTCTCAGCTGCTCAAGCTGTTCCTTCACTGTCCGGTGTTGTTCATTCAGTAAATTGGCCAGAGGCTCTTCAAATCTGTTTGAGATCAGGCAGACCAAAATATAATAAGCATATGATTTAATAACCATTCACATTTATTTAGAATATTTTACTCTATATCTGGGATGCACAGTCTAAGAACTATCATCTCTGACTACTCAACACTTTGACTCTATACTTCAACTTGAAAAAACAGAGTTATTTATACAGTTGACTTATACATAAATCTTTTAGTCTACCACAGCACCGCTGTAGTTCTGGGATGCAATGCTCCAACTGTTTATTCCAAGGACAGTTAACAGTCTAGTCCACCATTCCCAATCATATCCCACGTGTGTTCCACTTAAGTGCTCAGATACTCTCAACAGCAATCAGGATCTAAGATAATTTAGAATACATTAGAACCAATCCTATTTAACTTATATCATCAGGCAAGGGCTGAACCCAAGGTTTATGGGTGGCATTTTACCACGAGAGTCTCCAGAAAGATCACACACTGACTCAAATGCTGTTACTTAAAGAAAAAAGAAATAAATTTAAGTATTACCTAGCTTTACGCAGAGTACTCTACTAGACATCTGCTGAAACTATACTAAGAGCTACTCCTGTAGCAGAAAAGGATGTATATATTACCATCCTTTCAAAAACAGCTTCAACTACTCACTGCTTTATGATAGATTTTTATTTATTTTAGCTATACCAGTTAATATTCTGTTTTCTGCTAATTATCAGCTTCAATTCTGTAACAGGCCTGAAGTCAGTTATAAGTAAAGCTGTTCCATAATGCTTCTAATGCAAGGTATCATAAGAACAATAAACCTAGCAAATGGGTATTTTGTCACAAAATAACTTTAAGAATTCTATATACAGACAAAACTGGGAAAGAAACAATTGGGAGGACTGCCCACCAAAGAAAAATTAATACAACTAGTCATTACCAAAGATAAATGCATGATAATAAATACAAACAATAAAAGAGCATAAAGTTTTCTTGCTTTTAGTCTGTAGCTGGTTTAAGAATTGCTGCACTCCCCTCTGGTACTGCTCATCCCAGAGAGAGTATCAAGAGACTCCAGCCTTTGTTTTAGCTCCTTTCCCAAACAGATACAGCTTGATCTTGAGCTGATCTGCCCCATAAACAAGGAGACACCATTCACACCACAGTTCACCTTTAGCCAGTTTCTGTAATCAGTTAAATAGAGCAGTATTATTACCTAGAAAGAAATGTTTTAGACCCTTTCCTCCTCAAGGCACTGTTTCAAGTATAACCCACACCAAAAACCATCAAAAGCCAATTTCCAAACTTTACAGTCATTTCAGACCTAGGCCTCAGCTTTCTTACACAGTCGTTTTCCTTAGAAAAGGCCACCATTACATCCAAGCTATTTCCTTAAAAGATAAGGTGACACACTTGGTCAAACCAGCTCCTCAAGTGTTTGTCATCAAAAAAAATGTAAGGGCAGAAAGTGAACTTAACCCTTCTCCTTAACAATAAAAAAAAATTTAAAAAAAATTTTAAAAGGCAAGAAAACAATTATTTTTCTGAAATTATTTCAGAACACTACACCCACCACCACCACAATGTAAAGCACAAGAATTAAGAGAGAGACTGGCTACCACTTTGAGGTTGGGACCTTCTTTGCACAGCTCCTACGGAGCTTTGATCACGTATGCAGCAACACCCCAGCAGCCAGTGTTTCTCTACCCATTACTTTGAAGTATCTTTGCCAGTCATGCAATATCCTGCTCCACTAACCACTGCTAGTTTAACAGATGAAGTAACTCAGCAGGTAGTGAAGCAATTTCTTCAGAGTTACTCCAATAAATGGGGAATATGGGGATGAACTTGAGAAATAAACACAATTTAAATACACAGGGATAATATATATAGTGTGAAGATTAAAGCAGCAGGAAAAGAATCCTCCACCAGAGATGCTGGCCTGTTGGAACAGATCACCATTCTGAAACACCTGCGCTGTTTTGAGCTATGATACAGAACAGCCAGCACCCATCTTTTAGTGCAGGCATTCTTGCTGTCTCTTTCTGAACAGTTAAATTTTCATTGTGGTCGTCGTCTTCTTCAGATGCATCACAATCAGTAAAGTCAAAGGTGGAAGGCAGAAAAAAAGAGGGTCAAGTTAAGTGTTCAATCTCATAAATTACAATGGCTCAGAGCTTTCAAAACAGTGGCCTGTGCTGAAACCAAACCATAACCAAATGATCCTACCTAAGTGCCTGTGGTGTATTAAAATTTGGCCGTGACTCTGTAACATTATCTTCATCTTCTGGACCTTCATCTTCCATGTTCGAGAAACCCATCTCGTCCTGAAACTGACAGCGAATGTGTAGCAACAGTCAGGAATGGAAAGCTCAAGTACTACATTTACCATCAACTGTCTTTAGCTAATAAAGCTCATGATGATCCTCTTAGCATAGACATTCGTCTCTGCAGGGACTTAAGGAAGTTCCTATATACGTTCCTTCCCAAGGCTAAAAATTACACTCTTATGGTAAAGCCCTTTGCACACAGTCAGCACTAAGCATCTTACAGAGACCACCCCTTTACGGCTTTAGAGATTTTATGGCAGATCTGAGAAAGATCTATCCTTCAGTGCTATAACCCAATTTATCACTTACTGTCTCAAACAGCTCCTCCATCAGTTCATTCACTTCCTTTTCTGCAAGTAAAATTAAAAAGAAGTATGAAGATTCCTTTTCCAAGAAACACTAAGCAATCCCATCATAGTATCAAGTCTTTAAGGATTCTCTCTTGCAAAGGGAAACCTTCTTCTTGCAAAGAGAGCATTAAAAAGGAAAGGCCCCTGATATTATATCCCTTTTTAATGCTGGGCCCCAAAAAACTTCAGCTGAGACTGTTTAGATTCAACAATATAATACGAAAACTAATTTTCAGAATTAAATTTAAAGTCGTGTTAACCTATAATAAGACCTAAACCAAGTGCGCTTTATTGAGAAGATGACAAGTGGTATGTTTATAAAACTAACTCGAAGATCGTTAAGGACTTGGAGAAAATTTAATCACACTCCAGTCATGAGGCAAGCATTCAATTCTGAATTGGCTGAAGCTCTACAAAAGACTCTGCTATCACAGAAGTATTATTCTTCAGTTTTGCTATGGAGTAAAGTTGCAGCTGATAGCACAGCAGCTCTGGCTAGATCCTTTCATGTATTCACAGAAAGGCAGCTTTGCATAGAAAAGCTGTTCAAGTCAGTATGCAAATTTTCTAAAATTAGCCTACCCTGCAAAATCTTTGCAACAAAACACTCACTTTTCAAAATTAATTCCTAATCCTAACAAGAGGTGAGATACCCAAAGGACTTACTGGTAATTCTCACAGCACGATCATTTCTGAAGTCTTCTGTATCTGGTTCATCCAGATCTTCCAGGAAGTTGTACTCAGGGTCATCATCATCATCTGCTTCATCTAATAAGAAGCATGTTTTGAAAAGTCATTACCCTGCCCCAACACCAACCAGCTGCCAGAGGCAGAGGCACTTCATTTACTGCCTGACCGGGCACAAAGAGGGCTAGGATTGCTGCTTGAAATTAACTGTACATTCCTTTTTATGGAAGCGATATCAAGCCCATCCTCTTTTCAAACTGAGCTACTAGCATCCTTATTTGTAGCCATTCCCATTTAGAAAAGCTGGATTTATTTTCTGTGACCCGAGTTTCAGCTAAATTTAGAAAGAGTGAAGTAGTATTATTTCAATTTGTGTTTTATATTCAATTTGCACAACTGTAAGCAACCAGTAAATTCCAAACAAAAGGAAGTCAAGCCCCAAAGCTTGTTCTTGTTTCTTCTCGAAGAAAAAATAGTTGTTTCTACCAAAACCAGTCACGTCCCTAACAAGGATCATGACACACTCTGATAGATTCAGATCTATCAATGCTGCCAGCTTCATGACACAGCACAGTGGATTAAGGGCTGAAACACACAACTTTCCTTTATGGTTGCCAGTGACTGCATGTGCTGGCTAGTAAATATTTACAGGTGAGACACCTGAAGTCTAAAAACCCTCACAAATGTCCATGGAGAAGGTGAGGAAAGCTGATGGCACACAAAACACAGGCATATTACTAAACAAGATAATGGCTGCAGCCAAGAACATCCTGTATAAATAGAAAGAAAAAGCTCCAGGCTTTCAGTGTAACCCTCAATTCCAGTGAACACCACCAGCACCACATCTGCCATATACCTTCATTCTCCACATCGTCGTTCATGAGTCCTCCAAGCCACCTTTTCCATTCTTCATCATCTGCAGTGTTGGGATCGTACATATCAGGTGTGATATCTGGGGCTCGGAGCTCAGCCTCCAGCTGCCCAAGAGGAACATCCTTCAGGGGTCTCTTCGATCGGGTTCGGAAGGCAATGAGGCTGTCTTCCAGAGACTGAAAGGTGAGGGAAAAGCACAATGGAATTACAATGTCTCTGCTTTTCTCAGTTTCTCCAGCAGTGGGGCTTTCAGCCCAGCCAAAAAGGTCCAATACCAAAAATATTACCTTCCTGCCACAAAGAATCATTTACTTCGGTAGTCCAAGAAAACTAAACTTTCATTACTCTCACTATTAAACAGTTATTGTTTATAAATGTATAATTGTTCATTTATCTCATGCTAAACTCTTATCTGCTACCAAAGAAGCAACCTCCGCTTGCAATATTCGATTCTTTCACGTATGTTTTACTCTGTTTGCCCTCTTCACTATCTGAAATTAATCTTGAGCAGCAGCACAGGACTGTTTCTTCGTGACTCCTCACCCTTGCACAGTAACACAGATCAGTCATATTTTTCTCATTATTAATATGAAACAGTGGTTCTCTCTACAACCAAGCTTCCTCAAGTGTTAATAGTATAGCTGCCTGCAAAACACAACTAAGCTGACAGGATATCTTTCAAAAGGAAAACTATTTTCATCAGTTATGTAAATGTCACAGCATTACATTTAACAGTCAAAACAACAGCAGAGAGAGACTTATGAGCAGAAAATGTAGTTATAATACAAGAAACTAAAAGTATACATGACTAACAACACTTACTAACAGCTACGTCTATTCTCTCACAGAGCTAGTGTCCTACACACTACGGATATTCAACTTACTATTTAAAGTTACAAAAGGACAGCAGAATGCAGTAAAAGTCATAGCAGAGAACAGCAGAAAGCTACCTCCTTCCTAACAAATCTTACTCAAACTAAACCCACGCTATTATAGCATCCCCCAAAGCAGTACCTGGTAAGAATCCATGCATACTGGGCTTGAAGCCAATTCCTCATCCACTGCGTGCAGCTTCTCCATGAACGTGCTGTCTTTGTTTTGCTTTGGTTTAGGAGGTGGTGGAGGTCCCATGGGAACTACTTCAGCACTGATATGTCTAACAACAGGCGTAGTAACCTTCTCCATCTAATTAAAAAGGCCTTTGCGTTAAAAGGTTTTATTTAGGACATAAATTTCCAAGGACAGAATAAGTCTCTTCTTCTGCTTGCCCAGAGTAGCACAATAGAAATGAGAGAAATGCTATGCAGAAGGAAACATTCTTTATATTACACCCACTTTGATTTTGAGAAAGTACAAATAAATTTACTATTCAAAAGACTTGCAAGAAAGGAGACACTTGGAAGATGTGACTATCAGTCTCAACATTCCTAGAGCTGATAAACTTGAACACTAGTAATTGTGGCACACTCCCAGCCCTCCCAAAAACAAACCCATGGTGAGCAGAATGTGGAAATATCAATACATTACTGCTTTTTATCTGACTCCAGTGTCAGTAGTCAGTTCTCACAGTTGCTTTCTCATTCTTGTCTGCTGATACTCAGCTCTTATCACACTGCACACACTCCTTCTACTGATCTGACAGGGCATACAGTCACCACAAATACCTTTATGCTTTTATCAAAATCACTTTCTCCTCCCAAGCCAAGAACAGAAAGCAATTCTCCTGCACTCCGCTCAAAAATAATCAGAAAAATAATCATTATCTGAAGAAGAGCCGGTTGTTTCCACTGCCAGTGTTTTAAGTACTTGTGTTTATTTTAGACTAAGCTCTTTCTGCAAGGGTTGCACTTCACTGCTTATGCAGGAGCCATTGCAGTGGGACCCTAAAGCCACATAGCACCTGTAATGCGACCACAACTTTAAGCAATAATATGTATTTTTGCTTTTGCATTAATAATTTAGGAATAACAAAAGTTGTTTCTAAAGAAAGCAAAAACTCTCTTGCAAGTTTACCTCGCAGAGTGTCCCTCCCTCTTCATCGGACGATCGCCTTGTCCTAGATCGTTTTGCTCCCCGAGGAGAAGAAGCAGTGCTCTCTACATCGCTTTCCAGTAAGCTCTATAGTGCAAAAGATGCAGAATGCAATCAAACAATCATGCCACAATCAAACATTGCTTCAACTAATATTCCAAAGACTCTTTTTTAGCCAAATGAATAATATAGCATCGAAGAAAGATTACTAAAAGGTCCGGGATGACTTAAAAGTTTTCATGTGTTAAAATAAAGAGAGCGTTCTACTGCCTCAAACATGCAGACAACTCCACGCTGAACAGAACAGCTCTTTGTACAAGTTGCATTTACCTCTTCTGCAGTCTCGTCCTCATCCTCATCATCAGGCTGGTATTCTTCATCAGATGAATCATCTTCCTCAAGAGGAATGTCCACAAACTGAGGAGGCTGTAACAGAACAGAAGAAAGGTGACAACTTTTTACAGGCAAGATAAAGAGTTGTACTCTAATGGTGCACGATCAGATCAAAGATTTCTAACTGAGGAAATACCCCGAAGCTCAGAAAGGCAGGCAACTACTGAAAAAGGCTGAAGAAACCAAAGAAATTACTAAAGTAAGACTGGGAAAGCAAAGTAAGTGGTTTGAAAAGGTGCAAGAACGGGCACAAATGATTGAGCATTTATATGACGGAAACACTGCATCAGCAGACACTACCTCAAAGACATGTTTCTAGTACTTGAATGGCCATTCACTCCTGCTACACTGCTGAACCCCACCTACACCTAGGTAACACATCCTTTGGAGCAGGCAGAGGTCAGGAAAAAAAAAACCTGAGATCCAGGCCATATTTCCAGGCAGTGCTACAGGGTATAAAACAGTCCAGGGAGGAGCACCTCACAGCACGAGGCCCGGACAGTGGCATTTGCTATCAGGAGTTTCATCCAGGTAGAGGCTGCTGCAGTACCAACATGGTAGTTCACTTACCTTCACCTCATTTGCCTTCTTAATTGGAGAAATATTCCACGTTGGAATCACCTAAAGATAGCAAAAACACTTTTAACTGGCTCTGAAGAAGCATGGTGTTGCATAGCTTAGAAAACCTATTAAATCAAATGAGTACTTGAGCTTGAGGCCTTGTTCTCCAAAGTAGCCAAGTAACAACAGACTTCAAACAAAGCCCTTCTAAACTGCCCACGTGATCTCTACAGGCAATAACTTCAGTATAATGGATACTGTCAATTCACTGTATTTTCTACCTCTGACCTGGTTCTCTTCTGCTCATCTAAAACGAATTATTTTTTTACATTGTTTTAGCTTATTCTTTCATTTTAAGAATAAATCACATAAAAGCACACTTTACTCTTCTTTTAGAATACTCAACAATCAAAACCATTCAGGTAGGGGGAGCATGCAACAGGAAAAGCAGATGATGTACTTACCACTCCTTTCTCCACAACTTCCTTCAGTTTGGAACGAGTCATTTTGGGCTCCTGAGAGTTTAAAACAAAACAACAGCAACCCATTCAGCTCTCTTCCTTAACTGCAAACTTTTCCCCAGTAACTCTTTACTACAAGACTTTTCTCTTTTTTTACATTTATTACCTTTTAGACACGATCAGAGTAACATCAAAAATAACTCCTCATAAATCTGTTTCATAATTTACACTCATACACAGACACTACTCACTACATCCAGGTGGCAAATCTGGTAATGAAATATAAATTATGGTACTATGTATTCTACCTGTTCTTTCCATACCACGTCATGGACCAAGAAGACAGACTGGTGAAGGTATCATGCATTTGGACAACTGAAAAACCAAACTGAAAAAGCTTTTAACTTACAAACAAAGGTATATCTTCTGTCTCACTGATGGCTGCTTTCATCATGGCAACCACATGCTCATTTGTGATCACTTCCTACAGGAACACACAAAAAAAAAAGTATTCTTTACATTCTGTTTTTTAAAAAGAAACAGATGAGGTTAAAATAAAACTAGACAGAAACATGATGGAGAAATATTCAGTGCAGAATATACTTTGTAATTATACTATAATAAAAAGAGATTGTTAAATGATCAGACAAGAAAATATAAAGCACAGCAGTGATACAAACATTTGCACTACATTCTCTGTGAATGCTCCACAGAATAAATTTCCAGCAGAAGGAAAGAAAATAGTTGAAACAAAAGCCCACGTCAGTTTCCCTTCCCTCATGTCACATAATCAGTAAAATGTGCTGATCCCAGCCACATGAGAAACGCTGCTATGAAGCTGCAACAGAAAACCTGAATCCTTAAGCACTCACAGGCTTCCAAAATAGTAAGGGTCTAATTCTCTGGAGAAAGTATGTAACAATCTACTCTTTGAAACACTGTGCTACACCATTTCAGAAAACATTGTATATATTTAAAAGAAACAGGACAAGGCAGAAGAGACCCAGTATCTGTGACCACATTTCCTGAATGCCACCAGAAGGTTCCAGGGAAGGTAGGCGACTGTGAGATATTTACAGCCCTCCCACAGTGCCATGTGACAGAGAAAGGCGTTAATTTATGGCACTTGCACAAAATCAGCTGGTGAATCTGCCTGAAAGAATCACGGCAGTCTCCAGTTTGTTTGCCACAGGGATGGCAAAAAGGGAAAAATATCTGAGATTTTTTTTTAAAAAAAAAGCACAGTTTTTGATCCTATGGGAAAATACTATTGCTCTCCAGACCCTCCTCACAGGCTAAACCGAAATCTACCCCTCATACTAGTAGAGAATTAGAGTTTCACTTCACAGCTGTTACAGCACAGATACTCTTCTTGCAGTTCCTTTCTAGCTGGAAGTTGTGTGATGGACTAAAAGGTTGACTGGGGTCATTAACTAAGGGTAATGCATTTCTGTCAGCACCACTAGAATTCCAGCAGGGCTTCATCATGAAACAGTTCACTCAAAACAAGAAACAGCGAGTTCACAGTTTACATCTCCTCATCTGGAACCAGAAGCATGCATTTCAGTTCAATTACTCCTGCTACTGCTACTATAGTACAGTAAAACAGACCCATTTGCCACTGTAAACAAACGTAAGTCAGGGATCAACACCTACTAACAAAGCCAGGTCCAGGTGGCTTACGCATACACCACACAACTCTCTCCTTATAGCTTTTTATAGGAGAGATTAGGACATGGGTGCCCACCGAGGCTTCCTTGTTCATGAAATCGAGTGCTACCATTAGTACTGAAGTCTAGACTGCACTTTCTTAAAAAGCTGGGCACTTCACCGTTCCCTGTCACAGTCCCACCGCACTCACATGCAGGATGTTTCGCACGTTGACAACCGTCAGGTTGTGTTGTTTGGCTCCATCTTCTAAGGTGCGATCAAGGGTATCATCTAGCTTGATGTCACAAGACAAGGATCCCTCCTCTTCTTGGCTTTTCCCTTCTCTTTTCCGTTTGGTTGCCTTCCTCCTCTTCTTCCTTCTCTCAATATCTTCTCCATCTTGCTCCTCTGAAAATTAATAAAAACGGAATCTAAAAATTCAGATACTTCACATCCAGCACATTCTGACAGTATGAGTTTAAAAAAAAAAAGGTACAATTCTACAGATACTGAAGTGGCAGCAGCCTTCCAACAGCTGATAAGGAGATCACTCAAATGGAAATGGCAATGAGAACTAGAAAGTCTTTTGAATAATGGATTCAAATTCTGCAGGATCTGAGTGAGTCACATTAGTCAAGCAAATCAAGGTTATGTATTTGCCACCTCTACTAGACTGCTTTTACAGAATGGTCTCAGCAGCCTTTTTACACCTTTTCCAGAAGGAGGTGTTTTAAGTATGCCAGCAAGATTAAAACAGTTGCAAAACTCCAGACACCATAGAGCAACAGCAGATCACAGCTTCCGGGACTTGAAGTGTTTCCCAAGCGGCGCTGTTTTGCTGACTCAGGGAAACGTAAGAATCATGGCTTCCTCTGAAGGAAAGCAGTGTTTTTAGTCACCAAAAATCGCAGCGTAGATTTATTTAGCCACTGATTTACGGAGCACAGGATGAAAACTTCAAAAAAGGTTACACCTAAACAGTTCCTGCCGTGGTGTACACAACTGCAGAGTTCTGCATCTACCATATCAAGTCACGGGTCTGCTCCTTGCACAAAGCTTACCCAACAGAATAACCAGCCCCAAATCCTCATTTGCCTCATCAGTCTGCTGGGGCCACTCACCAGCTCTGGTGTTCTTCAGTGGCTTCATCACGGTAGGATTTCTAACAGCCAGCTGGGAAGAACTTCTCACTGGAGACTCCTGCACTGCAGCTTGGTTTTCAGTCAGATACGGATCTCTCTGTGAATTCACTTCCACCTCTGTATACAGCTTAGGCGCTTTCCCTGTAAACAGTATACACTAAGTTGTAGTCAGACATGCCACAGGGACACAGAGGAGCAAGGCTACAAGGTTGCAATTACAAAAGCTTATGGTGGCCCATTCAAATCTGTTAAATCAACTGCACAAGTCTAACCCAGCCCGTGAAAGTGACCCAGATACAGTGAACACCGCAGCAGCAGTCCCATCCCGCTGGAAACAAACCCAGGCAGAGACCCCCACCTCCACCTATTTCAGTCTTGCTCCCTCCACTATCAGTTTTGCCCAGCTACACTCAAAACCGTTCCTGTCTGTCCTGGTTTCATGGGATAAAATTTATAGACTCAAGTTTCTGTTAGAGTTTTCTTTCAGTTTGTGGCCAGCCAGAGGGATCAGGGCCATGAGCAGTTAAATCCAGGGCAGCTGCCCCAGGCTGGCGAACAGGTGTGTTCTGTATCATTAACATCAAGTTCACTACAAAAGGCAAAGCTTGCTGGGGAGGAGCAGGGTTCTTTTTGCTCTCCTCTCTTCCTCATTCCCAACACTTGCTGTTCCTGGAGCAGCTTGCCAGTGCTCTATAGATAAGTATAATTTTGTGTGTTTTGTGTTGTCACTGATATTGGTTTCTTTATTTTATTAAATCTGTTTAACTTCAAACACACGAGTCTCCCTCCTTTTCCCAATTCCCTTCCTCAGTCGGGGAAGGGACATTGGGTGAGAGAAAAACTGTTTACTGTTTAGTCCCGGGTGTGGACTAAACAAAGACACTGTCAAATGATCCAATTGCCAAAAACTGATGATTTGTTGAAAACGTGGTTGTACTCCCTGTTGTATAAACACAACTGCAACAACAGAAATCAACAGGGAGGGGCAGGCACTCCTTCACCCAGACAGGTTATTCGCAGCTACAACAGCATGGTTGGCTGCAACCTTAGGACAGTTGATTGCAACCTTAGGATGCAGTTTCACAGCCACCTTGGGCCAAGTCAAAACCACTCGACTGCTGACAGGGGTGGCTACGTACCCTTCCCACTCCTGCTCTGTGCACTCCTAGAAAACAACTGTGAACCGATCCCTGTTCCACTCCCCTTTCTCCTGATACAAAATCAGCCTTCAGTCAAATCAGTGACCTAATCACAGCAGCATGAGAACCAGAGACAGCACTTTTCACCAGGAAACGAGGAAGCACTGTCCCTTTTTGCTGCAGCCTGTAGTTAGATGGGCTTACAATGATTGTTAAAAAACATCTTAAGCCAGGATGAAAACACACTGTCACCCAATAAAACCAGCTCCAGTTGCTGCTCTGGGCTGGCACAGCTTTTTGTGTAGCTGTGTAGATCAGATCAAGGAGTTGATCCAGGTGGGAGAGGGAAAAACAACAGCACCCCCACACTTCCCACGCTTTTTTTTTTTGCCAGATCAATTCTCCAATCTCATTGACTCAGAGAGAAAGATGTATGCCAGGAAAAGGAGAAAAAGGACAGGCAATTTGGGGAAAGAGAGAACAATCACTTATTTCCATAGACTTAAAGATGACTGGAGCTACAAAATGAGCATCAGTGATGGTGAATACCTCTCCTCTCCCTCACAAGCTTGTACATCACATTTTCACTTAGGGAACCTCAGAGCAAGCCAAGTTCACCCAGGCTTTTTACACAAACTTCCAAAATACTCACGTTCCACAACAAATTTTGATATTAACACAAGTTGTACTTGCATCGGATCACAGTAGAGCCCCACACAAGTGCCCCTCTCGATTACTTTTCCGACTGCTTGAAAGAATTACCTTCCGAGAATGAAAGCAAATGTGGACAAAAAACTCTGAAAACCAGTATTTTTGGAAGGAGCAGCTTGTGCTTTCGCCAGTCTCACACCTCACTAGCCAAATATTTGTTTCTAAAAACTAAACACAAGGTGACTGTTTCAAATCAAAGCCTGGATTTACAAAGACTTGTCTAAAGATTAGCTGAAAGGAACGTACCCTGCACCATACAGAAGCTGTGAAATATGAATTTTCACAGTCTGTGAAAGTGACTGATCGCTATTACAGGCCATAAAAGATTAAATGTAGGGGCAAGACTGGGAAAATGTGTGCAAGTTTGTAACACTGTGTATTTTAGGTTGGAAATTTAAAAAAAAACCAACTTCAGAAGCACTCAGTGTTCAGCAGTGCTAGAGGCAAGCGGCTTAAGCTCTCCAAGAGTTTTCTAATGTTTTAAAGGAAGAAAATGTCCAAACTTTGAAAATGGGACGCCTGCTAACCTGTAACACCTCAGAAAAAAGAAAAACCACCACAAAAACTAAGCAGCCAAAGGAGAAGCTTTATATAAACACGCCTCCCTCAGCTGAGCCCGGTGAGGAGCAGAGCTCACCAAGGCGACACCGGCAGCAGAGAGGGGCTGGGGGGGCAGCCGGGGTACTGGCGTGTGGAGAACCACCCAACACCCCCTAACACACACACCGCGACGGGCAGCGCACGCCTTTACCTTCCGCCACCGCTTCGGGACTCCCGAGGCCCTCGGGGAGCTGGGCGCCAGCGCAGGCCTCCTTCGTGCCCGCCGCCTCCTGCCCGCACCCCGGGGCCGCCCTCACGGGGAGCCTCTTCCCGCCCTTCACCGAGGCCTCCCCGGGGCCCCTCCACACGCTCGGGCCGGAGGAGGGCGATCCGCAGGCTCGGGCCACCGGCGAGAGTTTGGCGGAGGAGCCGCCATCGGCAGCGCCCGCCGAGGAGGATCCGCCGGCGCCGGGCAGCTCGCCGTCCTCCCCGGCGCCGCCGCGCTCCCGCGGGCTCTGCGGCCCCGCCGCCGCCGCCGCTCTCCTTTTCTTGCAGGGCAGCATCTTCAGCGAGAGCGACATCCCGGCGCCCACCTGGAAGACAGGAAAGCGGCTGGCCGCGGGGCACCGCCGCCCGGGCCCGGGCCCCGCCGCCCCGTCCCGCTCCCTCCACAGGAAGCGGAAGCGCCGCGGGGCCCTCCCGCCACGCAGGCGCCGCGCCGCCATGTTGGCCGCGCGCGGGGCGAGGAGCCGCCGCCATGTTGGAGGGGTGCGGGGGGAGTGTCCCGCCGTGACGAGGCGGGGCAGCGGGGGCGAGCGCGGCCGCCGCCATCTCTGCTGGGCGACGGCGCCAGGCGCGGCGCCCGCTGCCCAGCTCCGGTGTCCCCCCACTCCCCGCCGCCTCAGAGGGTCTTCCTGTGCGGGAGGGAGGGCCTGCCCGGTACTGCTGCCCGCACTCCCCGACGGAGCCCATCGGCCCCGGTGCCGTCCCCTCACGGCGGGAACGGGGTTATCGGCCCCGCGAGCCCACGCACACGCTCTGCTGCCACCCGGTTCGTGGCCCGGGAGGCGCGGCCGGAGCCCCGACACTTGCCGAGTCACCGCCGGGCGGCTGCGGGGCGGGGCGGGGCCGGCCGCCGCGGGTGGGGGAGGCGGGCCGGGCCGCCGGGCGGGGCCGGGCGGGGCCTGCGCCGCATCGGGACCAGTCGGCAGCTCCTGCATCCCGGGCTGCGAGCATCCTCCGGGCGGGGGCCGGTACCGCGGCGCCTCCGCACCGGGCTCCGCAATCCCGGTTGCCCCGGCCTAAGCTGGGCCATGGCGGAGATCACCAGTGTCCATCCCGGCTTCGGTGAGTGGGGCCGGGCCGCGCGGAGGGCCCCTTCCTCCGCCCCGGGAGCGCCCAGGCGAGGCCCCGCGCGGCGCCATCGGCCCCGTTCGCTGCGCGGAGACGAGCCGCGACGGCACCGTCCCCCTCCGCCCCCGCGGGCCGGTCGTCGTTCCCCGGCGGCAGCCAACACCCACCGCCGGTAGCTGGGGCGGTGCCAGCGCTCGCCGCGGGAGAGGGGCCGCGGCCCGGCCGTCGGCAGCGGAGCCCGGGCCCGCGGGGAGCAGGTGCGCGGCCGGGCCCGGCGGCCCCCGCCGCATGACGTGATGTCTGTGCCGGGCCGCGCCGCGCCCCGGCCTTTGTTCGCGCCTCCCCGGGGGCTGAGGCGGCTGCGGCACCGGCACCGGCGGCCCGACAAGGCGGGGCCTGCCGAGGCGGCCTGGAGGCCGGCAGACGGGCTCTGCGGGCGGCGGCGGTGCGGGCCTCCGGGCCTGGGGAGCGGGGCGGGGGCGTCACGCCGCCCACGGACCGGCGGGGCGGGGGGTACAACCGGGCCGGGCCGGAGTGCTGGGCGGGCCCCGGTGGAGCCGGGAGCCGGCCCCGGGACTGTCGGTAGCGCCTGGGTGGTGATGGAGAAGGTACAAACCCTGCTAAATCATGGGAGGCGAGGAGGCCCGGAGCCAGGCCGGTGCGGCCGCGGTCCAGCCTGGGCACGGACGTGGCGCGGCTCCCTGGGGCGCCGCTGGAATAACTCCGCCGAGTTGGTACTCGCTAATTTTTAAGATGCTTTTTTTCTTGTAGCCCGGTGGGTGACAAGGGCTGGTACCGCAGCGTTGGGTGTCTGTGTCGGTTGGGTTTCTCCAGTCCTGAAGATTCAAACTGCTGCTTCTTTCTGTCCTCCAGCAATTGACTGACCTTCCCCTCAGACCATAAGGCCCCGTAGTTAAAGCACAATTACTACATTTCCTTTAAATTTAATAATTCTCCATACTATATCATTTATCTAATGTAAAATGTATCTACTTTCCTTTTACATTCTCTGTCTCCTGGAATCCGGGAGCCACGTGCTCTCATAATTTAACCATTAGCCACCATTAGCCATTAGGGTATAATTAGCAAACATCAGTTTTAAAAGGAAGTTTTCAATGATTTTTCATTAGTTGAAAAATAATTCCATATCCCAAAAAGTTGGTTTTGTTTCAGTTAAATCCTAGCATCACAACAGAACAAAGATCTCTTCTGCAAAGTTTGGATAAAAAAGCGTGGTTCTGCTTTTTGAGAGAGGAGACAGGCTGCGGTGCCATTTAAAATGGACATTGGGCATAGTTGAAGTGCTTTGAAAGTTGCAAAAGCTTGACTAAAATTGGTTTTAGGCAGCTTTACGTTTTCAACCGTAAGGAATTATGGAGACAGGATTAATGAGTGTATGGACTGATTACATAAGGAGGAGTCTTCAGCCAGGAAAAGAGGGGTGTCAAGAGCAGCACAGAGTAGGGAACCATCGCTCCCCGTTTCCTCTAAGGCAAGAACAGGCATCAAGTGAAATGAGGTTGGCGCAGGCTCAAAATAAAAGCCCTTGTTTCCTCATGCCACGTAATTAAGCTGAAGAACTCTTTGCTACAGAAAATTATGGGAGCCAAATTTCAGAGTTAAGATAATTTGATGGAAGAAAGATGACAAAGACTTATTTGATGCTTTCTAGTGTGACTGCTGGTTTCTTCTTCTAAAATTATCCATCAGATCTGCAGGAAATGAAGGTGCAAGAGCTGATTCTATGAAGACACAATAGAAACAAACCATATGCACACAAAAAAGAGATCAGAATAAGAAAGGAGTTTCAGCATTTGTGCTTTTTTGCACATCCACTGAAGCTTTTAATATCTGTATATGGCTGAGTTGTATTCAGATGAGCTATTAAAGGCCACTTGCGCCATTTAAATAATAATAAATTTGGTTTTTTGGGGGTGTTTTGTTAATATTATGAATTCTTCTGGCTTTAGTTAATTCAGTCCAAGGCTATACTTGCAGTGGGGCCTGAGACAGATTTATCTGTCTACTCAGTCCCCATTGCAAAAGACTTCCAGTTTCAGTCTGGGAAGGCTTCGGTCTAACCAAAAGTGATTTTGCTATTTTTGCACAAAGGAGATGTATTCTCTTGAAAATCACAGTTTTCCCTGAGCCTGGCAGATATTCAGATTATAGTCTGGCAGTCTTGTCTTCTTGCCTGTTAACCTCAATAAATAGTAATATGGAAAGAACAGGGAAAATATGAAATCAAGGTGCTCTCTATAGCATCAAGTATGAGGTTGGGAGATTGTTTTCTCCTGTTATGGTACAGAATGAAGACAGGAAAATCAGACGAGCTTACGTTTTTTAGTAGCTGTTCCATTTAGCTATTGCCATGATTGTCATGACAATGATTTTTGGTTTTCCCTTTTACTATGGAAGCAGTTTGTACCATTTGTAAAGAAAAAGACCTAGGGCTAGAGGGCTTTATGTTTGCTTGCTTCCATTAAAAAAAAAATTGCTTTAATGATGATTAAACCAGTAACACAATAATAAGTTATAAAAAGAGCCTGGTTCTACCTTCCCTATAACCTCCCACCAAGAAATTGAAGACAGCAAAAATATCTCTCCCTTTTCCTTTCCTTTTGAGACTGAACAAACCCCGCTCTTTTGGTCTCTCCTCATTTTCTATCTGTTTTCCATTCTCCATTCACTCCAACTTTTTAATCATCTTGGTGGCCCTTGACTGGAATTGCTGGAGGGAGTCAATATAATGTACCGGGGAGCTCAACGCTACTGGTTTCATTCTGTGTCTTGGTAATACTTCTCAAAAGTCAACCGTTATAAATAGAAAATAACTAGTGTGGTTGCTAAAAATGAACGCAATGCTTTTTCATTCTGGCTTGTCATTGCTGAAGGACATAGTACTGTTCTTCAACAACAGCATCCTGGCTTGTGTCAGCACTAGTGTGGCCAGCAGGACTAGGGCAGGGATCATCCCCCTGGACTCGGCACTGGTGAGGCCGCACCTCGAATCCTGGGGTCAGTTTTGGGCCCCTCACGACAAGAAAGACCTTGAGGTGCTGGAGCGAGTCCAGAGAAGGGCAATAAAGCTGGTGAAGAGTCTGGAGCACAAGTGTGATGGGGAGCGGCTGAGGGACCTGGGGGGGTTTAGCCTGGAGAAAAGGAGGCTGAGGGGAGACCTTCTCGCTCTCTACAACTGCCTGAAAGGAGGGGGTGGGGAGGGGGGGGTCGGTCTCTTCTGCCAGGTAACAAGTGATAGGACGAGAGGAAATAGCCTGAAGTTGCCCCAGGAGAGGTTTAGGTTGGAGATCAGGAACAATTTCTTCCCCAAAAGGGCTGTCAAGCCCTGGCACAGGCTGCCCAGGGCAGTGGTGGAGTCCCCATCCCTGGGGGGATTTAAAAGCCGTGTAGATGTGGTGCTGAGGGACATGGGTTAGTGGTGGCCTTGGCAGTGCTGGGTTAACGGTTGGACTTGGTGGTCTTCAAGGTCTTTTCCAACCAAAACAATTCTGTCATTCCATAGTTGACATAAGCTCTAGAAAATATCAAATAATCCCTAAATCCAAATACTGGATTTTCTGTCCATTTGTTTTGGACATGACATTGGATTTCCACATGACATCTTGTGTATACCGTTGGCCCCACACCTGCCGTGAGGGGCTAAGACAAAACAATCAACCATTTGAGGCCAAAGTGATTTTTAAAAAAAATTGTTAATAAAGGATAACTCCAGATTCGGTGTTATGGCCATATTTATGACTTCCTTCCTGTTTTTAAAATCGAATTGTGTAATGTTTCTGAACAGGGCATTAAAAAAAAAAAAATGCTTCCTGTAAATCCTGAAAATCAAGAAACCATATTCCTGTGGAGGTGCTGGTAATGTGGGAGCTTGATTTGGCAACATAAGGCAATCAACTGTTTGAAATTCTTAGCACATGAAACACAGGTCAGGCATGCCTTAGGAGTGCAAAATGTTTCCCATGTGGGAAAAGATAAATTAAAGCAAGTAATTTTTTATTCTGGGGAAGCTTTGATACCAAGATCATTGAATTAAGAAGAACACGATAGTACCGTATAGATCTCCATGCAGCCGTGCTTGGCCCCGGCGGGGCATGGCCATCACAAAGGTACGAGCTCGTTCCTCACTGCCTTGTCTCTCCGCAGATGTCTCTCCAGTTGTGGCAGGCCTCATCGGTGCTACCGTCCTTGTGGTTTCTGTCTCAGTAACAGTTTTTGTGTGGACATGCTGTCACCAGCAAGCAGAAAAGAAGCACAAAACCCCACCGTATAAATTCATTCACATGTTGAAAGGCATCAGTATCTATCCGGAGACCTTGAGTAACAAGAAGAAAATCAACCGAATCCGGAGAGACAAGAATGGCACTCCTAAGGAGACTGGAAGGGGAAACCTCTTGGTGGATGCTGCTGAATCTGGTTTAATAAGCTCCGACAAGGCTCCAGATGGCCCAAGTGCAGCCCCCCACGTCGACCAGCTCCCAATAAAAGTAGATTATGGAGATGAACTAAGTCCAGATCAAAGCCTCACTCCAGCAGGAAGTAAAACCTCCTCCCCATCTTCTCCAGGGGATGACGTCATGTTGGGTGAACTGACTTTCTCAGTGGACTACAACTTCCCTAAAAAAGCGCTGGTAGTTACCATCCAGGAGGCTCACGGCCTGCCAGTGATGGATGAGCACACTCAGAGCTCTGACCCTTACATCAAGATGACAATTCTTCCAGATAAAAGGCATCGAGTGAAGACTCGTGTACTTCGCAAGACGCTAGACCCGGTCTTTGATGAAACCTTCACCTTCTATGGGATCCCATACAGCCAGCTCCAGGATTTGGTGCTTCACTTCCTCGTGTTGAGTTTCGATCGCTTTTCTCGAGATGACGTTATCGGAGAGGTCATGGTGCCCCTTGCAGGGGTGGATCCAAGCACTGGAAAGGTTCAGCTGACCAGGGAGATCCTCAAAAGGAACATACAAGTAAGTCGCTTCATGTAGTGTGACACAAGACTCCTTGCATTGTATTTGATCCCGGTGCTTTTGATCTGGGAGCCTCCATGTTCTAATAAGTAGGAATATTAAAAATCCTGAGACATGAAACCCATTTTTCCACAGATACATATTATTGGTATTATACGGCTGTGCTCTTTCAGTTAGGCAGTTCTCTGCTCTGTGGTTATGGTGATTTGATACGGCACGGTCACTATTTAGGCACAGAAATGATGAATGTTGTAACTGATGATGCCAAGAAAAAAGGCAAAGTCCCCATCTCTAAGTAACAGAGCTGATGTGATCTCTGTTAGATCACTTAGAGAGGGAAGTTTGTCTGGTCTGACCATTTTAGACGCCTATTCTTGTAATTATCTACATGTGAATTGTTACTGTAAGCTGTAAGTGGGAATCCATCAACGCAGCAGAGTCTGAGGTGATTCCTCTTGTCCTGGAGCAGATGGCTAAATCAGCTCAGATGAATCCCACCCTAGATAACTCTGTTTTTTCTCACTTGAGAACAAAGTGTGTCTCAGATGGTTTTGTCAAATTTAGACATCTAAAATTCAGGTGAAATGAATCCCACTCTCAGTGTCTAGTGCTGTAAACCAGAAAGATGAGCAATCCGTATGAGATATTAAGGCTTTCATTGGGGAAGATGTCTTCTGTCCTCAGAAAATACACTATGCTCAGGTAGGAGGATGAGGTGGTACTTAAGAGTTTTATTTTATTGCTTAGTTTATTTTTGCTACCCATCCTTCAGGTTCAATAGAAAAAGGCATTTGGGCTCACTTATTGCCTTAAGGTATTGGAAATTGTTGCTGGGCTCTATAAAATACTTCATTACGTCCTAGAGTGGCAGTTTTTTTACTTGAAAAGTTTTTTCTACTATATGGGACATTGAACTTTTTTTTTTTTTAAAGTTATTTAAAGGAGACTCTATGTCAGTGATGCAAAACAAACCAAAAGAATCCCAACAAAACCAGAGTTCTGGTAATTATTTTGCTTTTCTTAGGTTCTTGGGATGCTTTACATTATGATAAAACAAGTGGCTGGTTTAGGTTCTTTTAATAGTGCTCTTTTCAGTGTGTTGACTGTATCACTTGGAAGTAATAGATGAAAAATAGAGGAAAAAGGACACGCTAGATTTAATCAAGGATGCAAATTATTTAGCATTTATTAGTAATCAAAAAGAGATTTATCTTGGTCTCAGGTGTGCATTCTTGAAACTCTGTGTAGTTCCACAGTGTCAAAACAGCCATTACTGAACAAAGTTTTCAATGTCAGGAAGGTTCAAAATCTGGAATACAGAATTGCATTTCAACCCCCGTAAATTATTGCGTGGATCCAAGCCAGTGAAGGTGTACATCCCATCCTCATGAACATTCCCAATAATTTCTAACAGACAATCTAAGAATGCAAATTATTTTGAAGTAACTGCCTTAAAGTACTTCAGACCAAAAGAACCCCAAAACTCTAACAACATACACCCCTCTGCCCCCCCAGTACTCTCTCTGGCTGTTGTATTCTGGTATCCAAGGAGCCAAAGTTCTGAATATTTCCCTTCTGGGGCCAGGAACTTGCTCATGTATTTACTCTCCTTCCAAAATTTCACATGAGCAGCAATAGCCTTCATTCCTTGCGTTTGGAAAACTTGTCTTAAACACACAGGAACTGCTCAAAGAAAAAGAAAGCACCAAAATTATAATGAACATTTTCTGTGTTTAAGTTTACACGCACCATTTTTTCCCACTCGGCTGAATAACAGCAGTTGAAAGAACAGCGTCACCTCTTGGGTGATCGCCAGAGCATTTAGTGTGACATTCACCAGTTTGAAATGAGAAAAATTCCTTCATTTGGGCCCCCCCCGACACCCTTTGCTCTGCTGGGTTAACAGTACCAGACACCGATGGGGGCAGGAGGAGGGCAAAGTACCAAGAGTCAAACCCTCAGCAGGCAGCTACTCGAGTTGTTGCAATAGCTCTGCTGTCGGTGTGTTACTGACACCGCACCGTTTCATACCCATTGCTAATACTGTTTGCCTCGATAGCAAATGAACTTCATCTAAATTAGTGCCATCTCAATGAAAGTTAATGAACACCATCTGGAAACCAAAACTAATTATCTTAATATTATGTTACTCTTCGAAAGGATATACAGCAAGTTTAACTGAGTAGATCTGGTTTTATCTTCTTTCAGCCTGTACCTTTGCAGACTAAACTGGTGGTGAAACTGTCAAAGCACACCTAAAGAACTTGAGGTGCTCGGCCATCGAAGCTCCACCAAAAGTCCATGAAACTTAAGCTCCTAAAACCCACAGATGCCTCTGGTAGCAGACCTCAAAAGGCAGCCACAGCCACTGCTTCTCTCAGAAGTTGCCCACGAGGTTTGCCCTCATGGAAACACAGAAATCAAGGGGAGAGACTGTGGTGATGCTTACTGTGCTCCACAGGTGTAGGGTGAACAGCACAGGACGATTTATCTTATGCCACTCGCTCCTTCTTCCAGAGGCTCCATCTGCCTGAGGCACTTCAAACGACCTCCATGTAATTTTCCAACTTTTTAGGCATTTAGCACAGGGAAAGGCAATTCTGGTGACCTCCAACATTTGCCCCATTTATAAGACCATCTTGTCCTAATAAGTTCTTTCTGTTTCTTTTTTTCACAGAAATGCATTAGCAGGGGGGAGCTGCAAGTCTCCCTGTCTTACCAGCCTGTGGCGCAGAGAATGACCGTCGTGGTGCTGAAAGCCAGACATTTGCCAAAGATGGATATCACTGGCCTCTCAGGTAGAAGCTATTTTCTCCAGCTCTAAATGTGTAGAAAAAAAAAATCACCAAGTTCACTTTCAGATCTTTTCACCCGTCTTATCTGAAGATTTTCTTTGTTTGCACACTTTTTCCTCAAACTCTTTCTGAGGGCCATGGATCACTCCGAGTGATCCATCACTCACCAACAGATGGTCATACAACCGAGACCAAACCCTTCCCGCTGCGAGACCAACAGTTGCATCTTTCTGGCGTCATCTGGTTTGTTTATGAGGACAATATTTCCCAAATTCAGCAGATCTCCATGTCGCTTTTGGCCAGACTCTGCAGGCTTTGTGCCTCCAAGCTGCTGTCGTTCATCATTGCCCTTAGCAGCATTTTTTCCACGGCACGACTGCTGCTTGCTGCCTCTACCTCAAACCCTAGAAGAGGAGGGTGAAAGAGCGCAAGCGTAAAAAAGAGGAGGGATAGACTCAGAATAGAGAGGAATAAATTCGTATAACATTAGAAACAATTCTGTTTGTTTTTTCTTTTTTGTTGTTTTCGCTGGTTTTGTTCTGCTATTTGAAGCGAAGAGCAGCTGTTCTGGCTTTCCTATTTCGCAGGCACAGATTACACAGAATCACAGAATGTCAGGGATTGGAGAGGACCTCGAAAGATCATCCAGTCCAATCCCCCTGCCGGAGCAGGATTACCTAGATCATATCACACAGGAACGCATCCAGGCGGGTTTTGAATGTCTCCAGAGAAGGAGACTCCACAACCTCTCTGGGCAGCCTGTTCCAGTGTTCAGTCACCCTCACTGTAAAGAAGTATTTCCTCATATTTATCTGGAACCTCCTGTGTTCCAGCTTGCACCCATTGCCCCTTGTCCTGTCAATGGATATCACTGAGAAGAGCCTGGCTCCATCCTCATGACACTTGCCCTTTACATATTTATAAACATTAATGAGGTCACCCCTCAGTCTCCTGTTCTCCAAGCTAAAGAGACCCAGCTCCCTCAGCCTCTCCTCAGAAGGGAGATGTTCCACCCCCTTAATCATCTTCGTGGCTTTGCGCTGGTCTCTCTCTAGCACTTCCCTGTCCTTCTTGAACTGAGGGGCCCAGAACTGGACACAATATTCCAGATGCGGCCTCACCAGGGCAGAGTAGAGGGGGAGGAGAACCTCTCTTGACCTGCTAACCACCCCCCTTCTAATACACCCCAGGATGCCATTGGCCTTTCAGACTCCTGAATCCCCTTAGCCAAGTTTCCTTCAGGATTGTGGGAAAATGGTTGGAATCAACTTGAGATTCAATAATAGCCTGACTGATAGCAAATTTATTCCTGGTTTTGCAGTTTTCTCCTGTACACCTCAGAAAGAATGTGGACTAGGCTTAATTCTCTATTGTAGGCCTTAAATTTTACTCTTTCTTAATTAAAAAAAAAAAAGTCTTTCCATGTGCGGTCTCCAATTAGAGGATAAATTTTTCAGGAACTGTTCTTCTACCTGCTGAATCTTGCAAGGCTAACATAATTTCTTTATATGATCTTTATATTATGCATAAGCTCATCATTTCAGTTGGATAAAAAAAGTGAAAATTAGCCGGCGTCAGCTGGGCAAGTGACATCCAGCTTCAAAACTTGTGTTATGTGAAAAAAAAAAAGCACTGGCATCTTAATTTTAATCCCAAACAAGCATCCGTATGAAGAGCGAGCTGATAAAATAACACTGATAAATAATGACTGACTGATAAGTAATAACAAGCCGATAAAATAAAAGACTGATAAAATAACAAAGTGAGGCTGATGGAAAAATGAAGGCTTGGTTTTAAACTTTCTTTTTCAGTACCTTCCACTATAAAAGTTTTCCATCTGCAAATTATTAAAACTGTTTTAATGCTTTGTTGTGCTATTTCCTGAAAGAGGGTAAAAATATATCATGTTATAGATGACAGTGAAAAGTGAAAGTTTTGGCCAGTCAGGCACTGACCTTACCACCTGTTTGGTATTTTTAGGATTAATTACAGCAGTTTATATGTGACTTGCTCCCCCCCAATTCCGAAACTCAGAAAGAACTTGCACTGCTAACATCAGCTGGTTGCTTTGCAATGAGAAAATATGCCAACAATGCCCCCCCCTCCTGGGGGAGCTGGAGTGAGCAGCCTCGAGTCATCATTTACTTGAGCTGGCTCAAGTTCAGCAAGCTAAACCCTGTCCATTACTTCCAGGAGCGTTACTGGGCTGTGTTATTAGTCTATTTCTCTCTCTCTTCTCCAGCAGATCCGTATGTTAAGGTGAATGTTTATTACGGAAGAAAGCGCATAGCAAAGAAGAAGACTCACGTGAAGAAGTGCACTTTGAATCCTGTCTTCAACGAATCCTTCATTTACGATATCCCCGTCGATCTCCTTCCTGACATCAGCATTGAATTTCTAGTTATCGATTTCGACCGTACCACGAAAAACGAAGTGGTGGGACGGCTGATTCTGGGAGCGCACAGTATCACCGCAGGTGGTGTGGAACACTGGCGAGAGGTGTGTGAGAATCCTAGAAAGCCAGTTGCCAAATGGCACAGCCTGAGCGAATACTAGCAGAGGTTGCGGCAGTGACAGCCGACTCGTAGAACAGACTTAAACCTTGTTTTAGCTGTAGAACTAAACTTTCGTAAGAAGCAGCAGCTCATTGGTTCTCTAGTGATGTGATTTTGCAGGGCACTAAAATTCTAAAGAGCATTAAATGAAAAAAAAAAAAAGATACCACGACTATATATAACAGTGTAATCACGCTATTGCATGCCTAATACAAACTGAAATTAGTATAACTACCAATATCAAGTTGCAGGTTTTAATACAATTATCTGTCACTATGGAAGTTGTGTTTGTGCCGAACTGTCTTTGCTGGTATTCACCACGATTGGCCTGTCTTTATTAGGCTTCTCCCAAAGTTTCTGAATTCTGCTGTTTAACCTCTAGTTTCTTGTTAGTTTGCCTGCCCATCGGTTCTTGCAGTTCTGTTCTTTGCTGCTCTGGAAGTACGAACCACGTTTCCAGAGAAAGGTGGTTTAGAATTCTGCACTATTAGCGCAAAAGGAAAATACAGGGGAAATGGCACTTTCCTTCAGAGAAGAAATAATTGTCTTGTCAGGTACTGAAATACTTGCCGTTGCGATGTACTTATTGTGGAGCCGTAAGGGCACATCAAAGATTGGCATCTAAAATTCAAACGCCAACAAACTGACGGTGTTGCTTATGCCACACGGAAGTTAGCACAGGCATGATCTCACAGACTCTCAGAATTGGGGAAACTCCGCTCTATTTTGGTTTATTTACCCTCGTCTGTGCATGAAGGGCCCAAGAAAAAACCAAAAACTGACGTGTCATTGATTGGTAAGGAAAATCTTCCTGATATTTTTAAACATTAAATGTGAAATTCCTCATGATGGATAAGTTCTGTTAATGGCGTAACATGCCTGCCATAGGAAAATATCTTGGGGGAAGAGGCTTTAAGTGAAAAAATTACAAAGCTTCCCTTCGTTCATACTTGAGTGAATTTGCATTCTGTATGATCTTGGTGTTACCTAAGAGCCAGCTCTCAAGAAAGGAGTAAAGAGGGCAAAGCCTGTCACTACAAAATGTGCCGGACTCTTTGAGAAGTTAATTTGCAGAGTTTCAAGGCACCTTGAGTTAGTTCTTAGATTGTGAACGACTTCTGAGACGTAGGATGTGCTGACCACCACCTCTCAAGTGTAAGAACGTTACTTGATGAGTGTGACCTGTAGCACTTTGGGCTATTGACCCTGAATCGTCAGTAGTTTTGAGCAGAAGTTCATAAAGTTCCACAACTGGAAGTTTGGAAGTAGCTGCATTGGATCTCGTGGTGACCACATGAGCCTCTGAACTGGTTTTGTACAAGACAGCGACATCCTGGCGAGTAACTCCATTTGGCTTCTTATTACATTCAAGCCAGGAAAGATATAAGGATGATAATTGGCAGCAAATAATTGATTGTAAACAGTGTTGGTAAACTGAGCGGAAATAGTTACAACAGGCTGTAGAAATTAAAATTGTTTCTGAACTCTCCAATGGAAACCTGAAGCAGGAGTGAGCTTGCAAAGAGGCAGGTAGAAGACCGCAAATTTTCAGTCAACGTTTCGTGGCTTCCAGGCAGCCAGTCTGTTCTGTGCCCTGTGGAGTGTAAATAATGTATTATAATTACAAAGTTTTAAGATCATTTAACTACTTATGGGACTTGACTCCTGAATTTTAGAGTCCTGTTGGAAAAATGATCCTTTCCACCTTCGTACTAATGAAAGTAGAATTGAGCAGGTCTTACTCTGTTTCCTCTCCAGCCATCATGTAGAGCAAGAGCTGCTGAGAGGGCTCTTTGTGCGAAGGGTCAGCACTTTGTTAGTTGGCAATACTTCGGCATCTCTTCCTAAGAAATTATTTTTGGAAAGCTGAATTTTCTCACTCATAGCTGGTTACTCATTGAAACTTCCTTCCAGGCAGAGTGTCTTTTTAGCAACAGAAGTCGCGTTGAAGCTGAAGCTCTCTATTTCTCAGCCTTGTGTGGCAGACAGAAGCGTGGACTTTGTTCGTGCTTTATTGATCCTGATTACGAGGATTTCTGCCTGAGGTAACGGCAGATTTTATCCTTGTCTTAAATGCTTTCTAGCTCGTGCTCTATTAGTGGCTCCCAGCCACAAACCAGAGAACGAGTTCTCCCTTGGAAATTGCTGTAGATCTATTTCAATCCTAGTTTTTGCACTAAGCAATTGTATTGCTGAAGTTTAGCAACTGTCACAACTTTTCCTCGGAACATGCTTTCCAACACCGCTCCAAACCCAGTCCCGTCTGACTGGGACCTTCTAACAGCAACAACAAAGTTCCCTCTTTTTCCCTTCGGTGTGTAAAGCATGCTTAAGCCTAGGTGATCTCCTTAAGATTCCTTTAGTTGAAAAGGAAAGATGAACTTCTTGTCAAGGAAACATGCTCAGGGTAAATAGACTTAGGCTATCGGGCAGATAGGAGTAGCTCCAACACTCTTCTGGAATAATAGGAAACTGAAGATGTGCAGATATATATTTTTTAAAACGTAAAATAGACAGTAAGTGACGGCGGACTCACTGTAAAATCTCCCAGGTGTGGTTATTCTTTACCTTGTGTCTTCTATTGTAAAATTAACTTGGACAGTTACAACTTTGTGTGGAAAAAAAAAGAAAAAAAAGGCAAAAAGCCTAACTCAACATGTGTGAAACTGCATAATGCTATAAGCTAATCTACATTATGTAATGCTATCTTGTATGTTGAATTTGTTAACGCACATTGAGAGTGCAAATAAAAACTAAATCACTTTAGCTGCTGACTGTGCCATGTTTGACCGTAGGCAACGCATACATGACTATACTGAATACTGTAAGATTTTATTCCTAAAAACCTGCATTTCTGCTCTGACAGTTCCCAGGAAAAGCACACACAAAATAAATCTCAAAGAAACAAAGAAACATGACAGAATCCTGGCAAATTAAGTGTAACACTATTACTTAAGCACTAGCACATACAAAAACTGCCAGTAATCTATACAGCATTATGATTTGGTATAATTGGGCATGAATGGATATGCATTAGCTAAGCTGAATCTAAGTGAAAAAAGAGGACAGTAGATGGGCAAAAAAAGAAGCAATTTGACTCTAGCGTGTAATTTAGAGGCATCTCTGGATTCCTAGTCAAAACTGGATTCTCCGGGAACACTTTTGTCCATCTCGCTCTGTGCAAGATGCAACAGTCTCTCCTGAAGTGATCTGGCTTCTGTGACTTGCTTTGCTGCAGCTCCCCATCAGCACTACGCAGAACAATATCGCTAGGCACAAAGCCGTGTCTAGAAAATGCCAAATGGTGCAGAGCAGGGAGCTGTGTTTCCCCAGCAACACAGACTACAGCAAGCACTTTAATGCCGTACTTCACTCTTTTTGATAGCTTCCCATGTAGCAAAGGACAAATCTCCAGAGGTGTTTTAGGTGTCTCAAAAGAAGCCTCAGGTCTCATCTTCAAGGAACCAGACAGCTTCAGCCCAAGCTTTACAAAAAGATTGCCTCACGTCCCAGCAAAAGGAACGTGGCCGGTGCTGCAGCTCTTCACACACGATTCTGCACCAGAGGTAAGGATATCACAAGCTTCCCTGCCCTCCACACTGAGTGTAAAGCGCACTCTTTGCAGTACCTTGCATGCCTTCTCTAACACAAATACACCGCAGTTACCACTCCAACTTCACTCCGGGGGAAAGATGAGAACGATCAAACTGCAGCAGACGCCGTTCCTGTCACCAGGTTCACCAGTGACATTCTCAGCTATTTTAGTGCTGCTGAGGAAGGAGCGGCTGCAGCACTCGAGAAGTTTAATTAGCTGGATCTGACTCCCGCTCTGGTGATGCAGTTCCACTATATCGCTCATCAGTGGCAGTCAGACGAGGTGCTGAACGCACACAAGTACCAGAAGCCACCGAGATTACGCTGGTGGTGATCCCCATGACTTGTGTGTGCATTCAATGACTCAAGACACGGTGGCTTCTTTAACACCTATGCTTACCATTAATTACATCATTCTCTGCGCTGCGATTGATCGCAGTGTTTAACCACTTTCAGTTATTTATCATGGTAATAACCGCAGTTGTGAGAGCAGTTGGCTAAAACTGCTCAGCCAAAGCGCACGGTCGCTGATTATTTCCTCCTTATTGTGCAAGATGTGAAAGAAAATCTCTCTTCATCCTTCTCTGCTTGGCTTCTGCATCTAATACTGCATGCCTTTCACAAACGTCCCGTTTCAGGTTCTTACACCATTCAGCTGAAACAGAAACAAAAGAATTTGCATAAGAAAAAGCAAAAAAGGCAAACAGAATGGGTTTGTCAAACCATGAAAAGAGAAATGGTTTTGTGGAGAGCATGGAAGCTCAGCTCTGACTCTCTTCCCACCTTCCTTGTTGCCGGTGCTGGTGCCATTTGAACCAGCAGGGTTTTGCACTGCTTTCAGCACAATTGGGTCTTTCCTCCTCTGACAGCTTCTGCCTCACCCGATTCCCCGTAGGAGCGAGTCGTTTTGCCACAGCAATGCGATTCACTTTCGATGGCAGACGCTGGGGCAGGGCTCTTTCCATATTTCCTTTGAGCAGGCAGAGTCAGGAACAGCTCTGTCTCCTTCCCGAGCGCCAAACTGGCCGGACTGCGCTAAGAGGGAAGAAGCTGCCATCAGACGGGTCCCTCTGAGGGGCTTGAGAGTGCCCTTATTTCTCCCTCCTGTGAGTGCAGCAACTGGATCTCGAGCATTCAACGAGCCGTTCCACCACATCAGACAGGTCACAGGGCCCCAGCGTTAACACCGTTACTGTCGAAACGTGAAAAGTCTTCTCCAATAACCATTTAAAGCCCAGCTAGTCCCTCTCGGGGCCCACAGCACCAGAAAGCCACCGTGCCTGCGCACCGCAGGTCTGTAACGTAGCACCCGCCTGGACGTCTGCAAGTGCTGTGTCTGAACCCCTGGTTTCACTTCTGTGCTGCAAAAAGTACATGAGTCTTGGGGAGATACTGTCTCCATTGGGCCAGATGGGAAACGGGACAGGAAAAGGAAAACATACCAAGAAATAAGTAGAAAGTAAGAAAAGTGGCAGAAAAGGCAATGCCAAGGAAAAGAAAACAACACAGAAAATCAACCCCCCCAAAAAACCACAACAACCCTCCTTTTACTATATTGCACAACAGTTCTACCCTTCTTCTCAACATGGAAGGGCCCGTATAGACAATTTTTAGACTCCACATCAACACAGAACCTGTTGCATCGCATACATCAGCATATTAATTCATCTGGTCCTGAAATGAGTCATCTCAAAGGACTCAATAGCCACTTCGGGACATCCCGTTATCACTGAAGAAAAGCAGCCAGTTGTTGGGGAAAAACATACTAGAAGTGTATCCAAAATAACTGAGAGCATGGAGAGCGTCTTACCCCTCCCCACACTCCTGCAGGGAGGCACAGGAATGCTGAGCACCTTTGGGCTGAGAAGGGTGAGGTATGTCCTAACTCACAACATACTCAGGACACATTAATTTCAGCTGGGACAGGGGAAGGGCTGGACCTCATTTGCTGTGGCAAAGCACAAACTAGAAGGTAGCTGGCGTGTCCTGCAGAGCAAGGGACAGCTCAGGAGCATTCAGCTTCAGTCTTGGAAACTTACTTGCAACCGGATTTATACAGGTGTAAAACAGCACATCAGCAAGCTGCCCGTGACTCAAATACTCGACTTAATCATCTGGTTTCTGTGTAGTATTTTGTTTCACTCCTCCAGGCTTGTGACACGAGTGTTGCTGCTTTAATTCAGCAGGAATTTGGGCAGGTTTTGGTTTCTTTTTAGTTCTCACTTACATGTAATTAACCTCCGCGTATCTTAAATTTTACCAGCTCTGCACTCTTGTAAACAACTTCTTGTTATCTCAGCAAAAGTCTGTCCTTTATTAACAGCAAGGAGCTGTTATAGTTTTGCATTCCTGTAACTAAATCACGCAAAGTAAATCTCTATCAGCAGCACAGAATATATGAAAGATTTTCTTAGTACACTCGGAGCGGACAGTAAACAGGCAAATTTGCTCAACTACACACACACGCTGACTATGGCAGTGTCAGACCCTTCTTAGCTGAGATTTCTTCATTCCTGGTGATGGATACGGTTTGTGGGCAGATCTGGATAATTACAGCATAAACAGCTTTGAGCTTGGCCTCGGGGAGATGAAATACTGAAAAGCTCTCTCTTCCCATCCATTTGACACCTACGTGAACCCTCGGAGACGCGGGCAATCAGTACGCAATGGTACCCCTTTCTTTGATCCATAAGGCAGTTTTTATTTCAAGTCTCCATTACAGTAAGCTTTTACATAAAACCCCCACTCCTGTAACTATTTAGATGACGGATAAATGGCACTTAATCATGTTGGAGAAAGAATTGTAAGATCGCAGTGGCAGGGTGGTGTGGGTGTGTCCCTCTATGACGTCAGCCGTGTCACAGAGCCGCTCCTCGCCGTAACCTAGCGCCCCACACCTTCCCTTCATTCCCTGCGAGACCTCGGCGAGCTCGCAGCTCCAGGGGACACGAGAAGTCTCTCCTGTACCTGAGACGCAGAGGACTAAGGGAGGCGGTGGGACAGTGCGGGAGCTGTCTGGTGAAGCACAGGCGAGGGCATCGGAGAGGGGGTGTTTCCCAGCAGGAGACATCAAAATCCTTCCCCTGGCAGCCTCGCGTGCTGACCCAAAGCAAGAACATGACGAACCTGGAAGCGCTGATCACCAACATCGAGCTCTGTAGCAAGCTTGACGGCTACAGCACGGTCACGTTTCCCACCCTCAAGAAGCTTTCCGTCCACGGTAAGGCCTTTGGGAGCTCTCTGACGAGCATCACTGCAGACAAGATGAACGGCACGAATCGTTGTGGGAAGTGGGGTTGGTCCCTGCGGGGGAGGCCCCTCGGGACACCCCGAGTCCCGCAGAGTCTGATGCATGCAGCACCCTCCCCTTGCCATGGTGGAAGTCCCATGGACGGGTTTCCCTCGGCACTGGGTCACACTCAGGGAGCTGGCCCTGAAGGGAAAGATGTCCTGTTGCAACAAGGCCGAGGCCAAAGCTTCAGCCTGTATCACAGATGGGTTTATCTTGGGAGGCTTGTTGAAGCACACTTGCATCTGACACATCTTTGTCTACAGATGTGCTGAGGGGATGTGAGCTGGCTGACTTAGAGCTTGACGTGTCTTTCCCTTGCTTTCCAGATGTCGTTACTATTTGGAGCAGTGTGTCTGAGCATGTTCGGCAACAGCTCCTGAAGAGAGAGGTGGGATCCTACCCTACCCCTCCCCTTGCCCAGGTGGCTTCAGGGGTCTTGGCAGCCCTGTGCCAGCAAGTGCCGTTGTTCTTCCCAGAACTGCACTGCGATTTACAATTTGCCACAAATGTGCCAAAGAACAGCTTCTCCATAAATTGAGAGACATTAAATAAATAAATTTTAAAAAATTAGTAACGTAAAATATATATTTTATGTATATGAGATACATAAATGGAGAAATAAATGTCCGGTTGAGGTGTGCAAAAGTATTCTCCACCAGGAGCTGGCAGGGCACAAGGCACCCCCCCTTGCAAGCTCTCACAACTCCTCACTCTGTTTTTCAACCTACAAATGCTTGCCCTTCTCTTTTTTTTCCAGCCTCAGGCTGTCAGTGTAAAAGGACTGGGGACATTTCATATTAAAAAATGGCTCTGTTTTGGTAATGGCGAGGTGCTCACGTTTCAGAAACCTGTGTTTTCTCTGTCCAAGACTGTTGCACAGATCCGTGAGCTGCAACATGCTTCTCTACCCATTCCTGGTAAGAAGAGCAATGAAATTCTTTGTTTTCCCCTACATCCATGCATTTGGGGTTTATGCTGGTTGCTGTTTAGAAGCGATGTGAACACATCAGAGGCCTTCAGAAGGCCCCGAGAACAGCCTCCATGGGATGACACAAATAGCCCACCAATGCCTAGAAAGGGGCCATTTCATTTGGACTAGTTTTTATTAAGGCTGTACAAAGTTGGACCATCTCTCCATGATCTGCTTTAGCAACAGGCTTCGTGCCAGCCACATTTAGTGACCTGTAGGATGCTGCTGGCTGATGGTCATTTATTGACTGTTTACCATAAAGCCGTTGAGATGATGCTGATGCTTTGCTCTTGCATCTCACTGGATCTTGTGGAGGCAAATGCCCACAGGCCCTTAGAGCTACTTTTATGCAGAGAAGTGGGTCAAAGTTGGTCGTGGAGAGCCTTGACCAAGAGATGGAAATGAAAGCTAGCACAGAAACCTGCCGACGGCCAGATCTGCTGCCGTTTCTGACCATTGCTGCCATTGCTGTTTCTGCAGCGTGCCATCGATGGGGCCTGTGCAACACTAAGAGCTTGGTGGTTTGTTGTGTTTATATCCAAGTCTTGCAGCTCAATGGCCCGACACCACATACTCTGCCCATGGGAACCAGCCCCATTCTTCCCACCTTGTCCTGACCTCCTGCGCAGCGTGGACGCAGATGGCCGGGGTCCTTGGACACAGATGGACGAGGTCCTTGGTTCCTCTTTCTGTTTAGCGAATAATGGCTGTGGCTTGGCACATCCGTTCATGGAGTGATTTGACCTTAACTTGAGGAGGGGCCTACATCAGCTCCTTTAAGGAGCTGTACCGGGTGGTTAGACCAGGCAGTGCTATAGCAATGCATTTTGCCTGGGAGCTGCTGGCACTTTCTTTGAGTCTGCTCAACTGCTGTCTGAGTTGCAGTCTTCCTCCTCTTTTCCAGACGAGATGAAGAAAGTGTCAGTGAACTACAAGAAGATCCACTCGGATATCCCCTATTCTGAGGAAGTCGTGAAGAACTGTATGCAGGAGACCCTGAACTTTTTCTACTTCATCCTAAGAAACGGAGAAGACACGGACTTCATTTTCAAGGATGTTGGCACTCTTGCTATCCGGGGAACAGATGTGACAATGGCATTTTGTGAAGGCTTTTTACTAATCCTCAACAAGTCTACATATGTGGTAGAGAAGTTGCTCACTGTAAGTTTCTCGTTTTTCCAGTGCTACTTAGGGTGGGTTTGACATCCCATCAAAGGGCTGGGGAACTGAGCGCTGCTGCCCAGCTGTAACCTGCTGGGTCACTTGGGCTAGGCATGGTCTGTAGCAGTGAAAGCTTTCTGTAGTTGCTTTCTTTTGTTTGCTGTGTTTCACGGGTGCTGGGAAGGTGGGCAAGGGAAAGCCCTGGAAGGGCCTTGCCATAAATAGGAGAAAGGCCAAAGCAATGGCAGGGGTGGTGATGTTCACCCCACGCTCTGGACATGAGGCTGAGGTGCAGAGACACCAAGGCCTTGCTGAGATGAGCCCCTCGTGGCTGCTGGCATGCTGTTGGTATAGTTCTCCTGGCCTGATGGAAAAGAAGGAGCCAGTGGCTGGGTTCCTCCACGCTGCAGAGGCGTGCAGACTCTTTGGGAGGAAGAAGTCTTTGGACTTGTCTGGGGACAAAACTAGTTCAGAACCATTTGCTCTCGATTCAGCAACAGTTAAAGCAAGCCACCTCACTGTAACCAGCAGCCAGGAACCCAGGCTCATAATGGGCTTTCCCTTCTGTCTGCCTCCATTGACTTCTTCCCTCATAAACATGGAGTCTCCTGCCTGACGCCATCCACTCTCATCCTTGCAAAAAGGCTGGCGACGTTCCTCGTCCTAGCAGATGATATGCTGTGTAGCTTGTTGTAGCAAGGGGTGGGGCACTTGGCCAGAAGTTTGCTGAGAGGCCACTAACTCTTGGAGCTATGGAAAGGCCATTGTGAGCACTGAGTTCATTTCCCTGGAGTCACATCAGATGTTTCTGTCTCTGTTGCAGAAGAAATGGGTCATATCCGACAAAGAAGTCGCTCTGTTTCCAAGCCGTTTTGGCCGTGTCCACCAGTTTCCACAGTGAGTATATTTGTTTCTGCGGCCTTGTCTGACCAAGCACAGATGTGCTCAGCTCATGTTTGCTGGCACTCTGTCAAATCACTGGTTTATAGTTCATGTCATCCTTGCTTTTGCTTAGTCTGGAGTTATGCATCCTCTGTTACTGATTGTCGTTTGCATTTCACCATTTCTGCCATCAGAGGGAACTGGTTTGCTAGGCAGAGGAATTTAGGCAACCCTCCTAATGTTTCATCTGCTCATTCTCTTTCCATTGTTAGAGACTGCCCAAACATTTAACAGAAATAAGTCCTAATATTTCCATTGTTTTGAACATAACATGGAAAGCTTCTCTTAGAGGGTGGATCAAAGACCAGAAATGTGCAAGTCCTCTGTGATGTTTCTGTGTCTTCTGTGAAACTCACGTGAATCAAAGTATCTCCAAAACGCCTTCTTGGGTCAAGATGGCACAGGAGGATGGAGGCAAAAAACCAAAACCTCTGTCTAGTGAGGGGCTGCTGAGCTGTTCATGAGGCCAGCGCTGCTCGGTGGTTCCCTTAATGGCCTGGGACGTGAGGCTGACTCTCTAGAGGTACCTTGACATTGATCTGGCAAAGAAGGCCTTTTCTCACAATGGTGCCTTCTTCCTCTTTCCAGGTTTGAGATTAGGGCAGTGCCTCGAAGGATTTTTCTCAGAGATGAAGAGACATTTCCAGAATTCAAGAATGCTTTGAGCAGCACGGGCATAAGAGGTAATGTTAGTGACTGAGTGCTGGCAGAGCTTTGTGCATTTGCCTGTCTTCATTACTGGTGGGTGTTTAGGGCCCAGGCTACAACAGATGCCTGCGATGGTAGAGGCACCCTGTGTGCCTCTATCTACCCCTCCTGGCAAATCTCAAGGGATTCGTTTTGGAGCAAGATCCCAGGAGGGCTCAGCACCTCCACCTGCAGTTGATGGTGCTGAAGTATGTTTTGCCCCCATGCTCCATGCCCTGGAGAGAGATTGTTAGGTGCCCAAATCTGTCTCTGCTCAAAATCTGCTGTGCAGAGGAAGGACTAGCCGCAGCAGGAGAAAACTCACACCAAAGAGAATATTGTGGCTATCGAGGATTGAACAGGATAAAGGGCTGGTGCCCGGAAGGGCTTCAGATGTCCCTCTGAGAAAACAGGTCTCAGAAGGAATCCCAGTGCAGCCTCAAACAGCTTCCAACATTGCAGAGCAGATCTTTGCCTCCTCCTGCCTGTCCTAAGAGGTTTTCTCCTTTCGTGCTTGCAGCGGCTGTTCCTCACACGTTACGCCCTCTGGGAAGTGGCATTCCTGCAGACCACTTAGCGAGAGCTAAGATGGAGGAAGAAGCAGAGGAGAAAATGGAGGGGAAAAAGTCTCCTGGCAGGTGAGACTCTGACAGGACTCGATCAGAGTGAGTGGCTTGTGCTCTAGTGCTTGTGCGGGATGTTTTCTAGGCTCATACAATAATGGAGGTTGGAAGGGCTCTCGGGAGGTCCTAGTGCAACCGGCTGCTCCAAGCAGAGTCAGCTATGAGCTGAGGTCAGAGCAGGTGGCTCAGACTTTAGCCGGTCTTGTCTTCAAAGCCTTCAGGGATGGAGACTGCCCAAGCTCTCTGAGAAACCTGTTCCCCTCTTCCCTTTGGAGCCAGTGTTTGTATTCACTCAGAAGGGCTGTTAACGCCCGTCAGCACACAGTGCATTTCCTTGCAGGATGGGAAGTCTCACAGTCTTTGGGACTGCTTTGCAGTGGTTGTTGTAATGGCCAGGAGAGGGGTACCAGTATGTCCAGGTGCCTGTCATTGCACAGGATGCAAATCCTCTCGTTGTTCCATCAAGAGGGCTACTTCAAGGTGCATGTCCCAGAGTCTTCCTTACGGAAAAAACTCATCCCCTTTATTTCCTTGGTGGCACATCTGAGCGTTCCAGCTCAGGGTTATCCCTGTCTCTGTGGAGGGGAAGACAATTGGGTGAAGAGAGCTCGCTCTGCTGCCAAAGCAGGTGAGCAGTGTGAGCACAGGATGGAGAAGAAACTCTTCCTGCACTCCTGCTGACTCTCCCCGGTGTGTATTTTCAGACTGCTGCCACTACATGCAGGCACAGAAGGAAGGCAGCAGAAAGAAACTCCTTTGGAGAGCCCTCAATTGCCGTGGCTTGCTTCGGAAGGACACAGGCATGCAGGACAGGTACGTGATATGGATTGAGGCAATTGTTGTGTCTCTTGATTGTAGAAAATCAAGTGAGGATATCTTAGAGAAACAGGTACATAAAAAAAATACGCAGATAGCGATTCTGAGTAGATGTCTTACTGTGGCTCATTTTCCCATCCAATTACCTCTTTTGGGTATTGTTCATCTCAGAAAAGGAGCTGTAGCCCTTTTCAAAAAGTAGCTCTTTGATGACTTAGTTCATTGGTCATAACAGAAGAGCTTTCTGGTTGCATCTGTAAGAACTGTCTGTTGACAGAAACTCGGAAAAAGGGGGGAGATGAGAGAGAAAAGAGCATTATTTAGAGAAAAAGACAAGACAGATGAGACTAACCGATACTATTGCATTTCTGGTTCTTGTAGAAAGGACACTCATTTGGGCAGAATGGCAGAAGAAAACTGGAGGCAGCCGTGGCCAAAAGTGAGGAGACAGAAGAGAACAGAAAAGCAGTATGGGTCACCTTGCCAGAACTGCCTCAACAACGAGCTGGGAGAAAAAGCTACAAGTTGTGGAGAGCCTTGGTATGGGAATATCATCATGATGGGAATATCATCAGAGCAGGCTTTTTCTGGGCGGAGGGGCACTGAGTCGGGAAGGTCTGCCAAGTCCCAGCAGCGTCACTCCCTCCAAAGAGCAGGGCGGGTGGCTGTGGTTTTCATTCTTGCCTGCTCACTGCTGTGAGAAAGGAATTGCTGGTAGAGGCCAAGGGGCAAAAGGAGCATCTGGCCAGGGTGAGGGCATCAGTGGGCCTGCTCTGTCCCTGGCAGGGAGGCCACCTCTGCCCAGGCGCTGGCTCTGGAGCTCGAGCCGGATCTCTCCCACTCACACGGATTGAGCCAGCTCCAGCCGGCAGTGTGAGGCCAAGAGCACATCTGTTCTCACATAAAGCACCAGCGTGAGCAGTGAGGATGTGATCGAGAGTTTGACTAATGTCAAGCCAGAAGTGGCCTTGGAGCATGGCTTCCAATGACACTGTTGGAGAAATATTCTATCCAACTTTTGCCTTTAAACTGAAAGCAAGTAGGTGTGGGCCACCCAAATCCAGACCTCACCTTATTTTTGTTCCGCCTGTGGCAAGACCAGCTTCTCCCCTTTTGAAACAAACTCAGGCCACAGACTCCTGTCATTTGTCTGTCTTGCAGCTGAACCCGTATGAGCAAGACATCCTGAGCTCCCCAGAGACCTCCGATACAGAAGAGGCTCTAGAAACGGAAAAGGGTCTACAAACGAAAGAGGGTCTAGACATGGCAGTGCGTCTACAAAAGGTGGAGGCTTGGATTCAGGCGAGGAGGCAGCTTCGAACTGATCTGGAAAACTTAAGGAACATTGAAAAATGGCTGCGTCAAAAACCTTCCCTCACCAGTCAAGAAAAAAGATGCTTGCTAAGACTAGAGGCACGCAGAGCAGAGAGGAGGGCTGCTCTCAAACCAGCCCAGACCGGCAGCCTGGACGTAAGTACAGAAGTGCCCGGGAAATAGCATCTGCTGTCAAATCCATAGAGTGATGCTGCTTTTCCCAGCTGATATCACAGTGACAGGCATGGTGATCCTGGATAATGGTGATCTCAGGGTATTTTCTAATCCTTTTCAGCGCCAGAAAGCCACCTGCAAAACTGGGGTGGTTTAGAGGGCAGTGCAGTAGTAAAGCAAGGGGTTATTGTGAGTAATTAGATTCTCAGTAGTCCCTTGACCACACGGTGCCTTGCAGCTGAGGTGCTACAAGCTGTCTCAAACAATTAGTTTGGCTTCTGAACACTCTGGTGAGAGAAACACTTTTTCTGGGTAACTGGCAAGAAGAAGAAGGAAGAGAAGTTGAAGCGGTTTCTATGTCTGGGGCAGAGTCATCTTCTGACCATGTAGTTGACCTGTCCACCAGACTGTGATTTGTCCCTTAAGGTGCTGCTAAGCCCTTTGTGATGTTCATCTTTGAGGCTCCGTGTAAGGCGCTCCACTGGAAACCTAACAGTGACTCCCTCAATTCCTCACTGCCAGATGTTCTCCTTGGAGCATCTTGGGTTGGAAGAACTCTGGTAGAATCCAGGGCTGCCTCCTCTTGCCAACGTGCTGCCCCACAGTCACCAGCAATGGGGGGAGGCTCTGGCTCCCTGACACAATTGGAAACGAGAAAGGTGACTGCAGGACTTTTTTCACCTGAGGCACCTGTGCCTGGTGTGCTGCTCTTGTGCTAAGCCCTCCAGGGAGTATCTGGATGGGAACCGAGCTCCCAGAGGAGCGCTGGTCCCTCTGATCCCAGTGCAGGGTGCTGACTCCTCTTTGCACACACTTTTGAGATGAATCCCTGCCTGTAGCTTCTCTGAAGGGAACGCAGCAACTCCAGGGCCCCACTGAATGCTAATCGGGACCTGCCCTTTACTTGCAGAACAAAGACAGCCCGATAGAATGGAAAGAAAAGTGCCGGCTGGTGAGATCTGGGGATGGCCCCGTTGATGACCACTGCCTGCCATCAACTCTAAAGGGTGACTTTGGAGAACTGGTTGACTGCTACCGCAGGAATGTCCTCACGAGCTATCTGAGGAGCTGCAAGCTGTGCAAAGAGCGCAATGTTCACATTGCTGAGGCAACGCTGCAGAAAGGTACAGCAAAGACCAAGGGCCTGATGTGAATGTACTAAATGTGGCACGTTCATGTCTCTTCCCAAGCCCACAAGCGTGACTGATGTCAGGGGGTGCTGCCGACAGAGCATGTTTGCAGCCCTTGGAGGGCCACGGCACATGTTGCTGGTTAGGATCAGCAGTATCATCAGCAGGGCCAGAGCAGGGCTGAGATATCAAAGGGTGCTGCAGATCGGCCAGGGCCCTCTCCCGTTGCCCCTGGGATGGCAGCCGAGTTCAACCGAGAGTGCAGCTCACGAGGCAAGTTTGTGGTGATGGGGCAGGTCCAAGGTCAAGCCAGGAAGTCAGACCATGGTCAGGATCAGCAGGTCCATAGCCAGGAACAGACATGGCTGTGGCTGAGCTGCAGACTGCCACACCTACAACACCTGAGCCGATACGGGGCTCCTGATCCCAGGGCGAGGCATGACTGTTTTCTCTGTGCCCTTTGCCAACAGGCCTGCTGTATCCAGGAGACAGGATCATCAAGGAGGGAGAAGACATAAGGAAGATCAGGCAGCCTGGAGGCTACTACAGCACAGGACGTGCTGGTTCTCTGTCACCTGAGAGCACCTCCACATCAGGATCTGCGTCTGGAATGTTGCAGAAATTTTCACATAAATTGTTATAGAAGTTCTCATGAATTAAGCAAATAAAAATCAATAGAGGGGAAAAAGAATTAAGAATAGAATAATAAATATAAGTCTATCTGACAAACACAGGTGGGCTTTCACAATCCATGAATATTGTTCTCAAAGCTCCTTGTGTAATCCTGACCTATGACTGAACAAATCATCAATCAAAGCTTAATGAGTAGCTAAGCAGGAGCAGGCCTAGAAGTATTACTTTCTGATGCCTTTAGTAAAAAGAATGTACGGTTAACCTTTTCTTTACCTTAAAAGAAATATAGGATACTTAGAAATAAGCATTAATAGAAATTAAGTTCTAAATAGACTTTAGCTATTTTAGGTTAATACTTAGGAGACGCTGGCAGTGGAAACCAGAGTCTGGTCAACCCGGATCAAGATGGGACACTGATCACAGCAAGAACATGAAGGATGGGGTATGGCCAGAGCCAGAGGTGAACCAGAAGATAAAGATCAGCTAACCAATGGAAAAGAATGGGCTTTTGTGGACTCGTGGTCGGTCGCGGTTTCCCATGGTCGGGCCTGGCGGGGGGCGGTTGGGCGTCATTGACGGGTGAGGAAACCCTTGCTGAGTCTTTTAAACATTAAACGTGAAATTGTTCATGAGGAGAAGTTCTGCTACAGCCGCGTAACATGTCTGCGGCAGGAAAATCGTTTCTCGTTCGTTCGCTGCCCGTGGGTTCTCACAGTTCTGTTCTTTGCTGCTCTGGAAGTACGAACCGCGTTTCCAGATAAAGGTGGTTTAGAATTCTGCACTATTAGCACAAAAGGAAAATACAGGGGGAAATAGCACTTTCCTTCAGAGAAGAAATAATTCTCCTGTCAGGTACTGAAATACTTGCCGTTGCGATGTACTTATTGTGGAGCCGTAAGGGCACAACATCAAAGATTGGCATCTAAAATTCAAACGCCAACAAACTGACGGTGTTGCTTCTGCCACACGGAAGTTAGCACAGGGATGATCTCACAGACTCTCAGAATTGGGGAAACTCCGCTCTATTTTGCTTTATTTACCCTCGTCTGTGCATGAAGGGCCCAAGAAAAAAAACAAAAACTGATGTGTCATTGATTGGTAAGGAAAATCTTCCTGATATTTTTAAACATTAAATGTGAAATTCCTCATGATGGATAAGTTCTGTTAATGGCGTAACGTTTGCCATAGGAAAATATCTTGGGGGAAGAGGCTTTAAGTGAAAAAATTACAAAGCTTCCCTTCGTTCATACTTGAGTGAATTTGCATTCTGTATGATCTTGGTGTTACCTAAGAGCCAGCTCTCAAAAAGGAGTAAAGAGGGCAAAGCCTGTCACTACAAAATGTGCCGGACTCTTTGAGAAGTTAATTTGCAGAGTTTCAAAGCACCTTGAGTTAGTTCTTAGATTGTGAACGACTTCTGAGACGTAGGATGTGCTGACCACCACCTCTCAAGTGTAAGAACGTTACTTGATGAGTGTGACCTGTAGCACTTTGGGCTATTGACCCTGAATCGTCAGTAGTTTTGAACAGAAGTTCATAAAGTTCCACAACTGGAAGTTTGGGAGTAGCTGCATTGGATCTCTTGGTAACCACATGAGCCTCTGAACTGGTTTTGTACAAGACAGTGACATCCTGGCGAGTAACTCCATTTGGCTTCTTATTACATTCAAGCCAGGAAAGATATAAGGATGATAATTGGCAGCAAATAATTGATTGTAAACAGTGTTGGTAAACTGAGCGGAAATAGTTACAACAGGCTGTAGAAATTAAAATTGTTTCTGAACTCTCCAATGGAAACCTGAAGCAGGAGTGAGCTTGCAAAGAGGCAGGTAGAAGACCGCAAATTTTCAGTCGAAGTTTCGTTGCTTCCAGGTAGCCAGTCTGTTCTGTGCCCTGTGGAGTGTAAATAATGTATTATAATTACAAAGTTTTAAGATCATTTAACTACTTATGGGACTTGACTACTGAATTTTAGAGTCCTGTTGGAAAAATGATCCTTTCCACCTTCGTACTAATGAAAGTAGAATTGAGCAGGTCTTACTCTGTTTCCTCTCCAGCCATCATGTAGAGCAAGAGCTGCTGAGAGGGCTCTTTGTGCGAAGGGTCAGCACTTTGTTAGTTGGCAATACTTTGGCATCTCTTCCTAAGAAATTATTTTTGGAAAGCTGAATTTTCTCACTCATAGCTGGTTACTCATTGAAACTTCCTTCCAGGCAGAGTGTCTTTTTAGCAACAGAAGTCGCGTTGAAGCTGAAGCTCTCTATTTCTCAGCCTTGTGTGGCAGACAGAAGCGTGGACTTTGTTCGTGCTTTATTGATCCTGATTACGAGGATTTCTGCCTGAGGTAACGGCAGATTTTATCCTTGTCTTAAATGCTTTCTAGCTCGTGCTCTATTAGTGGCTCCCAGCCACAAACCAGAGAACGAGTTCTCCCTTGGAAATTGCTGTAGATCTATTTCAATCCTAGTTTTTGCACTAAGCAATTGTATTGCTGAAGTTTAGCAACTGTCACAACTTTTCCTCGGAACATGCTTTCCAACACCGCTCCAAACCCAGTCCCGTCTGACTGGGACCTTCTAACAGCAACAACAAAGTTCCCTCTTTTTCCCTTCGGTGTGTAAAGCATGCTTAAGCCTAGGTGATCTCCTTAAGATTCCTTTAGTTGAAAAGGAAAGATGAACTTCTTGTCAAGGAAACATGCTCAGGGTAAATAGACTTAGGCTATCGGGCAGATAGGAGTAGCTCCAACACTCTTCTGGAATAATAGGAAACTGAAGATGTGCAGATATATATTTTTTAAAATGTAAAATAGACAGTAAGTGACGGCGGACTCACTGTAAAATCTCCCAGGTGTGGTTATTCTTTACCTTGTGTCTTCTGTTGTAAAATTAACTTGGACAGTTACAACTTTGTGTGGAAAAAAAAAGAAAAAAAAGGCAAAAAACCTAACTCAACATGTGTGAAACTGCATAATGCTATAAGCTAATCTACATTATGTAATGCTATCTTGTATGTTGAATTTGTTAACGCACATTGAGAGTGCAAATAAAAACTAAATCACTTTAGCTGCTGACTGTGCCATGTTTGACCGTAGGCAACGCATACATGACTATACTGAATACTGTCTCTCCTGAAGTGATCTGGCTTCTGTGACTTGCTTTGCTGCAGCTCCCCATCAGCACTACGCAGAACAATATCGCTAGGCACAAAGCCGTGTCTAGAAAATGCCAAATGGTGCAGAGCAGGGAGCTGTGTTTCCCCAGCAACACAGACTACAGCAAGCACTTTAATGCCGTACTTCACTCTTTTTGATAGCTTCCCACATAGCAAAGGACAAATCTCCAGAGGTGTTTTAGGTGTCTCAAAAGAAGCCTCAGGTCTCATCTTCAAGGAACCAGACAGCTTCAGCCCAAGCTTTACAAAAAGATTGCCTCACATCCCAGCAAAAGGAATGTGGCCGGTGCTGCAGCTCTTCCCACACGATTCTGCACCAGATGTAAGGATATCACAAGCTTCCCTGCCCTCCACACTGAGTGTAAAGCGCACTCTTTGCAGTACCTTGCATGCCTTCTCTAACACAAATACACCGCAGTTACCACTCCAACTTCACTCCGGGGGAAAGACGAGAACGATCAAACTGCAGCAGACGCTGTTCCCATCACCAGGTTCACCAGTGACATTCTCAGCTATTTTAGTGCTGCTGAGGAAGGAGCGGCTGCAGCACTTGAGAAGTTTAATTAGCTGGATCTGACTCCCACTCTGGTGATGCAGTTCCACTATATCACTCATCAGTGGCAGTCAGACGAGGTGCTGAACACACACAAGTACCAGAAGCCACCGAGATTACGCTGGTGGTGATCCCCATGACTTGTGCGTGCATTCAATGACTCAAGACACGGTGGTTTCTTTAACACCTATGCTTACCATTAATTACATCATTCTCTGCACTGCGATTGATCGCAGTGTTTAACCACTTTCAGTTATTTATCATGGTAATAACCGCAGTTGTGAGAGCAGTTGGCTAAAGCTGCTCAGCCAAAGCGCACGGTCGCTGATTATTTCCTCCTTATTGTGCAAGATGTGAAAGAAAATCTCTCTTCATCCTTCTCTGCTTGGCTTCTGCATCTAATACTGCATGCCTTTCACAAACGTCCCGTTTCAGGTTCTTACACCATTCAGCTGAAACAGAAACAAAAGAATTTGCATCAGAAAAAGCAAAAAAGGCAAACAGAATGGGTTTGTCAAACCATGAAAAGAGAAATGGTTTTGTGGAGAGCATGGAAGCTCAGCTCTGACTCTCTTCCCACCTTCCTTGTTGCCGGTGCTGGTGCCATTTGAACCAGCAGGGTTTTGCACTGCTTTCAGCACAATTGGGTCTTTCCTCCTCCGACAGTTTCTGCCTCACCCGATTCCCCGTAGGAGCGAGTCGTTTTGCCACAGCAATGCAATTCACTTTCGATGGCAGACGCTGGGGCAGGGCTCTTTCCATATTTCCTTTGAGCAGGCAGAGTCAGGAACAGCTCTGTCTCCTTCCCGAGCCCCAAACTGGCCGGACTGCGCTAAGAGGGAAGAAGCTGCCATCAGACGGGTCCCTCTGAGGGGCTTGAGAGTGCCCTTATTTCTCCCTCCTGTGAGTGCAGCAACTGGATCTCGAGCATTCAACGAGCCGTTCCACCACATCAGACAGGTCACAGGGCCCCAGCGTTAACACCGTTACTGTCGAAACGTGAAAAGTCTCCTCCAATAACCATTTAAAGCCCAGCTAGTCCCTCTCGGGGCCCACAGCACCAGAAAGCCACCGTGCCTGCGCACCGCAGGTCTGTAACGTAGCACCCGCCTGGACGTCTGCAAGTGCTGTGTCTGAACCCCTGGTTTCACTTCTGTGCTGCAAAAAGTACATGAGTCTTGGGCAGACACTGTCTCCATTGGGCCAGATGGGAAACGGGACAGGAAAGGGAAAACATACCAAGAAATAAGTAGAAAGTAAGAAAAGTGGCAGAAAAGGCAATGCCAAGGAAAAGAAAACAACACAGAAAATCAACCCCCCCAAAAAACCACAACAACCCTCCTTTTACTATATTGCACAACAGTTCTACCCTTCTTCCCAACATGGAAGGGCCCGTATAGACAATTTTTAGGCTCCACATCAACACAGAACCTGTTGCATTGCATACATCAGCATATTAATTCATCTGGTCCTGAAATGAGTCATCTCAAAGGACTCAATAGCCACTTCGGGACATCCCATTATCACTGAAGAAAAGCAGCCAGTTGTTGGGGAAAAACATACTAGAAGTGTATCCAAAATAACTGAGAGCATGGAGAGCGTCTTACCCCTCCCCACACTCCTGCAGGGAGGCACAGGAATGCTGAGCACCTTTGGTCTGAGAAGGGTGAGGTATGTCCTAACTCACAACATACTCAGGACACATTAATTTCAGCTGGGACAGGGGAAGGGCTGGATCTCATTTGCTGTGGCAAAGCACAAACTAGAAGGTAGCTGGCTTGTCCTGCAGAGCAAGGGACAGCTCAGGAGCATTCAGCTTCAGTCTTGGAAACTTACTTGCAACCGGATTTATACAGGTGTAAAACAGCACATCAGCAAGCTGCCCGTGACTCAAATACTCGACTTAATCATCTGGTTTCTGTGTAGTATTTTGTTTCACTCCTCCAGGCTTGTGACACGAGTGTTGCTGCTTTAATTCAGCAGGAATTTGGGCAGGTTTTGGTTTCTTTTTAGTTCTCACTTACATGTAATTAACCTCCGCGTATCTTAAATTTTACCAGCTCTGCACTCTTGTAAACAACTTCTTGTTATCTCAGCAAAAGTCTGTCCTTTATTAACAGCAAGGAGCTGTTATAGTTTTGCATTCCTGTAACTAAATCACGCAAAGTAAATCTCTATCAGCAGCACAGAATATATGAAAGATTTTCTTAGTACACTCGGAGCGGACAGTAAACAGGCAAATTTGCTCAACTACACACACACGCTGACTATGGCAGTGTCAGACCCTTCTTAGCTGAGATTTCTTCATTCCTGGTGATGGATACGGTTTGTGGGCAGATCTGGGTAATTACAGCATAAACAGCTTTGAGCTTGGCCTCGGGGAGATGAAATACTGAAAAGCTCTCTCTTCCCATCCATTTGACACCTACGTGAACCCTCGGAGACGCGGGCAATCAGTACGCAATGGTATCCCCTTCTTTGATCCATAAGGCAGTTTTTATTTCAAGTCTCCGTTACAGTAAGCTTTTACATAAACCCCCACTCCTGTAACTATTTAGATGACGGATAAATGGCACTTAATCATGTTGGAGAAAGAATTGTAAGATCGCAGTGGCAGGGTGGTGTGGGTGTGTCTCTCTATGACGTCAGCCGTGTCACAGAGCCGCTCCTCGCCGTAACCCTGCGCCCCACACCTTCCCTTCATTCCCTGCGAGACCTCGGCGAGCTCGCAGCTCCAGGGGACACAAGAAGTCTCTCCTGTACCTGAGACGCAGAGGACTAAGGGAGGTGGTGGGACAGTGCGGGAGCTGTCTGGTGAAGCACAAGCGAGGGCATTGGAGAGGGGGTGTTTCCCAGCAGGAGACATCAAAATCCTTCCCCTGGCAGCCTCGCGTGCTGACCCAAAGCAAGAACATGACGAACCTGGAAGCGCTGATCACCAACATCGAGCTCTGTAACAAGGTTGACGGCTACAGCACGGTCACATTTCCCACCCTCAAGAAGCTTTCCGTCAACGGTAAGGCCTTTGGGAGCTCTCTGACGAGCATCACTGCAGACAAGATGAACGGCACGAATCGTTGTGGGAAGTGGGGTTGGTCCCTGCGGGGGAGGCCCCTCGGGACACCCTGAGTCCTGCAGAGTCTGATGCATGCAGCACCCTCCCCTTGCCATGGTGGAAGTCCCATGGACGGGTTTCCCTCGGCACTGGGTCACACTCAGGGAGCTGGCTCTGAAGGGAAAGATGTCCTGTTGCAACAAGGCCGAGGCCAAAGCTTCAGCCCGTATCACAGATGGGTTTATCTTGGGAGGCTTGTTGAAGCACACTTGCATCTGACACATCTTTGTCTACAGATGTGCTGAGGGGATGTGAGCTGGCTGACTTAGAGCTTGACGTGTCTTTCCCTTGCTTTCCAGATGTCGTTACTATTTGGAGCAGTGTGTCTGAGCATGTTCGGCAACAGCTCCTGAAGAGAGAGGTGGGATCCTACCCTACCCCTCCCCTTGCCCAGGTGGCTTCAGGGGTCTTGGCAGCCGTGTGCCAGCAAGTGTCGTTGTTCTTCCCAGAACTGCACTGCGATTTACAATTTGCCACAAATGTGCCAAAGAACAGCTTCTCCATAAATTGAGAGACATTAAATAAATTAATTTTAAAAAATTAGTAACGTAAAATATATATTTTATGTATATGAGATACATAAATGGAGAAATAGATGTCCGGTTGAGGTGTGCAAAAGTATTCTCCACCAGGAGCTGGCAGGGCACAAGGCACCCCCCCTTGCAAGCTCTCACAACTCCTCACTCTGTTTTTCAACCTACAAATGCTTGCCCTTCTCTTTTTTTTCCAGCCTGAGACTGTCAGTGTAACAGGACTGGGGACATTTCGTATTAAAAAATGGCTCTCTTTTGGTAATGACGAGGTGCTCACGTTTCACAGACCTGTGTTTTCACTGTCCAAGACTGTTGCACAGATCCGTAAGCTGCAACATGCTTCTCTACCCGTTCCTGGTAAGCAGAGCAATGAAATTCTTTGTTTTCCCCTACATCCATGTATTTGGGGTTTATGCTGGTTGCTGTTTAGAAGCGATGTGGACACATCAGAGGCCTTCAGAAGGCCCCGAGAACAGCCTCCATGGGAGGCCACCCAATAGCCCACCAATGCCTAGAAAGGGGCCATTTCATTTGGACTAGTTTTTATTAAGGCAGTACAAAGTTGGACCATCTCTCCATGATCTGCTTTAGCAACAGGCTTCGTGCCGGCCACATTTAGTGACCTGTAGGATGCTGCTGGCTGATGGTCATTTATTGACTGTTTACCATAAAGCCGTTGAGATGATGCTGATGCTTTGCTCTTGCATCTCACTGGATCTTGTGGAGGCAAATGCCCACAGGCCCTTAGAGCTACTTTTATGCAGAGAAGTGGGTCAAAGTTGGTCGTGGAGAGCCTTGACCGAGAGATGGAAATGAAAGCTAGCACAGAAACCTGCCGATGGCCAGATCTGCTGCCGTTTCTGACCATTGCTGCCATTGCTGTTTCTGCAGCGTGCCATCGATGGGGCCTGTGCAGCACTAAGAGCTTGGTGGTTTGTTGTGTTTATATCCAAGTCTTGCAGCTCAATGGCCCGACACCACATACTCTTCCCATGGGAACCAGCCCCATTCTTCCCACCTTGTCCTGACCTCCTGCGCAGCGTGGACGCAGATGGCCGGGGTCCTTGGACACAGATGGACGAGGTCCTTGGTTCCTCTTTCTCTTTAGCGAATAATGGCTGCGGCTTGGCACATCCGTTCATGGAGTGATTTCACCTTAACTTGAGGAGGGGCCTACATCAGCTCCTTTAAGGAGCTGTACCGGGTGGTTAGACCAGGCAGTGCTATAGCAATGCATTTTGCCTGGGAGCTGCTGGCACTTTCTTTGAGTCTGCTCAACTGCTGTCTGAGTTGCAGTCTTCCTCCTCTTTTCCAGACGAGATGAAGAAAGTGTCAGTGAACTACAAGAACATCCAATCGGATATCCCCTATTCTGAGGAAGTCGTGAAGAACTGTATGCAGGAGACCCTGAAATTTTTCTACCTCATCCTAAGAAACAGAGAAGACACAGAATTCATTTTCAAGGATGTTGGCACTCTTGCTATCCGGGGAACAGATGTGACAATGGCATTTTGTGAAGGCTTTTTACTAAGCCTCAACAAGTCTACATATGTGGTAGAGAAGTTGCTCACTGTAAGTTTCTCGTTTTTCCAGTGCTACTTAGGGTGGGTTTGACATCCCATCAAAGGGCTGGGGAACTGAGCGCTGCTGCCCAGCTGTAACCTGCTGGGTCACTTGGGCTAGGCATGGTCTGTAGCAGTGAAAGCTTTCTGTAGTTGCTTTCTTTTGTTTGCTGTGGTTCACAGGTGCTGGGAAGGTGGGCAGTACTGCTTTTGCTGGGCAAGGGAAAGCCCTGGAAGGGCCTTGCCATAAATAGGAGAAAGGCCAAAGCAATGGCAGGGGTGGTGATGTTCACCCCACGCTCTGGACATGAGGCTGAGGTGCAGAGACACCAAGGCCTTGCTGAGACGAGCCCCTCGTGGCTGCTGGCATGCTGTTGGTGTAGTTCTCCTGGCCTGATGGAAAAGAAGGAGCCAGTGGCTAGGTTCCTCCACGCTGCAGAGGCGTGCAGACTCTTTGGGAGGAAGAAGTCTTTGGACTTGTCTGGGGACAAAACTAGTTCAGAACCATTTGCTCTCGATTCAGCAACAGTTAAAGCAAGCCACCTCACTGTAACCAGCAGCCAGGAACCCAGGCTCATAATGGGCTTTCCCTTCTGTCTGCCTCCATTGACTTCTTCCCTCATAAACATGGAGTCTCCTGCCTGACGCCGTCCACTCTCATCCTTGCAAAAAGGCTGGCGACGTTCCTCGTCCTAGCAGATGATATGCTGTGTAGCTTGTTGTAGCAAGGGGTGGGGCACTTGGCCAGAAGTTTGCTGAGAGGCCACTAACTCTTGGAGCTATGGAAAGGCCATTGTGAGCACTGAGTTCATTTCCCTGGAGTCACATCAGATGTTTCTGTCTCTGTTGCAGAAGAAATGGGTCATATCGGACAAAGAAGTCGCTCTGTTTCCAAGCCGTTTTGGCCGTGTCCACCAGTTTCCACAGTGAGTATATTTGTTTCTGCGGCCTTGTCTGTCCAAGCACAGATGTGCTCAGCTCATGTTTGCTGGCACTCTGTCAAATCACTGGTTTATAGTTCATGTCATCCTTGCTTTTGCTTAGTCTGGAGTTATGCATCCTCTGTTACTGATTGTCGTTTGCATTTCACCATTTCTGCCATCAGAGGGAACTGGTTTGCTAGGCAGAGGAATTTAGGCAACCCTCCTAATGTTTCATCTGCTCATTCTCTTTCCATTGTTAGAGACTGCCCAAACATTTAACAGAAATAAGATCCTAATATTTCCATTGCTTTGAACATAACATGGAAAGCTTCTCTTAGAGGGTGGATCAAAGACCAGAAACGTGCAAGTCCTCTGTGATGTTTCTGTGTCTTCTGTGAAACTCACGTGAATCAAAGTATCTCCAAAACGCCTTCTTGGGTCAAGATGGCACAGCAGGACGGAGGCAAAAAACAAAACCTCTGTCTAGTGAGGGGCTGCTGAGCTGTTCATGAGGCCAGCGCTGCTCGGTGGTTCCCTTAACGGCCTGGGACGTGAGGCTGACTCTCTAGAGGTACCTTGACATTGATCTGGCAAAGAAGGCCTTTTCTCACAATGGTGCCTTCTTCCTCTTTCCAGGTTTGAGATTAGGGAAGTGCCCCAAAAGATTTCTCTCAGAGATGAAGAGACATTTCCAGAATTCAAGAATGCTTTGAGCAGCACGGGCATAAGAGGTAATGTTAGTGACTGAGTGCTGGCAGAGCTTTGTGCATTTGCCTGTCTTCATTACTGGTGGGTGTTTAGGGCCCAGGCTACAACAGATGCCTGCGATGGTAGAGGCACCCTGTGTGCCTCTATCTACCCCTCCTGGCAAATCTCAAGGGATTCGTTTTGGAGCAAGATCCCAGGAGGGCTCAGCACCTCCACCTGCAGTTGATGGTGCTGAAGTATGTTTTGCCCCCATGCTCCATGCCCTGGAGAGAGATTGTTAGGTGCCAAAATCTGTCTCTGCTCAAAATCCGCTGTGCAGAGGAAGGACTAGCCGCAGCAGGAGAAAACTCACACCAAAGAGAATATTGTGGCTATCGAGGATTGAACAGGATAAAGGGCTGGTGCCTGGAAGGGCTTCAGATGTCCCTCTGAGAAAACAGGTCTCAGAAGGAATCCCAGTGCGGCCTCAAACAGCTTCCAACATTGCAGAGCAGATCTTTGCCTCCTCCTGCCTGTCCTAAGAGGTTTTCTCCTTTCGTGCTTGCAGCGGCTGTTCCTCACACATTACGCCCTCTGGGAAGTGGCATTCCTGCAGACCACTTAGCGAGAGCTAAGATGGAGGAAGAAGCAGAGGAGAAAATGGAGGGGAAAAAGTCTCCTGGCAGGTGAGACTCTGACAGGACTCGATCAGAGTGGCTTGTGCTCTAGTGCTTGTGCGGGATGTTTTCTAGGCTCATACAATAATGGAGGTTGGAAGGGCTCTCGGGAGGTCCTAGTGCAACCGGCTGCTCCAAGCAGAGTCAGCTATGAGCTGAGGTCAGAGCAGGTGGCTCAGACTTTAGCCGGTCTTGTCTTCAAAGCCTTCAGGGATGGAGAATGCCCAAGCTCTCTGAGAAACCTGTTCCCCTCTTCCCTTTGGAGCCGGTGTTTGTATTCACTCAGAAGGGCTGTTAACGCCCGTCAGCACACAGTGCATTTCCTTGCAGGATGGGAAGCCTCACAGTCTTTGGGACTGCTTTGCAGTGGTCGGTGTAATGGCCAGGAGAGGGGTACCAGTATGTCCAGGTGCCTGTCATTGCACAGGATGCAAATCCTCTCGTTGTTCCATCAAGAGTGAATGTGGCAAAGTCCAACTGGCGGCCGGTCACTAGCGGTGTCCCCCAGGGCTCAGTTCTGGGGCCGGTGCTGTTCAATATCTTTATAGATGATCTAGACGTAGGGATCGAGTGCACCCTCAGTGAATGTGCAGATGACACCAAGCTGGGTGGGAGTGTCGATCTGCTGGAGGGTAGGAAGGGTCTGCAGAGGGATCTGGACAGGTTGGATAGATGGGCCGAGACCAACGGCGTGAGGGTCAACAAGAACAAGTGCCGGGTCTTCCACTTGGGCCACAACAACCCCATGCAGTGCTACAGGCTGGGGGAAGAGTGGTTAGAAAGTGGCCTGGCGGAAAGAGACCCGGGGGTGCTGATCAACAGCTGGCTAAACATGAGCCTGCAGTGTGCCCAGGTGGCCAAGAAGGCCAATGGCATCCTGGCCACTATTAAGAATAGTGTAGCCAGCCGGTCTAGGGAAGTGATCGTCCCTCTGTACTCGGCACTGCTGAGGCCGCACCTTGAATCCTGTGTCCAGTTCTGGGCCCCGCACTTCAAGAAAGATGTTGAGGTGTTGGAGAGAGTCCAGAGGAGGGCAACCAAGCTGGTGAAGGGTCTGGAGGGTCTGACCTATGAGGGATGGCTGAGGGAGCTGAGGTTGTTTGGCCTGTAGAAGAGGAAGCTCAGAGGTGACCTTATTGCAGTCTACAACTACCTGAAGGGAGGTTGTAGCAGAGTGGGAGTCGGCCTCTTCTCCCAGGAAACTAGCAATAGGACAAGAGGACACAGCCTCAAGCTTCGCCAGTGGAGGTTCAGGCTAGATATTAGGAAGCATTTCTTCTCAGAAAGGGTGATTAGACATTGGAATGGGCTGCCCAGGGAGGTGGTGGAGTCACCATCTCTGGATGTGTTTAAGAAAAGACTGGACGTGGCACTTAGTGCCCTGGTCTAGTTGACATGGTGGTGTCAGGGCAATGGTTGGACTCGATGATCCCAGAGGTGTCTTCCAACCTGATTGATTGATTCTGTGAAGAGGGCCGCATCAGGCTGCGTGTCCCAGAGCCTTCCTTACGGAAAAAACTCATCCCCTTTATTTCCTTGGTGGCACATCTGAGCGTTCCAGCTCAGGGTTATCCCTGTCTCTGTGGAGGGGAAGACAATTGGGTGAAGAGAGCTCGCTCTGCTGCCAAAGCAGGTGAGCAGTGTGAGCACAGGATGGAGAAGAAACTCTTCCTGCACTCCTGCTGACTCTCCCCGGTGTGTATTTTCAGACTGCTGCCACTACATGCAGGCACAGAAGGAAGGCAGCAGAAAGAAACTCCTTTGGAGAGCCCTCAATTGCCGTGGCTTGCTTCGGAAGGACACAGGCATGCAGGACAGGTAAGTGATATGGATTGAGGCAATTGTTGTGTCTCTTGATTGTAGAAAATCAAGTGAGGATATCTTAGAGAAACAGGTACATAAAAAAAATACGCAGATAGCGATTCTGAGTAGATGTCTTACTGTGGCTCATTTTCCCATCCAATTACCTCTTTTGGGTATTGTTCATCTCAGAAAAGGAGCTGTAGCCCTTTTCAAAAAGTAGCTCTTTGATGACTTAGTTCATTGGTCATAACAGAAGAGCTTTCTGGTTGCATCTGTAAGAACTGTCTGTTGACAGAAACTCGGAGAAAGGGGGGAGATGAGAGAGAAAAGAGCATTATTTAGAGAAAAAGACAAGACAGATGAGACTAACCGATACTATTGCATTTCTGGTTCTTGTAGAAAGGACACTCATTTGGGCAGAATGGCAGAAGAAAACTGGAGGCATCCGTGGCCAAAAGCGAGGAGACAGAAGAGAACAGAAAAGCAGTATGGGTCACCTTGCCAGAACTGCCTCAACAACGAGCTGGGAGAAAAAGCTACAAGTTGTGGAGTGCCCTGGTATGGGAATATCATCATGATGGGAATATCATCAGAGCAGGCTTTTTCTGGTCAGAGTGTCACTGAATTGGGAAGGTCTGCCAAGTCCCAGCAGCGTCGCTCCCTCCAAAGAGCAGGGCGGGTGGCTGTGGTTTTCATTCTTGCCTGCTCACTGCTGTGAGAGAGGAATTATCGGTAGAGGCCAAGGGGCAAAAGGAGCATCTGGCCAGGGTGAGGGCATCAGTGGGCCTGCTCTGTCCCTGGCAGGGAGGCCACCTCTGCCCAGGCGCTGGCTCTGGAGCTTGAGCAGGATCTCTCCCACTCACACGGATTGAGCCAGCTCCAGCTGGCAGCGTGAGGCCAAGAGCACATCTGTTCTCACATAAAGCACCAGCGTGAGCAGTGAGGATGTGATCGAGAGTTTGACTAATGTCAAGCCAGAAGTGGCCTTGGAGCATGGCTTCCAATGACACTGTTGGAGAAATATTCTATCCAGCTTTTGCTTTTAAACTGAAAGCAAGTAGGTGTGGGCCACCCAAATCCAGACCTCACCTTATTTTTGCTCTGCCTGTGGCAAGACCAGCTTCTCCCCTTTTGAAACAAACTCAGGCCACAGACTCCTGTCATTTGTCTGTCTTGCAGCTGAACCCGTATGAGCAAGACATCCTGAGCTCCCCAGAGACCTCCGATACAGAAAAGGCTCTAGAAACGGAAAAGGGTCTACAAACGAAAGAGGGTCTAGACATGGCAGTGCGTCTACGAAAGGTGGAGGCTTGGATTCAGGCGAGGACCCAGCTTCGAACTGATCTGGAAAACTTACGGAACATTGAAAAATTTCTGCGTCAAAAACCTTCCCTCACCAGTCAAGAAGAAAGATACTTGGAAAGACTAGAGGCACGCAGAGCAGAGAGGAGGGCTGCTCTCAAATCAGCCCAGACCGGCAGCCTGGACGTAAGTACAGAAGTGCCCGGGAAATAGCATCTGCTGTCAAATCCATAGAGTGATGCTGCTTTTCCCAGCTGATATCACAGTGACAGGCATGGTGATCCTGGATAATGGTGATCTCAGGGTATTTTCTAATCCTTTTCAGCACTCACCACCAAAGAGCAGCCAGCCCAAGAAGAAGCGTGTCATTCCCCTTATTTGTGCACCATACCCCCAGTCTCTTGTCACGCTGCATAATCTCCTGCACAAAAAGAAGCTGAAGATGGTGCATGTATTCAAGAAGGCGGGTATGGATGGGAAGAAGATCAAGAGAGCAGACTTCATTGAAGTCATCAAGGAGGTAAGTGGGGAACAGAAAGGTAAGGAACTGCTGCAACTCTGCCCTATTTTCCTGCATGCCAATCCAGAGCAAATGGAAGAGCTTCAGCAAGGGGCGTTTTCGCTTGCCTTACTCTCAGACAATGGTTCCTACAACCTGTGAAAAGCTGAAGGGCAAAGGGAAGGGAAAGCTGCAGAGATGCACCTAGAGCAAGTCCCAGGCAGGAGTAGAAGCCCATTGCCTCACAGACTTGGAAGACAGTCACTGCCTTTGTGCCATGCTCCCCTGCAAAACCATCTGGAACAACAGCAAAGCTCGCCCCTCCCACTCTGGCACAAGCCTTGATCTTTTGGTGATCTCACTGCCATTTTCTGTTTGTGTTGCCAGACCAAAGTTCCCATCAGCGACAAGGATCTGGAGGACGTGATCATCTTCTTGACTTCCTCAAAACCAGGGAATTTTACAACCCTCCAAGATCTGCTTGACTGTCAAAATCAGTGGCTGGAAATGAGGAAAGGACAAACACAAGTGTCCAAACCAGGTGAGAGGAGAGCATTGGGTTGGGAAAGCATCCCTATACGGACAGAAAATGCCAAAGTGATCCAGAAGTCCAGAATATGGCTTCTTGAGACATTGTCCTAGAGCAGAGGGGCCAGAAAGAGACTTCTAGGGAAAAGCTGAAGGATCCAGGGGATGTACAATACCGTTGTCAGCCCAATTGCAGAAGACAGGTTATCCAGGCTTTCAGATTGGGATCAAACTCTGAACCCTGCGGTTTAACATCATGGCCTGGATTTAGTTTGTTAGCATTTATCATCCAGCTCATCCAAAGCAGACCCCTTCTCCAACTGTTGGTTGCAGCTGGAAAACACAGATTCAGAAGAGCTGCTTTATAGTGAGCTCTGTTGGGAGTTCCAATGAGCACAACATGTCAAACCCATTTGTCTTAAATTTGGATCACATGTTCCTTTCTGCTACGCTCTAACGTGACTTCTCTGGGCTTTTGGTTTGGTTTGTTTTCTAATGCATCCTAGGTGTAGCAGCTCAGTTCCAGAAAGCCACCTGCAAAACTGCCACTGGTCCACCATCTGCTGGGGACACAGCCAAAGTGATGATACCTCATCCTCCTACTGAGCCCAAAAGAAAGTTAATACACTTGGAAGTTCCACCAGTCAACACGGAGCCAGAACAGCGACATCTGAGCTATGATGAAATGGAAGAGGCTGGAAAAATCATGAGAGAGAGGAGACGGCGGAATGAGGTACTGTGCATGTGGCAGGAGAACACGCGCACCTGCATGCCTTGGCGAACACGCGGTGGTTTAGAGGGCAGTGCAGTAGTAAAGCAAGGGGTTCTTGTGAGTAATTAGCTTCTCAGTAGTCCCTTGACCACATGGTGCCTTGCAGCTGAGGTGCTACAAGCCGTCTCAAACAATTAGTTTGGCTTCTGAACACTCTGGTGAGAGAAACACTTTTTCTGGGTAACCGGCAAGAAGAAGAAGGAAGAGAAGTTGAAGCGGTTTCTATGTCTGGGGCAGAGTCATCTTCTGACCATGTAGTCGACCTGTCCACCAGACTGTGATTTGTCCCTTAAGGTGCTGCTAAGCCCTTTGTGCTGTTCATCTGTGAGGCTCCACTGGAAACCTAACAGTGACTCCCTCATTCCCTCACTCCCAGATGTTCTCCTTGGAGCATCTTGGGTTGGAAGAACTCTGGTAGAATCCAGGGCTGCCTCCTCTTGCCAACGTGCTGCCCCACAGTCACCAGCAATGGGGGGAGGCTCTGGCTCCCTGACACAATCGGAAACGAGAAAGGTGACTGCAGGACTTTTTTCACCTGAGGCACCTGTGCCCGGTGTGCTGCTCTTGTGCTAAGCCCTCCAGGGAGTATCTGGATGGGAACCGAGCTCCCAGAGGAGCGTTGGTCCCTCTGATCCCAGTGCAGGGTGCTGTCTCCTCTTTGCACACACTTTTGAGATGAATCCCTGCCTGTAGCTTCTCTGAAGGGAACGCTGCAACTCCAGGGCCCCACTGAATGCTAATCGGGACCTGCCCTTTACTTGCAGAACAAAGACAGCCCGATAGAATGGAAAGAAAAGTGCCGGCTGGTGAGATCTGGGGATGGCGCCGTTGATGACCACTGCCTGCCGTCAACTGTAGAGGGTGACTTTGGAGAACTGCTTGACCGCTACCGCAGGAAGGTCATCACGAGCTATCTGAGGAGCTGCAAGCTGTGCAAAGAGCGCAATGTTCACATCGCTGAGGCAACGCTGCAAAAAGGTACAGCAAAGACCAAGGGCCTGATGTGAATGTACTAAATGTGGCACGTTCATGTCTCTTCCCAAGCCCACAAGCGTGACTGATGTCAGGGGGTGCTGCCGACGGAGCATGTTTGCAGCCCTTGGAGGGCCACGGCAGATGTTGCTGGTTAGGATCAGCAGTATCATCAGCAGGGCCAGAGCAGGGCTGAGATATCAAAGGGTGCTGCAGATCGGCCAGGGCCCTCTCCCATTGCCCCTGGGATGGTAGCCGGGTTCAACCGAGAGTGCAGCTCATGAGGCAAGTTTGTGGTGATGGGGCAGGTCCAAGGTCAAGCCAGGAAGTCAGACCACGGTCAGGATCAGCAGGTCCATAGCCAGGAACAGACATGGCTGTGGCTGAGCTGCAGACTGCTACGCCTACAACACCTGAGCTGATACGGGGCTCCTGATCCCAGGGCGAGGCATGACTGTTTTCTCTGTACCCTTTGCCAACAGGCCTGCTGTATCCAGGAGACAGGATCATCAAGGAGGGAGAAGACATAAGGAAGATCAGGCAGCCTGGAGGCTACTACAGCACAGGACGTGATGGTTCTCTGTCACCTGAGAGCACCTCCACATCAGAAAGTGAATCTGGAAGCCAGGAGGCGGAAAATAGGTTTGTTGAAAGAGGGCTTAGGTCAGTCCCCTCCTGCTGCCCGCTGTGTATCACCCCTGTGTGCTCAGCCCCCACGCTGTCAGAGGCAGTGCCGAGGCACTGGAGTGAACCATTAGGATGCTGCAAGGGAGCAGCGAGCGACAGCGAAGAGGCAGATCCTCTTCTCAGCTACACGGCCACCCTGTGTTTTAGCTAAGTCACTGGGTTGCAGTGGTGCCCGTGAACAGTCTGTGGTGCCTGGCAGGAGCCTTGCAGACTAGTTGGGACTAGCTCTGTGCTCTGAACTACAGAGGTGACAGAACTTCTCAGACTGACCCAATGCTTGTCTGAAATGCCCTCAGAGAGTGTTTATTCTTGTGGAAGAAAGACAGTCCTGAAAAATATCTTCTTTGTTTCTCTCAGATAAAGTGTTCTGATACTACAGTGATGGGCAACATACCAGCTCTTAAGAAAGCTTCACAAGCTGGCATTTCCAGAGTCAGTCACGTCTAGCAAGGACTGACACAGTCTGCACAGCTCTGGCAGAGCTTCCCGGGGCCTGGAAGCCCAGATTGCTGCTCCTTGTCAGGCTCACTTTTGCCCTTCCTAAGAGAAGCGCTGAAACTGCCCAGAATTTTATTGCTGTAAAGCACGCTATTCTCACACGTATTTTCTTCCTTCCCATTTTTCTCCCCTTTTTTCCACAGGCGTCTTAAGAGGAGCAAGATGCAAAAGACAAACGACAACAAGTTTTGGCCAGGCCATCTCCTGGACAAGCTATGTCTTTACTTCCCTGAAAAGAAGCATGACAGGGCACATGCCTTGTTCAGCTATGTCCAGCGAACCAAGTCCCGCTACTACGGCTTCTAAAGCCCTGACTGGAGCTAGCTCCTCAGCGAGCCAGGACGCTTGGCCTCCAGAGACGCTACCTTCAAGGAGACCAACTCCACCTGAAGCTCTTCTCCAAGCAGCAGGAGGTGGGTTCACAGCTTTGTGATCCCTCAGTCAGCTCAGGGGATCTGGACCCCGCATCTGCTACCAGCTGTGGTTCCAGATGAGTCCCAGGGGCAGCTGCTGCCCCAGTTGTACCGTTACTGGCCAGAGCTGCCTTGTGCAGGTGCTGGTGTCCAGGTGTCAGGAACCGGCGTGTGCTTATCTGTGGATAAGTATACTTTTGTCTGTTCTGTGTTATCATTTATATTGATTTCTTCATTTCATTAAATCTGGTTAACTTCATCCTACAAGTCCCCCTCTATTTTTTCCCAACTCCGTTCCTCATTTGGGGAAGGGACATTGGGTGAGAGAAAAACTGCTGTTGTTTAGCCCTGGGTGCGGGCTAAACGAAGACAAATAATAAATACATTTTGGCTAAAAGCAGTGAGTCCTTGGCTGTTTTGGCCGTTTCCGTCAGGGTATAACGCACAGAGCTGGGACGAGCGCTGGATCTGTGAGAGAAGCTGTCAGAGACCTGCACTCCAGCAAGGGACCTCTGTCCCAGCATCAGCCTGTTTTCCCAGCTGGGGCTGTCAGCAAGTCTTTCATCCACCAGAGTGGGGACGTGCTGGTGAGACTTGAGGTATGAAGGGTTGTCCTTGAGCTCCCTTGGGATGCTGCCCTGAAGCAGGATGGACTGGGCAGACAGGGCAGGAGGTGCTGGGAAGGATGTCCATCTGGTGCTGAGCTCGTCAAGGAGGGCTGACGTGGTGGCAGAGGCTGCAGGGCTGGAGCAGGGCTCCCCACCCCACACCTCAGAGATGATAAATGAGCGGAAAGCAGGAGCGGGGGCTGGGTGGGAGGGGGAGTGGAAGGAATGGGATATTGGTAACCAGGCTGGCATTAAAAACAGAACAGAGTATAACGAAATAATAGCAATGCTACTTGAAAAAGAAAGAGGTTGTGGTTTGCAGACTGTCAGCAAAGGGGGAGAACACCTTTGGAATACATCTAAAGTCATGCTGGCTGAAAACAGCGGATCCCGTTAAGGCCGACACAGAGTCTGACTTGTGAGGGTCTTCTCAGAGCACGTCAGATGACACAAAGGACAGACCACACAGCCACTCTTTATCACAACTCTGCTCTCTAGTTGCGACTGAAGGGTAGAGGAGCCAGACAGAAAAGGCTTTGTACATGGTTCTAGGCTGCCTTGCTGGGATAGTGCAAGTCGGCATCATGTCCCTACCTGCCACATCTACATAGCTCCAGCCCATCACCATGGACCTTTGCAGCAGAGCTCACCCAGCTGTACCGGAACATGAGCGCAGACCCCTCACCTCTGCCCGCTTGTCCCGGGTGCTCTCGCACTGACTGTGCCTCTTCACGGGACGCCTGGATTTCTCTGGACTTGCCCCAGCCTAGCCCCTATTGGTGTCCCCGTTACCAGTACCAACAGGGATACTGTACATCAGAAGATGATGCTTTTTAGAAAAAATAATAAATATATTTTGGCAAAAGTAGCGAGTCTGTGGTTGCTCTAGCAGTTTCCATCAGGGTATAATGCACAGAGCTGGGACCAGTGCTGAATGTGTCAGCGAAGCTATCAGAGACCTGCACTCCAGCGAGGAACCTCTTTGTCCCAGCATCAGCCTGCTTTCCCAGCTGGGGCTGTCAACAAGGCTTTCAGCCACCAGAGTGGGGATGTGCCAGTGAGACTTGAGGTGCGAAGGGTTGTCCTTGAGCTTGCTGGGATGCTGCCCTGAATCAGGAGGGACTGGGCACTTGAAATTGACCTTTTAATGCATTCTTCATACGGAGCTTTGGAGATTAATTGCTTTTTGGGAAGCAAGATTTGAGTGCCTGTGCACTCCCATAAGCAGTGCTGCCTCCCAGAATACGTCGTCCCTTCTCCACTTCTGCTCCTCCCAGGCTCGTGTAAAACAAGGAAATGCAATAGTGTGAAGATTCAGTAATTCACTGTCAACAGGTGTATGTTGACGAGACCTGGTGGAGAGCAAGGCCTGACAGGGCTGTGAGGTTACAGAGCCCCGCTCTGACGTGCTGTGCCGCACCAGCTGCGGGCAATGCTCCGGCAGCGGCAGTAGTTGTGTCGGCGGCAGCAGCAACATGGTGCGAGCGTGGGGGGGCCGTGGTTCTCTTCCGCCTCCTCTTCCCCCTCCTCCTGGTGGCCCTGCAAGCCCAGGTCACCCAGGTGTCTCCAAGACGAGTACAGGGAGCAGGTAGGCAGGCAGGGGGCCAGCACCCAGCCCCAAGCAGTGCCGCGTGGCATCCACCACACCTTAACGGGGTGGCAGCGGGGCCAGGGCTGGGGCTGGGCCAGGGAGAGCAGCTGGGCTGGGTGAGCCAGGCAGGCACCAGGGTGCAGGCAGGGTGGTCAGACACTCCGTGGGGAGGCGTAGAGGGACTGCAGCTGCTTCAGGGGCATTTTCTGGGTGAGCAGAGGCTCTGGGAGCGGTGGCGCAGGAGAAGAAACCCGGCACTGAGTCCCCGTGGGGCCGCCCGGCTCTGTGCCACTCTGCCCTGCCCCAGGGCAGCCTGTCCCCAAGATGCACGTTTGGCTGGAGATGGTGAGCAAGCGGCACCACAGCAGCCAGGCGACAGCCCACGGCAGCGCTTCTCCCCGGTACGCTTGGAAGTTCCACCAGTCAACACGGAGCCAGAACAACGACATCTGAGCTATGATGAAATGGAAGAGGCTGGAAAAATCATGAGAGAGAGGAGACGGCGGAATGAGGTACTGTGCATGTGGCAGGAGAACACGCGCACCTGCATGCCTTGGCGAACACGCGGTGGTTTAGAGGACAGTGCAGTAGTAAAGCAAGGGGTTATTGTGAGTAATTAGCTTCTCAGTAGTCCCTTGACCACACGGTGCCTTGCAGCTGAGGTGCTACAAGCCGTCTCAAACAATTAGTTTGGCTTCTGAACACTCTGGTGAGAGAAACACTTTTTCTGGGTAACTGGCAAGAAGAAGAAGGAAGAGAAGTTGAAGCAGTTTCTATGTCTGGGGCAGAGTCATCTTCTGACCATGTAGTCGACCTGTCCACCAGACTGTGATTTGTCCCTTAAGGTGCTGCTAAGCCCTTTGTGCTGTTCATCTGTGAGGCTCCGTGTAAGGCGCTCCACTGGAAACCTAACAGTGACTCCCTCATTCCCTCACTCCCAGATGTTCTCCTTGGAGCATCTTGGGTTGGAAGAACTCTGGTAGAATCCAGGGCTGCCTCCTCTTGCCAACGTGCTGCCCCACAGTCACCAGCAATGGGGAGAGGCTCTGGCTCCCTGACACAATCGGAAACGAGAAAGGTGACTGCAGGACTTTTTTCACCTGAGGCACCTGTGCCCGGTGTGCTGCTCTTGTGCTAAGCCCTCCAGGGAGTATCTGGATGGGAACCGAGCTCCCAGAGGAGCGCTGGTCCCTCTGATCCCAGTGCAGGGTGCTGACTCCTCTTTGCACACACTTTTGAGATGAATCCCTGCCTGTAGCTTCTCTGAAGGGAACGCAGCAACTCCAGGGCCCCACTGAATGCTAATCGGGACCTGCCCTTTACTTGCAGAACAAAGACAGCCCGATAGAATGGAAAGAAAAGTGCCGGCTGGTGAGATCTGGGGATGGCCCCGTTGATGACCACTGCCTGCCGTCAACTGTAGAGGGTGACTTTGGAGAACTGCTTGACCGCTACCGCAGGAAGGTCATCACGAGCTCTCTGAGGAGCTCCAAGCTGTGCAAAGAGCGCAATGTTCACATCGCTGAGGCAACGCTGCAGAAAGGTACAGCAGAGACCAAGGGCCTGATGTGAATGTACTAAATGTGGCACGTTCATGTCTCTTCCCAAGCCCACAAGCGTGACTGATGTCAGGGGGTGCTGCCGATGGAGCATGTTTGCAGCCCTTGGAGGGCCACGGCAGATGTTGCTGGTTAGGATCAGCAGTATCATCAGCAGGGCCAGAGCAGGGCTGAGATATCAAAGGGTGCTGCAGATCGGCCAGGGCCCTCTCCCGTTGCCCCTGGGATGGTAGCTGGGTTCAACCGAGAGTGCAGCTCACGAGGCAAGTTTGTGGTGATGGGGCAGGTCCAAGGTCAAGCCAGGAAGTCAGACCACGGTCAGGATCAGCAGGTCCATAGCCAGGAACAGACATGGCTGTGGCTGAGCTGCAGACTGCTACGCCTACAACACCTGAGCCGATACGGGGCTCCTGATCCCAGGGCGAGGCATGACTGTTTTCTGAACTACAGAGGTGACAGAACTTCTCAGACTGACCCAATGCTTGTCTGAAATGCCCTCAGAGAGTGTTTATTCTTGTGGAAGAAAGACAGTCCTGAAAAATATCTTCTTTGTTTCTCTCAGATAAAGTGTTCTGATACTACAGTGATGGGCAACATACCAGCTCTTAAGAAAGCTTCACAAGCTGGCATTTCCAGAGTCAGTCACGTCTAGCAAGGACTGACACAGTCTGCACAGCTCTGGCAGAGCTTCCCGGGGCCTGGAAGCCCAGATTGCTGCTCCTTGTCAGGCTCACTTTTGCCCTTCCTAAGAGAAGCGCTGAAACTGCCCAGAATTTTATTGCTGTAAAGCACGCTATTCTCACATGTATTTTCTTCCTTCCCATTTTTCTCCCCTTTTTTCCACAGGCGTCTTAAGAGGAGCAAGATGCAAAAGACAAACGACAACAAGTTTTGGCCAGGCCATCTCCTGGACAAGCTATGCCTTTACTTCCCTGAAAAGAAGCATGACAGGGCACATGCCTTGTTCAGCTATGTCCAGCGAACCAAGTCCCGCTACTACGGCTTCTAAAGCCCTGACTGCAGCTAGCTCCTCAGCGAGCCAGGACGCTTGGCCTCCGGAGACGCTACCTTCAAGGAGACCAACTCCACCTGAAGCTCTTCTCCAAGCAGCAGGAGGTGGGTTCACAGCTTTGTGATCCCTCAGTCAGCTCAGGGGATCTGGACCCCGCATCTGCTACCAGCTGTGGTTCCAGATGAGTCCCAGGGGCAGCTGCTGCCCCAGTTGTACCGTTACTGGCCAGAGCTGCCTTGTGCAGGTGCTGGTGTCCAGGTGTCAGGAACCGGCGTGTGCTTATCTGTGGATAAGTATACTTTTGTCTGTTCTGTGTTATCATTTATATTGATTTCTTCATTTCATTAAATCTGGTTAACTTCATCCTACAAGTCCCCCTCTATTTTTTCCCAACTCCGTTCCTCATTTGGGGAAGGGACATTGGGTGAGAGAAAAACTGCTGTTGTTTAGCCCCGGGTGCGGGCTAAATGAAGACAAATAATAAATACATTTTGGCTAAAAGCAGTGAGTCCTTGGCTGTTTTGGCCGTTTCCATCAGGGTATAACGCACAGATCCGGGCCCCGCTTCTGGATACAATAAATGTATTAAATAAAGAGTGTATAGTCAAGCTGAAGGTGTGGGAGCTGGACTGGCCACAAAATACACTTTTCAAGTGGGAGCTTTTCTGCTCGCCTGGTGACGGGTAACGAACACCACGCTTCCTGAGCCCAAGGCTGTAGAATTGTAAGAATGCAGTGGTAGGAATTTTTTCATTCCACAGATTTGTTCATGCCCTTTAAGAAAGGGTTTACCACTGGAACAGCTGAAACAGCTTCTGAATTTCTAGGGAGAAGCCTAAAAACTCAGCTCTTAGTCATCTGCTTCCAATGAGGTAAGAGTTTTTCCCCTAATTTGTCTCTAGCTCTTACCACAGTATCTACATATTTAGGAATTTTTAGTATGAATGTCTGCAAAGTAATTTGTTTCAGCCTACATCTGAAAGCCACGTAGCTTTCAAGGCACCAAAAAAGATGCAATAATAGCCTTTTCTTTTGGTCTAAATTACATTTCCTGTATTTATGGTGAACACAACAGAGATGTAGCAAAATTATTGAAGAACCTGTACCTATCACCCAATACACTTTAATGTGGTGACTTTGGACAAACCTGCCCAATCCATAGTAAATAACACGAGCAACAGCACGGTCAATGACAGCACAGCATTAGGAGAAGGTAGTTGTGTTTCAGATCTTTACTCAGTATGTATCGAAGGATTAAATAGGGAGTGAAATAGCTGGTGATCTGTGTTTGGGTATTTTGTATCTCACCTGTGACTCTGAAGCAAAGCTGTCCTGGAAGAAAAAGGAATGTCATCAACTCTGCAAAAGGATAAAAACCAAAGAAGCATGAGCAAGGCGACACTGCTCACAGCAGATGAATTATTGAGAAGCCCTGAGAGAACACGCGTAAGAGTCAGTGTTGTTCAATATGCTCTTAACTAGACTATGAAATTGAGCGAGCCGTGATGTGTCATGGCTTTCGAGGTATTAAAAGCTACACAGACCTAGAGTATTTCCTAGTAGGCTTAGAAAGGAGCGATACTATTAAATGACCGGATGAAAACTGCACACCGCATGAAAACACACACACAGAAGAAAGTAACACTACCAAAGCTGTCACTGTTGTAGTACTTACTACTACTTAGAAAATATCCTGAAGTCATTTCACATTGCTAAAAACATCTTGCACGTCTACCAAGTTTTCATTAATTCCTAGTTTTTCAAAGCTTTTTGGATAACGAGCAGCTTCCAAAGTGTGCTTTAAACTCACTCCTGATCATCAGCTAGGTGCTGAGGGACAAAGATATTCTGTCTGTTACGTGAAGGAGAATAAAGGAAGAACCACAACATCTGCACGCCACGTATGTGATTCACAGCTGTCGACTGGAGAAAGCGTTGAATAAAAATCTGGAAGAGTTAACCTTCTAGGAATCCTGCATTTAGTCCAACATTGTAGTCCAAGAGGCTTTCTCACAAAAGTCGAAGCGGGTAACACGTACCAGGCTATCAGCCAGGGGAAGATTTATCTGCTGACTCATCTGTTTAGACAGCAAAACACATACAGTTGTAAACCTGATCAGGGAGCTTACTGCCCCAAGCACAACAATTTAATCATGTCTCTCCAGAGCAGACAAACACACGCCTGCGTTACTGCTGCGAACGACGAGATGATTCTTACAAGACCCAGTTACAAGAGGTGGCAGTTGGGGAAGTTGCCTCCAAATGCCTGGTGAATACACCAGGAGACATTTATGGTGCGTGCAGAAGGTAAAACGTTCTCTGTGCCTCTACCACCAGATCGTCATTCACACAGTCCTACAAGGAGAGATCCTCTAACCCAACACAAGTGGCCACAGTAGCCTTTCGTTAGTCATAAAGCGAGAGTTATATGCAAATTTGGCTACGGTATAAATACCTAACGGGAATCAAAAATGACGACTAGACCAAAGCCCAAAGGAGTCTAAACCCAGCTGCTTTCTGCTAGTACAAAATAATAAAATGAAATAACCAATGCACAGAGAAACCGAGGCTGTGGGAAATGCAGCAGGATTGCTTTGGCCGGTGCCCCAGTACTCAAGTATCTGGGCAAAGATTTAGACACTTACCTCAGGCAGCTGCCACTGCCCCACTCGTAACTAAAACTGAGAAAGACAACTCGCCTTAAGCCGAGCATACAAAGGTAAAGTAGGACAGTTGCAAAATTTCCAGAACGTATTTAAACGATTTAGCACTAGATTCCCATCACAGAATTTTTAGGCTTTGCGCCACTTCAATGTAACGTACCAACTCCTTTTTCTTTCCAAGCAAGATTAAGCATTTTCCAGAATTTCCAAACACACCACAAGCTTTCCTTCTTCAGCACTCTCGGGCTAAAAGGCCTTCTACCCGTAACGCTAGACACCACAGATCAAAACATCAAATGCAAATGTTTGTATTAAAAATTATATATTGTGTCAAATAAAACAATAATTCTGTGTACAAATTTATACATGACAAAAATAAAACTCTTTTTGAATAACACTGTGTAAAAAAAGTGCTTGCTGCTGTTCTGATGTAATAATTCTATAAGCAACAGGCTCACAAAGGGCATTAGTAAACACTTAAATTGCATTGAAGGAATCACATAAGGCACAGACATGTTATTTAAAGGTGAAAACAGTCCCACACAGCTTTCAGTTCTGCTGACCTTTATGTATTATCTGAAAACTCCGAATGTAGGAAGCTGACTAATATTTTATGTTAACTTACTGTATCGAGGAAAAGCACAGGGAAAACTTGGCATCACCATCAGGCCCCTGTTCAGCATTTCCAGAAGGCTGGCTGGAAATAATTTTTACGATGACAGCATCAGCGACTGCTTTTAAAGCGACTTCTTAGCGGTTGCCCCCTCCTTCTCCTCAAATTTTCTGCTAGATGGTTTTCCCAGGATTTTTATCCGCATTATAGACAGCATTTAATCCAACAATGAATGACCAGGAGGGCTTTCAGTCCTAAACCAGTAACCACTGAAGAGATGCACACAGTTGCTCACACAGTTAACATATAAGAGGTCTTAAATTCTAAACACTCTGAATTATTCTCAGCCTTTTTCAAACAACGTACGTGTGATTATTACCAGTGTAGCATAACACTGGAGCACTGGAAGTGTGAAACAGAAACCAATTTAAAAGTTTAGCTCAGCCACAAACAAAATCAAAAATTTAACACCCCCTCTGAATTTCTCGTTATAAGTTTTTTTAAATCTTCTACAAAGAAAATACTCTTAAAACCAACAGGCACAGAATTTCCAGTTGTATCTTAAGCAATATGGAGTTTAGCAAGGAAAAAAGCTTAAGTTTATAATATTTGCTATCCTCGCTTCTTGTACTAATCCTTTTACATACGAATTTTCAGCTTTGACTGCACTGTCACGTGCAGCACACTGAGACTGACATTACAGATCTGATTTTTGATCAGTAAGATTAACACAGTAACACAGGTGACTGGAGAATAATAGAAGCTACACTACACTTAGTCCAGCAAGCTCTTTCACTCTTAAGCTGAAAGATTCTAGGCACTTAGTTCTCTGAGAAACTTGTTTTACCCATGTCTGAGTTACCTAACTAGGATTTGTTCTATCATTAAAAAACAAAATGAAGAGGAACACAGACATCCGTTTCTCTGCTGGATTTAAATTGTATAACCAATGTAAATCAGCTCAAAAGCAGAGAATCTCTCTACGTATGCAGGGTCTGCCCCAGAAGCATTTTCTTAACCAAATTATTCTTTACTGAGCGTAAGAAAACCCGTACCTGCACTGCCTGGACCGCCTGCGCATGGAAGGTCAGGGATGCGAGTATCTGTCAGGACTGTCACTGTGCCCAGCTAATTGCTTCCTTCCACTGCACCAGCACGTCTACTTTTAAGGCTGCATTGGAAGAATCTTACCAGTATTAGGGATATTAATTCTGGGCCCAGATACCTCAGTATCAGGCATTTTCTCTACAAAGTAGTTATCATAGAATAATTTGAAATGACTATGTTAGTGACTTCTACGTAACAAAGATACTGGCTCCTTTAAGACAAGAACATAAAACTGAATGTAAATAAATAAGCCAGCGCACCATTACAGCTATGATTTTTAACAATCAAGTCAGAAAACTCCAAGCTGTGGTTTCTACAGCATCGTTACATTACACATGCTATGGCAACACAGTAAATGCTATACACAGTAGGAAAATGCTACATATTCATGCACTGTTGCCAAGGTATAGCTGCCATAGGAACCATAATTTGCTTTTTCTGACTTGTTTAGAATCCCACCTACAACACTGCTGATCAACTGATAATTTAGATAAACTTGTATAAGTATTCCACATTACTTTTGCTGGAAAAAAAAAAAAAATCTATTCAATGAGAACACAAGAACTCTAGCACAGCTCCGTCCAACGACATCTATGCGCAGCCAAGGCTGCTAGTCAGGATACACACTTTGTAAACTACTTTTCAGCACGATCTCGACAAGCTGCCCCTCGTGGTGTGGGTTACTGTTCCAGAGAGCAGCAAAATTTTCTTGTGCAAACAACTAGGAAAAAAATTAAGTTAGGTTGGGTAGCACTACAGCAATATTTTACACAATTCAGCTTCCAGTACGCAGTGACCGAAGACCAACATTGAAAAGTGCAGGGACATAAACCTACCAGCATTTGTAACCAACGACATACAAGCAGTGTTTGCTGGATGCAGTAAAAAAATGACAACCGACAAAAGTACAACTGTTACTGGGTCTTAAGTTAAAAATCCAAAACTAAGGGAATATCATTCTAAACAAAAATAATTGGCAAAAGTTATGCATTCCCTCATAAAGGTCCCACCAGGTTTAAAATACGCTGTCAAAATGCTGTCACTAAACCGCTTTGGTTACAAATGGCTGTTCCCAGGTTTTGTTTTATTTTGCAGAGGAATTCTCTCTGTTCAAGTCACTGAATCCTTCTTCCTTCTAAACGGTGACTTCAGTCTTTTCCACACGCTGCTTTTAGGTTTTGATTTTTTTTCCATTGCCATTACTGCTTCTTTTTCTTTCCTGCGGATTTCTCGCACAAGGGCATGAAATACATCATCAATATAATAACGGTACGCAGCTGAAGTTTCAAAAAAAGGGCAGTTGAATTCTCGTGCTAAAGCAGAGCCTTCTTCTTTGGAGACCTGAAAAAAAAAGTTCATACTTGTCAAGAAAACCAAAACCAGAAAGTTTATTTCTTTACCATTTCTTGTTCTGCTTGCTCAGTAACGGGGCATTCACCCTCCCGGCTCCAGAACAGCTCATTCCCACTGATCTCAAAATCTTTCTCTACAAACCTGTTTTTCTTTCTCTTTCACTCATCGCTCTCTAGCAATGCAATCATCTGCGAGAGACTCTCTGGACATTCATGAAACAACAAAGTCCTCCGAAAGAACATTCTTTTCTTGGAGCTTAATCTAGAAGTTGGCTAACACGAGCAGTCCTCAGCCCTAACACAAGCATTTGTCAGTTTGGTAAGCTAAGGGTATTTCTTTCTCCTGGTCAAAATCTATTATGTTTGTCAAACCACTTCCCAGAACCAAGCAAAACCTTTCAAAAAAAAAAAATCCAAACCAAAACAAAACAAAAATCCCAGTGTTGCCGAGGCAATAGAAAAGCAACACCCACTCCTCATCCTGTACTTTACATCTCTTAGCGCGGGTGTTCTACCATAGTTTTCCTGCTACAACGCACACTGACAATTCATCAGATTTCAGGTATACAAACAGCACGTCTGGAACTTGTTTTCCAAAGTGCGTTTCCTTCGAGGGAAGCTCTGCTCCAAACTGGTTTCCCACAGACAGTAGTTACTGTTTTCTCAAGCTGAAAGTAATTTTCCTTTCTGTCCATTCTTATCCAAGTTCTCCATTATTACACTCTTAGCACGCCTGCACCTGCAATTTGTACTAGTATGTGCAAGTGGTTTACGGAATGCTAAATCTCTATTAACAGTCACCTCCTTTCAGGAATTAAAAAAAAAGCCCAAGAGCAGCTGAAACCCAAAGCATCAACTTGAAGACTTGACTTTTGTGATTGCTACATGCATTTGGTTATTCAACACATTCCGGGTTAAACAAGTACTTCTCTACTGTTTAACTTATTATATAGCAAACATGCGAAAAAATTAAGAAAGGGAGTATAACCTCTCATATTACTACATTTTACAACGGAAATAGCTTGTAATTGTGGGCCTCTCTTGTGCCATTTACCTGCCGTAGCTGTGTCAGATCAGATTTATTCCCCACCAGGACCACGGGAGTGTCATCAGTGCGTCGAACACGATAGATTAGCTGTTTGAACTCACGCACTTCATGGAAACTGCGCCGGTCTGTGATTGAATAACAGATGATAAATCCCTCGCCAGCCCTCATGTACTGGTCCCTCATGGCTGTAAACTCTGCCTAGAAACAGACAATTACATTTCAATTGCACAAATACAATGACTTCCTAATTTGCTCAGAATGGGAAACACAATATGCATTCCAAAAACAGCTGCATAGGAACTCTGTAACAACCTGGTCATCTATCTTCTCGTCCTGTTACATACAGGACAAGATATTACATATGTTTGAGATTAACACCAAGTTTCCCTCACTATAGAAATCATATCAACATGTCATTTATCAGCCAATACGTACTGCTTGTTGATCATGAACAGCAAGGTGCAACAGAGAAAGCAGTGCGTGAAACCAGAGTATCAGCTGAGCTGCCTAAATATAGATTGTATGATACAGATGGTATAGGCAACATGATGTTTAGAAGAAGTAAGAGAGCTCAAGAAACAATGTGGAAGAAAAGACAGGCATACTTTTATAGGATTTCTGTCTCTACACCTGCCTATTACAGACTTCTTAACATCCTCCCAATTCACTTATTATTCCTCACATACCTGTCCTGCTGTGTCCAAGATATCCAGATTTGCAGGTTCGTCATCAATGCGTATTCGTATTTTATAAGCATCCTCTGAATTCAAGGCACATCGGAAAGAACAAGATTGCAATACAATTGCAATACTCATTAGTCATCAATTCACAAAGAGAATGTTACGCTAGAAGAACCTAATCTGGTAATATTACTATACTACATTAGCCTGATCTTCATTTAGCAACAAAATTAAATTTTTAATTGTTCTGGTGTGATTTATTATCCTCCCAACTGTTTGCTAAAATCATGCCGTTGTACATGCTATTTCTGACAGACATGTGACCACAACCTATAAATTCATTTTGGACACCTTGATGGAAAGCACAGAGTAAGAGCATTACATTTTTCTCAATGCCAGAAAATACCCGTGATTCAAGAGAAGAATTGGCCACCACCAACTACCATTTTCTTAAAAGTAAGACAATAAACATTCTGTCCCTCTAAGTCAGCACTCCCACATTCCAACAGTCCACTTTCAACAAGAAGCTGGCTGGTTTTCCCACTTTTACTTTGACAGTGTAACTGTTGGTAAAGGTTTCTCTTAAGAGATGCTGCAAAATTTATGCAAATTCTAAAACACAGAGCACAGTTTGGCCTAACAAATTAATAGCAGAGAGCTGATCTACAGCATAGACACTAGATTTTTTGAATAGACAACTAATAATAATTTATCAGCAGTTTTTCATCATGTCTGCTAACATACAAATACAGATAGCACGAGGCCTGAATATATGATAGGAAAACCATCAAAGATCTAAAAGTCAGGATATGTATCCCAGTCCTCACAGCAGTCTCACAACTCTTAATGAGGTTACTCTTAAATGAGTAACCTGAGGGACTTGGGTCCTCAATTTACAGCCAAACTTACAGCTTTCTTTAAATTGCGTACTTTAAAGCAATGGACTCCAAAACAGTTTAACCTGCTAAGAGAGGGAGTGAGCAGCAAAGAGGTTTTTCTTACCAATTGTGGGATCGTGATCCTCTGGAAACCGGTGACTGATGAACTGCATGGTCATGGCTGGAAACAAAAATCACAGACGCAATTGCACAAGAGTCAGTAAACATCTGCCGCTTCAGCATTCAGTTCACAACATGCTCAAGCACATTATTTCACTAAAAGTTAAACCATAAAACCATACTCGGTGCAAGACTCGAAATAAATATGGTAGAAATAACTCAGGAACAGAGAACTACGCCCTTGTCCTCAACAAAGCACTCCGAGTTTCAGAAACAAAGCTGGACACAGCTGAAACGCGGAAGACGATGATACACCACCCTCCGAGACACCCGGGTGCGGGGGGTGGGCGCGGAATAGCGCCCAAAACCGGACTGTTTTGTTCAATAAACATGTCACCCCGCAGCTGCCGAGTCGAAGCCCCCGGCGCGCCGGCCGCCAGGGCTACCCCGCGCCTGAGGGGAACACGGCGGCCCCGCCCGCGGCAGGAGAGCGGCTTCTCAGGGCCGCCCCCCGCGGTTCCCCCTCTCCGGCGGCGGATGGGCCCCACCGTCCCGTCCGGAGGAGCCGTACGCACCGCTCTTGCCGACGCCACCGGCACCCAGCATCACCAGCTTGTACTCGCGGGACTGCCCCGGACCGCCGCCACCGCCCGGGCGGGCTCCAGAATCCATCTCCTCAGCGCCGAAGAAACCGCGGACGCCGCTGAAGAGGAGAAAAGAGCGTGAGCACCGACAGCCCCTCGCCCGGCCCGGCCCTGCCCCGCCGCCACCTCCTTCCTCCTCACCCTCAGGCTCCTCCGCGCCGCATCCGACTGCTCCGGCCCCGCTCCGAGCTGAGGAAGCGACACCAAAATGGCGGCGGCTCCCTCACCCCCAGCGAGCGCCCGGCCGCGCCCCCGCGCCCGGCTCGGACGGCGGGGCCCGCGCATGCGCAGTGCCAGCGGGGTCGGGGCCAGCACGGCCCGCCGGGGCTCGGTACCCGATACCCGGTACTCGGCCCGCCGCGGCCCGGGGCTCGGTACCCGGTACTCGGCCCGCGGGCTCCCGGCTCTCGGTACCCGGCCCCCGCGCCTAAGGGCCCTCCTGGACCTGCATCGCGAAACGTTACCTAAGCACACGGTCTGGCAGCATCAAAGTCAAACCTCACCCAAAAAAAAAAACCACAGCAAGAAGCAAAATATTTATACATTTATTTATAATGAACGTATGGTTCTAATTATTTACAACACCTAGGAAAGACAACGTTTTGTACAAGTGAGCCAGCAAGGTCTTTCAGTGTGCAGCAGCGACACACGTCCCCCTTTTTAACACTCTCATTTCAAAAGCTGACCAGCACCTCGGCGCAGTCCCACGCATCGTACAAGAGTTCTTTCTGCAACAGCCCCCCGCGCCAAGAAAGCCCGTGTTGCAGTTCATGTCCGTAAGCAATCCAACAACTTATTCCCAGGTTCCACTTCCAAGGTTCAAGGCGAGAGGAAGGCCTGCGCTGGGGTGGCTGGCGCTGCGCGGAGGCTGGTGCCTGCCTTGTCTTTGTTAAACCGAAACAGAAGGGGTAGAATCGAGTAAGTGAACGAGTGAAGAGCTGGGGGCGAACCTCATGAGGAGTTCTGTCCAAACTGCTCAACGGGAACGCATCCAGGGGAGATTGGAGATGATTAAGTACCAGCACTACAGCACCAAGTCCACCTGGGGACTAGCGGCAAGACGAACCCAGCCAAAAAACCAAGCATCGCCCCCGCCCCGACATCGGGCTAGAACGAGAAGTTGTGGGGTTAGTAAAACCACATTTTAAAGAAAAAACAGTGCTGAGTTACAGGAGATGCTTAAAGTAAAAACAAATGAAGAGTTTTAAGAAATGGGATCCTTCAGTTGTTCAGAACTACTGCATATTCCTTTCCTTTGTTGAAGTCCGAACATTAAAGCTGGGGTCACCGTGAGCTCAACGGGACTGCAAACACGGGCTGACAGCAGAAACACTCAACAAAATACGAACAACAGGTGTAGAATGAAGTCAGCGTGACTGACTTTTCACTTTTCAGTTATCCGGGAAAAATGCAAAATGCAGACCCACAGGCTTCCCTAGTTTCTCTTTACAGTACTTCCCCCACTGTATAAGGAACTGGCCCTGTCAGAATACAATTTCAAAAATTCTTTATTTCTTGACAAATTCACTGCAGAAATAAGGATTTTAAAAATAATGGAGCCCTTTCAAGGGGGAATACCGAACCTTTAGCTTCTGCATATGTAAAAACAATTTTGCAAAGTTCGTTCCGTAATATACATGCATTATTGCTAGAGGGAAAAAAAAAGATGAATGAAAACTCTTCTGTAGCTTCTATGGTGCCATCCAAAATGGCATCTGTTGTTTAGCTCGCTGTTGTGAGGAAGGGTACTGGTATCCCAAACTCCATCCCTGTGAAAAAGTACTTGCGTTTTTATGGCCACCATGTTCCTCCTCTTCATCTGATGAATCTCCAGCATATGCCACTAATCCAAAGCCCTTTTCTGCAGTTTTCATCTTCTTAGCTTGATGATCTAGGAGGGGAAAACAAAACAATCCCCCCAGCCCCCAAGAAGGAAAAATAAAAATAAAAAGAGATAAAATGCCCCAAAATGAGTTAATTAAAAAAAAAAAAAAGACGTTAATTGTAAATTGTTAGTTGGACACCATTTTGAGGTCACAAGGCCAATGGTCATCCAAGGTCGAAGGCCACACGAAACAGCACCAGCAACAGCACATGTGATCCATCAGAACCATGTAAGAGAACAGAGAAAGAAGAAAGAAACACACAAAAAAGGTCAAGTTAGCAAATGGGTCTAAGTGATGGCAATTTCACCGTTAAAGAGATAAACATGTAAAGAAAAGTAGAAATTTTGTTCAAAAGAAAGCTAACAGAAGAGCAATCTCTGGGACCAATACTGCAGAAAAACTAAGGTTAAACAGGCTAACATGAGGTACCTGCAGACCTGAAAGGCACTGAACTACCAGGAGAGGTAAAATGATTACATGTTTTACCAAGTTGCAAATACTTGATGCATGAAAGGAAGAAATCTGACAGCACTTCTGATGTTTGCAGACATAACTCATGTCCGTAAATACACACCTGAACCATAACTCCCACCGACACTCCTCAGTGCCCCTAGAGATAGCTGTTCAGAGTGTAAAGCCACGTGATATCTGTGTTACAAAACAATCCTACAAGATCCTGTCCCTCAGCCGACTGATGGGTCAAAAATACCTGCCTTTAGTCCTTCACTTAATTACACTCTCCTCATTCATAGATATTTATTAAAGTTTGAAGAGAAGCATCGTGTGTGTATAATCACAGTGAACATAAGTGATTTTAGAGCAGTGCAATATGACCTGCTTTTCGCTTGAACAATGCGGTATGAAGAACAGTCAAAAAATCACCAATTTAAATGAATGTTAAGACCAGCACAAACTCATTTGGGAAAGGAAACTTGACTTACAAGTGTATCTTATTCACTGCACTCACCATGGCTGCCTGGTAAAGACCCTGCACCGTTTCTTTCTTCAGGTTCCGATTTCATCCCAGTCACAGGAAAAGCTGGCGGAGGCATCAACTGCCTGTTTAAACCAATGAAAGCCTTTATTTTTTTCTTTTCTAAAACAAGCAAAGGCTCAAAGGTAATAGCAAACAAATTCATAACTCAGTCCTTGATCTGACGGATCTAGTGGCCTTCTAGGATGGAGTGACTGCATCAGTGGACAAGGAAAGAGCAATTGATGTCACCTACCTGGACTTCTGTAAGGCCTTCAATACGCCCACCCCTCTGCAACATTCTTACCTCTAAATCGGAGAGAAATGGATTTGATGGACGGACTAGCAGGTGGGTAAGGAACTGGCTGGATGGCTGCGTCCAAAGAGTTACAGTCAACAGCTCAATGTCCAAGTGGAAACCAGTAACAAGTGGTGCCCCTCAAGGGCCCGTACTGGGACCAATACTATTTAATGTCTTCATCAACAACAGACAGTGGGATCGAGCACACCCTCAGCACAGTTGCAGATGACACCAAGCTGAGTGGTGCAGTCTATACATGAGAGGGACGGGATGCCATCCAGAGGGACCTTGACAGGCTTGAGAAATGGGCCCGTGCAAACTGCATTAAGTTCAACAAGGTCAAGTGCAAGGTCCTGTACTTGGGTCAGAGCAACCCCCGGTATTAATACAGGCTGAGGCATGAAGGGATTGAGAGCAGCCCCATGGAGAAGGACTTGGGGATACTAGTGGTTGAAAAGCCAGACATGAACTGGCAAGATGTGCTCGCAGCCCAGAAAGCCAATTGTGTCCTGGGCTACATCAAAAGCAGCGTGGCCAGGAGGGGATTCTCTCCCTCTACTCTGGAGACCCCCCCTGCAGTGCTGTATCCAGCTCTGAGGTCCCCCAGCACAAGACATGGACCTGTTAGAGCAGGTCCAGAGGAGGGCCACAAAAATGATCCGAGGGCTGGAACATCTCTCCTATGAAGAAAGGAGAGAGAGAGTTGGGGTTGTTCAGCCTGGAGAAGAGAAGGCTCCGGGGAGACCTTCTAGCAGCCTGTCAGTAAGTAAAAGGGGCTTATAAGAAAGACAGAGACTTTTTACCAAGGCCTGTAGTGACAGGACAAGAGGTTTAAACTAAAAGAGGGCAGATTTAGATTAGACATAAGGAAGGAATTCTTTTCTGAATGGTGATGACACACCAGGTTTCCAGAGATGTTGCAGATGTCCCCTCTCCCTGGAAGTGTTCAAGGTCAGGTTGGACGGGGCTTTGAGCAACCTGATCTAGTAGATGTCCCTCCCCACAGCAGAGTGGATGGGCTGGATGCTCTTTAGAGGCCCCTTCCAACCCAAAGCATGCTATGATTATATGAAATAAAGTACAAGCCTGACAGTTCTGTGGCTTAATGCACTGAGTGCATAAGGAAGAGTAGTGATGCCTGATGACTTCAAATAGCTACACTGAATTTAGGACTCCATACAAGATGGAGAACACAGAAAACTTTACCAATACCCTTGATGTATTTCATAATGACCAGAAAAGGAAAGGGACCATCAAGTAAATATTTCCCTGAAACTTCAGGCTGCAAAATTTCAAGGTTACAACTTTTTCAGATTTGTTTTAAAACTGGAATCATTTAAAGTGTAGGTGCTAACCTATTTGACAAGAATGTCCTGTTATCTCACGAAGGTGGCAAAATACCAGACCCAAAGTAAGAGCATACAGACTTAGGGAAGAGTGGAAATTAAGCCATTTTCATTATGTAGCATGAAAAAGTAACCCTTGCATCCCTTCTCCTTAAAAAAAAACAAACCACAAAAAACCACCCACAACAAAACAAACACCCCCCCCCCCAACCCCTAAGTCACAGAAGAGGACATGAAACATAGATCATCTCTGAAATAAGCTTTCCATCAGAACCAGAAAAGACCTGAACACAATTCATTCATCACTCACCTGTCCCTCTCTCTCTCCTTTCCTGAGGAACTTGCTGGCTTCGATCCGGCTCCATCGATTTCACTCTGACTGGAGAAGCCTGTACCTAAATTAGTCATATGAATGGGTCCATGCTATGAGCAGAAAAACACACGGCATTAGCAAATCTACAACTACAACATAAGCTATAGCTCCTTAATGATAATGACAGGAAACCCAACTTTTCAGAGCATATTGCCAACTAGCAGAAGAAATCACTAATCGCCATTGCTACACAAAATGCTTTCTCCTAAAAATACTGAGGGTAACGTAGTAAGAAACACGCCTGAGCACCAATATGGAAGACACCACCACCTACTCCACCTTTTCAGTAGTTCAGGACGGTAAAGAGGGCTGCTTAGTTCACAGATGAACTTATTACCTCCTCAGTCAGCTAATTCTGAACACTCTGTAGGCCTCATGCCTCAGTAAACTCTGCTTGAGATACTAATATTAGGTCTGACATATAGGCAGTTCCTTATTGTCTCTAGGCAAAGCTTTTATTAAGGGTTTCTGCCTGTGACCAGGGGTGTATCATCAGAGAAGCACTTGCCGAAACCCCCTTTTCTTACATAAAAGTCTGAAGAACTCAACGTTATTTTAACAAAAATCAATTGTTTAACATTTGCTATCTAAAAAAAAAAAAAAAAAAAAAAAAAAAAAAATCAAATAAATCTCTTAAAACTAGGCTTCTTGAAATCCTCTTAAGTGCAACCTGCAGGAAAGGTGAACGGGAAAATCTGGAAGTTATTACCACATTTCCCTCCCACTCCTCTAACAAGCCCACCTAAAAGACCCACAAAAAACCCCAAACAAAACCCCAAATAATCTCCCTTTAAACTAACCAGTAACACGCTATTGTCATCTCTTTGACCTGAACGCACCACTATTCTTCACTAAAGATTGAGGGTATGGAAAGCAAGCTGCCAATGAATCAAGTAAGTCAGAGTTTAAGAACAGTGCATCCACTCAAAGAAACCAAAGCGTGGTCTCGATGCTTTGTAACAATCGCTGCCATCTGCCAAAGGTCTTGCATGACTGTTGCCAAATAAACTGTGCTAATAATCTCTCTCCAGCTAAGTTCCATTTTGGTGAATGAAGTAAAATTGCCGATTTTATTCCACCTGATATCCCAGCAGTCCTGACTCTCTCTCATCTGGTAGTTCCTCGGTGAAGCGTCTCTTTTGACCTTGGGGATGGGGTTGGACTTGTGGCTGTGTACCAGTCGGCATGGTTGTTTTTACTGGGGCAGCAGGAAGAAATGGACCGCTCAGTGGACTCTGGCATGCAGAAGTTGAAAACAAAACACAAGAAAACTTGATAATATGCATATGAAGTATTAATTCAATGTAGAGCTTCATACATTGGAGCAGAACACACAACTAGTTTCTCTTTGCAGAACCGAAAAGAAGCTAAAAGGAAATTCACAACTTAAAGGTAAAACAAGTATTTCATTTATAGAATGCTCCCACCTCAAACTAATCACTATCATAGAATCACAGACTGGTTTGGTTTCGAAGGGACCTTAAAGACCATCTAGTTCCAACCCCCCTGCCACGGGCAGGGACACCTTCCACTAGGTCAGGTTGCTCAAAGCCCCATCCAACCTGGTCTATCTGTAACTCAAACTCATTGTACCTACGTAGCCGCATCACAGCCTGCAATAACGCTTTTCATAAACAAGCGACTGCTCCCTGCAAATATCCTTTATGTTAATAGGTGGCTTTGATATGAAAAATGCAGCATGAAGCAGCCATAGCAACAATTCAGTTGCTTAGATAGAAGCATCAGCAAAGCAATAACCAAAAAAAAAAAAAGCCCTGAAGAAGAATTCTCCATCTGGAACTACTTTAAGTATTTTATTATTAGCAAAGGAACAGCTTAGTAAATTGACAACTAGAGGGCAAATAATTAATCTGTGGCAGTACCTGGCCAGTGCTGGCTGGAGGCTGTACTTGAGGTATGGGATACTGTGTTGGCACAGGCGGAACTCCGGCAGGTAGTGTTGTTAGGACTCCAGGTGCCAATGGCACTGCAGGCGGGACTATGCCTGGTACACCATATGGTGGCTGAACTGGTTGTTGAGGAGGAGGAACAACAGGATAACCAGACTGATACCCATTGGAAGGGTAATACGGTGGCTGGGAAGGTACGCTGTTTATAGCTGCAGGCTGCGTGAAGCCTGGTGAGAGAAAGGGGGGAAAAAAGGGTCATCTTCAATTCAGTTAGAGTCACAAAAATATCAAATTTAATTACCAAATGTAAAAGAAGCTGGACTCCTTTTCAACTAAGGACTTAAAAGACTTCCACAGGTAAATAAATTCCACAAAACTAACTGTAAGTACAGCCCTGCAGAATGCAACTCCAAAGACTTCATTATTGCTAACGCTTACCTGCTAAGGGTACCGCAGTGGTTATCTGATTCACAAATCGGGAGTATTCAGCATGAACCTAGAAAGAATTTTCAAAGATTAGACAATAAACATCTATTTACTACATTAACCTTTTGCAGGCAAAAGGCATCTTACCACGTATCCCCACAAAACTGTAAGGGGACTCTGATTACAGAATATACTATGCACAAAAGCAGCAATAATCCAAACATAAAAACTGAACACAAAACCCCACCAACACCCCGCTGAACATCCCACTAATCCTGCTGGTCTCTGTGACACATTTGTGTAAAATACAGCATAATCTTTCACAGGAAACAGAGAGGCAAACTAATTACTTCAGTAGATACAAAATACTCAGAGAGTCTAAAGCTTCCATATATTTTTCAAAAGAGACTTTGTAGCCCATACTCAATTATCAATACTAACAGAAAGACTGTCTCACAGGATTTTACTCTGTTTGCATTCTTATAAGAAAAGCTGAGAAATTAATTTTCTATGTGTACATGTGAGAGATTTTCTAAAATTTTTTTGGTGCAACAATCACTTTAGGAAAGACAAAGCAGGCAGCGTGGCTCTGGACAATGTTTAAAGCTAAACCAAGGGCAGCTACAGGAATCAGAAAAAAGCAGGACTCCTTTGCGTTTGCATACAGTCAGACAATCCCCTGCCCTCCACCCACAGCTCTGCTCAGGAAGCATTTGCATTTTTTTCCCCCCAAATCCCACTACTACAGCTCCATCCTGAGAAATCTTTATTCATTGTACAAAAACTAGACAGTAGTACTCAGAAGGAAAAACCTATTAGCAAGTCAGAACACATGGACAGTTTTGCTGAGAGCATAAAAAAAAAAATCATGAGCCAGGCACACGCTAAAGCTACGACAGGCTCTGAAATCTCATACTTGTATGAGCTACTCACGGTTTGCAAGAGATTCTCACACAGCTTTTTAGCAGCTGCCAGCCCTTCTGGCTTTGGGTGACTGAAAGCATATACAAAAAAAATATCTCATAAGCACAAATATTTCCACCAAATTTGTGAGCTACTTCTTTCATCAGCAATCTGCTGTCAGATCTTATCCCTTTAACGGCCTCAACAGGACTCTAGCAGCTCTGCAGCTATTTAGCCCAACCCCGTGAACAAAAGCGACGAGTATTTCTTTTCTACATGAAAATCCAGGTTAGTCTAAATACCGCAAGAAACAAGCACAGAATACGACTTGATTGGTCAATACATTTTGTATTTTTCCCCTAAAGCTCAACACTGCAACCCAAGCCCAAAAAGGACACAGCTTTACCATGTTCCCAACAAAAGCAATACCTTACGGTTGAATATCACTTTATACCACATCACCGTACGGTTGATATATTTATCACTTCAGAGAGATTGCTATTAAAAGTCAGGTTCAAAAGCTATTTCATTTGCATTAAGCCAGTCAGAATTAATTCCCCACGTTGATTAAACATTAGGCTACATTCATGACTGCTCACTTGGATATTTTTTTTATTTTTCAAAACCCCTCATACCTGATGTAGATGTACATGGGTTCAAAAGCTTCTCTGCCCGATGCTGGTTCTATGCAACCTGAGCCTTTCCCACGAAGAAAGACTTTGGCACCTGTTTCAATCTGAATGTGCTGCAAGTAGGAGCAACCAGGCCCTTCTACCTTCTCCTTCACATTAAAGGTAGGTACAGCATGTTCCAGACCAACAAATAACTTGTCCTGAACATAATGCATCTGTAAATGTAACAGTAAAAGATTATTATTTCCCTCTAAGAATTAGGATCTTCATTTCGCTGGAGGCCAGAAATCTTATTACTATGACAGGCAGAACAGTTAAGTGTCAGATGGCACAGTCAGCCCTTTGCTTTTCTGTAAGTAGGACTGCTCTCTCCATCCCTTTTCTTTTAGGAGGCTACTGTCATCTGAGTCTCACTCTTCAGACTCAGTCTGATTAGTCCTCCAGTTTTCACAATATGCAAGGGTTTTTTTTTTATTTTTGGGGGGCTATTTTTTTTTTTTGTGGTTGGTGTTTTGTTTTGTTTTTTTTAAATAAATAGCACATCACGTGTATACTTTGTAATAGATAAATCTTGTAGTCAGTGATATTCAATGAAATTCATATAAATTAATTACTCACCCCTGACTGGAATGGAGGTTTTTGGCCAACTGCTGGAGACAACTGAGTAATAGGGGCTGGCTGGTGATAGACAGTAACTGTAGCTCCGTTGAATGTCGGACTAGAACCCGTGGCTGCTTTCACTACTCCATTAGTAATTATCTCTTTAATTCGGTTAACAGCTCCTAGTTGACAGAACATGAAATTCATTTATATTTTGGCCCTTGTCAACTGCCCAGATTAACCAAATCCTGAAATGACCAGGTTACTTTCCCATATTGTGTGACAGCAGATCTACAGGCAAAAAGATTGCATCTGACAGCGGGCCCAATAGTAGCATTCCAGGACTGGATCACAACAGATGGCAACAAGCATCAGGGTTCTTTCTCCACTCCCACCCTGATAAAGCTCAGGCTAATACATGCAGGTGGGCAGTTTTAGGCCCACACATTTTAGCACATGCCAGAAACATTTACATTAACTCTGTATAGAACTTACATCTGCATGAAAGAGCAAACTAATATGTGAGAAATTGTTTACTGGCTGTGGAAATCAAGGTAGCTGTAAGTGGGCAGCTTCAAGTTTCAAGAGCCAACTGAGGGCAAGCCCGTGAACTGATACACAGAACAAATGAACACCTGAACAATTTATAGCTTTTGTTTCCAGCAGGCACGGGCAAGGCAGGAGTTCTTTGTACTTCTAATGGAAATGTAGATATTTCACAAAAAATGTTCATACTTGTATATTAAAGGGAAGGTCCCCCTGTCACACAACTATTGTAATGGGACCTCAGCGTATCAGTGAATAAACTCGTACATAAGAGCTGTACCTGCCGAGGAACATGACCCACTCCCCCCACCTTCCCTGTAGTCTATCCAAAGTTTTCATTTCACGCCTAATGCAGCACACAGCACCTTAGGGAGTTTTGAGCAGAGATCTTAACATCAACATTTAAATGGGGTCTGTTATCAACACCGAGATATTTATCATACAAATCCATACCTGTCGTAACAAAGCCCCTTAGTAAAATCCCTTTACCACAAATAATGACAGAAAAAGCAAAATGCTTGGCACACTTACTGTCAACCAATTCCCGTGTCTGACCCTGGACATGAAGATACAAAGGACGATCTCTGAAAAGGAAATGTCAAATATTCCATTAAACCCACAGAGAACATACAATAATGGATTCCATCTAATTCTATTACAGTCATCTAGACACAAAGTCTTCCATAAAGATTTGAAATACTCTTCAAATAAGGAAGTAAATACATACTCATTGAATATTTCAGTGCTCAGTAAGCAAAGCTTTGCACTGAAAACTAAAAACATTCAAAAGTTATTTACATGACAATTTATTAAAGTTAAACCACTGAAAACTTTAATTTGCTTGTTCACGTGAAAGGTTAACTAACTAAAAGCACCGACTCTATGAAATATTAGCTCTCTTTGTAATTGGAAAGCTGCCCATTCTCAGCAAAATGCACAAGAGATCCAGTATAGTGTTCAGTCAGAGGAAGTTCAGCACAGTCTGATCTGTCACATTTGTGGTTTGTTTGGTTTTTATTTCACTCTATCAATATTAAGCAGGTAGGAAAGCAGCTATGTACTCAGTACTATCATAATGGTGAACATATTTGAAACACTCAATTTGCTCTGGTGCCCAAAGGTGACATTGCTCATGAAAAACAAAACAAAACCGCAGCACTTCGCCACCCAATGAGGGGGAAAAAAAGCAAAAACACCAAAAAAATACAAACCCAGGTCCCACTTTTGCTTTCTCTTCTGCAGTCATGAATCTCCCTCGAGTAGAGACAGCTGCTCCACTCAGTCGACTTATCTACAATTTAAAAAAACTCAGTGACAAGTTTGCCAAAAATAAACAAAGCACACACAAAAAACTCAAAGTGGTTTAAGCTACGCTGTTGTATAAAAAGACCAGGTCATTAGTAAAGTGGTGAGAGAATGAGTGGTGCCTGCTAAACGATAGAGCTATGCTACCTTAACCTCACCACATGACATTTCAGTGCATAAACCAAGCAACTACTACACAAAGTGCCTTAGAAAAAACGATGAGTTTTGTAAAGAGAGGAAACAACCACTAAATATGGTTTATTGCAAGCTCTTTTAACCTTACAAACAGGAACAAACGTGCTGCCAAGCTTAACAAATCAGCCATAGATCCTGAACATACCTCATCCTGAGTCTGTCCTCTCGTCAGCAGGTTTCTGCACGTGAGGGGGACATCATTGATTTCTACCTCTGCCACCACAAGGTCATCTTTGCTTTTACTCGTAGCTGGACCTTTTCCCAGAGCCTGCAGCTTCAAAAGACAACCGTTGCAAAAGACCAGTGGTTGGAAAGCAGAGAGAAATGATGCAACAAGCAAATCGACCCTAGTACTCCAGAGGTGAATATCCTTTTCATTCTTCCCTTTCAGCTGTTGAACCCAAAAGCTTTACAAATATTAGCAGAAAGCACATTATATCTACCATTTAATAGTCTATTTCTTCACAACCTTGAGCCCAAATAAAAACACAAGTTTTATTGTCAGCACATTTTAATATAAGTAATTACTGTTTCTATTCTATAAATGGAGAAACCGATGTAGAACTAAGTAAAGTTGCTCAAATGGAAACCAAGGCATCTCACACTTGAATTGGCACCTGACAGAAACCTGTGAGAGTAATAAACCATATAATTCATACTTCTCTCAACTCCCCTTACACAGATGTAGAGCTTAGAATTTCTGTTCAAGATCTAAACTTATCCACACTGTGACTACACTTCCGCCCTCCTTTTTTTAAAACAAGGGCACAATATTTTGTGCCAGTAGCCAAGTGCTAAGAAAGAAAAAGCCACGGAGTCACAAACAGATTCAGAAGATATGGCAGAAGAGTTGGAGTTACAACAAAGACCTTATAGCTTTTTCCACGTATAGAGCGTTAGTACATCCTTCAAAAATTCTGAAATGCTTTTGGGGACAAAAACATAAAAAAGACTATAAAAAGAGAACCTTCCAGGAACATCCACAAGGTATCCAGCCACTCTCATGAATATCACATGAAGCACAGCACTTGCATAAGAGCCAGATGGCAGCTGTAGAGGGACAGAAGTCTAACGCACTGTACACGCATTCTATTTCTCCATTCCTTCCACTTCTTTTTTAAAAAAAAAAGTACATTCATTAACCTGCAGGCTCCTTAATTTCCATTCACTCACAATCTGAAGTGCCATCAGAGTTAATTACTCTGGAAATGTCATCACTGAAATTTCCTACCAAAAGCAACATACGCAATAAAAAAAACAATCCCATTTGCAAATTAATTAATTGGTTAAGTGGTTCCCACAGCAATACAATTTGTCACAGGATGCCAGAATGCCACCAGAGCTTATGGAAAAAACTAGATGGAAGAATGAGACATCACAGTATCTACCAATTTTTAGCGGTGTCAAAGTGCCAGTCAGCAGATAGACTTTACTTCCACCTGGTGTGACTACGGAGGCTACCTGAACCCAAGCCACACATTCTTCAACGCTGAAAATTTCATATCCTCAGGTGGATGTTAAGTATTGAGAAGCACACGCCATCATGCAGCAAATAACGTGTAAAACCACCTAGGAGTGCTGATAGCAATGATCAAAGAAACGCTCACTACTAAACCCCACGTGTTAAAAATGCTGTAACGATCATTTCGGATACCGAACCTACAGAGAACCAACTGCGGTGAATACATGGCACGGCACACTTGCCACTCTTTCTTATATCATCTGTGAATAAATCCAATGACAAAATGAATACTCATTTTTATCCTGCCTCACAAGGCAAACCCTTAGAACGTAACTGGCAGTCCCACCAATACCATGCACGTGAAAAAGAAGGTACAATACACCGTGAAAACATACTCTTCTTGTTAACTTTATATTTGAACAAGCTTGGAAGGAAACTTGAAACAGCTTTCTAAACTTGGCTCTAGCACAGGCTAATAACACGCAGAAAAACAAGACTGCTCCTGTTACTGAAACTGGAAAACAGGCTTTAAGTTACACTTACTTTAGAACAGAAAAGTCCAGTTGGAAGGGACCTAAAACTGTCACCCACTCCAACTGCCTGTCGCTTCAGGGCTGACCAAGGCTCAGGTCAGTGCTGACCACAAGCTGACCACGTTGTTTAGAAGTTGGACATAGGGCCCCTACTGACAACTTGTTTAAGCATGAAAATAATTTGGTCTCGTATTTTAAACTGGCTGTTTTGTACAGCAGTTTTTACATCAGCTGCACTACTTCGAAAATACTTCAGAAAAAAGTTTATCATCTTCCTACAGATTGCTTTGGTTAAGCCTTATGGAAGAGCAGCAGGACTGAGCTCACAGCTATGCCGCTGTTTTCTGATAGTCTGAAAAAAAACTTTAAAAAGGTTTCCCGATTGTTTTTGGTTATATCCTGCTTTACCAGGCGAACCTCCACCATTTTTCATCTCATTCAGAGCTATTCATACACGCAAAGGTCGCAAGTCTCCAGAAAACAGCCATGACAGCCCCCCTCGCCCAGCCCCTCCGGTCCTGGCGCTCCCACCGCCACAGCACGGCTCCTGCCGCCCCTCCGCCACCCACCTTGTCCGCCGTGCTGGGCGCCGGCTTCAGCTTCCCTTTGGCCATTAACATCGCGTTGATTTTGGCGGCCACGGCCGCGGCCGCATCCAGCGCTCCCGAGGGGGCTGCGGAGCTCTCGGAACCCGCCACAGCGGAGCCGCCATCTCCGCCGCCGGGAAAGGGGCGCCCGGGCAGCGGCGCGGTGCCAGGGAGAAGGAAAGCGGGGGCCGGGCCGGGCTGGTCCCACTTACTGCGGCGCCTGGAAAAGAGAGAGGCCTCAGTCCCGGCCACCTCACCGCCCGCTGCCCCGCTGGAGAGCCGGGCCCAGCCGCGCCTCGGAACCACCGCACCGAGGCCCTTCCCCAGGGGCGCCCGAGGACCCACGGCCCAGCCTCACCCGCCCGCAGCCCCCACGTCGCGCTGCCCTCCGCCACCCGCTGACATGGCTCCGGCCCGGCTCCACCGCCTCCGCGCCCGCCGCACCGTCATTTCCGGCCTCCAGGCCGCCTGGAAACGCCCCTTCCGGCCGCTGCCACGGCGACGGCGCGTCCTCTGGGTGGTGTCCCCTGAGGCGGGGGGGGGCCGGAGCCGGCACCGGGCGGGCGGGGAGGGACGGGACGGGGCGCAGCGGCCGGGCCTCGCTGTGCACGACCGCGGGAAACCGCGCACCGGCCGCGCAGAGCCGCGGGCGGGGACAGGCCGGAGAGCGCGCGCTGCGCGGGGCGGCCGGCGATGACGTCACAGAAGACGGCAGCTGCCGTCGAGCACGCACGCTCGGGGCACTTCAGGCTGGGGACCTCACGCATGCGCACTGCTGCCCCAGCGGGCTGCCCAGCAGGCAGCTGACGCATGCGCACTACCCCCTGCCGCCTGGGCGCGAGTCATGCTGCGCGCTGCCCCCTGGCGCATGCGCACTCTCCTCCCCCCCCGCATGCGCACTGCCTCCTGCTGGGATGGCGCCTGGAGGCTATGGCCGGGGCAGGGGCAGCTCCCGTCACGTTGAGCCCAAGGGCCCCTGAACGCCCCCCTGAACCCTGCGCCAGGTCGTGTGGAGAAGAGGGGGAGCTGGAGGGGCCGTGTACATGCCTGGTCTCTCCTTCTGTTCACCTTCGCCTCCAAAGCAAGGGTCGCCATGAGGTGACATTCTGAGCTGTACTGAGAGGTTTTAGGAGCACTTAGGTATTTTAGGTATTGGGGGCACTTGGAGGGTCTTCGAGGTCGCCCTCTCAGCTTAAAACTCTGATTTCCTGTCATAAAAGAAATCCCATTTTCCTCCCTCCAATTCAGGAGTGAGTATTGTGACCAGGACACACATAGAATCATATAATAGGATCACAGAATTGTTTTGGTTGGAAAGGACCTTTATGATCATGGAGGCCAACCATTAACCCAGCACTGCCAAGCCCACCACTAGACCATGTCCCTCAGCACCACATATACTCGTCTTAAATCCCTCCAGGGATGGTGACTCCACCACTGCCCCGGGCAGCCTGTTCCAATGCTTGACAACCCTTTCGGTGAATAAATTTTTCCATACCACTTCACCTCCGTGCAATGTGGATACAATTGTAGGCTTTCTTTGAAGAATCAAAAACGAGATTCAGATCAGTCTGAACATCCTGTATGTGGTGTGTGCTTGATTCTCAAATCTTCCCGCTTCCTGACCCTGGCAGCTAAGCCATGGTCTGCTTGCCCTTGGTGTGATGAATACTTCTTGTTCAAAACGCAGGACAGAAACATTTCCTTGGGAAAGGGCTGGTGTTCCAAGGGCTCCCAGAGGAGGGAAGCCTCTCACTGATTTGGTTTCCCTCCAAATTATTAAACTATTCCAAGCGGAAAAAGCCGGGAAGAAACCAGCTGGGGCCTGGCCGTGTCAAGGGCAGCAGCAGGAGCTGGCCCGGCCCCATGACGAGACTGATGAATGCTGGCCCAGTAATCACTGTTCACGTGTCACAAGGGAAGGGGACCATTGCGGCACCAAGTGCTGTGACAGGCTCCTGCACAGGGGTCATTTATATGCATTGACTAATGATTGCTTTGTTCTTTGCACTCATAACTGGGGTTCCTGCAATCCTTCTGCAGGACCCACCACTCTGATCTTCTCTCCTGGGCCTGAACTAGGGCTCAGCGACTTGGAGGCCATCTGAGCCCTGCCACACGTGTTTTGCTGATGGCTGCTCCACGGAGCCCCCAGCGTCCCCGTCACCAGACAGGGTCAGACCTCGGGAACTGGCAGCGCCAGGTGCCACCCGGGGAAGGGTCAGATCCTGGCAGCTGGATGTCGAGCAGGGTGTCCCTCCACCAACCACTGCCCACACACACCCTTCAGCTGAAGCCTTGGGCTCAGGAAGCGTGGTGTTCGTTACCTGTCACCAGGTGAGCAGAAAAGCTCCCACTTGAGAAGTGTATTTTGTGGCCAGTCCAGCTCCCACACCTTCAGCTTGACTATACACTCTTTATTTAATACATTTATTGTATCCAGAAGCGGGGCCCGGATCCCCTGAGCTGACTGAGGGATCACAAAGCTGTGAACCCACCTCCTGCTGCTTGGAGAAGAGCTTCAGGTGGAGTTGGTCTCCTTGAAGGCAGCGTCTCCGGAGGCCAAGCGTCCTGGCTAGCTGAGGAGCTAGCTGCAGTCAGCTGCAGTCAGTTCAAAAATCTTCCAGCAGAAGTCTCAGCAGAGCACTGCCAGCAGCTGCCTTGGCACTCCAAGGTACTCTGCCTGCAAATACCCCATTGCCAAGCGCAGCAATAAATGACTCTGGGGGAAAGCCAACTCACGGGTCTCTCTTCCTCAGCCGTGGAATGACCACACAAGATACCACTATCCCAGACGGCAGCACACCCAAGGCTGCTGCTGTCACTGGGATATAGTACTTGTGCAGCTCCTCATGTCTGGCAGCCTCAGCCTTTTTCCCAGCATCCACCCCTGGAGGACAAGAGACAATGCCACACGTTAACCATGCTCTGCACTACAGATAATCTCACAGTGTGCATCACGTGCCCAAGAGATTTCCTTTTTCAGTGGTTTGTGCCTCTGGCTGTGGTGTCTTAGCACCAGAGGACAAGACGGATCGCTTAAACGTCTCGGGGAGAAGAGCCTGCGTGCCTGCGAGCAGCTCCACCAGTGCTACCCCTGTCTGTTCCTACGGGCTGCAAGCCAGGGCTGTGTGCTGGGGACCTGCGGTTCATCCAAGGAGAGTACTGCAGGGACAGAGCAGAAATGCTCCTGTTTTCCCAAGCGGAAATCTCCCAAGCACTCCCCTCCAGGACCTCTCCGAGGCTGAAAGATGGAATCCAGCCCACAGGCTATTGCCTGGCTACTGTGGTGCCACTTGCTCGTCACCCGGGGCCCCGATGCACATGTTGGGGGAAGGCCGGCCCCAGGACAGCTTCACATGGGTCTGGGCTGTAGCCCTCAGATGGCCTCATTCCCAAAAGGGAAAAGTTCCTACATTGCTGGGAACTGGGTGTGGTGGGAGGTGAGCAATCTCGAACCACATCAGGGAGGTCTACAAGCGTCTCTCTGGCACGCTGCTGGCAAGAACCTCCACACCCCAGGGATGACAGTCATCCTCAGAGAGCCGCTCCTGGCTTCTTGGACAACACCTTCTCTGCACTAACACTACCCGGTTTGGCTGCTGACAGGACGTGCAAGAGCGGGCACCAGGAGAAGAGCCTGCAGGCACACAGGGATTCTGACTGGTGACACTGGCTGACAACGGGACAGCAATTACCTGACGTGCCGGTTCCCTGCACGGCCTCTCTTTCTTTGTCTGAGACTGGCACCGTGTGACTGCTTCCCTTCCGAAAGGCCTCCTGCTGCACAGTCTCATGTGCCGTCCCTTTAGAAAGAAAGTGGGACAGTTTCATTAGAAGTAACGGTTCCTCATCAGGAACACGATACCTTCAGGAGGCAATACTCTCCAAATACACTAATAAAGCTTAGAAAAGTATTTTGGGAGGCAGCACTGCTTATGGGAGTGCACAGGCACTCAAATCTTGCTTCCCAGAAAGCAATCAATCTCAAAAGCTCCGTATGAAGAGTGCATTAAAAGGTCAGTTTCAAGGGTTTTCAGAGGGGTTGGGACTCCAATAAGGCAAGAAGAGAATACTTTACTAACAGAGTTACCAGACTGTAAACAGAAATTAAAAGTATTAACTACTTTAGTGGCCAATTGCTCCCATAGATATCCTTCTGGGTCCCAGATGGGAAGTTCCTGTGCACGCCTTCCTGACTCTAGGCTCCTTCTCAGCCTCTGTTCCCTGCTTCTATTCCATTGAAGGGAGTTTGCTAAATTAATCAAGAAGAGCATTAGGCAGAAATGATATATATAGTGCATGGTATAAATGTAAAGATCTTACAATTTCGATTAGAATAAACAATAAATACACTGGTTTATGTGGCCCAATTGATTTTTATCTTCGAGTGTCCTTCAGAAGTAATTTTTCAGAGTTCTTCCATGGCATTTTTCACTGGAGAATACTGAATCCACGTGGGTTGTTCCCTGATTTTGACTGCAGTCAAGGTTGTCAGCAGCACCTGGTATGGTCCGTTCCACTTCTCTTCCAATGGTCGCCCTGTAAGATCTTTAATACAAATCCCATCTCCAGGTTTGAACAGATGCCCTGGTGAGTCTAAATCACATGCTCTAGTAGAGATCACCAATTTGTTTACTTCTTGTAATTGTTTTTCTAATGCAATAAAGTATTGTTGATACCGATACCCCCCTTTTCTAGGGAGTTCCAAAAAATCTATCTGCCAAATTTGACCTGGGACCTTTCCCTTACTAGTACTTCCAAATTTCACGCGATTTTCTACCTTTGGATTATTCTTTAGGCATACCTCACATCTTTTAACTACGGCCTTTATAGTCTGATACACTCTTCTGGCTGCTGTTTGCTTGATAAGGGATGCATATAAAGCTCCAGTTCCCCAATGTGTTTTGTCATGTTCCGTCTTTATCAATTTCCATAATATTCTAAAGGGAACTACCATTCTGTTGTCTCCTAACACTGCCCACCCCGAGGGGTCAATTTTGGCCCCTAGACCAGCAATCAACTTGGTGGTCCCCCAATATCTTTCCAGCGAGCCAAAATGCAGCCCAAAGGGCTCTTTTTCAAAACTCTACCCTGTTTGTTTCCCATTTAAAATTTATAAAACACAAAGACAGGGACTGGATGCGGACACTTATAGACACACAGAGAGACAAAAATTAACAATTATTATAGACACAGTAACAACAACAGCTACTACTCCCCAGATGACAAATGTCGACATAGGTTATTCAAAGATTTTCAAATACGCATATACCAGACGTATACGTATCACCTACGCATACGTAAACCAAAATCAAATACAAATGCCAAAATGAACAAAGGTCTGCAACTATTTTCGAGATGTAGTAAACACTTTTCAGGTTCCTACATTTATCAATCACTTCGTCCTTCTCTGTCTGTCTCCCTCGCGGGATAACAGAACCGCGGATCCGGACTCCGCACTCGCTTCGTACGTATTTGTACGTCTCACTCACACAATCATACAAGTTCAGCCTCTAAACATTAACTCACCCTCCTCCCCCCACCCTTAAAACCTCTATACAACCAAAACCTTGGGGAGACGAACAAAAGTACGCAGATTACAAAGTTAACAACAGCTGCTACTCCCTCTAGGGAGTACAAATGTCGACATAGGTTATTCAAAGATTTTCAAATACGCGTATACCAAACATATACGTATTACTGTTATATATATTTGAAATTAAATGAAATTTAATTTAAAATCATAAGAAGATAAGTTTAATAGAATAGATATAATAATAGAAGAAGAGCTGTGTTCTGCTTTAGAATCTATAGAGTTAGCTATAGGATTGTTAAATTTTAAACAGGTAACCATAGAAACCCCACTAGGTAAGTCACTGGACTTTTTGTTTTGTTAGGAGACCGTCATGGATGCTAGTTAAATACAATGAACACCAGTAATGCTACTTGGAAATCCCCTTACCCTTCCTATCTTGATTTAAATATTAAGGATGTCGGCCAGTAGAGCTAACCAATGATTATAATAAAATTAAAATATTGATGTGATCATGTGATGGAGAGCTAACCAATGATTATAGTAAGATTGGAATATTGATGTGATCGTATGATGGGTGAAACCAATCAATGTAGAGGCTATGTAACAATGACTTGACTGAAAAAGTGTATAAAAATCCTTAAATTTTGATGCTAAGGTGGAGCTATCCCCCATGTCCCCAGCGCTGCCATAAAGGTGTGCTTGCTTCTTAATACTACATTGGTGTTAAGAGGTTTTATTCCCGATTTCGGTGACAGTTTTGGCGACCCAGATGGGACCTTGCGAGTGAGACTGAAGGAGATCGAGCGCTGATCCAGCTCCAGCCGGCACTGAGGAATTCTCGGAGGAGAAGCATCGCCCTCAACTCACGATAGCTCCTCGCAACGTCCCCTGGAAAGGTAAGGCACATCTTTACAAACTCTGGTTTGGTTTTGGTTTTGGATAGCCTGCCCGTAAGGTGCGGTGAAAGCTTCGCAGGGTTGGGGCTCAGGGCGCCCACTTTGGGTTTAATCAGCTGTTGCTGAATTAGACGTTGGTAGTCTGCCAAGTCAGTCATAAGCGAAAGCTATTGCAGGGTTGGACATTTGGTTTTGGTTTTGGTTGCCTAGGCATTTGGAATTTGGGAAACTCGAGTTCTGGTTTTTCTGTCGGGTAATTGTGTAACTGTGAGTTTTATTGAGTGTGGGAGTGTGTGACTGAGACGTGCATATAAGCACGAAGCGAGTGCAGAGTCCCAATCCGCAGTTCCAATGTCCCACGAGGGGCTTGGTTGGACATGGACGAAGCGTTTGATTTGGGTGTTTAAAAAAAAAAAAAGAAAAAGAAAAAAAATTGGTAACATGGCATCAGGATTTGTGAAATTGTTTAAGAGTAAAAGTGCAGGGAATTTAACATTGGATAAAAAGATACCAAAAACCTCGCCATTGGGATGTTTGCTATCACACTGGGGAGAGTTACATGAGGACTTGCATAAAAGCCAAATGGTAGAATATTGTAATAATTGGTGGCCATTGTATGTCTTGGCAGATCAGGAAAAGTGGCCAATGAATGGAACATTGAAATATAACACTATACTACAATTAATGCTGTTTTGCAGGAGGGAAGAAAAGTGGAGTAAAGTACCATATGTAGATTTGTTCTTTTATTTGAGACAACGAACTGATTGGCAAAATGAATGTAAATTAATTAATCGGGACAATCTAGTAATGACATTAGCCTCAGAAAAAAAGGGGAAAAATTAAAAGTTGTTGTTCTGCTTGTGGTATAGGCAAGAGATGTATTAGGTGTACTGTACCAAGAGAAGATGAAGTGGAATTAGAAATAGCTCCTTTAAGACAGGGAGTAGGGCAGCAGGGGCCAGTGTATGTAAAAGTGCCATTTTCTGTTATGGATTTGATGGCATGGAGACAGGCAGCAGGAATGTATAGGGAGGATCCAGAAAGGGTAGGAAGGGTCATAGAAACAATTATTAAGACCCAGGATCCTGACTGGAATGATATACGAGTGATATTGGATAATTTATTGGATAGTGCAGAAAAACAGATGGTGTTAAAAACTGGAAAGGCACAGGCAGAAGCTGCACACACAAACGGTTTACTTACCGGAACAGTGGAGCAAAATTTTCCTACAGGAGACCCTTAATGGAATCCGAATGTAGCAGAGAACAGGAGGAAGCTAAGTCAGTACAAAAGTGGGTGCTGTATGGGGTGAAACATACAATGCCAAGAGCTTTAAATTGATCTAAATTATATGAGGTGAAACAAGACAAAAATGAATCACCCTCAGTGTTTTTAAAGAGACTGAAAGAAACAGCCAGGAAGTTTACTGATCTGAAATTAGAGACAGAAGCAGAACAACAACAATTGGCTTTAATATTCATGGGACAATCAGCGCCAGATATAAAAGAGGAAACTGCAAAAATTAGAGGGGGAGGATTCAAGGAATTTAAATAAAATGCTTGAAACAGCTTGGAAGGTATATAATAACCGAGAAAAGGAAGGAAGAACAGAGAAAGGAAAAGAAAGAAAGGATTAAAGAGAGCAGACTGATAACTGCCTTGACAGGAAACGTTACAAGAGGCAGAGATTGAGCTAGGGGAAGAGGAGGCTTTAGAAACTTTGGGGAATGAGGGTCAAATACCCTAGAGATTAATTAGTGTGCATACTGCAAAGAGGAGGGGCACTGGAAAAGAGAATATCCCAGACAAGATCAAGGAGCAAATCAAAGAGAGGCAAGGAGAATGATGACTTTAATGAGGAGGACTGGAGGGGAACCCAGCTGAACCTCTGGTTACAATCAAGCTGGGAAATGAAGGAGTCAAATTTCTGGTTAATACTGGGACAATATATTCTGTTCTAAATGTTTGTAAAGAAAAGTTGGGAAATAAATCTGCTAAAATAATTGGAGCCACAGGGAAAGAAAAAAACAGGCCATTCCTACAACCCCTAGACTTAAAATTTGGAAGTAAAATAATCACACACGAATTCTTGTATATACCAGATTGTCTGATACCTTTACTGAGACGAGATTTGTTATCATCTAAATTAAATGCACAAATAGCTTTTGAGGAAGGTGAAGTCTTTCTGAAAATTCCAGAATCAAAGACAGGAGAAATATTGATGATACAAGAAAGGGTAAAAGAATCAGAAATACCCCAGGAAACAGATGAGGCTGTTATAACAACAGTCTGGAATACAGACATACCTGGGAAGCCTAAGGTAGCACAGCCTGTAAAAATAGAATTAAAGGATCAAGCAAAATCAGTAAGGATTAAACAATATCCAATTAAACCAGAGGTGAGACAGGGAGTTAAAAGAATAATTGACAAGTTTTTAAAATATGGGATTCTAGAAGAATGTGAATCAGAATATAACACTCCAATCTTACCAGTAAAGAAACCTTCAGGTGAATACAGGTTAGTTCAGGATTTGAGAGCTATAAACCAGTTAGTTAAAGACATACATCCTGTTGTTGCAAACCCATATACACTCTTAACTGCATTAAGAGAAAATTATCGGTGGTTTACAGTGCTTGATTTAAAGGATGCTTTCTTTTGCACACCCTTGGAGAAGGAAAGTCGAAAACTGTTTGCTTTTGAGTGGGAAAATCTGCAGACAGGACGGAAGATGCAACTGACATGGACAAGGTTACCCCAAGGATTTAAAAACAGTCTGACTATCTTTGGTAACCAGTTAGCAAAGGAGCTTGAACAGTGGAAACAAAATGATTCAGAACTAAAACCTGGACATCTACTTCTACAATATGTGGATGACATCCTGATTGCTACAGAAACAATATCCACTTGTGTAAAGGTAACAATAGACCTTTTAAACTTTCTTGGACTAAGTGGGTACAAAGTATCTAGAAATAAGGCTCAAATAGCGAGCCAGACTGTAATCTAATTAGGATCTGAGATCACTCAAGGACAAAGGCAATTGGGAACGGATCATAAAGAGGCAATTTGTGGTATCCCTGAACCTAGAAATGTGCATGAACTGAGAGCTTTCCTAATAATGACAGGGTGGTGTCGACTTTGGATAATGAATTATGGTCTGTTAGCAAAACCATTATATGAAGTTCAGAAAATTGTACCGTTTGTGTGGGGCCCAGAACAACAAAGAGCCTTTCGGGATTTAAAACAGACCCTGATGACTACACCAGCACTAGGACTTCCAGATTTGATAAGGATTTCCAACTGTTTGTTCATGAGAGACAACATCTTGCACTTGGAGTGTTAACTCAGAGGATGGGAAGCTGGAAGAGACCTGTAGGATATTCCTCCAAACAACTGGACACTGTAAGTAAAGGATGGCCAAGTTGCCTTCGAGCAGTTGCAGCCATGGTAATGCTAATACAAGAGGCGCGAAAATTGACTTTGGGGAGGACGATAACAGTATATGTACCACATACAGTAATCACTGTTTTAGAACAAAAGGGGGGTCACTGCCTATCCCCTCGCAGAATGATGAAGTACCAAGTGATCTTAACAGAAGAGGATGATGTGATTCTGAAAACTACTAACCTTGTCAATCCTGCAGTCTTTTTGAGTTCTGTACAGGAAGAAGGGCAACTAAAACATGACTGTCTAACGACCATAGAACATGCGTACTCCAGTCGGGAGGATCTAAGGGATACACCATTGGAAGATCCTGACTGGGAACTGTATACAGATGGCAGCAGCTTTGTGGAAGATGGAATTCGATACGCAGGATATGTGGTGACAACTGAAAACTCTGTCATAGAAGCAAATTCTTTACCTTACACAACCTCAGCTCAAAAGGCAGAATTGATAGCCTTGACAAGGGTGTTAGAATTGAGCAAAGAAAAAAGAGTAAATATCTGGACTGATTCAAAATATGCGTTTGGCATAGTACATGTCCATGGAATTCTGTGGAAAGAGAGAGGATTACTATCTTCCCAGGGAACAAGTATAAAATACAAAGAAGAAATTTTGAAATTAATACAAGCAGTTCAGAAGCCAGCTAATATAGCAATCATGCACTGTAAAGCCCACCAGACGGGAAACTCAAAAGAAACAATAGGAAATAAACTAGCTGACAGGATAGCTAAAAGAGTAGCAAAGAAAGATGCCTTTCAAATGGCATTAATTCCTACTAAGACTATTACACTACCTAGAGAAGAACCTAAAGAAGATGAGAAGTTAGCAAATTTATTGAATGCAAGGAAAAATTTAGCTGGATGGTGGGTGACAGCAACAGGTCAAGTGGTGATTCCACCACTTTTGATGAGGGAAATAATACAGACAAAACATACGGAATGTCATTGGGGAGCAGAAGCATTACTAACTTTCCTAAAGAGACAAATTGTATCAGTAAAGATGCTAGAAATGGCAAGGAAGACGATTGCTAAATGTGAGGTTTGTTTAAAGAACAATCCATTAGTGAAAAAGAAATTTCCAATGGGAGTGTTAAAATCAGGAATGGAACCAGGAGATTATTGGCAAATAGATTTTTTGGAATTACCTAGACAAAATGGGTATCGATACATTCTGGTAGGGGTTGATACTTTTTCAGAATGGCCAGAAGCCTTTCCCTGTCAGACAAATCAAGCAAAAGAAGTTATTAAATGGTTGTTACAAGAAATCTTTCCGAGATTTGGAGTACCTATTGGAATTTCCTCAGACAGTGGTCCACATTTTATTGCAGAGGTAGTGCAAAATATCAGTAAGGTGTTGGGAATTACTTGGGATTTACATACACCTTGGAGGCCACAATCTAGTGGAAAGGTAGAAAGAATGAATCAAACAATAAAGAGACAAATCAGTAAAATATGTCAAGAAACCAGTTTGAAATGGCCTCAGGCTCTTCCATTAACCCTTTTACTGATATGGGTTCAACCAAAAAGTGAGACATTACTTAGTCCTTATGAACTATTGCATGGAAAACCTTATGAATCTCCTGAACCAAATGTAAATATGTATTTAAAAGTGAAACAAGATGTATATAACTATTTGCTTTCTTTAGGAAAAACTCTAACTGCACTTCGGACTGTGATTGTGTGGAACAGACCTCTGTCTTTAGAAAATCCTGTACATGATTTTCAACCGGCAGATTACATTTATATAAAGACCTGGACTTCTGAACCTCTTCAGGAACGTTGGAAAGGACCTTTCCAGGTGTTGCTGACTACATTCACTGCCATAAAAATCGCTGAATCAAATGCGTGGATACATTATACCAGAGCGAAGAAAGCTCCGCCAGCGTGGAGGATTGTTAAAAGGGATGCTGGAACTTCAAAATTGACTCTGAAATATATCTAACTTTGGATATCAGTTTGTAATACTTGTGAAATAAATATTGATTCGGGAATTATTGGGAGCCTGGTTTGAGACAAAAATTGGACAACATGGTGTAACAAAAGGGTATGGGGACACAGACCTTCAAACAGAAACAGATCAATTGATACATCTCCCAAGGAAAACTCAGGAAGAAAATTTGATGTTAGAATTAATTACACAGATTCCAATACCAAGGGCAGTGGGTGAACCAATTCCATGGGGAATTTTAACTATATTGACTGATGCATATACTCCCATAAGAGGAAAGAGATTTAGTTGTAGAGAAGATACAATTCAGAGCCCAGGACATTTAGTTTGGGTGATGAGTGATGGAACTTGGACAACCCACTTACCTTTAGATGGGAAAATAAAATAAATAACATTAGGCATGCCAACATTATATCCAATTTGGAAAAAGTCTCCCTTTAAGGGAGCACTTGAGAATTTGAAATTAAAACGTGTAAAAAGGTCAGAAGAAGAAGATAAATGGAATGAACCATCAACTGGGTAAAAGTGAGCTGGTTTTTCGAATCCCTGTTAACTCCTTTATCAACATACAGGAATAGAGAATGGATATATCAGTTAACAGGATAGGTAGAGAAACTGGCAAATGTGACCAGAAAAGGATTTAAAGACTTAAATTTACAATTACAGGCAACATCTAGAATGACTTTACAAAATAGAATAGCATTGGATATACTCTTAAAGAACATGGGGTTTGTAAATACCTGAAAGATAGACTACGGCTTCATACATATCCCAAATATGACCCAAGATACGGAATATGATTTAGATTTATTGGAGAAAATAAAAACTGATAGCCAAAAACTTCAACAGGACATGCAAGAAAATTGGATCGACAAAATTTTCAGTGGATTGGGATGGGCTAAATCATTGATTAACACTGTATTAGTTTTGCTAATAGTCTTTATGATGATTTTTCTGATCTATTATTGCCTAAAGAAACAAATAAACACCAAGACTGACTTTAATCGGATGATTATCCAAGCAGTGATCAGACCACAAGATGAAAGATAAATGATTTTAAGGCTGCCACCAACACAACTGAATGAAAATATATTCATAGATAAACTCTAGAGATAAAGGTGAAAGTCTTGAAATGATTTTCAAAACTTTCAAAGGGGGGAAATGTTATAAATATTTGAAATTAAATGAAATTTAATTTAAAATCATAAGAAGATATGTTTAATAGAATAGATATAATAATAGAAGAAGAGCTGTGTTCTGCTTTAGATATAGAGTTAGCTATAGGATTGTTAAATTTTAAACAGGTAACAACAGAAACCCCACTAGGTAAGTGACTGGACGTTTTGTTTTGTTAGGACACCGACATGGATGTTAGTTAAACACATTTGCCGGGGCCGGGGGAGCGCGTTGCGGTTTGCACGGCGGCGCTGCGCGCGGCCCACAGCGGCGTGTGGCGGGAAGGCGAGTCCCGCCTCTCCGCTTGCACACGGCCCCTTCCCCGCCACAGGCGGAGGGGGTGGGCGGGCACACGCAGCGCCTGTGAGCGCCCGCGCCTGAGGGGACACCGCCCGCCGAGGGGCGGGACGCCGGGTGAGGTGGGGCCGCCGCCCGCTGACGGGGGCCGCCGCCGCCCGCTGAGGGGGGCCCGTGCTGGGCGGGCTCGCCATCCTCGGGCGTGTGGCTGGTGTCCGGTTCCTCACGCCCTGGGGGGGTTTTGGCCGCCCCGCCCGTGCTATTCTTGCCTTCTGCCTCAGTTTGTGGGTGGCCTTTGTACACTGAGGAGGTGGGTTGTGTTTTCTAGGGGTGACAGTGCTGGGAAGGGGCTCCTCAGTTTCTGGTGTTCTCACAGAGGTGCTGAGCTCAGCCACGGACTGGGGTCAGGCGGGTTTGTGGAGGCTCAGCTGAGGGGGAGCTCAGTTCCCTGCATGGTCCTGGGTCAACCTCCTTCTTAGGAAAGGCGTTTTCCATGTCCTTAGGCATGGATGCATTTCGTTTTTACAGACGGTGGGGAAGGCTTGTGGAGTTCAGGGTCACACTTCGGAGGGTTAAAGGCTTCATGAAAACATGGCTCAACAAAAAGAATAGCTGGAGAGAGGTCTCTCCAATACAAATTTAAATTAAGGAGGAAAACAACCCAAGCCTTGGAGATGTTTTCCAAATGGCTCAACTTTGGAGGTGACTTAAATGTGGAGACCTTCTTCTTAGGGTCCTTTGAAAATCTGTTAGGCTGGATGCTGGTTAGCACTTCAGAGCATTACTTTCAAAGGCTTATCGTTCAAATAAATAGGCACACGATATTCTAATTACCGCACGCTGCATCCTCAAGGGAGGTCTGTGCTGGTGAGAAAATCAAGAATCTAATACTGGTGTTTATTAGATGAACCATCGTGCTCTGTTTCCTTAAAATTATGGGGTTTGTTTGAACTGATACAGATTAATTGTGCAGGAAGGGTTTGTAAATTCAGGTGCTGACATTAAAGCTGAATAGCTGCAGTCTGGGCTCGCGTGCGCTTGTGAATGGTGGTAGTACATGTGTTAACGCAGATGTTTTATTAACAGACAGAAGAGTATCTGCAAAATGGCAACTGCTCAGAAGCAAAGGAATTGTGTGGTACGATTTTCTTCTGTATTTCAGCATGGTATAATATGAATCGGAAAAATAAGTGAATTTTAGCTGAAATAGTGCACGCAGGTGCTCTGTAATACTTCTTCACTGGAAAATTACAGGCTAATTCAATCTTCTAATTGTGAATAAAAATGTTAACAGCAAAATAGTTTGAGCCTGAACTTTGTGGTCATGCACTTGGTAGAAATCAGCTATATCCTAAAAACATAGTAACACCAAGCATTAGGAATATGCGTAACTTAATAAATGACGAAAGTCATACTTTTCAATTAAATTAAAATGTTCAGCAGGCATTGGACCAGATTGTAGACTGCATAGGTTTGTTGTTGCGGACAGAGATTAATTCTTTTCTTCCTCTAACTTTCAGAGTGCAGTTGTGTTTCCTAGCAAAATATCTACTGAACAGCAATCCCTGATGCTAGTGAAGAGGCTCCTGGCAGTAGCAGTATCCTGCATTACGTATCTGAGAGGAATCTTTCCCGAAAGTGCCTACGGAACAAGATACATGGATGGTAACAGGCCGTTGTCATGATTCTTTGCAAAATTTATTGTCATATGGTTGTTATGAAGTTAATGAGTGTTTTTAAAGCCACTTGGTCTTCTTGGTTAAAGGCAATGGCCATTTTCAATGACTAATGGAAATTTCACCAATACATTCATTGTTGAGTTTTGTTAGGTAGTGGTGATGCTAACTCAGCAATTAAAACTATGCCTGCACCTGTCAGTAATGTTAATTTTAGTCTGCTTTTGCTATATACTTTTAGGGCATGAACTTCACTTTCTTAGCAATGTCGTTGCATTTTGTCCTAAGTAAATACGCATATCTGTATTTTTTTTTTTTGAGATCTTTGTGTCAAAATTCTGAGGGAAGACAAGAACTGTCCTGGCTCTACTCAGCTGGTGAAATGGTATGTTAATTACAGTGCATATATAACGCTTCTGTAGCATGGCAATTCTGAAAGATACCTTTCTGGTTGTTTGCAGATGCAAAGAAAAACATTCACTTGCTGCAAGTGGACAGCTGCCCAGTGCTTTTAGGGAATGATATTTACTATGTTGACAATTTTTTTTAAAATGGAAAATCAAAATGTGTGTGTTTTGGTAGAGATGTAATTGACTTGTACAGTTGTGTTTCTAGAAAGGCTTACAACTCGGTGCTTAGTAAAGCACAAATTTTTGTGTACAGATTATCCTTTACATTTAGTTTCTGTGGGTGTATAGGAGTACTCAAGGGTGCACATAAATGCAAAAATCTAACCAGTAGTTCCTCTCTAGTTGAACAGGAGATGCAGTGTTACTAGTTTACAGCTTGAATTTAAAGATCTTGCTCTCAGGCTTGTGTAAGAAAGTGGTACTGTTGGCCTTTGTATTCAAAGGCAGAACTGTGTCTGCAAACGATAGTCTGGCAGCTTGTACATTCACACAGTTGAGTGTAAGTATGTCACTTGGGGCTGGAGGTGTTTAGTTTGGTTTTCTTTCTGTTCACAATACTTGTGAGATTTGTTCATGGCTGCTCTCCTTGCTGTTTAGGAAAGAGTATATAAGGCCTTTGACTTGTATATACATTCCTATTTTTTGTTACCTCTATAAAGGCCATCTTTGTTCTTTTCACACTCTTAGCAGCTGTAGTACAAGGTAAGGCATTGGAAACGATGCTGCGTTCAGCAGAGGGTGTGCAACCACTGTCAGTGCTGAGGTGTTCAGAGATGTAGGTCTGAGTTCTGATGTTAAAGGTGAAATTAGTCGTCCGCTCTTTGTGTGCTGTTGCTAAGAGAGAGGCAGGGAAAAAGCTTCCTTTCCTGTAACCTGGAATTTCTTAATTGATCTTCTGTGGTAGAGGAAAGTGAAGTGGTGCCGAGTACGTTTCACCTGACTCTCACACATCAAACTATTAGTGAGGGCAGTGGCGTGGCAGCCTGTGGATGCTGCCAAGGAAAAGCTCCCTGGGTTTTGTGTGAAGGGTGTGTGCTACCTGTTTGGAGTTTACCGGTGAGTAACCTTTCTTAACTTGGCATCATGTACACACCCAAATCGATTTTTTCTTGTTGACTCTATTCAAAAGAAATGTTAAAAAGAAATAGGGTAAGTTTTGGTTCACTATTTGACTGTTGTTTGTGTTTATATAAAAAGCAAATTGTAACATGTAAATAAAGGCAATAACATAACTCCTTTGTGCTTCAGAGATGTTGGTGTTCAGCTGAAGTACTTATTTATAAACTGATTAATGAATACGTGTGTTAGAAGGTGTTTGAAAATGGCAGGTGTACAATTGCATTGTGTTTTTACTGATAAGTTATTTACAGTTTATATTTTTACTTACTCTGCAAAGAGGTTAGGATGATCTGGTGTTACAAAGATAGTAATTCCTTGTATCACTACTAAGAAGACAGAAAAATAGAAGTAAGTATTATTTATTGCTCTCATATAATATTAAGAAGGCTAAACACAATAATTTTTTGGGATTATTTTATTTAGTCAGAAGCAAAGCAAATGGAAATTAGTAGTAGATGGACAATATTATTTGATTTTTGCAGGATGTTAGGATGCTACGATGCCTTGCAGAAGAAATATGTAAGTCTCCCTGTACCACTTAGCCATTTTAAATGTACTGAAACATTAATTTATGTAAGCCCGTTAGCTGCCAGCGTAGTTATAGGACTTTCTGGTTGGGAAATAGCTGTGCTTTAATGTGTGAAAAGAGTTAGCTACAATGTGGGATGCACAGACATTTCAGGAAAATAATATTTTAAACAGAAACACTTCAAGTCAGGGATACGTAGGAATTTTCTTCTGCCAGTTGATTAAGACCTTTCTTAAATGGATAAGGAGTTAAGCGTATGAAGAGGTTTTTCTTTGAACAGGCCTTAGTTGTCTGTATTGGTTTCCAGAGCTAGAGAAACAAAACAGCTTGGTAAGCAGAAATGGGCTATGGGATACATTTAATGTTCTTTTTCTTATTATGTTTCTAACAGCTAAGAATGATTGTCCTAGCAGTAAGTATCTTTGAGAAGTAAAATACATATTTTTTAAGGTAGATGCTTAGAGATATGTAGAGTTCTTACTCTGTTTCCTCTCTTTACTTTAAAAATACAGGTCTATACCCATCCAGACGATCCTCAGGTAAATCTGCTAGAATATTTTACTGGATGACTAATGATAGTATGGATATAGTGAAATGTGTATACAAGCAATAGCACTTACCATTCACATTAATGCACATAAAAAAAAGGACATCTTATAAAATATCAAATATAAGAATCACTAGAGCTAATCAGAACGGACACGTAGTGAATTGCCTTTGAATCTTCAGTGTCAGGTTATTCTCAGACCAGTACAAGAAACCCAAAGTGTCGCTGCAGAGTTAAATGCCTGTAAAGATGCATCATCCTAACTCTGCATAACAAATTTATGGAACTTTGTGAAAAACACGGCGTGTTTTAACTCACCACTGGGTGTCACCATGTCTCTCTTACGCGTGTGAAACATTTTCATAGTGATTACAATTTGAATGAATATTTCATTTTAAAAACTTAAGCTGGTGTTTCAAAATATCTCATCGTGGTGATTCCTGGAATGTAGATCTTTATTTTTGTTTGATGACAATTGTATACATTCACACTGTTAATTGTTACAGCATTAGAAAGCTGTATTCAGTGCATGTAAGTGGATCACACAGGAGCTGGGCTATCATTCTCTTTAAATGCAAGGTTAATTGATTACTAGACAGAAGCAGCAGCAGTAGTAGTTTGCTTGACAGCTGATAGTTTTAATAATTACTGAATTTGTTTGCAGACAATTACAGAATGTTACCACTTCAAATTCAAGTACACCGACAATGGGCCACTCCTGGATTTCAGCAGGTACTGTCACTGTGACATTACTGGTCTCTATAAGATGCTCAACGTCATGACGCTGGGCATCCCCAGTCACGGGGAAGGAATACATGGGTTGAAGCCAGCTCCAGCCCATTGCTCTCTTTGGTATTCTTTTGTTAGTTGTTTAGTTTCTATACTCTTTGGGCTAAGCCACATATTCAGTCCCCCATACCGGTCTGGCTAACTCAAGGAGACATTCACTTGCTTTTAATGAACTCGGGGTGGGGGAAACATTTACACCACCAGTTGATCCACTCAGCTGTGATAGTAGTTGATCCACACCTAAAATGAAGGCCATGCTCAGGTCCCCTGTGTGCTGAGATAAAGTCAGCTTTCTTTGCAACAGCTGTGGTCAGTGATGCCCTGAGTTATTCCCTGAGCTTCATGGGCACATCACCCTTGCCTGTCTCCACTGAGGCTTCTTTGGTCAGTGACAGCTGCATGGAATGGCTTATTTTAAGACAAGTAATTGAAATGTAGCAAGCTTGTACCTAAGAGACTTCTCCCAGCTTTCCTCCTGCATAAAATGCTTTTTAAATTAAAAAAAAAAATTAAAAAAAAGAAAGTGCTGCAGACCTAGGCCCTTTGGGCTGAGTTCAGTTACTTACCTCTGAAAGAGGCCGTGAGTCATGTAAAAAACATTAGTGGAAGGGGCTGCGACTCTGAGCCACACCAGGTTGCCTTAGTGTATTAGCATAAACTCATGCCAGACTAATTTGAAAATACAAGGCACGAGCCTACTTCTCTGACACCCCGCAGGGAAGGAGATCACCATCTGCAGAAGAGTGAGATGTTTGAAACCACCGCAGTTAAGGGTGTGCTTCCAAAAGACAGTTACCCAAGGAAATAACTCACAGTTGCTTGCCTTGCGCTGGCTGTTCAGGTCCTCAGGTGCCTCTCTAAGCTGTGAGGAGCAAGGGAGTAAAGGGAGAGCATTTTTAGTGGCAGTAAGGTAGGGTTTGGATCAGCTGCTGGTGGAACAGGAGCATGGAAACGTCGGAGCTGGATGCCAAGAGTCACTTAGGCACACGTTTTGTTATCAGTAACCGTTCTTGTCAGAGTCAGTAGTGTTACTTGTTTTGTTTAAGGGAAAGCAAGTATGTAAGACTTTGCAGAATTGGGGCTTTCAAAAGTACCTACTTTTTCCTTTCTTTCAGATTGGGTGTTTTTTAATGTAAAATAGAGTAGTTGGTCACAGCTGCTGAACCATAACGCTTTCATGATGTCCCTGGCTCAGGATTTGATCATCCAAGGGGCAGAGAACACACAGGACATTTAGACGGTGTTAGGAATTGCAGTGCTCATAATCTCAGACCTTAGGCAATAAATGTGATGTCTGCTTCTGACATTCATAGTCTGTTAAACAGTCATGTATCTTAATACTACAAACAGCTTACTCTGTATAAAAAAAAAAAATCTGAATACTTTGTCCATTTTTAGTAAGAATAAAAGGAATGATTCCACAATCACCTGTGCAGACACCAAGAAAGCAAGTATCCTCCTCATTCGCAAGATTTATATTCTGATGCAAAACCTGAGTCCGTTACCAAACGATGTTTGCCTGACTATGAAGCTGTTTTATTATGATGAAGGTAATATTTCCATGTTACCTTGATTTATTGGAAAACAATTCAAAGAAATATTTTACTGTATAATCATTGTGATTGCTGGGACTTGTTAAATGATGTTATTTTGTGTGTGTCTGTTTCTCATGACAATTTCTAAAATCCCAGGGGAACAGATTTGATCTCACTGTAGGAGCACAATCTTGTTACTGACTTCATTGGAGCAAGGATTTTGGTGTGTTTTAAAAACAAATTGAGTTTTCCTGAGTGTGTGAGGATGTAACATGTTTGCCAGAGTAGTTCTAGTTTGGATGAATATTTATATGTCTAGCTCTGCTTTCAGAATATATTACTGCTTTATAACGAAAAATCAGAGCTTGTAGCTCATCTCTTTGCATGTTTAAACTGTTTCAAATAGCTTTAATTGGGTTTTGCCTGTTGTGTAGGGGAAAAAGAAGTTTATTTAATACAAGTTGAATATTGATTATTCCCTTCCCCACACAATTGTTTGAGTAGCTCTTTGTATTTAAAGGGGAAAAGAGACTTTTTGCTGCACAAGTTAAAATTAATTTTACAAGGATGTGTTTCATTCTAACACATTTAATGGATTATTTTCTGCAGTTACGCCATCTGATTACCAACCTCCTGGTTTTAAGGAGGGTGAATGTGAGGGGATGATATTTGAAGGGGAGCCTATGTATCTGAATGTGGGTGAAGTGCCAACGCCTTTTCATATGCTGAAAGTTAAAGTAACAACTGAACAACAACGAATGGAAAATGTTGATAAAAGCATCCTAAAGCATGGAGAGACCAACATGCCTCTCCAGATGCTCAGAGTGGACAGAGATGATCCAGAAGAAGAGAACCAGGACATGAATGTAAGAGCGCAAATATTTTGTGTAGCTTCTTGAAATTTTCTGTGATTTATAGTCTAGAAAATGGCCGTTAATTGTTTTACTCCATGTCTTACTATAACGTTAATAAAAAACTTGTGTTTCCAGATATATTTAAGCAAGACAATATGTCTTCAATACGTTTTTGCTTTAATTTTACTGCTCCAATTAGCAGTCTGTCATTGTTAAAGCAGTAGTGAACAAGTGCATCAGCATAATGCCTGTCAGCAACAGCATTGTTGGTAGTCATCTCTCTGCGAGACTAGAGAGGAGCAGCAGGGTGAGAAGCAGAGGGGCAGCTTCGTGCTGTGGGTGCAGGTGCCATTTGTTGAGCTCCACGCACAGGACACAGGTGGAACCTTCCTGGAGCTGTCCCATACCAGACCAAGCGACCTGCTGCAGCCAGACAGTATTGACTGGCAATAAATTTCCTCTGGGATCCTTTTGTACAGCAGTAGACATACAGCTGGTGATGGCACAGCTAAAGTTAAAACAAACTCGATTCCATATTGGGATTTTTCCCTGGGAAAATCTGCCTAGAAAAAAGCACAGAGTGAGCTTGTGGAAGGCATGAGTGTGTGACGGGCTCGTGCATCTTGCTACTGATGCTAGAGCACCCGAGACTGCTCTTGGGACTGTGCTTGTGCAGGCTTCAGCTATTGGAGGCACCTATTTCTGGGGTCAGTTGAGACACACAGCAAATACCTTTAGTCGTGTTAGAATATGCAAATACGTGTGCTGATCGATACTGTCCGTAGGTGAGAGGGAGGCGGAGCTTCAGGGCTTTTGGCCTGTCGCTCAGTTGGCCTTGCTAGGGAGGCCTGGAGGTGATGGGATGGAAATAAACCTCTGGGCCCTCTAAACATGCCTCTGAAGGGCTGTTTCACATGCAGTACGAAGGCGGTAATTGATGCGCTGAGCGTATTCTTTCAATATCTATTGTTACAATTTTAGTATTTTTTACAGATGTTTTTCTTGGTACTTGAATTAAATGTGTGCTTGAACTAAGAATTAAGTAACACTGAGCTAGTCTGTACGTTCCATGTCAAGATTCAGTTATTTCATTACAGTTTGTTCCACTGAGAATCCATCTAATAAGCTCTGGCCCTAAGCATCTGAGTACAAACCTTCCTTATTTGTCTGCAGTAAGTGATAGACCTTTTTCTTAATCTAGGAAGATCCTGTCTTGGATAACAAAGTGGAAGATAGGAATAATGTAAATATTTCAGAAGCTCAAGGTAACATTTATGTATATTTTTCCAAGTCTCTTCAGAGGCACAAACCTCTTTTTTCCTGATGTTACTAAAACGAAAACTCAGTTTTCTGATGTAGACCACTATATTCAAATTTACATTCTATTTTCTTCACATACATCGCTATGCCTTTATTTTCTGTCATAGCTTTGTTCTGTGAAGCACTTGGTTAGCAAATGCATGTTTTCATGTTTCTGTGCTAAAATTCTGATCTTCTGTTCCGTTTTATCAGATAAGCAAAATTTAATGGGTTATATATTTAGAAGTAAATTTTGTTTGATTTTTCTATTATTATTGTTGTTGCTATTATTATGTTTTTACTAATACATTTAATTTCCACATAAAGCTTGCAGAGATATTGTGCTCTTGAGTTCATTATTGCAGACTTGGGAAGCAGAATTCTCTGTGCAAAAAATGGCCCAGGTCTATTTTTATTTCAATCACAGCTGTTTGGACTGTATCCTCACAGCTTCAGCCACTAAGTAAGTTTAGCAGAAATACCACTTGTAGCCACCTTTTTTCCTTCAGCTCTGACTACGGCAGGCCCATGGTCCAATTCTGCAATCCATACATGCTTCGGTCCGTGTGGTTGTGGAGGAATCAAGAACATCAGGGCTTGTGTACACAGAGGGGTTTTTATGTTGTGGGAGACTGACTGATACCCTCATGAAAATACCGGTCTGTATGATGCGTGTTCCTCTGTGCAAAGGAAGTTGTTCATTACTGTGGTTTGCTATTCCTGATACAATCAGTAACTTCATCTCAAAATATGTTTTGTTTTATGAATGATTGTATGATTGTGTCTGTGCTGCTGGCTACTTTAGTGCCTTTTCTAGCTGCTTGCTTTCACAGCTTACTCTGGACCTGGGTGCCCTTTGCTCTTATTGCATACATGGAGCATTTTGATATTTATAAGTGAACTTTTTTAACTTGAGTTTTAATAGGTACAAGTTCTAGCAAAGCATTTCTGTTAGTATGAATCTTGGCAAACTGAGTTTCCTCAAGCAAAACCCTAACACCGTAAAATTTGTCAGTGTAAAACTACGCAAACAATGTGAGTAGCAGCAAAAAACAAATTCTGGGTGGAAGCCTATAAGGCAGCACTTCTCAGAAAGGTACCAAAAACATTTACTTCTGTTTTATTTTTAAAAAAAAAGCTTCATATAACAACTTTAATAAGCAATTGAACTGCGAGTTCCACAGAGTGCATAAATGGAATCATGTTTTGGAAGCACTCTGAGGACTCTCAACACTGTAAGGCAAAGCTGCCTTCTCCCTTGTTATCAAATAAAAATTATGCCCTTCCTGCTCTGCAGGACATTAGGAAGTACCTGCTCATCCTTTCTGGTGAAAAACAGCAGCATCTGTCTTGTTGGATTTTTCTTAGCCTTTATAAATAGATAGTTTCTGCACTGTTTGCTTACAATCATATAAATGTCGTCCACTGTACTCTCTGAATGCAGAAGTGCCAGTAAAATAACTGTCCTGGCTACACCAGCCTGACCGCAGCTGCTATCAGAAATGTGCCCTGGAAGCACTCCACTGTTTTATTTTTTTAATCAGTGCTCCAAGATGTGGACTCAGACTGTCTCCAATTCAAAACATGAGACACCAAACTGTCCTCAGGGATCTCTGTGAGCAAAAGCTTCCCTTTAAGGTTTTAGAGCAACTAGGAGGAAAAGCAGAAGATGATTTCTCTTCAGATTCCCTGAGATAGCCCAGGGGCTCAAAGATTGAACCTTGCTACCAAGCGAACTGAAGAATGAATTGCTGCTTGTTGATCTGCTCATCTTGGAGCAGCCAGATAGGAAGCACACAGACAATACCAGTGCCCATTTGCTGTACATAAGCATTTCAAACATAGCAAAGAAAGATCAAAAGAGGAAATAAGTGCCCTTTTTGGAAGAAGATTAAGTAGAGGTGATGTAGATGAGTATGCTCAGAAAGGCTCTGATAAGCCTATGTAGAATAGTATCGCTAAAGTGACACAGTTGTCAAGACTGTGAAGTAAAAAACCAAGCTTTATGACCAAAATTTGGTGGGGGATCTTTATTTGGATGAGAAGCCTACATAAAATGTTTTTTTTCTGTAGCAGAGGTATGAGGCTTCTGTGGAGATAATGAATATATGGCAATCCTAGAAGAAATGCCCGTTAGTGCTGCTGCTTGTTCTGTTCACTCTTCATAGAATCACAGAATCATAGAATGGTTTGGGTTGGAAGGGACCTTAAAGATCATCCTTCCACTAGACCAGGTTGCTCCAAGCCCCATCCAACCTGCCCTTGAACACTGCCAGGGAGGGGGCAGCCACAGCTTCTCTGGGCAACCTGGGCCACGGTCTCACCACCCTCACAGCAAAGAATTTCTTCCTCAGATCTCATCTCAATCTCCCCTCTTTCAGTTTAAAACCATTCCCTCTCATCCTATCACTCCATGCCCTTGTCAAAAGTCCCTCTCCTGCTTTCCTGTAGCCCCTTCAGGTACTGGAAGGTGCTAGAAGGTCTCCCTGGAGCCTTCTCTTCTCCAGGCTGAACAGCCCCAGCTCTCCCAGCCTGTCTCCAGAGCAGAGGGGCTCCAGCCCTCGCATCATCTCTGTGGCCTCCTCTGGACTCGCTCCAACAGCTCCGTGTCCTTCTGCTGTTGGGGCCCCAGAGCTGGACGCAGCACTGCAGGGGGGTCTCAGGAGAGCGGAGCAGAGGGGCAGAATCCCCTCCCTCGCCCTGCTGGCCACGCTGCTGGGGATGCAGCCCAGGACACCGTTGGTTTTCTGGGCTGTGAGCGCACATTGCCGGCTCATGTTGAGCTTCTCGTCACCCATCACCCCAAGTCCTTCTCCTCAGGGCTGCTCTCCATCCATTCCCCACCCAGCCTGGATTTGTGCTTGGGATCGCCCCGACCCACATGCAGGACCTTGCACTTGGCCTTGTTAAACTTCATGCGGTTCGCACAGGCCCAGCTCTCAAGCCCGTGAAGGTCCCTCTGGATGGCGTCTCCTCCCTCCAGCGTGGCGACCACACCGCAGAGCTTGGTGTCGTCGACAAATTGCTGCGGGCGCACTCAATCCCACTGTCCGTGTCACTGACAAAGGTTAAACAGCTGGCAAAGATGTTAAACATGTTAAACTATTCTTAATGCATTTCCCTAAAGTGGCATCTGCTTTGAAATACAACTCTGGTTCTCCAGACTTCAGAAATATCTATTTTCCATAAAAACTTGCAGGCACGTTGCTTTCCATGTAACTATAAAAGCAGCAATTGTGTCAGTGCTGAGGCGTTTGGTCCTCCCAGACTGAACAAGACCAGCAGCTTGTTGGGGCTACCGTGGTGTCTGAGTGCTTGCGGAGACCATGGGACAAAGCAAGTTGAGCGTGGGTTTTATTGTTTTAAAAATGGGTTGGAGTGTCCTGTCATTCAAGCCCAACACTGAAGAGGCTGTGCTGTATATTTTAATAGTGGCATTAATGTTGTTTTTTTCAGAAATAAAGTGTGCAACTTTGCAAAACCAGCTAACATTTCCATGCTGTTCAAAAATAATTGTGGAAAGGTGTAGGAAACAGCACGTGTCAATCAGAATTTTTATCTTGACCATGCTAGCAGGCTGCAGAACTGGAAAAACCACATCAAGCTGTATCTGGTGCTTTTAGAAATTCATAGAAGTTCCAAAACCATGCAAAAATGCAGTGAATTGCTTACCTTACGGAGTTGGTATAATGTTTTATTTACAGGAACTACAAGATGGGAAAATGCATTTATCACCCTGAAATCCTTCAGTCATTTCCACAGCTGTCATCTTTATTCAGTTCATCTGTATCCTAGAAACAAAAACCAGCATGGATTAGAAACAACAACTCAAAAAAATCTCCAGAACTGACTGCTCATTCTTTGTGGCCCATTCATGCAGCAGCAGGCAGTGACAAGAGGAACTGCAGCTATGGGAACTGCAGCCAAAGCTGCTGGGTTGCATGTGGCTGGGTTACAAAACGGGCGCCGTGTGCTGGCAGTGGGTTCAGAACATGCACAAGCTGTGCCAGAGTGGCCCCGCGGCGCCGTTTGCCCGTTCCACAGGGCAAAACGGGCTTGTGAGGCATTTGACTTGGAAGCAAATCCCGATGTGGACAAGCCTTTAGCAGTACGGTGTATAAATGAGTCTGGGGATCAAGCCCGCTCTTCCAAAGATCCTGTGTGTAAATCTGTACTACTTAGCATCTCTTGTGTGCCTGTGATAGGAAACCACTGAGTTAAAGATGTAAGTGGAATGCTTAGTGGAGTTAATGACGTGCACTTAGAGAATTAGAGCCCTTTTGAAGCACCTCTTCCCTGCATTTATAGAGTGCACGCATTCCTTGTGGCAAAACTTCGGTGTTAAGAGGCCGCCAGTGTGACGTCAACAGTGTCCTTTATTATTTAACAACTCTTTTATAGAACCAAAGTTCACTTGTGAAGAAGATGAAGTTACGAAGACTGGAGGCAACCAGAATCTGTATGTTTCTAATCCTCAGGTATGAAAACTGCACTCTGTCGTCTTAAACTTGTATTAGAGTTTTTGTGAAGCTTCTTTCCTACTTTGAGTGATTAACAGGTAATCTGCTAAAGGTTTATTTACCACCATCAGTATTTTCAGCAATAAAATGCCTTTACGTTTTACTTTCTGACGTTTACAAAAACAGTTAATATTCTAAAGCCATCAAAAGCAATAACAAAAGGCTGTTCCTCTGTGATAGTTTTCAAACCAAACAGATGGTCTGTTATTCAGAGAAATGGGACTGTGATTTCCATGTTTATAAACTGCCATAAGTAAACACTCTGACTAATAGAAATTTCTCTGCTCATTCTGACAGACTAAAACTTGTTTAAAGGTTGATCAAAACTTAAAAGGCAGGTTTATTACTCAAACTCAGGCTATATTCCCTGCATATGGCAAAATGGTATAATTTAAATGTGGAGGACTACGTCAAACACAGGTCCTTAAGATTTCTTAAAACAGGATAGCCCTAGGTAACTGCGAGTGACTTACTGTATAAAAATAACTGATGCTTTGATCTGTCACGGCTCTTTGACACGTTCAGCTGTAAATAGTGCTGTTGACTTCCATGGGTATATTTAAATTTCAGCTCAAGCGCTGTGGTGAGCAGAGCCAGAGCTCTTTGCACGCTACAGCCCTGAACCCTGTTGTAGCCTCTAATGTAGATTTTTTTGCTGCTGTCACAAGGCAACATCTATTTTCTGATTTTAGGTCGATCATTTGGCAAGTAAGACGTCCGAACTTAATATGTCGGAGAGCAGGACGAGAAGTGGAAAGATATTTCAAGCCAGCACTGTTAGTACTGTTTTTTTCTCTAGTTCTGTTCTTTCTTTCTATTTCTGTTCTTTAAGACTTTTTCTGTTCCAAACAGTGAATAAAACTCGAAGCTTTAATACATTTCATGTTGAGAGAATGAAATTCTCGTAAATTCTAAAAATCCAAACGTGTTGACTTTAATGGGAGTCTGAATGTCAAAAAACCCCTCTGTTCCGAAGAGTTAAAAAACTGAGTGTTGATGTAGTTAACAGAGGCTGAGAAAGATTCATTAGGATTGATTTACATCTTCTTGAGAATGCTTTCAGCCAAATTCCCCGCTGGTTTAATCCGTTGTTGACAGGAGCGTGTGCCAGCAGAGATCCCCAGCCCAGCATACCATATGCTTGCTAGTGATCTTCCTTGGAAAACATGAGGCCAAAATTCTAACCTCAGCCCTATGACTCATTCATACCAAGAAAAATCCCTTATTTCTTTGCTTCATCGCATTGCAGCGGATGAGTCTTGTAGTTGGTGCTACTTGCAGGGAGCCCGATTCCTCCAGCCTTGCACAGGTGGAGCAGAAGTCATCTTCAGGGTGGAATTTGGCCTTTGGGTATGGCAGTGGGGGCTGCATCTCTCTTGCTGCTGCCTTTACCCACTGAGCTTGGCAGCTTCAGCTTTGTGAGGCTCTGGGGGGACCTTTGCAAGACCTTGACATCTCTCTTGTGAATGTTCAGGGTTACTGTTAGTTCTTCTCAGAACAAGCTGTGGGGTGAATATTACCATTCTACTAAATACGTGAGTGCTCTTCATTTACAGTCAGGAGGGGACATTATGTGTCAGGGCCAAGGAAAACTGTACCTTTCCTGTCCCCGCTCAGGAAAGCTCTGTATTAATTTTTAGTGCAGTAGGTGTGTAAGGATTCATAATGCTCAGCTCAGTCGTTGCCAGTGGTTTTCTCCTCAGCTAATAGTTACCTTATTTCTGTAAAGGCTGATGGAAATCAAGCTTGGGAGTATGCAAAATTAATTCTTCAGCAGAATGTTCCAAAGAAATCCAGAAGAGAAATTGATCTGTGTCTTAAAAACATCTTGTGTATGAAAGCTGCGTGCAAAAAGGGCTATCAGAGTTTGCAACAAATTCGTGAAGCAGAGATGTTAAATTCAGAATATAGAATTAGTAGAATTCAGTCTTTTTGTAAAGTACTGCTTACTGCAGAATAGAATTTTTTTACTTCCAACACCAGGGTCATACGCAGTGTTTTTTATGTTATTCACTGTTGTGGAAAAAAAAAGAGAATATAATTCTGTATGCTCACTATCACCATATCTTTCTTCTAAAAAAAGGTTAATGAACTTAATACTAAAATTTCAACAAAGCACAGCTGCTTTAAATAATGAAAGGTACAGCAGAGCTGAAGGCTCTTTTCTCAACCTGTAAGGCAATATTTATTTTCCCTTGGCAGGTTCATCAGTTTGAACTCTCCTCTAGTCAAGATGTGCTGCCAAAAAGGAGAAAGATCAGTGAACCAAAGGAGCAGTTTTAGATACCCGTCTCCCCGCTGTTTGCTCACCGAGTTCTTCTCCACACCACTTCCATTTTGTTGTTTAATGGGAATGTTCATATTTAAATATCTTGTAGGGATCTTTGCTGTTCTATTTGTAGTCAAAATGGAGAGTATTTTAAGGAAAGCAAAATCTGTCAAGAAGCCCAGCTGAAGAAATCAGAACTTATTTTTTTTATAGGACGTCGTACCCATCAGGAAAGACACAAGGTACCTGACTGCTGACACGGCAGAAAATTCCTGTGACAAAGGTGATTTGGGGATTTGACTCCCTGCTTACCACGTGTGTAAATCCTGATGGTGAGTGTGTGACGTTCCTTACCCACAACACCAGGTTTCACTGGTACCTTTGGGCTGTATTTCGAAGCTGAGGAACTCCTTGTCCAGAACCTGCCTTACGGGGCACAAAACCCCTCGAGTCTTGGGTTCATTTCCAGAGCTTTATGAGGCGGGCTCAGGAGGGCTGTGTTGGCAGTTACAGAAATATTCCATTTTTTTTGCCTTTACTACTGGGACAGTTACGGGGGGGCTCAGTTCTTTGCATTTCTTCCAGACATAAGGCACTCAAGTAAAAAAAAAAAACACAAGCATTCTTCATACCTTCAGTTACATATTTCATGCTAAAACACAGGAATTTCTGTACAGCTGTGATGAGACATATGTAATTATAAATGGAGTATTAATCTGTGGCAGGCATCTATTACGACGGTGCGAAGTTATTTGAAGAAACCTGTATGTACTTAAAATGATTAATTGCAGAAGGTGGGTATGGCACCATTTCTAACAAAAAAATGTTGATTTTTCCTGTGCTGTAAATGAATTGGAGTGCAGCTGTTCCTGCGTGGCAAAGAGCTGCCACCGTCTTCAGGTGGGGATAGCTGAACATCTCTTGGCAGTTTTGACTTTTAAATTAAGAATGCCTTTTTAGTGTTCCTCAATTAAAACAATGTTAACGTTTAGTTGATGTGTATTTCTTTACCGCGTGGACTCGTGTACGTTTTGGGGGCTTTACTGAAATGCGAGTGGTACTTGGGAGCTCCAGCTCAGACAGCGGGCTGGAGCACGGCAAGAGTGAATTTGGCAAAAAAGAGTTGAAAGGGGGTTTATCAGTGGAAGCGGCCATGCAGGGCTGAGGGACATGCTTCTCCTGCTGGTGCCAGGATTTGGGTCATAAACTGGGGCACAACAACCCCACGCACCGCTACAGGCTGGGGGAAGAGTGGCTGGAAAAGGACCTGGGGGTGTTGGTCGATGGCGGCTGAATATGAGCCAGCAGTGTGCCCAGGTGGCCAAGAAGGCCACCAGCATCCTGGCTTGTGTCAGCACTAGTGTGGCCAGCAGGACTAGGGCAGGGATCGTCCCCCTGTGCTCGGCACTGGTGAGGCCGCACCTCGAATCCTGGGTGCAGTTTTGGGCCCCTCACGACAAGAAAGACCTTGAGGTGCTGGAGCGAGTCCAGAGAAGGGCAACGGGGCTGGTGAAGGGTCTGGAGCACAAGTGTGATGGGGAGCGGCTGAGGGACCTGGGGGGGTTTAGTCTGGAGAAAAGGAGGCTGAGGGGAGACCTTCTCGCTCTCTACAACTGCCTGAAAGGAGGGTGTGGTGAGGTGGGGGTTGGTCTCTTCTCCAATGTAAAAAGTGATAGGATGAGAGAAAACGGCCTCAAGTTGCACCAGGGGAGGTTTAGGTTGGAGATCAGGAAGAATTTTTTCCCCAAAGGGTTGTCAAGCGCTGGCACAGGCTGCCCAGGGCAGTGGTGGAGTCCCCATCCCTGGGGGGATTTAAAAGCCGTGTAGATGTGGTGCTGAGGGCCATGGGTTAGTGGTGGCCTTGGCAGTGCTGCGTTAACGGTTGGACTTGATGATCTCAAAGGTCTTTTCCAACCCAAACGATTCCATTTACCGGCCGAGCGCTGCTTAGCCCCGGGCTGCGCCGCTGCTCCCCAACGCCTCTATCTACAGCTGCAGCCGCGCATGGCCCGTCCTGCCCCGGGCTCCGACAGCCGCCTCGGGAGCGGAGCCAGCGGCCTTCCTCCCCGGGAGGAGGAGGAGGAGGAGGCGGGCAGGTCCCGCCCACGCCGGCCCGGCCATTGGCGGCTCCCGGCCGGGCGGGCTCCCATTTGCCGGCGTCGCGTTACCGGAGCCCCGGAGGCCGCCGGGCCGCTCCCGCCCCCCCCGGAAGCTTTTCCTCTCGCCGGCCCCGAAGTTTGCTCGCAGGGGAGGGAGCGAGGGAGGTTCGGGCCCGGTAAGATCGGGGGGAAGCAGCAACGTGGGGCTTGTTTCTTAGCCCTGAAACTCCGTGCGGGGGGTGGGGGTGGTGTTACGGCCACGGCCTCGGCCTCGCTCCCCCCTCTCCCCCCTCTCCCCTCCTCCCCCTTTGCTGGTTTTCCACATTTCGCGGGGGAAAAGTTGTGGGATGTCGTTTCTGCTGCGTGGGGTGTGGGGTGCTCGTGGGAGGGTTGGGGTTGGCAGCCGCGGGGTGCGAACGTGGACGTGCAGCTCGGTAACCCCCGTGAAAAGGCGGGTGTGAGCTGCGGGCGGGTTGTACGCGGGGTGAGAAGGAGCCGTGCCGAGAAGGAGCCTCTTTCGGCATCGCGCTGGGACGTTGTCGTGTGTCCCGCGTCCTGGCTGGGTGCGGGAGCTCGTCTCTGTTGTGGGTGCCCAGGCGGGAGGTCCCCGGGGTGAAGGGGCTGGGCTGTGGCTCAGGTCTACCCTCCGCTCCCTGAACGTGCAACCGTCTCCTCAAGCAGGTCGTGAGGTGACCGCCGGCCGCTCCCTGTCAGTGACTCCTGTAGAGCCATCCCGGGAAGGGCGAGCCCTAAATTCCTGGGTGGAAAGGGCTCTTGTCCCTTGTCCTTGTCTGTGCGTCCCTGGAGCCTGGGCTTTGGGTCTTGGGGCTTAGCGCTGGTCATAGTTTGTCGTGTTTAGAAACGGGGCAGACCTCGGTTCTCTGTGTGCCCAGGCGGAGGGGGAGATGACGACACTAACACACCGAGGACGGCGTGCTGAGGCGGGAAGGAACTCGGACAAGAAGCCCGACAGCGAGGAAGATGCGGCTGCGGACAGAGACCTGAATGATGATGATCCTGACGACTCCAAAGATATCCGCCTCACGCTCATGGAGGAGGTGCTGCTCCTGGGGCTGAAGGACAAGGAGGTAAGGCAGGCGTCTGCGATGGCTGCACGTGCACCTGGAGGTGAGGTTCTCAGTGAGCAGCAGAAGGGATCGTACGAGTTCCTCTGAATCCTCTTCAACAAAGCCAGCCTGCTCAGCGCAAACCACCTTCCTCTGTAGCTTAAACTGAGCTATGGCGATTGCTCACAAGTGCTGTCCCGCCAGCTCTGCCACGGGGACTGTAAGAAGCGGCTGGGGGCGAGGGGTGCCGTGTGGGATTGAGCAACTGCTGTTTGCAGAGCAAAGGTGGGTTCTTCGGCAGGGTCAAAGAGGGGGGGTACAAGGAGCCTCACCTTGTGCATCAGATGGTAAACGTCCTCTTCCTTAGCCCAAGTGCGCTTTCCTATCCGAAACCATCAGGTGGTACGCAGGGACACTGAGCACTGTTAGCACTGTGTTAAAAATGGACGTGAAATACGGCAGGGGCAGGTTTTGAGAGAAGAGGGCAAGGCGCAAGAAGGCGGCTGGGCTGGGAGTTGAAAGCGGGTGCAGGATGGGTCTGAACGCAGCAGTGGCAAAGGAGGTAGGAGCCACGGCTCTGTTTTCAGGCTGGTAATTTCCTTAGGCAGGCAGGAATGACGTTGTGCAGCTCCAGGCTTGAGGGGAGCGGGGCTGGGTGGGAATCCCTTTGCTGGGCGCTCGTCTCGCCCATGTGTGCCGCTTTAATGGCTTTCCTTGGCGGCCGTGGACGAACTTCACGGCCGGTGGTTTGCAGGGGGTTGGTTGGTCTGTGCTGGGAAGGGAGCCTGGTCAAACTGAATTGTTTTGTGCTTATCAGCCAGTAGGAACTTGTTTCTCAGCTCTGCCTAGAAGGAGCCGTGGGGAAGGGAAGGAGAAGACATCTTGCCTTGAGTTCTCTGAGCTGTTTGGCTCTTATCTGCTGCGTCCACATGCCTTGTCTTCTTTAGTGCATGCATCATCTTGATCTCTTTGGGGGAATCTGATGCTGCTATTCCGGTCAAACAGATGGGGAAATCAAGACCAGGGGAAGCTAACCAGTTGTCCAAGGTGCTTCTTGGGATCATAATGGCAGAGGAGAGCCTTAAACACAGGTTTTTCAGCTCTGGGAGCACTCTTCCTGTGGGCCTGTCTCCCACCCTGAGGAAAGGAGACACTGTGGTTGTCAAAGGTGTGGTAGATGGGCCACCTTCTCTTCATCTGTTTCTCTGGGTTGAAATTAAGACCCTGTGTGGTGCCTGAACAATTTTTTTTTTCCCCCCTAGTTTTTCGCTGCTGAGTTAGTCTGAGCTGGTCCCTTGCTCTCCTGTAGACCTGCTCAGGCCATGGCTTCTGACGTGGACCACGCTTGCAGCTCCAGCAGAGGAGAGCTGTGGGTTGTGTGAGTGACAGAGGCTCATAGCTGGCCTGTTTAACGAACCCAGATGAGATCTAGGACTTGCTGAGCCGAATAGGAAGTAACAGGAGAGCAGGGCTGTAAAGAGAACATCACACAAATAATTTTGGAGCAAATATTTGAGAGCAGCCTGGGAGCGTGGCGTGGTCTGCTTGCTTCCTGGGCTATGTTTAGTGTTCTTGGCTTGGTTAATGTGTTTCTGGGAAAGGTCCTTCAGCCACCAGGAAGTTAGGAGAGCACAATAGATAGGGGGAAAAAAACTTGTCACGCTTTTATTTATTTTTTTTCCCCATCCTGTCCTTCTGCATTCCTCCATCTCAAAAGGAAGACCAGAGGCAGCAGTAGGCTGGTGAGCTGGGTTCCCAGGCATTGGGTTTTCACTCCTGGTTTGATGATTTGAAAAAAAACAAGACACTTTCAGCCAAATCCAATGAGCTCACAGCATAATTTCATTATTTTAAGTACCAGTCTGTCCATCTAGGAGAAACTGGCTGCACAACAGCCTGGCATTTGTAACCAGCCTGATTCCAGAAGCTGAAAGTAAACCAGGAGCTTTCGGCTTGTCTGATTTCAGACCCCTTAAAATTTTCTAGGGGTAACGTGCCTTCCAGCCCAGTGAATTGAAGCTCGCAGTCACCGCCTCGCCATTTTCTGGAGAATTTGTTCCTCAAGGGCGTGCGCAAAAATCGGTGCGTCTCCCATGGACGGCAAGCAGCAGGGCAGGGATGAAAGGTTGCTTTGTCTTTCCTCACGAGGAAATGAAGAAAGCAAACAAAGATTTTCGTTTCTTTTATGGTTCTCTGGGCTACGTAAGCTGAGCAACCCGGTGTCCAGATGCACTGTATAAACAGGCACGCTGGGGACAAGAGTTTACCCAGATGGACTGTAAAAACTTCCATGTAGGAGGGCTGCATGTTCTCAGCCTCTTTTTCTTAGGAAGGGGGCTTCTTAGGTTGCTTTGTCTGCAGTCTCCTGGAAACTTTTAGACCTGCCCTTTCTCTCCTCCCCTCCCTCCACTGCTTTCAGAGAAAAAGAGCAACAAAAAAAATAAGCCGGCAACGTGCACTCACAGCCCAGAAAGCCAACCGTATCCTGGGCTGCATCCCCAGCAGCGTGGCCAGCAGGGCGAGGGAGGGGATTGTGCCCCTCTGCTCCACTCTCCTGAGACCCCCCTGCAGTGCTGCGTCCAGCTCTGGGGCCCCAACAGCAGAAGGACACGGAGCTGGTGGAGCGAGTCCAGAGGAGGCCACGGAGATGATGCGAGGGCTGGAGCCCCTCTGCTCTGGAGACAGGCTGGGAGAGTTGGGGCTGTTCAGCCTGGAGAAGAGAAGGCTCCAGGGAGACCTTCTAGCACCTTCCAGCACCTGAAGGGGCTACAGGAAAGCAGGAGAGGGACTTTTGACAAGGGCATGGAGTGATGGAACGAGGGGGAACGGTTTTAAACTGAAAGAGGGGAGATTGAGATGAGATGTGAGGAAGAAATTCTTTGCTGTGAGGGTGGTGAGAGCCTGGCCCAGGTTGCCCAGAGCAGCTGTGGCTGCCCCCTCCCTGGCAGTGTTCAAGGCCAGGTTGGATGGGGCTGGGAGCAACCTGGTCTGGTGGAAGGTGTCCCTGCCCGTGGCAGGGGTTGGGAACTAGGTGGTCTTTGAGGTGTCTTCCAACCCAAACCAGTCTGTGATTCTATAAAAAGGGGGTTACGAACGGGCTGTAGTGTTTCTGGTGTATCTGGTCCCCCTGCAAATAAGCACATCATGACTTTGCATCCCGCTTGGCTCACACTTCCCTTGGGCCCGTCTCAGGCACCGGCGCCTGCCCCGTTCCCAGCCCTGCTGCCTGCCTGGACGAGCCCTTCCCTGCAGCCCTGCCTGCTCTCTGCTTGCCCTGCAACCCAAGGACTGCCACCCTGCCTCTGTGCCCTGACACAGCAGCCGTCGGGCCGGAACAACCGGGCTTTGTTCTAATCAGGATAAAAGACGAGCGGAAGAAGGGAGCGGAGAGGTCACCTAGGCTGGCCCGTTGCTTCAAAGCAGGGTCAGCTCTCTCCTGAGAAGCATCAGTTGAATGTTCTCAAACCTCAAGGGACAGAGACTTCCCTTCCCTGCCCCCTCCATCCAGGGGTAAAGTGTTCCGGGGCTTTCTTGTCCGGATGGTTATTTCTTCCTGGTGCCAGCTCCAGTATCTCTGGCTGCAGTTTTAGCCCAGGACTGTGTCCCGTGCACAGTGGAAGTGGGACCTGGCCATTCCCTTCCTTTTGCTGCTGCCTTTTATGTCTGACACCCCTTATCCTCTTCTCCCTCCGTCTTCTCTTCCCTGGGCTAAGATTGAAAACCCCAGTTCAATTGCTGGTTCCTTGTGGGTTGTATTTTCCAGACCTCTGCACCTTGTTGTTGCTTTGCCAAATGACTTAATGATTTTGGAGCTTGTGCTTCTCGGGATGAGGACCCCGTCCCGTGGCGGGCTTGGAGAATGGGGCTTGGGGCCAGGTGTGGAACATGCAGAGTCCAAGCAGCCCCAGCGCTGACCTGATTTGCTGCACCCCAGCCCCAAGGTGCCCGCTCTGGGGGGAAGGAGAGGTAGGATCACAGAATCCCAGACTCGTTGGGGTGGGAAGGGGCCTCTGGAGATCCCCCAGCCCAACCCCTGCCCAAGCAGGGTCACCCAGAGCACGTCGCACAGGGTCAATCCAGGCGGGTTTGAATATCTCCAGAGAAGGAGACTCCCCCCTCCCTGGGCAGCCTGTGCCCGGGCTCTGGCACCCTCACAGCAAAGAAGTTTTTCCTCATATTGAGATGGAACTTCCCATGTTTCAGTCTGTGCCCGTTGCCCCTTGTCCTGGCGCTGGGCACCACTGAGAAGAGTCTGGCCCCATCCCCTTGACACCCGCCCCGAAGGTATTTGTGAGCATTGAGAAGATCCCCCTCAGTCTGCTCTTCTCCAGCTGAACAGCCCCAGCTCCCTCAGCCTCTCCTCGTAGCAGAGATGCTCCAGCCCTCTGACCATCTCCGTACCCCTCTGCTGGACTCTCTCCAGTAGCTCCTTGTCTTTCTTGAACTGGGGGGCCCAGAACTGCACACAGTTACTGCAGGTGTGGCCTCACCAGGGCAGTATAGAGGGGGAGGAGAACCTCGCTGGACCTGCTGCCCACACTCTTCCTCAAGCACCCCAGGACACCATTGGCCTTCTTGGCCACGAGGCACATTGCTGGCTCATGGGGAACTTGTTGTCTGTCAGGTCCTTCTCTGCAGAGCTGCTTTCCAGCAGGTCACCCCCAGCTTGTCCTGGTACATGGGGTTATTCCTCCTGAGGTGCAGGACCCTACACTTGCGATTATTGAACTTCATGAGGTTCCTCTCAGCCCAGCTCTCCAGCCTGTCTAGGCTAGGGATGTATTTATCCAGGCCTGGGATGTATTTTCCCATCCTTCATCCCAGACTGGGAATCTTCTCTTCCCTCACAGAAGTCTGCAGGTGGATTTGAGCAAGGGGGGGTGTGATGAGGGTGGGGTGGGCAAGGGGCTGGCAAAGCTCTCGTGCCCCGTGGTGGGAGCTGGGGTGTGCTGCAGCCTGTGCCCCCTTGGATGACGCTGTGGGTAGCAGAGATACTCTTCCTTCATGGGCCTGATGAGCGATTTTTTCATACAGCCAATTACTCTGAGGGCATGCCTGGAGCTGGTGGGGGCTTTCTTCAAGGAGAAGAGCAGATTTTGCCTCCCGTTTCCCCTGGGCACGTCCACAGCAGGCGCCGAGGCAGGGCAGGGCAGAGCTCACATCGGTGGTTGCAGCCCCACAGGGGTTTGCCGGGGGACAGGGCCCTGCTTTTCACATTCTTACTTGGATTTTTTTTTTTTTTTACAATCCAGGGTTGGGCGCAGGGGCTTGGCCAGCGCTGGGGTGTGCCGGGGGGTTGTGGTGCAGCGGGAAGGGCACGGCCTGAATTGCTCAATGTTTACAGGGAGGTTTTGGGCAGGGAGGGGGGTTAGCCAGGGCTGCCGGGTGCTTTTCACCTAGTGGGGTGTCACGGTTTAAGGCTGGGCTGGCTATTAAACCTGTGGCAGATGCTCTCTATTAACCCTCCTCCCCCCCTGAGAAGGGGAAGGAAAAGAGAAAAGGGAGAGAGACTTAATGGGTTGGAAAGTTAAAACAGTTTTAATAAACTATAATAATGAAAAAGAGTATAATAATAATGGAAGTAATTAAATATGTACAAATATATACAAAACCAAGATCGAGCTCCCCCCATGTCGGCCATGTCACCGCTCCAGGAGGGCCCAGGCTGGGCCCCGCGATGGTCGGGAACTGGATTCAGGGATGCACAGATCGGGATCGGGGGCAGCAGGAAAACGGACAGAGTCCTCTTGGGACGCCGGCCATAGCAGAAGGGGGCGAGAAGGAGAAAAGTAGGGGGCCCAGACCCTCGTGATCCCCCCGCTTTACACTGAGAATGACGTGTATGGGATGGAGTACCTTCGTTGGTCAATTTTGGGTCACCTGCCCTGTCCGCTCCTCCCTGCAGGGGCGACCCTCCTGCGGCTCTTCACTCGTAAGCAGTGAGGAATTTAGCAGTGACCGTGGTTTCTCTAGGAGTAAGTACAGCAAGAGCCTTTCTGCGTAACATCCCTACCGGTGCCTCAGTGATAACTGTAAACTTTGAGCGTTATCAGTCCTGGAAGCAGACACTGTCTGCAAAACATGCAGTTAGTTTCAGAAAATGCAGTTACTTAGAAGAGACTTAAAAGGAAGAAAGGCTGAAAGGAAGCTGAAAGAAAGAATCACTGAAAGGAAAATTGGTCTGGTTTAGGCCAAACCCAGACATGGGGAAAGCCCTGTTCTGCCTTTGGCCTAGGAGGAAGAGCTGTCAGTGGGAGGTGGGAGAGTCGCCTGGCAGGGGTGGGGGGCTCGGCAGAGCTCCCCTTCCCACCTCTCTTCGCCCCTTTCCATCCATCCTCTCTACCAGGGCTACACGTCCTTCTGGAATGACTGCATCTCTTCGGGGCTGCGGGGCGGCATCCTCATCGAGCTGGCTCTGCGCGGCCGGATCCGCCTGGAGCCGCTCTCCATCAGGAAGAAGAAGCTGCTGGAGAGGAAGGTGAAGGTGCCGCAGGAGCCGGGCTGGGGGCCCGACAGGCTTCGGGGCTCCGTGCACCCCAGCCGAGCCCTCTGGCAGTGAGCTTGGCTGCACGCCGAGGCTACCGCCATCCCTTCGGGAAGGGAGCGGCAGGTCTGTGTCCAGCCTTACACTGTGTTTCCACTTTGTCCTTCCAGGTGCTCTTGAAGTCGGACGCGCCGACTGGTGACGTCTTGCTGGATGAAACCCTGCGACACATCAAGGCCACGGAGTCTGCAGAAACGGTGCAGACCTGGATAGAGCTGCTCACTGGTAGGGCCGGTTAGAGACGCCATCTCCCCAGCTCCCTCGGGGCCATGCCACCTTGTCCCCTCTCCATGGCTTGGCCATCCCCTTGCTTCCCTGGAGATGGGCAGAATACTGACAGCAGAAGAGGGGAAGGCTGAATGTGGAGGCAGAGAACGGTTTTCTGGGTCTTTTTTTTTGTTGGGAGCTCAGTGGAAGACTTGGACCTCGCTCCTCATTGCCTCTTTTCTCATGCTGAGTCTTCACCACATCTGGGGTCCAAGGTCCTGGGTAGAAGGGGCTTTCCAAAGGGATCTGCCCTGTGACCGCTGGGAGCTTTGCCAGCTTGGACTGATGGGAGAGGCGAGTCAGAGTCAGGCCAAGGGGAGCAAGAGGGTTCGTGCAGCGGGGACCAGTGTCTGTGCAACCACAGATGGTCCTGGGCTGGAAGCAGCCTGTGTGCTGGGGATGGGTGGCAAAGCCGTCACTGCCCCGGCGTTGAACAGGGTCTCCTCTCTTTCAGGAGAGACCTGGAACCCCTTCAAGCTGCAGTACCAGCTGAGGAACGTGCGCGAGCGCATCGCCAAGGCGCTGGTGGAGAAGGGCATCCTCACCACGGAGAAGCAAAACTTCCTGCTCTTTGACATGACCACCCACCCCGTCAGCAACGCCACCGAGAAGCAGCGCTTGGTGAAGAAGCTCCAGGAGAGCATGTTGGAGCGGTGGGTGAACGACCCCCACCGCATGGACCGCAGGACTCTGGCTCTCCTGGTGCTGGCCCACTCCTCAGACGTGCTGGAGAACGTTTTCGCCAGCCTGGCAGACGACAAGTACGATGTGGCAATGAACAGGACCAAGGACCTTCTCGATATGGACCCTGAGGTGGAAGCTGCCAAAGCCAAGGGCACAGAGATGATCTGGGCCGTCCTGGCAGCCTTCAATAAGTCCTAAAAAGACCTCGAATCCCCCAGACCAGGTGGAAGAAGCCTCACCCCCATGATGCAAGGCCAGGGGTATTTGGGCACGGAGTTCCTGCAGCAGTGGGTGGGCTCAGGGGGTGGGAGGGTGCAAGCCCACCCGTGCGGGCAGATCACACACTCCTCCAAAGGCCGGTGCCTCCAGGGAGAGTTGGCAGCGCCTCTTCGCTCCCCTTCCAGCGCTCCTTGCCCGTGGGCTTCCTTCTCAGGCTGGTACAGAGCTGGGAGGTGGCAGAGCCCAGCCCTGCCTCTGCGTGCGGGAACCGAACCGCTCAGGTGGGCCAAACCCCAGCAGAAACAAGGCTCTCTGCGTGCTCCCGGCGCGCCGGCTTGTCCGGTTGCTCCCACAGCTCCCACTTCCATGCACAGGTCTTGCCTTTGAGCTGCCTGGGCAGCGCGGGTTCCCCTACGAGCACGCTGACGTCCTCCTGGGGCAGGGTACGGGCAGGGGAGCGGGCAGGAGGCCGGTTCAGGGGTGTCGGGGCTGGGAGCACCCTATGCACCGGCTGGCACGGGGCAGCCCAAAGCCCTTGGCACGTGTCCCCATCGAGGAGCAGCTCTGTGACGACCACGGAGCCCTGCCCCAGGCTGTGCCCTGGTCGCACACCTGCTCTTTCTAGTAAGAGGGAAAAGTTAAACTGTGATTTTTTTTTTTCTTATCCCCGCCTTTAATCTCCTGTAGTTCATTTAAATGTATTTCTCTGCAGCCTGAGGGAGTCCTGGGTGTTTAAATCTGTTGTCTGTAGCTGTGGTGGGTCCAGCTGCCCTTGCTAATAACAGGGTTTGCAGTTGAAGGGCACTGGCCTTTTGCTGGTGACACCAAACTGGGAGGAAGGGCCGATACCCCCAAAGGCTGTTCTGCTGTTCAGTGAGACCTGGCCAGGCTGGAGAGTTGGGTGGAGAGGAACCTCATGAAATTCAACCAAGGCAAGAGCAGGGTCCTGCACCTGGGGAGGAATAACCCCACGCACCAGGACAGGCTGGGGGTTGAGCTGCTGGGAAGCAGCTCTGCAGAGAAGGACCTGATGGACAAGTTCCCCATGAGCCAGCAAGGTGACCAAGATTGGCCAGGACAGGCCAATGGTAGAACCAACCAAGGCGGCCAATGGTGTCCTGGGGTGCTTGAGGAAGAGTGTGGGCAGCAGGTCCAGGGAGGTTCTCCTCCCCCTTTACACTGCCCTGGTGAGGCCACACCTGGAGTAACTGGGTCCAGTTCTGGACCCCCCAGTTCAAGAAAGACAAGAAGCTACTGGGGAGAGTCCAGCGGAGGGTACGGAGATGGTCAGAGGGCTGGAGCATCTCTGCTATGAGGAGAGGCTGAGGGAGCTGGGGCTGTTCAGCTGGAGAAGAGCAGACTGAGGGGGGATCTTCTCAATGCTCACAAATACCTTCGGGGCGGGTGTCAAGGGGATGGGCCAGACTCTTCTCAGTGGTGCCCAGCGCCAGGACAAGGGGCAACGGGCACAGACTGAAACACGGGAAGTTCCATGTGAATGTGAGGAAAAACTTCTTTGCTGTGAGGGTGCCAGAGCCCGGGCACAGGCTGCCCAGGGAGGGTGGGGAGTCTCCTTCTCTGGAGATATTCAAACCTGCCTGGCCTGACCCTGTGCGACGTGCTCTGGGTGACCCTGCTGGGACAGGGGTTGAGCTGGGGGATCTCCAGAGGCCCCTTCCCCCCCCCAGCCAGGCTGTGAGTCTGTGGCCGCGCTCTGGCCTGGAGGGGGGTGTCCTGTGTCCCCGGAGGTGCTCGTGGCACTTGTGTCATAAACGTGCTGGGTGGCCCCAGCTGCTGCTCCCTGCCTGCACCGGGTGGCTGCGGGTCCGAGCGCCCGTTCCTGTCCCCCTCCCTGCGTGGCCCAGGCCTGAGGGGGCCCCTTGGGCTGCAGGTGCCGCCAGGCCGGTGCCGTCACCCCGGGGGCCGCTCGCCTCCCCACGGGCCTGTCCCCTCCCGGCCCCGGGCCCCCGAGGGCTGCGCCACCCCCTCCGCACGGGGGCGCTGCCGGGGGGTCCCCGCGATCCGCGCGTGGGGGTGGCCCCTCCTCCGGGGGCGGAGGGGGCCGGCAGGGGGCGGAGGGGCGGGGCCGTGGGAGGGCGGCCCCGCCCACGGGGTGCTGCCTCACTTCCCATTGGCCAGTGGCCGCTCTTAGCCCGGGCGGCCCCGCCCCGCCACTCTGCCCGCCCTCCGCGGGCGTTGGTTGGTCAGATGTGATGTCACCGCGGCCGCCTCGCTATGCCCGTTGGGCAGCGCGCCCGTCCGTCAGGCAGCTGAGGCGTTAGGGGGCGGCGGCGGCCATTTTGGAGCAGAGCGCGGGGCCGGGCGGAGCGGAGAGCGAGCGGGGCGCAGAGGGAGCGCGGAGTATCCCCCCCCCTCCTCCTCTCTCCCCCCCGCCATGGCAGCCCCGCTCGGTACCGGCGCCCGCACGGAGGAGACCGGGCAGGAGAAACAGGTGGGGAACCCCGGGGGCGGGCCCGGTCGGCTCCCATTGGCCCGGCCGCACGTCGCTCTTCTTAGCATTGTGCGCCGATTGGATGCTTATGTTGTCCTTCTGGTGAATGCTGGTCTCTCATTGGCTGTGGGCTGGTGGGGGTTGGACTTCCGGCAGGGCTGGTGGGACAACTCGGTCTCGATGGCGGCGTGGGGGCTTGTGGGATACTGGGGGGGTGGGTGTTGCTGGGGCGGGAGGGGGTGCGGGCCCGGCCCCCGAAAACCGGCGTTGGCTTCAGTCGCCCCCGGGCTCCCGACTTGGACCACTGCGGGGGCTGAGCGGGCGAGCGCCGAGCCCTGGCTGCGGCTCGTTGGCCGCCCCGGCGGGGCAGAGCTGCCCGGAGGCCTCGGGGGGCCGCGCTGGCGCCCAGCAGCGGGGCTGGGCCATGGCTCCGGGCGGCTCAAGCGGCTGCTGCGTCCCCAGGCCCGAGCCTGAGCCCCCCGCGGGGCCGCCGGAGCCGCTCCAGGGCGCAGGCAGGGCTGCTGCCGGCCACCTTCAGCCGTGCCCCTGCGCCCAGTGCGGCCGCAGCTTTTTCCACATCCCTGGTGTTAGTTTAGTGCTGGGGGTGGGCGTGGGAAGGAGGCAGATGTGCTGCCTCGGGCACACGGGCTCTCCCGTGGTGGGGGAACATGATGGGCGGCCCCAGGACCCGCTGGCAGGTGTTAAGGTGCGGTATTGGCTCCACCGGGTGCCCCAGAAGTGGCGCCCACGAGGTGGGCAAGCAGCGGGGTGCAGCAGCTCACCCCAGACTGTGCGGAAGAGACGGAGGGGTCTGGAGACAGCGGCGATTGCAGCCAGGCAGGGAGGAAGGAGGCTTGGAGATGAAGAATTGAGGAGAGCAAGCTGAGATGATGGAAGGGTTGTGGGTGGCAAAGCTTCGGCTCCTGCTGCCAAAACCCCCCTCAACCCGTCTGATGTTGGGGCTCGTGGGTGCCTGGTTCTGTGGCAGGGCCGAGTGGCCTGCGCCGGCTGCGGCTTTTATTCCTGGAGCTGTCATGGAAACGGGTAAGAAGAGCCAGGCTCCTTCAGGCCGTGTGTGGGCGAAGCCCTGCAGCATGCCGAGGCTGGAAATCGTGATGAGACTCTCAGCACCTTCCCCCGCCTTCAGTCCCCTGGGGACCCCCATGGATGGGGGCGTGAGGAGGAGCCTGCGCGGTTGGGGCTCCGAGCGGGATGTGCCGAGCCTGCACGTCACGCTGCTGCTCCCAGTTCCATTTGTCCTAGTTGTGACTGTCAGGAGCTGCCATTAATTCGGGTTTGCTTTGTCTTTCTGAGATGCAGCTGAGGAGCCGTTTCATGGCAGCCTTTGCACGCACGCTCTCACAGCCTCTGCGGGGAGCTGGCCCCCAGGGCCGCAGCCTCGCTGCAAAGAGCTGGTTCCCCGGGTCAGCGCCAGTGCAAGGTCACGTTGGAAACCTCTTGCAGTGCCAGCAATGCTTTCTGACCTGAAGGCTCGCAGGCTCTGGCTCTGCTCTTGACCACCTGGGAAGGGACACCTTAATGCCACCAAGCTGAGCTTCAGTGCCTCGTCCTTGGGGAGCTGGGGACTCCCATCCCACCCACCTCCACCCTGCGTGATAGCCAGCCGCATCCTGCCAGCTTGTTGGTCCCTTCCGATGCTGAGGGCTTTCCTGCTTCACAGAGGGCGCGGTGGCTTGTGGCGGCAGCATTCTGCCACGCTTATGGTGTGGAACGTGCCATCTCTGGTGGGCTGGGAGCAGTTCAGGGCCTCAGCACTGGGGAGAAGATACACACGGCATCTGTTGGGCATCATTGTTGTTGTCCCTGAATTCAGTGAGGCTGAACCCTCCCAGCGCGCTGCCGTGGCCCGTCGTGCTGGGCAGCTCTGGACTGATGTTTGTCGATGCTGGTCTGACCTGTCGCTGGTCAGGGGAAGACGCTTGTCCAGCAGCGATTTGTGGTGACATTTTACACCCAGTTTGCAAAGCCAGATATCAGCGCAAGTGTCTGCAGGGGCTGCCATCTGGGCAGGAGGCAGGGAGAGGGTCTCTGCCTGTTTCCACAGATACTGGAGGTAAAAACTGTTGCTCTCTGGGAAGGTGTTTTTAATATTCTCTGAGTGCATCTGGGTTTTCCAGGGGACTGCACCTTGCTCGGCAAGCCAGGCACCGGCGTTTGGATGTGCTGCTGAATGTTGTGTTATGGCATCGTGTGTTTTTCTGTGGGGCTGAAGGGCTTTCCACCCTCCTCTTCATTTTTCAGGACATGCAAGAGAAGGAAACCGTCATCCCTGAGAGAGCAGAAGAGGCAAAACTGAAGGCCAAATACCCCAACTTGGGCCAGAAGCCCGGCGGCTCCGACTTCCTCATGAAGAGACTGCAGAAAGGGGTATTTATTTCTCAGCCGTAGCTTATCCGCGTCCTCTCCTCACTCAATGGCACAAGCTGCCAAGCTCTAACCAGGCCAGAGGAATCACACCAAAATTCCCCAGGCCAAATAGTCCATGGAACCCATGGGCCAGGCTCCTTGCAGTGCCTGCGCTAGATGTAGCACCCAGCGGGCACAAGCCCGAAGCAGTGGGGGCTGCTGTTGTCAAGCAGGAAGGGCTTGTGCCTGTTCAGGACTCAAAAGCTGCTGCCTCTCGGGTGGTTCTGCTCTGCAGTGGATCCCACCCTGTCCTCCACACCCTGGCCCAAAACCTGGGGTCTAGAGGTGAAACAAGCGCATAAATCCCCCCCCTGCTTGCTGCCATGCTCCCTGGGGTTCAGTGAGCCGCTGAGATGCTGCGGGCCTGAGTTTTTCTCTCTGGTCTGCACTTTGCCTGGGTTCTGAGCTGGTGCAAAGGGCACTGAGAAGGCTGGTGAGTCAGCTGGCTGCATCTCCATTGCTGGCACCAGTGTAAAAAGCCAACCCTCTGACTGCACTCCCTGGAAATGTAATTAAATCCCTCTCTGAGAGCCATCTGTGGCCTGCTTGCGTTGTCGCTGCTGGCTCTCCTCCTCGCGGAGGCTGGTGCAGAAAACAGAAATCCCTCCTGAGCTGCTGGCAGCCCGTGGCCGTGTGCCTTCCCCAGCTCTGAACCCACGGTGTCTCTGTGTCACGCTGCGCAGGGTTCAGCTCTGTCCTGCTGCTTCCCTTTCAGCTTGTGTTGACAGCGAGCTGCTGTGCATGCTCACTCACCCTGGTGACGTGATCACCGGGACTGTTGTTTTAGGTACCAGCTCCTAAAGCAAGCACAGAAATGAAGACAGGCTGAGAGAGCTGGGGTTGTTCAGCTGGAGAAGGCTCTGGGGAGACCTTCTAGCAGACTTCCAGTACCTGAAGGGGCTACAGGAAAGCTGGAGAGGGACTTTTGCCAAGGGCATGGAGTGATAGGGCGAGGGGGAACGGTTTTAAACTGAAAGAGGGGAGATTGAGATGAGATCTGAGGAAGAAATTCTTTGCTGTGAGGGTGGTGAGAGCCTGGCCCAGGTTGCCCAGAGAAGCTGTGGCTGCCCCCTCCCTGGCAGTGTTCAAGGCCATGTTGGATGGGGCTTGGAGCAACCTGGTCTGGTGGAAGGTGTCCCAGCCCGTGGCAGGGGGTTGGAACTGGGTGGTTTTTAAGGTCACTTCCAAGCCAAATGTCTCTGTTTAGCCCGCACCCAGGGCTAAACAATAACCAGTTCTATCACCCAAGACCCCTCCCCAGCCAAGAAAGGGAACTGGGAAAAGGAGGGAGACTTGTGTGAGTTGAAGTTGAAACAGATTTAATAAAATAAGAAAACCAATATCGATACTAATACAAAAGACACAAAGTTATACTCAGCCCATAGAGTGGTGGCAAGTCCCTCCAGGGATAGTAACCTTTGAGAAGAGAGGAGAGAGAGGGAGAGGAGAGCAGCGTAGCACGAAGAGCCCCCCAGCCATCCCCAGCAAGCTTACCAATTCATAGTCACAGAATCCCAGCCTGGTTGGGGTGGGAAGGCACCTCTGGGGATCCCCCAGCCCAACCCCTGCCCAAGCAGGGTCACCCAGAGCACGTCGCACAGGGTCAATCCAGGCGGGTTTGAATATCTCCAGAGAAGGAGACTCCCCCCCTCCCTGGGCAGCCTGTGCCCGGGCTCTGGCACCCTCACAGTAAGAAGTTTTTCCTCATATTAAGATGGAACTTCACATGTTTCAGTTTGTGCCCGTTGCCCCTTGTGCTGGTTATGTGACATTTATGTTATAGAACACACCTGTGGGCAGCCTGGGGCAGCTGCCCTGGCTTTCACTGCTAATGGCCTTCATCACCATCCCATGGCTGGCCACAAACTGAAACAAAATGTAACAGAAAATTGACTCTATCCCCATGAAACCAGGACAGCAATCCATTGTATGAAAGGAGGGTTCTCTAATGGCTTGGCGCTGAAGCAGGATAGGGCTTTTGGGACTGGGCTCATTGGGGCCTGGCGGCACATTGGGGCAGAACTGGGCTCTTCGGAGCTTCTTGTGCCCAGCAGAGCCCTGTCTGTAGCACCAGCACAAGCTTTGGTGTTCAGCCTTTCCTGTGCAGCTGGGCGGGGGGGTGAAGCGGCACCATGAAGGAGCGCAGAGCCCTGTGGTGATGTGCGTGATAAGGGAGGGAAGTGCCCTCTGAACCCGGGGTCGGTGGTGCTGTGCAGCAGGGAGGTGTCCTCCGGCCACGTCTTTGCAGGCATTTCCCTGCGTCATTTCAGCTGTTGGGAGCCTGGACTCTCCGGCGAAGGCCTTGGCGCCGGCCAGGCTGTGCTCCCTGGGGAGGAAATCCTGCCTCTGCCATCACACCGGCTCATCTGTTCGCCAAACCAGAATAAACTGTACCAGCAGACGTCCCCTGGCTTTGCCACTGCAGCTGAGCCTCTGCCCAGAGGTGTCCGCTGACGTGGCTGTGCCTGCGTTCAGCTCTCTGGGGTTCTCTGGACCAGGATGAAATCCCTGTCACGTTGAGTGTGGTGCAAGGGCAGGGCAAACCTGGTCTTTACCCAGCGAGCGCCACGCCAAGCAGCAGCAGTTTACAGGCTACAAACACCCAAAGGTGGGTCAAAGGGAGAAAATGCACCCTGTGTCTCGAGTGAGACAGGCTGCTGCCGTGGGGCAAAGCTGCTGCGAGCTGGGGCGGGTCAGAGTCACTCTGGGGTTTGTGGGTGGGTGCTAAAGGCCTTTTGAATCAAGCCAGGCTCCCTTGCTTGGATTTTCCCCTTGCGTGAATATTTTTGTGCCCTGGTTTTGAGCAACCCCAGCAGCTCCTTAAAGGATCGTATTTGTGCCCAGGTCTCTGTATCTCTGCTATGTCCCCACGCTCCTGCAAACCAAAGTAACCCAAACCCCTCTCCCTCTTCCAGCAAAAATACTTTGATTCTGGTGACTACAACATGGCCAAGGCAAAGATGAAGAACAAGCAGTTGCCAAGCGCGGGGCCAGACAAGAACCTGGTGACAGGAGACCACATCCCCACGCCGCAGGACCTCCCACAGAGAAAATCCTCGCTTGTAACCAGCAAGCTGGCAGGGTAGCCTGCACTCACAGGGCCTTTTTTTCCTATTTTTGTTTTTTCTTTTGGCTGAATGGATTGAACTTCACTGTATCATAGGGACGGGAGCACCAGAATCCACATAGTTATTTGAGCATTTACAGCGAACACGCACCAAAACTGAGAAGGCAAGTGAGAGGCGTCAGTAGCCCGGGGTGCACGGGCAGATTTGATTGAGCCGTTCCTTTTAGCGAGTCAGTTTGCTGCCTTAATTTTCATGCTGTTTGAAACCATCCTCGCTTGCTGAGCCACTGAAGCGTTGCCTCCTCGCTGGGAGAGTCGAGCGGCCCTGGGAGAAGCAGGAAAGTGCTCAGAGTCGTCACTCGCTGTTTGCTTGGCACCGGGTAGGGGGAGAGCTCAGAGCTGTGGTGTGTGAATGCTTTTCAGGTGTCTGGTGTCTGCAGGGGAAGAACTGGCTGGGCGAAAAGTGTGATACGTGATCTGGAAGTGTAGTTAGGTGTGTGCGTTAGAGCTTCTAAGTGAAGAAATTAGCTGATACGCAAAAAATTTCGTGGCTGTTGCTGGGCTGAGCTGCCTGGGATCTGTCCCCTGCTTGCACAAAGCAGCTGAGCTCACAGGAGGGGACGACGCATCCGACGGCTGCGGGAGAGGGGCCGGGCAGCGTTTGAAACGGTCCTTGTGGCTTGGAGCTGTGATGAGGTGCTTGGTTTGGGGGTAGAGCCCCACCACAGCTGCATCCGAGTGATGGAGGGGTGCGGCGTGAGGCTCGCAGCTGCCCCGGAGGGTTTGGGGGCAGTTTCCTCTCTCCCCAGTCGGTTCTGGGCAGCGAGGCTGGCTGCCTCGGCAAGGGTGAGAGCAGCAAAAGGTGGTGAGCTGGATGCCACCAGCAGCAGGGCACTTGGGACGCAGGAGAGCGTGGCCAGGCAGGCAGAGCCCTGGCTGGTCCCACACAGCCCCTGCCGGATGGCCAGACTTCGGTGCTTGCGAAGAGGGGGCCGGCAGCAGCCGGTGAGACAGATGTGAGCTGTTGGAGCTGGTCTCTGGAGGGAGACAGGCAGGACTGGGAATAACCACCCCAGAAGGGAGAAAAGCACCAGAGACAGAGAGTGTGGAGATGAGGAAGAGAGGAGCATAGAGGCAAACCTGTGTTGACAGTGTCAGGCACCCCCAAGCTTGGATTTTTTTCTTTTTTCTCCCCCCCCTTTTTTTTTTTCTTCTTGCCTTTTCTTTGTTCCAGGCCTGGGGGGGAACAAACCTAACCCAAAAGGTTGGTGTGGCTGCAGCCTGCAGAACGACCTGCGTGCTCGGTGCATGTACTGTCACTCGTGCAGCGGAGACGAAGCGGCCTCCCGTCCTGTGCAGCCAAAGGTCTCAGCGTGCCTGTGCCAGGGCAGCACTAAACCTGCCTGGTTTAGGCCCGGTTTTGAAGGCATGTGAGCAAAAGGAAGTCGAGTGGACGTGTGGGGGTTTTTGGTTGGTTGGGGTTTTTTTTAGGGATTCCCATCAGTTCAGGAGAAACCAAGGCAGGGAGGCAAGGGGCGATGTTCTGCATGGGCACAGCTTTCCTTCCGTGCCGCCTTGGCTGGCTGACTCGGGCTTTCCTGAGAACCTGTTCCGCTCATCGCGCTCGCCCGCTGGAGCGAGGAACGCGGTGCTGCTTCCCGGGAGGGTGTTTGCCAAGGATGCACTCGAATGCATCTGCCTTCAGGTGGTTTGGAGCCAGCCAGCCATGGCTCATCAGGACACGGTGAGCAAGGGGCTCCGTTGCCGGCCCCGTGGCCACAGAGGGCAGTTTTTTTCTTTGTGGAGTGGTCAGGGAGCGTAGCAGGATTGGGAGCTGCCTGCTTGTAACCACGGGTCCGTGCTTCAGTCTGTCACTTTCCCAGACCCTGTGTGACCTGGCCGGGACAGCGCTGGCCGTGGCCGTGCAACCTCCTTGGATGTTCTGCTGTCTGTCCCAGCCGTGTTGTAAATAGATATGAAGCATATATATAAAAATATATATAATTTTTTACATGTTCATCTCTCCTCTCTTCTAGAATGCTCTGCTTGCTTTTTATTTAAAAAAAAAAAAAAAAGAGGAAATTAGTGAAGAATGCGAAGGGGTGTTGCAGCTTGGGGGCTGCCCCGGTGCTGGGGGAGGGCAGGGGGAGGGGACGCCTCTCGAACCACACCTTGCCCCAGCTTTCCGGAAATGCCGGGCATGCTTGCGCAGGAGGGGGAAATGATGGTGACCACACAGGATGAGAACTGATAAGAGCAATTCCTTACAAGGGTAGTAGCCGTGGAGCTGGGTTATTTCCATTCCGCCCCCAGAGCCGGGCAGGCAGTGACAGGGTGATGATGATGATGATGTCTGTCCCACTGCCCACCTCTCATGGGAAGGGGTGCGGTGGGAACTGCTCTGGATCTCGGAGGCATTCCCGTTCTCATCCTCTGCTCCTCATAAAATATTACCACAAGGATGAGGCTGGTAGCGGTGGGGGGCTTGGTGCCCCCAGGGCTGTTGGGGTGAGCCAGCAGGAGGAAAGACGTTTAGCACCAACTGTTGGGGTGTCTGAGTGACTTGTGCGGCTCAAGCAAGGCCATCAGAGCGCAGCCGTGGGGTGCGATGGGGCACAGAGGGAGGGCTTGGGCTCACCGAGCCTATGCGGGGTTTCATTGAGGTGGGGAAGGCAGGTGTGGCCGTGCTCCTGCACCCCAGGGATGGGCACCGGGTGGGAGAGGGCATGGGGAGGGACCCCGGTGGGCCTTAGCGACATTGCTCAAAATCCCTGCCCCTTCTTCCTCCTCCTCCTTCAGGGCTCATTTCAGCTACCACTGTGCAACACCCCACCACCACCCTGGATATGTGAGCAGGGTGGTACCCTTCTCGGGGGGGCTGTGCGGGGGCTATGGGGCATGTGTGGGGCTGTCCCCCAGCAGTGGAGCCGTGGGCTGTACGTGGGGTTCATCCCCAGATACAGGGTGTAGGGAGAGCTGACCCCCAGCGATGGGGTTGTTGGGTTTGCATGGTGCTGTCCCCCATCAATGGGGCTGTCCCCCAGCAACGGGGCTATGGGCTGTGCAGGGGGCCAGCCCCTGGCAGTGGGACCGGAGGGGTGTTCGTAGGGCTGTCCCCTGGTGATGGGGCCTATGGGGTGTGTGTGGGGCTGAACCCGGGCTGTAGGTGTGGGTGATGGGTTCTCCATGGGGCTGTCCCCCAGTGATGGGGCCATGGGGTATATGTAGGGCTCTGGAGTGTGTGTGGGGCACCAAGGTGGGTGTTGGATGGGTGAGGGGTGCATGGGGGCCAAGGAGTGTATCTGATGTGCATGGACTGGGGCAGGGGGACATGGGGTCCATCCCATTGTGTGGCCACAGGGGCCAGGGGCCAAGCGGGGCCAGCAGCAACCTTGGCTCACAGCTGAGAGACTTGGGGGGGAGCGCAGGGCCAAGGGGGGTTTTATCTTCCTACCTTCAAAACAAATCCCTGCCCACCCTCCCCCCACCATGCCGTGGGCAGGGGCTCCTGAGGCCAGGGATCAGGGGTGCCCCACAGTGACGTCCTCCCACGCTGTGCCTCCCTCTGTCCCCACTGGCAGCCATCCTGGAGGCTTTAACTTCGGGGTTTTACAGCCTTGACGTCACACTTTTCCTTTCTAGAGTTTAACAGCCCAAATGATGGCGTCACCGGGGTGAGCCACTGTTCAAACGAACCCACTTACCCTCCCTGGGGCTGCCTGATGACGCTGCGCTGCATCTTTCCCACCCTCCTCCCTTGGCCATTTCGCAGCCCCTCAAGCCCACCCCACAGCAGGGACCAGGGCCGGGTGTTTGCACAGGGACGCGCTGTTCCAGCCTGGTGCCAAGTATGTGCTGGTGTTTGTTTGTGCTGTAAAGCTTGGCACTGCCTGGGAAATATGTGCTGGGCGCTGCCCCAAGCTGAGCTCGCCTCTGTTATTGCTCCGGGTGCCAAGAATTCGCTTCCCGTCAAGGACACATTCCTTGGGGCCACGGGAAGGATTTTGAGGGGGCCGGGTTTTGTCTTGCTGGACCCCAGTGCAACCCGGTCATGCTCTCACCCTGGTTTGTGGGGGTGGAAAGGAGCTGGTGAGGGGGTGAAGGGGCACCCGGGGTGGATGCACGTCCGTGTTTCTTGCAAGATCTGGGGCAAGAGCCCTTTGGGGCACTCGGGACGGGGCTGTACCCTGTGCTCACTGCAGCTTCCTCCTTTGCTGTTCCTGTCAGTGCACAGTGATGCTCCAGACGGTGACAGAGGCTTGGGTTTGCTGCAGTTTCTGCCCCTAAAAATGCTCACCAGAGAGGGGCTGCTCCTCGGTGGCAGCTCCCTGTGTTCTCGCTGCCTCCCTGGAGCGGAAAGACCCATTTGAGGAGCTGTGTTGGTGATCTCTCAGTTTTATCTCCACGTCTGGGGCTCCCCCCAACCCCCCAAATCCCAAGGCACCAGGATCGCCCACACTCAAGGCCCCGCTGTTGGGGTGGGTGGGAGCTTCCAGGGTCCCTTTTGCAGGGCTGTTTGGGGTTCAGCAGTGAGCCCAGCTGCCCACACCAGGAGGGGAAACCAGACCCCCCCCCCCTCCTGCTGTGCCCCCTGGCCCAGTGACTCGCTCTCATGATGTCTCAGTTCGGTGATGCTGCGGTGCCTCGGACGGGTGACTTGGGGCTGACGTCACCTTCCCAGGTGGGGGCTGGGGCTCTGCTGCTGTGGGGTTTTTTGGTGCCCTTTGGCAGTGCCCAGGACACAGCCCCGGCATTAGCACAGATCCCTGTGGCTACTTCCCCAGCCAAGTTTTGCCCAAACCAGGGCAGATTATGAGGGTATCGGGCTCAGTCCCAGGGGATGAAGGAGGGGCCTGTGGCCAGGGAAAAGGAATTGAAAGCCGGTGCCCTGGCGATGCCAAGACAGGCCAAAGTGGCCCCGGGGTGTCCCAGGCGATGGGTGACAGTGGAGTAGGTCTGGCCTCCTGGGGCACGCAACCAGCCCTTTCCCAACCCACCCCCGGCTGGATCCTGCCCGCAGCCCAGAGGGCACGGGGTGCTGTCCTGCTTTGTGACCCCACAGCCCTCACGGAGCCGGCGGACACGAGGTTTTGTGTAACCAGAGAGATGTGAGGCAACCCCCTGATGAGTGGAGGAAACAGGGCGGCTCCCCGTGAACGTCCAGCTAAGTGAGCCAAAGTCGGAGAGGGCTTTAACCAGACAGATCCAGGTAAAATGCCAAGTGGGTGGGAAGCAACATAGAATCACAGAATGGTTTGGGTGGGAAGGGACTTTTAGAGACCATCTAGTCCAGCCCCCCTGCTGTGAGCAGGGACATCTTCGACTAGATCAGGTTGCTGAGAGCCCTGTCCAAGCTGACCTTGAATGTCTCCAGGGATGGGGCATCTCCCACATCTCTGGGCAACCTGTGCCAGTGTCTCACAACCCTCAGCGTAAAAAATGTCTTCCTTACATCTAATCTAAATCTATTTTAGTTTAAAACCATTACCCCTCCTCCTATTGCTACAGGCCCTGCTAAAAAGTCTGTCCCCATCTTAAAGACTGCAATAAGGCCTGCCCGGAGCCTTCTCTTCTCCAGGCTGAACAACCCCAACTCTCTCAGCCTGTCCACACAGCAGAGCTGTTCCATCCCTCTGACCATTTTTGTGGCCTCCTCTGGACCCGCTCTGACAAGTCCCTGACTTTCCTGAGCTGAGGACCCCAGAGCTGGACACAGGACTGCAGGGGGGGGTCTTACCAGAGCACACCACACTCCCCACTTCCAAGCAGCCCTTTCGGTGTACTCCAGCAAGGCCATCCTGGCTCTCCGTGCGTGCCAGGGTTTCAGTCCTGCTGGCCGCATGCTCATGGCCTTGCCGGGGGATGCTTTGTCTTGCAAAAAAGAGAAAGAGAACAGGGGCTGAGAACACGGAGCCTCAGAAAATGGCTGCGAGGACTGTGTGCTCTGTGCTGGGGGTGGGCGCGGTGGGGCCCGGCTTTGCCAGGGGGATTGGGGCCACTGCAGCACCCCGTGGTGCTGGAAGGGCGGCATGGCAGGGCCTGTTGGTGCTGGGGAGGAGGGGGGTAGGTACCAGCACGGCAGTGCCCTGCGCTGCTGAGGGGCTGTTGCACGGGACCAAGAAGGGCCGGGGCCCGCAGCAGGGCCCGGCAGCACGGGGGGGGGCGGTGTGTGTTCCCGGTGTGGGGCCTGGGGGGAGGGCGTCGGTGCCGTGGGGCCGCAGCAAGGCCCAGACGGGGCCCAGGGGGTGGGGGACACACGCCTCTCCGCGGAGGCGGCGGCTCTTTCGCCCTTTTTCACCCCAAAAAGCCCCGGCCAGGCGAGGCGTGACCCCCGCCCCCATATCACCGGTCCCCCAGCGGGGCCAGGCCGGAAGCGGCGCCGGAAGCGGAACCGGCGCGGCCTCGCCCCGCCCCCGCCGCGCCCCGCGCTCGCGTCACCGGCGCCATATAAGCGGCAGCGCCGCGCCCGCCCGCGCAGCTCTCCGCGCTGGGCGCCATGTTTGCCGTGAAGCGGAACGCTGTCATCGGCTTCAACCTCTACTGCGGCGGCGGCCCGGCCCTGGCTCCCGCCTCGCCGGGGGGGGGCCCGGCCCCGCCGCCGCCCGCCGCAGGAGCAGCAGCAGGAGCAGCCCCCGGCGCGGCCGCCGCCGCTGAGGTACCCCGGGCCCTCATTGGCTCCGCGGGGGCCTGGGCCGCCGCCGGCCGCCCTGAGGTACCCCGCACGCTGATTGGCCCGGCCGTGGCCCCCCGCACGCTGATTGGCTGCGGCGCGGACCCCCGCGCGGCGCTGCCCCCCGCGGCGCGGCCGGGCGCGCTGTGGAGCCCCGAGGAGGAGCTGGACGGCTGCGAGCCCGAGGCCGAGCGCGGCCCCGTGGGGGACTCGCTGCCCGGGACGCCGCCCGGGTCCCCGGAGCAGCCCGATGGGCTGCGGCAGGACTCGCTGGAGCTCATTAGCCGCTACTTGCGGGAGGCGGCGGGCGAGGCCGAGCCCGGCGTGAAGAAGCTTTTCCCGGGGTTGCTGGGCGGGCCGGGCCGGCCCGGTGGATCGGGCGATGCCGTGATGGAGAAGGCGCTGGAGACGCTGCGGAGGGTCGGCGACGGCGTCATGCAGAAACACGAGCTGGCCTTCCAGGGTGGGTGGCGGCCGGCTCCTCCCCGGGGGGCGGGGAACGGGGGGTGTGTGGGGTGGGGGCGCCTTGGGCCCTGCTGTGGGCCCACCTGGGCGGGAGGCCACGGGGGTGCCTGGGACCCACTTGCCATCCAGTGTGGGGTTTTGGGGGGTTGTCCCTGGAGGAGTGGGGCCCAGGGACGTGGGTGCCCGGGAGATCCTGCCGCCATGTCTGCTCCCTCTGCAGTACGTGTGGGCTCGCAAGGTGGGTGGGCTGCTGCATGGCAGGGGCTGGGAGAGGCCTAGGCCGGAGCAGGCCCTTGGGGCTGGAGCAAGGCCTCTGCGCCACCTCCACTCCCCCTAGCAAGAGGAGGAGGGGGGTGCCTGAGCCCTCGACCGGGTGGGCTGTAGCCCTGGTTTCAAGGGAGTTAAAACAGCTGAGAAGTGATTAAAAATGAAACTGAACTTTGTTCGATTGGAGGGTGGAAAAACTGCTGGTAACGTGTGCAGAGGAGATAATGTAGTTACAGATTAGCCCCAGTTCCTCCTTGCGTCCTGCTTTGCTCAGCATGACTATATGCAAATAATCCCAAGCGTTCAAAGATTAGTTAGCTAAGGAATTTAAACTCCTCACACCCCTGGCCTGGGTGGAACAGTGTTTCCAGGGGAGAAATTCTCCTGGACAATGTGATCAGGTTATAGGTATTTTAATGTATTTTGCCCACTTCTGATGAGCCCTAGAACAGCCACAGAAACTGGAACCCCAGTGCCTGGGCTTGGATGAGCAGGTGTCCTCACTGCAGAGTGTACTGGGAACAGACTGGAAGTGAGAACCGACTGTTTTGACCTGGTTTCGTGTAACTCGGAAATGAGCTGTTTTGGGGCTGGTCTGAGCTGTCAGGGTGGTGGGGCCGAGCTCCTGGCCTCGGGGCTCCTGCTGGGACTGCTTTCAGTAAACCATTCAGTGTCTGATCCCAGATCAGGATGGTGCCTGGCACAGAAGGGTAGTGTCTGCATTTCCTTCTGAGACAGTGTGTGGTGAAACGCCTTCCTTCTTGCAGGAAGATGTTCCATTTTTTTGGTGTTGTGTTTTTTTGGGTTTTTTTTTTTGTGGGTTTTTTTTTTTTTTAATGCAAAGGGCTTCAGTTTCTTCCTTGTGTCCTTAGCTGTGCTGATGCAAAAGACTGTGGGTTCACTTACCCTGGCCAAATTCATAGATGTCCTTATTGAACGAGCCGTGCTTGGGAGGAATGTTCAGACCAGCACAAGCTGTTGTTGGTGTCTGAGGCTTCCGTCGGGACGGTTACCTTCGTGTGTGCAGAAAAGGAACTGGCTTCGGGAAGGCTTCCTGTTAGTTTGAGCAACAACAAGCAACGCCTTTCAGTTTCATAAAGGCTTGTCTTGTTTGCTTATTCATGAAGGGGCACTGCAGGTCAAACTGGGGAATTCTGTTGTTCCAGTCACTAAAAGCACATTAATGAAATGATGACGTATCTACCTGGCTGTAGGTGACTGTCCTGTGTTTCGACTTGAGGGGCAGGGTTCGTGCCAGGCTGCAAACCCACTTCTGTGCTGTGGTTCTGATGTGGTGGAGCTTTAAAGCCCTTGTGAGATAGGGGAGCATGACGTGCACAGAGACAGCAGCTGTGCCCGAGGTGGGAGGAGGAACTAGAAATGGGTTGTGGGCTGTTTTTTGTCTGCCCCAGGTGAATGTGAGCAGCAGAGCCCTCTGCAGAAGCAGGCAGGTGCTTGCTCTCCACCACTGACACTTGGCAGTGACTCTTACAGCTTTTGTACCTGGAGTGTGAGGGCTGCATCTTCTCACTGGTGGCCTTGGGGATATTCGATGTCATGTGTGTGCCTGCCTCTAAACCAGCATCTCTTGCAGGAATGCTCCGGAAGCTGGAAATCCAGAAAGAGGAAGATCTGCAGTCGGTGTGTGAAGTGGCTGCCCACATGTTCAGTGATGGAGTAACAAACTGGGGTCGAGTCGTGACGCTCATCTCATTCGGTGCCTTTGTTGCGAAACACCTGAAGAGCATAAAGCAGGAGAAGTGCATCAGCTCGCTGGCAGGGATCATCACGGACGCGCTCGTCTCATCTAAGCGCGAGTGGCTCGTGAGCCAGGGAGGCTGGGTGAGTCACTGCCTGTCCTGAACACTGCGAGCTTTTTCAGAACAGTCCAGTCTTTTCCTATTTCTGTGACCTGCTCGCTGCCAACCACGTGTGTCAGCAAAGCGCAGAGATGACTCACTGTTCCAGTTAAAACCACAGTCTGAAACATCCAGCTGGAGTTCTGGTGTTTCAGGAGCTCCTTACAATGAGCTGCCTGAAGCAGTCTTGACCTAAAAATGTGCCCCTGCCCAGCATGGAGGGGGCAGCATTCCCAAAGCTGAGTCAGTCCCAGGTGTGCTGAGCTTGCTTGAAGCTGGTCCACAGCTGCTTTGGTGTTGCCTCCTGACTGCTGCCTCTGCAGAGCAGGCTGTGGCTGTAATGAGTGTGGGGGTGCACACCCCGGGGATGTGCTGGGCAGGCTGTACCCCAGCCTGCTCTCCTGGGGAAAAAGGCTTTCCATGCCTTCCTGCCAAAGAAGGGTGGCTGCCGGGGACATGACTTTCCCTTCTTTCTCCTAGGAGGGCTTTGTCGACTTCTTCAGAGTCGAGGACCTAGAAGGCAGCATCAGAAACGTACTGATGGCGTTTGCAGGCGTGGCTGGACTGGGAGCGAGCTTGGCCTACATGATCCGGTGAGCCAGGGTATGCTGCAGAGGGACAAAACTCTGGGTGGACCGGCTCTGTTTGGGGCTGGCGAGGTGATCGCTTCCTCCTACGAGTACTTATGAAGCTGGACTTAAGTGCCCCAAGGAGAATCTCTAGCCATCCCCTGAGCAATTCTTTCCTAAGAAGGAAGGCGTGTTCTGGTCAGATTGTGGGTACCGATGAGGATTTCTTGCTTTGGGAACAGAAAGTGGAAGAATTGATATTCCGCTTCCTTCAGGAGGATGATGACAGAAAGCTCAAGTGGACTGCTTCAGTTTTATGCCAGAGGGAACTGATCTGCTTAGCAGCAAGCGAGTGAGCACCAGCAGCTCTTGTCTGGACTGAAGCCTCCTGGGCTTGGCACGGCAGCTGTGTGTGGAGCAGATGTTTTCGGGGTTGTGGTTGTGGGTTTCTGGAAATAGCATCTTCTGCTGCTGGTGTCCTGCCTAAACTTGTGGCTTTTCTGTTGGAGCAGAAACGTTTGAATGCCGGATGTTGTGCGAGCCTGTGCCTGCCCCCAGGTGTGCTGGCTCTGCACGCATCCGCCCTCCAGAAGCGGCAGAGCCACGCCAGCAGCCGAGACGTGCCACCTGCTGCCAGAACACGGGGCGCTGGAGCCCTGCGTGGCCCTTCCCTCCCAGCAGGGCTTCAGCCAGGTCACAGCAGGCAGAGGAGTGTCGGGGCGGAGGGGTGAGGCGGGGCTCAGGGCAGTAACCACAGCCAGCTGCGGCACGGCTGCGTTGGCCAGTCTGGCTGATGTCGGCTACGCCGATGCGACTCACCACACACAGGCAGTTTAAAAATGGGGGGTGCATTTGTAAGCATGTAAAACCCCACACAGGGTGGGGAGACTGCAAAGAACCTGTAAATACCTATAGATCTGTAGAATATGTACATTTTTACAGAGCTAATGATACAAAAAGGAGGAATGCTGAATGTGGTAGAACTGCTTATGGGTTCACTGTACCATTCCTCATGTGAAGTAGCATTTTTGTGGCGAAGCCTTCTCCTGCCTCGACTCCAAGTGAGCCTTTCTCTGATGTACTTGAGCGACATTGCCAGGGAGTGCAACAAGGATCAGGGGCCTGGTGGACTCTCATTGTGCCCACGGCTTGCTGGCAACAGTTGATGTTTCTGTTTATTTTAATCTTTTTGGTTATTCTAGCCCTTCTGGTGGGTGGGGAGCTGTGGAAGTTGGTATCAGTCGCTTCCTTGTCTTCCCTTCATTTTGATCCTCTAAGCCATGAAGCTGATGTTTGAATGTTAATGTTCGGGAGCAGAATAAAACTCGTCGGCTCGGATCTGCGGCTTGTCCAAGTCCGTCAGTGCCGGCCCTGGGCTCGATCCCTGATCCCCAGCTGGTCACATTGCTTCTGGTGGGCTTGCAGTGCTCGTCCGCCTCGTGCCCTCCAACCGTGGATCGGTTGGTTCGCACAGCGAGGAACATCCTTGTCCACAGTGCTTGGCCTGCAGCCTGAGTGATGCCTGATGGAAACCCAAGTGGAGAGCTGAAAGATGGTGCTATTGTCAGGCATGCTTGTTTGCTGAACAAGCACTTCATTTTGTCAATAAATGTCTTCGTTCTCAATCCTCTAGTATAAAACTTGCCGTTTCCTGTAACGAGATGCTGATGTGCTAAATGCTTCTGCTCTGCTTTGCTGGTGTGGGCCTGTTCGCACAGATGCTGCCTGTGGGGCACCCCACGGCCTCTTGCTTATTAGAAAGCCTCTGCGGGCTGTGGAAAACTGCTCTGGGTGTCTTGTGTCGCCCGCCGGGGCTCCCCAGAGCTGCTCCCTGCTGAGACGCTCTTCTCCTTCACCATGTACGTGGGTGGGGAAAGTCCGTGAGGCTGCTTGTGCTCAGTGCCTGCGCGCTCTGAAACAGCTTTTCTTGCGGCACCCTGAAGGGTGCTGCGGCTCTCTGGGTGCATGTGCTTGGTGGCTGGGGTTTGTCACCCTCTGTGTCAGCAAGGCAGGGGCCTGCAGCACCAAGGAGAGGAGGGGACTCTTCCTGGAGCCCCTGGGTGAGCCATGCTCCTTCCACGGGGGAGATGCACTCTGTGTGGCTTCGGTTGTCTAGCATTACTCTTGTCCCTCCTCGGCCTGGGCAGAGCAAGCTGGCGTTGCAGGTGCCAAGGAGGGCTTTTTAGGGGGACCCTGGACCGCTCCCTGCCCTGCAGCCCCCAAGTTTCGATTCCTGCAGGTTGGGGATGGAGGAAGCACGCAGCCTGCCTGGGGCTGGAAGGCACAGCCCGGTTACGTGCAGAACTTGCTTGGGCAGTGGTTTGGTGAAGAGCTTCCTCCTGCCAGGACCAGCTCAGCTGTGAGAGCCTTGGCTGGAAAATCCCCCTCCTGAGGGGGCAAAGCACTTCCCTACCCCAAAAATGTGCTGGTGGCTCCAGCCTCATGTGCTGTCAAGCTTTACTGCAGGGGAGAGGCAACAGCTTCCTGCGGTGCTGGCAAGGCCCTTGCTACTGAAAACAAGCTGCCAGCTCAGCCCTGCTGTGCAGATATTGCAAAATGGTTTTTTTTGGTGTGGGTTTTTTGTTGTTTTGTGTTTTTTTGTTTGTGTGGTTTTTGCTTTTTTTTTTTCAAATGCTGTGTCTTTGCAGGCTATTTTGGGCCTGTTCAGTCCCCTTGGGGTATGGCGGGGCCCTCATGCAAAGCTGGGCCTTTGCTATGGAAATATGCAAAGGTGCTGGCGGGCTGGGAGGGGGTCGGGGCTGCTGGTGCTTCCCGGAAGCCGCAGCGCCCCGATAATGCCTGGCTGGGTGCCGATAAACCAGGGCTTCCTCTTCCGCTCCAGCGACGGCTTTTCGCAGAAAAAAGTTTCTCTGAAACTTTTGTGTAGTAAATAAGAGACTGAGGGCGGGGGCGGGGGGGGGGGGTGTGGGGTGGGGAATTAAAGCAGCTGCTGTGTCTGATGGTGTGCAGGGCGGGGGGCATTGCAGGTTTGGGGTGTCTTCAGCACCCAGCCTGGCTGATTTGGGGTCCCCCTTCGCATGGCACCCCTGGGAAAGAGGGCAAGGGGGTGTTTCTCGCTGTCAGTTGGGCTTTTGGGTGTCGCCCCGTGGTGGGAGGGGAAGAGTTGGAAAAGCAGCCCCGTCCCCTCCTCCTGCCTCCTGTGCACCCAGTGGGGCTGAACCAGGATCTGTGTGAAACCAGTGGGTGGGGGGGGCACATGCAAATGCCAAAAATCCCCTGGCTGGGCAAAAAAACCCCAATTCTTGCCCATTTCTGGCTCAGTGGCCCCAGTTCTGTGTTGGGGGCTCGGATAATATTTCATGTTATTTCTCATGACGGGAGCACGTGGGGTTTTTGCCCCAAATGTGTCCCTTTCTGGGGGGGTTCCAGGAGGTTGGGGGGCTGCTTGGTGGCTGCCCCCCATCTTGCTGGCACAGTGCTTCCCCTCACAACCTGCCCTGGGGGGGGACACTGCCCCCTTGTTTCTGTGGGGCAGGGCGGTGCAGCCCTGCCCCCCCCCCCCCCCCCAAGCCAGTGTCTTGCAGGGGGGGCCAGTGCAGAGCTGGATCCATGAGGAGCCCCTGGGAGTTGAGTCAGGGGGACTGGGCAGGGGACAGGACCCCCCTCCATGGACAGGAACCCCCCAGGGACAGGTCCTTAAAGCGAAGGGGCTTTGGAGGGAGAGGGGCTTCCTGGAGCAGCGCTGCCACCCCACAGAGATGGTGATGGGGTTATCAGTGTGCCCCCCCACCCTTCCCCAAGCTCCCTGGGATTGTCCCTGTGGGGGGGAGACCACCGGGCATGGGGGTGGGTGACTCATTTGGGCTGAGATGACAAGTATTTGGTGGTCTGGGGGTGGGGGGGTGTCACTGCAGTCCTGTAATGAGCCTGTCAGGCCTCAGCCCCCCCAGCTCCCAGCGGCAGGGTGGGTGGTCGCTTGGGGTCCCCTCCCGTCCCCCCAGGGAAGGGCCAGTGGGTTCCTATCCCAGGGGTCAGGCCACGCTGCCCCCACCCCCTCCGGCCCCTCTCAGGGTGCCGGGGCCGGGTGTCGGGGTGCACCCTTGGGTTCCGGCCTGTCGGGCGCAGCTCTGCCCAGCAACAAGGGCCGCTAATAGCAGATGGGGAAGTCACGTGGGCCTCTTCCAGGAACCCCGGCCTCCGGTGCAGCCCATCCCCCTCCCCGGCCTTGGGGTGACACCGGGGCGGTGGCAGACACGTGTCCCCCCCCCTGCCTTCCCCGGCTCACAGGCCTGGCCCTGGGCAGGAGGCTGCCCCGACGAAGGCCGCCCTCCTCCTCCTCGCCTGGATGCTTCAGCCCCCCCGCGGCACGGGGGTTGTGAGGGGTGTAGGGGGTGTGAGTCGAGGTATGGGGGCATAAACAGTGCGAGTGTGGGATACAGGGGTGTTTGTGGGGCTTTGGGGAGGGCAGGATGCAGGGGGGTGTATAGGGCAGAGGGGGTGTGCAGGTTACGGGTGGGGCTCGGCAGTTATAGGGTTTGCAAGGTGGGGGGGGCAAAGGGATGAGTAGGGCTGTGGGCATTTGTACGTGTGTATGTGCACTGATCGGGGCAGGGTTGGAGTGCGTGTGTGTGGGGCTGGCCCTGCTGCAGGGCGTGGGGTGGCCCCGCTGCAGGGTGTGGGGCTGGCCCTGCTGCAGGGCGTGGGGTGCAGTGGGGCTGGTGTGGGCCTTGCGTGGCGCCAGCGTGGGGCTGCTGTGGGGCTGTGGCCAGGACCTGCCCAGGCAGGAGCTGGTAATGACTCAGGCAGGAATGTGCTGGGAGGACACGGTGTTCCGGCAGCACCCAGCCCCACGGCCAGCACCCAGGCCACAGCCCCATGTCTGGCGTGCTGCTCACAGCCCCACGGCCAGCGCCTCTGGATGGCCCTGTCCCACTTGGCTCAGCCGCAGCCCCACACCCCGCTGGGGCTGGGGGTGACCCGTGCATCAACACACGCGTCCCCAGGAGCAGTACAGGGAACAGGCAGGACACTGGGGTGTCCCCAGGCAGGACAGTGCCTGCGGGGACGTGGGACAGGCTGTGGAGCAGCACAGCCCCTGATGGGGGTATGCGTGGCCCGTCCCCTCACGTCCCTGCGGGAAGCAGATGCGACGCCAAATTAATTTGCCCCATGTGGCTGCTGTCCCCCGCCTAGGCGTCCTGCGGGTCAGGGGTGGCCATGGGGTCCCAGGGGGCCTATGGGCTGGGGGTGGCAGTGGTGGGTTGTGGGCAGGCGCAGAAGCAGGCCTGGACCACCACCGCACGGTTGGGGTACGTGTCCCTGCAACTGTGGTCTGTTGGTGGGGGGAAAGTGAGGGATGGGGCACTGGGGACCCCGGTGTCCTGGTGCCCCGGCCCCGCTCCTGCCCCAGCCCCTTACCGAGCTCCAGGGCGCAGGGGTGGGTGTTGCAGGAATGCTTGGTGCTGGTTTTGAGATGGGGGGCACAGAGGGTGCTGAGGGTCTTCTTAGGGGTCAGGCACTGTGTGTCCCATGCCTGGGTGTCCTCCAGCGCACTTGGGAGCACTGTGGGGACATGGGGACTGCACTGAGTATGGGGTGGGGTGAGAGGGGATGGGGCACCCCATAACCAGGGACCAGTGGGACTGGGGACACAGGGGTGACCCGATGGTTTGGGGTATATGGGGATGGGGGACACAGGAGGGACCCCATGGCCAGTGATCCATGGTGAGTGGGGGACACTGGGCACACCAAGGCCAGGCACAGGGACTCAGGGGCTCCAGGTGGTGATGAACCAGCTCGAGAGGTGGGGGGGTGGCGCACGGCTGGGGGCTGCTCCAGCATGCTGTGTTCAGCCGCTCTGGTGTCCCCACCAGTGTCCCCTTGGCACCCCCAGCCAGGCACACCACCGCCCTGTGCTGCACCCCTGGCCTGCGCTCGGCTGAGTGCTGCAGGGCACCATGACAGCTAAGCCCCTGTGCCCACCCGCAATCCCCACAGCCACCCTACACCCACCCGGCACCGCCCCGGCACTCCCCCTGCCCCCAGCCTGCACCCCCTCCACCCCCACCTTGCACCCACCTACACCCAGCACTGTACTCAACTCAGCACCAACTCACACCCAGCCCCAAACCCAGCCCCCTGCACCCAGCCCAGCCCCAAGCCTCACACCCTGCACCCAGCCACACAACCGCCTCCGAGCACCCCACACCCAGCCTGGGTGTTGGCAAAGCCCGGTGAAAGCCCTGAGGTCCTCTGGAAGACAGCAAGGCCCTTTGAGGGCCATGGCAAACCCTGGCAAAAGCCCTGTGGACCTCTCGAAGGCAGCAGGGACCCTTGCAGACCCTGGCAAAGGCCAGCGAAAGCCCTGGGGCTCTCTGGAGGGAAGCAGGGCCCCTCGCAGGCTTTGGCAAACCCGGCAAAAGCCGTAGGGAACGTCTTTCACGATGCCTCCTGAGACCTTCCTTGGGCACCACAGCCCTCTCTCATCTCTGTAGTGCACTTTGGAGCCCTCTTGCTCCCTCAGAACCATTCCTCATGCCTTCTTTGAGGCCAAGAACATGCATTTTGTCCTCTATGCTATCGAGGATTCTTCTGTGCAGTCCCCTCCTTGCCATTTAGGGTACCTCCATTTGGCCCCTGCCCTTCAGAGCTCCTCATTGTTGTCTCTGAGGCTTCTTTGGTCTCTCTGCCCACCTCAAGACCCCTCTGCTGAGCTCTCCTGAGACATCCCCAGTGCCCTATTTTAGCTTGGGAGGGCACGTTCACCCCTTTTTTCTCAGAACCCCAGGCTGGACTTTTTGCCCTCTCATCCCTTTGGCATGTCTCCATTTGGTTCCCGGCCCCAAGGGCATTTGTACACTGTTCAATTCCCTTTTGAGTTCCTCATTGTGTCCCCAGGACTTCTTTGGTCTCTCTGGCCTCCTCAGGACCTCCCTAATCCTTGTAACGATGTCTCCTGTTCTGTCAGAACTTTTCCAAAGCCATCTTTGTGCTCCAGAGCAGTCTTTTTATTTCTATGGCTTATGGTATGTTTCTGTTCAGTCCCTGGTACCCCAAAGATACCTCTTGTCAGCTCAGATCTCCTCTTGGGTTTTTCAGAGAAGGTGAGAACCTTCTCTTGCCTTTGTAGTGCTCGTGCAAGATGCATTTCTTGTATTTCCATGCTTTTTGGGTGTTTTCTATGCTTTGGGCCTCGTCTGTTTCCATTAAGGGAGTTAGAGACCATCGAGGAGTCTCGGTGACTCAGAGTCTGGTGATTTACAGTAAATAATTCACTTGGCAACCGGAGATATGTTTGAGAAGGGATTTGTGTGGGATCTAGTTCTGCTTTGTCATTCAGTCCTGTCCAGAACGTTAGCTCTGGTAGAAGTCAGGAAGTACGTCTGGTCCTGCTAGAAATGAATTGCAACCGCATAGCGTTTGGTTTCTTCAACAGGAAACTAAAGCACATAATTTCTGCTAATAATGCTGCTATTGCATTTAATGAACTGCTTTCCCCAACAGTACAGGTTGGGGGTTGACCTGCTGGAAAGCAGCTCTGCAGAGAAGGACCTGGGAGTTCTGGTGGACAACAAGTTCCCCATGAGCCAACAATGTGCCCTTGAGGCCAAGAAGGCAAATGGTGTCCTGGGGTACATGAGGAAGAGTGTGGGCAGCAGGTTGAGGGGACGTTCTCCTCCCTCTCTACACTACCATGGAGTAACTGTGTGTAGTTCTGGGCCCCCCAGTTCAAGAAAGACAAGGAGCTACTGGAGAGAGTCCAGCGGAGGGGTACGGAGATGGTCAGAGGGCTGGAGCATCTCTGCTACGAGGAGAGGCTGAGGGAGCTGGGGCTGTTCAGCTGGAGAAGAGCAGACTGAGGGGGGATCTTCTCAATGCTCACAAATACCTTCGGGGCGGGTGTCAAGGGGATGGGCCAGACTCTTCTCAGTGGTGCCCAGCGCCAGGACAAGGGGCAACAGGCACAGACTGAAACACGGGAAGTTCCATGTGAAAATGAGGAAAAACTTGTTTGCTGTGAGGGTGCCAGAGCCCGGGCACAGGCTGCCCAGGGAGGGTGGGGAGTCTCCTTCTCTGGAGATATTCAAAACTGCTGACCCTGGACCCACCCTGGAGCATGATACTTCCAGGAGACAGCATGACCTTTAGGTGCTGGGGCTCCCACTCACTGTGGCAACACCCCATGGCTTGGTACAATGGCAAGCTCTTGGCACCTACAGACATGGGCACTACGGGATCAGAAATGTCAGGCAAAAACAGACGGGCAGAATGAGTGCCAGAGCCCTGGCTCCGCACGCAGCACCCACATCACCCTGACTCCTGTGGTGAGTGATATGACCCAGGGGTGAGCCCTTCTATCCCCCTGCCCCAGGACCTCTAGGCTTTCCGGTGGACCTACTCATCCTGCCTTGGGACTAACACACCTGTGGGGTCGGTCTCTTCTCCCAGGTAACAAGTGATAGAACAAGAGGAAACGGCCTCAAGTTGCCCCAGGGGAGGTTTAGATTGGAGATCAGGAACAATTTCATCACTGAAAGGGTTATGAAGCATTGGAACAGGCTGCCCAGGGCAGTGGTGGAGTCCCCATCCCTGGGGGGATTTAAAAGCCGTGTAGATGTGGTGCTGAGGGCCATGGGTTAGTGGTGGCCTTGGCAGTGCTGGGTTAACGGTTGGACTTGATGATCTTAAAGGTCCTTCCCAACCAAAACGGTTCTATGATTCTGTGTTTCTATGAAATGCAGCTTCTGTGGGGTTAATGAAGGCAATTCTGTTGGGTTTGGGGTGTTGCAAGACGGGCTTTGGGGGCTTTTGCCTCCCCTCCTCTGCAAAATGCATCCCTCTTTCCAGGGCATCTTTCAGCTGCTGCTCTTGGTGTCTCTTTCACACTGGCTGATCCTCTGGGTCCTGTCATACACGGTGTGCGAGGGGGAACTGCTGCCCATGCAGTGCTGGGGATGGGATGGGATGGGATGGGATGGGATGGGATGGGATGGGATGGGGGGGGCGGTGGGGGTGGGCACATCTTCGGTGCTGGCATCACTGCATGATACGCCTTGGGCAGAGCAACGTTCCATCTCCGGACCTGAGACCCACCGTGGTGGCAGATGTCACTGCTCCTTTTCATCACTAACTAAAAGGCAGTCTTGGGTTTTATATGTTTCCACTGAACATAAGAAATTCCTGTGTCTTTGGGCCCTCCATCTTCCCAGGGTCTCATCTGGTGGGAGCTGCAGGACGGAGAGGGTGAGGGGGTCTGTATGATGTCTGAGCTGGGTCTGTGCTACCAACACCAGCGCAGGAAACCCGGCACCTGCCCACCACCAGGAAAAGACCTGCCCGGTCACAACCCCCAGCCTGGCTCTAGGACACTCCCCACAGCCATCTTGGGGTCTTGGCCCTGCACAGCCGGGGTGGGGTGGGATGATTGTCTCTTCCCGCCTGCAGCTTTAGAGGTGATGCAGTCCCAAAAGGTCCATCCGACAAGATGTGCCCCCAGTCTCCCCCCACCCCGGGTCTGTCCCTCTCCACCTCCGTCCATCTCTTCCCCCGTCCATGTCTGTCTCCCTGTCCCACCCCCCTCCCTGTGTCCCTCTGTCCCCTGCCACATGTCCCTCTGTCCCTCAAATGCTTTCTACCGAAATGTACCCCATGCGAGTTTTTCCCCATGTGAGGTTTTTTTCCTGTGTGACACCCCCCTACATCCCCTGCCCTCCTGTCTTTTGTCCCCTCTCCCTCCTCTCGCCCCTCCAACCCCCTATTCCACACTGGGCTGCACAGAAAGTTGAGAGGGGACACAGCTGGGACAGCTGACCCCAACTGACCCAAGGGATGTTCCAGACCATATGACATTGTGCTCAGCAATAAAACTGGGGGGGAGGTTGGTGGGTGACTGCTGCTCGGGGGCTGGCTGGGCACCCGTTGGCTGGTGGTGAGCAATTGTCTTCATTTGCATCACTTGTTTTTCTTGGGTTTTATTTTTCTTTCTTTTTTTTTTCCTCTTTTCCTTACAATTTGTTGTTGTTTCTGTTTAATTATTAAACTTTTTATCTCAGCCCATGAGTTCTCTCACTTTCGCCCTTCCGATTCTCTCCCCCATCCCACCGCAGAGGGAGCGAGTGAGCAGTTGGGTGGTGCTTAGTTGCCGGCTGGGGTTAAACCACGACACAAGGTTAGTTGCAAGCCCTGCCTGGCTGGTGTTTTAGGCTCTCCATGTTATTCCTACCACCTTGACAAGCCATGCTTGTTCTTCACTGCTGCTTTAGAGTGCCTTTTGCTCTGTAAGCAGCAGTACTCATGCCATACAAACATACCTGTCTCCCAACCTCTGGGAAGTAATTCTGCCAAAGAGCAAAACAGCCACGCCACAACCTCCAGCAATCCTGTCTCTCCAGGGACCCAGCAGTCCCCTTTCTCTCGCCTTTTGCTCTGTCTAGCTAGGCTGGGAGATATGGTCATTGCAGCAACTGCTACACCCTGGGACTCCTGCTCAGGTTGGTAGCTTGGCCCTGTGTATAGGTTGCCGCGGTCATCGACTCTGCACGGGACACAGGCAGCCTGGAGAGCTTTACACCAAGTCATTCCTTCCCCCTTTGGGCAGCAGCAGTTCTGCCGCTGCTACAGGCAGCCACCAAGGCCAAGGGGCTGGGATGACAACAGGCTGCTGCGTGCTCCAGTCTAAGACACTGCTCTCTGGGGACCCGGTGCAGGGAAACTGTGGGCAGCAGGTCCAGGGAGGTTCTCCTCCCCCTCTATACTGCCCTGGTGAGGCCACACCTGCAGTAACTGTGTGCAGTTCTGGGCCCCCCAGTTCAAGAAAGACAAGGAGCTACTGGAGAGAGTCCAGCGGAGGGGTACGGAGATGGTCAGAGGGCTGGAGCATCTCTGCTACAAGGAGAGGCTGAGGGAGCTGGGGCTGTTCAGCTGGAGAAGAGCAGACTGAGGGGGGATCTTATCAATGCTCACAAATACCTTCGGGGCGGGTGTCAAGGGGATGGGCCAGACTCTTCTCAGTGGTGCCCAGCGCCAGGACAAGGGGCAACGGGCACAGACTGAAACATGGGAAGTTCCGTGTGAATGTGAGGAAAAACTTCTTTGCTGTGAGGGTGCCAGAGCCCAGGCACAGGCTGCCCAGGGAGGGGGAGTCTCCTTCTCTGGAGATATTCAAACCCGCCTGGACTGACCCTGTGCAACGTGCTCTGGGTGACCCTGCTTGGGCAGGGGTTGGGCTGGGGGATCCCCAGAGGTGCCTTCCAGCCCCACCCAGGCTGGGATTCTGTGAAATCTGAGGTATGTTCTGCCCTGCCAATGGCTCGTCACAAGGGAACCATGCTCAGGTTTTAGCAGAAAAAGGTGTTGGTCACAGGCAGCCACGTATCACTCTGCACAGCTATTTGGCAGGTGTCTTGTTTGTTCAAGTAGAGGCGTTATTTCTTGCCTTGCAGTCTTGATGCCAAAACAATCAGGGGTTCAAGTTACAAAAGTTTTTTGACATCAAAGCAAGATGACAGCTAGATTCCTACCAGCACTGTACTTCAGCTGTGTTGCTAGCTGAAAATGGCTTGCAGGCCAGGAGATATTTAGAGGGGGGGTGAATTAAAGAAACTGAGTGTTGAAGTGTTTTAAGGAGGTGAATTAAGCAGCCAAAGAAACTGCTGTCGAGCTGCTCACCCGACACATTGGCAGAACAGCCCATCCAGCCTACTAAGTACTGTAAGTAAATGGCCTCAAGTTGCCCCAGGGGAGGTTTAGGCTGGAGATCAGGAAAAATTTCTTCCCTGAAAGGGCTGTCAAGCACTGGCACAGGCTGCCCAGGGCAGTGGTGGAGTCCCCATCCCTGGGGGGATTTAAAAGCCGTGTAGATGTGGTGCTGAGGGACCTGGGCTAGAATGTTAGGGGTTGGAAGGGACCTCTGGAGATCATCAAGTGGTGACCTTGGCAGTGCTGGGTTAACGGTTGGACTTAATGATCTTAAAGGTCCTTTCCAACCAAAATGATTCTATCGGTCTGTGATTCTACTGCGTGTTGCAGGCAGCAACGTGCGACTGCGATGCTCGCTGGCGGGAGCAGCAAGGAGTGCAAAGCTATGCTCGGGTACAGAGCAAGGACGGAACCTCCAGGGCTCTGCTGTCATCTGCTGAGGACATCCAATATCCCAACATGCCTCATTGCTTTCCCTGCTTCACGTCTAATTGCTTTGTACGCTGAAGGACAGCGTGGAGGGCATCAGGCCGTGTCTCTTATCTAAATGACGAGCCCTGCACAGGAAGCTTTGTGTGCATGTAGGATTAGGAGAGCAGATTATTGATAGCACAGAGGTGAGGAAAGGTGCAAACAACACAACAAAGCCCAAGGATCACCAGCGTATCCCTCATTTGCACATCAGCCACTTGCATCTGGTCTGCTCGGCCCCACTGTTTCCAGCTAAATGCTAATGGTTGGACTCGATGATCTTACAGGTCTTTCCAACCAAAACAATTCTGTGATTCTATAGCTGCTCTTCTCACCAAAAGCAGCTTTCAGTCTCTCCTGCCTTCTCGATGTCATCTGTGTTGACTTATTTTTTTAAAAATCTCTCGCCAGCATCTATTGACATGCTGCTGTCACTCCCACAGCCCTGGTGCCACATGCAGATGGATACAGCAATCCCTGGGGCTTACTCTGGGGGAAAAAAAAAACCCTGTTCCTGCTTCTTCTCATGGTCATGGGATGGGGTACATGGACAGAAACAACCACCAGACTTTTAAAGCAAAGGACTGAAGTGCTGGAGCTGCTTGATGCTTTTTGGTACAGAGGCAATGAATATTAATTACTGCCTGGGCTGCGAGTGGGAAAAGGGCAGAGAAAGGTAATGTAAGCCCTGTACTCTGTCACGGTTTAAAGCTGGGCTGGCTATTAAACCTGTGGCAGACGCTCTCTATTAACCCTCCTCCCTCCCCCAGAAGGGGAAGGAAAAGAGAAAAGGGAGAGAGACTTAATGGGTTGGAAAGTTAAAACAGTTTTAATAAACTGTAATAATGAAAGAGAGTATAATAATTATAATAATAATGGAAATAATTAAATATACACAAATATATACAAAACCAAGATTGTGCTCCCCTGATGTCGGTCACATCACCACCAGCACTGCAGACAGGCTCTGGGAAGGCCCAGGCTGGGCCCCGCGACGGACGGGAACTGGATTCAGGGATGCACAGATTGGGATCGGGGGCAGCGGACAGAGTCCTCTTGGGACACCGGCCATAGCAGAAGGGGGCGAGAAGGAGAAAAGTAGGGGGCCCAGACCCTCGTGATCCCCCCGCTTTACACTGAGAATGACGTGTATGGGATGGAGTACCTTCGTTGGCCAGTTTTGGGTCACCTGCCCTGTCCGCTCCTCCCTGCAGGGGCGACCCTCCTGCTGCTCTTCACTCGTAAGCAGTGAGGAATTCAGCAGTGACCTTGGTTTCTGTAGGAATAAGTACAGCAAGAGCCTTTCTGCATAACATCCCTACCGGTGCCTCAGTGATAACTACAAACTTGGAGCGTTATCAGTCCTAGAAGCAGACACTGTCTGCAAAACATGCAGTTACTTTCAGAAAGTGCAGTTACCTAGAAGAAAGGTAGCTCAAAGTAAAAATCACTGGAAGGAAAATTGGTCTGGTTTAGGCCAACTCCCCGTAAGGAGTTACCGTCTGGGGATGGTGTAAACTGGGCTGAGGGATCGGTCACCGCTGAGGGATCCGCCGTGGGTGAAAGTTCAGCTGTGGGTGAAGGACCCGCCGCTGCTCCTCCTGCCGATGCTCCGACAATAATAATTAACGTGCTGCCGCCGCCCGGCGACCGGAGTTCGGTGCTGCAGCGCCGGGGTTCGCGGGCGGCCCTGGCCCCTCCGCCGCGCCGTCCGCGCATGCGCCGTGCCCCGGAGCAGCACGGCCCGCCGCGGTCGGTGAGCGGAGCGAGGCCCTCGGCCAGCGCCTGTTCCAGCCCCTCTTCCCCCGGGCTGTAGCGGTGCGTGGGGTTGTTGTGTCCCGAGTGCAGGACCCGACACCGAGCCTTGTTGAACCATTGACTGCACCCGCCTCAGGCTTGTCTCTGCCTGGCGTTGCTGTCCTCGTGGCATGGGGGCGAAAAGGGACAGCTGGACACTCACTGGCTGTGGACAGGAGCTGGAGAGGCCAGAGAAAGGTAAAGAAGAAACCAAAGGCCGGCTGGCCGGCAGCTGCCTCCCGCTGCAGGCAAGAGAGCGCCTGCCGCTCCGTGAGGAAGGGTCCCTCTTCGCGGCCCGCAGCAGGCCAGGCCGGCCGCGTGCGCCGCAGGGTCTGTATGTCACCAACAGCGCGGTGCAGCAGCGTAGCGTGCAAGCGAGGCGACGTGCTCCCTCTGCCTCTCTTTCTCTCTCTCTTGTTCTACCACTCCCTTTTTTTCTCTCTGCACTTTTGTCCTGCTCCCTCTCCCTCTTTTTTTTAATCCTCTGTCCTGCAGCCCAGCGCTGTTTTTTCCTTTTCCATCTCTTTGTCCTGATCTGCATCCGTCTATTTTTTCCTCACGGTTTCTTTGTCCTGTTCCCTGAAATTCTTTTCCTCTCTGTGTCTGTGTGTGCTGCTCCATGTCCCTGCATTCCTGTCCTTCTCCCTCCTTTTCTCTCTCTATCCTTTTGTCTTTGCTCACTGTAGCTGTTTTTTTTCATTCTGTATCTCACTGTCCCTGTCCTCTTTCCTGTCCATCTCTTACTCTCTCTGACCCTCTGTCCTGCTCTCTGTCCCTATTATTTATTGGTTCACCTTTCTGTCCCGCACTCTGTCCCTGTTTTTTCTCTCGTGCTCCACCTCTCTCTCTCTCTCTGTTGCTCTCTGCTCTCTATCCCAGAGTCCTGCTCCCTGTCCCTCTCTCTTTCACAGTATCTCACTTTCTGGCTCCCTGTCCCTCACCTGTTATCCCTCTCTCCTTCCTTCTGTCTTTCCCTGTCCCTCTGGCCTGCTACCCATCACTGTCTTTGTTTTCTTTCTCCATCTCTCTGCCTCGGTCCTGTCACTCTCCTCTCTGTGTCTCTAATGTTTTTTTCTCCATCTTTGCCCTCCTCCCTGTCCCTTTTATTCTTCCATCCTCCCCCTAACTTTTTCTCCATGTATCTCCATACCACTGCCTGCCCCATCATTTCTCGCTATATCCCCCTGCCCAGCTCGCTGTCTCACTCTCCCCCTCTGTCCTGCTCCCTGGCCTTTTTTCTCATCCTGCAGCCCAGTGCTGTTTTTTGTTTCTCCATCTCTTTGATCTGTTTCTCTCTTTCCCCCCCTCAATCCTTCTGGCTTGTTCCCTGTCTTTTTCTCTCCCTTCCACCTTCTCTATTCCTCTCATTCAATTTCTCTCTCAGTCTCTCTGTTCTGTTCCCTGCTCATCATTTTCTCTCTCTTTCCCTCTGTCACAGAATCACAGAATCAATGAGGTTGGAAGAGTCCAACCATCGCCCTGACACCACCATGTCAACTAGACCAGGGCACTAAGTGCCATGTCCATTCTTTTCTTCAACACCTCCAGAGATGGTGACTCCACCACCTCCCTGGGCAGCCCATTCCAATGTCTAATAACCCTTTCTGAAAAGAAATTCTTCCTAATGTCCAACCTGAACCTCCCCTGCCGAAGCTTGAGGCTGTGTCCTCTTGTCCTATTGCTAGTTGCCCGGGAGAAGAGGCCGACTCCCACTTCACTACAACCTCCCTTCAGGTAGTTGTAGACTGCACTAAGGTCACCTCTGAGCCTCCTCTTCTCCAGACTAAACAACCCCGGCTCCCTCAGCCATTCCTCGTAGGTCAGACCCTCCAGACCCTTCACCAGCTTGGTCGCCCTCCTCTGTCCTGCTCCCTGACCCTGTTTTTCTTCTACCATGTCCCTGCAGGGCTCCTCATCCCTTTTTTATTGATTTCTCTGTCTCACTGTCCTTTTCCCTGTGTCTTTCTTTCTCTGCTCCTCAGTCCTTCTCTCTCAATTTATTTTTCTCTTTCTGTTCTTCTGTCCTGCTCCCCTTCTCTGTATTTTTGTTCTCTGTATCTGCTGGTCCGGTAACGACTGCTGAGGTGTCCCAGGGGAAGAGTAAGTTGTACAGGCACTGAGCCGCAGAGCAGACTCACTCCCGGGACTTACGTGCATTAGTGAATAAACTCTTGCTGTCTCCCTTGCACTCATGGCTGTGTTTGCTTCTGAGGAAGCAGGAAGAGGGGCATGAGATGGCTGCCCCCACCCCTCTGGGTACCTGGAGGCTTTCTCACCCCCTGGAAAAGGCACTGGGTGCCTCCCCAACTCAACAAAACTCCTCCAGCCCTGCTCACCCCATGCAGCTGCCCCCAGCTCCAGCACCTCCCCTGAAGCCTGTCCCATAGCCACAGATTTCCCCCAAGCCCTGTCCTCAGGGCAGTGAGCTGGTCCTTGAATATGCTTTATTCTCCATAAATGCAGGTGCCATTAGCATCAGTTCAGGGATGGAGCGGTATCTCCAGAAGCTCCTGCAGAAGGATGGGGTTCTTTCCCTCTCCCTGAGGCAGCACTGAGGACTCAGTTGTCAGTTCCTCTGTGGGGATATTGTTGGCTGCATCTGGCTCAGGTTTGTGTGGATTATCTTTGGCCTCATGCTCCTGGTGGCATGGGCCAAAAGGGACAGCTGGAGCACTTACTGGCTGCGGGCAGGAGCTGCCGCGGCTGAAGCTGGAGAGGCCAGAAAAAAAATAAAGCAGCTGAAGAATAAAATAAAGGGGATCCAGCCAGCAGGTGCCTCCAGCTGCAGACAGGACAACCTGCCTCTCCGGGTGAGGAGGGATCCCTCAGTGTGGTCCTCAGTGGATCCCATTGCCAGTGTGCACGGCAGGGTCTGTATGCGTAACCAAAAGCACGGTACGGCCATGGGCACGTGTGAGGCTGTGTGTCTGGGAGCCTCATGTAAGAGCTGTACGACACCCATCTGTTCTCTTAGGTGGATGACAGTCAAGTGACCAGAGCTACAGAGAAGGAAGAGAGAGAGACAGACAAGTCCAAACTGTCAGATTCTCCCAGCAGCTCCGAGAGCAGGAGCTGTGGTGAGTCCTGGACCCTTGGGGCCGTGTTGCCCCTCTTCTACATCCCGGTCCCTCCCCGCCCCTCTCTTCTCTTTCACTCACTGCTGTCATTTTTTTCGCTTCCCCGCACCTCTTCCTCTCTTGTTCTCCTGGTCCCCCTCTTTCTCTGTTGTTTTCTCTTTCTCTCTGTGCTTCTGTCCTGTTCCCTGTCCCCCTTTTTTTCATCTTGTCTCTGTCCTGCAGCCCATCACTAGTTTTGTCTTTCTCCATCTATCTATCTGTCTACCTATCCCATTTTTTTAAATTCCTCCCCATCTGCCCTTTAGACCTTCACAATTCCCACCCTTCTCCCCGCCCCAATTCTCTGTCTGGCTCCATGTCCCTATTTTTTAATTCCTCTCTGCCCTGTATACTAGATATAATTTTTCTTTCTCAGAATCTCTTGTTCCAGGTCCCTGTCCCTACGTTTTAATTTTTTCCCTCTCTGACCCATAGCCCATTTTCTCTTCACTGTTCTCTGTCTGGTTCCCTGGCCCTATTCTTAATTCCTCTGTCTCTCCCCTTTAGCTCATTGAGTTTTTTTGGCATTTCTCAGTCTCTCTCTCTCCACCTCGCTGTCCCCTTTTTAAATTCCTCCCTCTCTGCCCTGTGGCCCATCCATATTCTTTGTTTTTCTCCATCTGTCTGGTTCCCTGTCCCTTCGCCTCTCTGGCCTGTAGCCCATCACTATTTTTTTCCCCTCTACCTCTCTCTCTGGGCTCCCTTTCCCTATTTTTCAATTCCCCCTCTCTGCCTTGCAGCCGATGGCTGTTGTATCGGGTTTACATGGCAAGGTTGTGTTAGCTGGGGCAGGGGCTGCAGGGGTGGGTTCTGTGAGAAGACACCAGGAGTTGCCCCTGTGTTGGGCACAGCCAGTTCCAGCTCCAAGATGGATCTGCTGCTGCTCAAAGCTGAGCCCATCAGCAACACTGGTAGTGAGAGGGGCGGGGGAGGGTGTTGTTTTAGTTTTGTTCTTATTTCTCATTATCCTACTCTGATTTTGATTAACAATAAATTAATTTCCCCAAGTCGAGTCTGTTTTGGCTGTGCCAGTAATTGGTGAGTGATCTCCTTGTCCTTATCTCGACCCACAAGCTTTTTCATTGTATTTTCTCCCCCCTCCTTGTTGAGGAGGAGGAGTGGTAGAGCGGCTTGGTGGGCACCCGGCAGCCAGCCAAGGTCAACCCACCACAGTTTCCTTCTATCAGGCTCCTTGTCCCTATTTTTAAATCCTTGCCTATGTTTCCTGCAGTCCATCACTTTTGAAACTTTCTTTCTACCTCTCCATCCCAATTTTTAAAATTCTTGCATATGTTTTCTTGAACCCAGTTGCTTTTTTTCCTCTCTCTGTCTCCGTGACCTAAGTTTAATTAGGTCACTTGTCAAATTTTCTTCCTACATCTCCCTCTATGCAGTTCCATGTACCTATTTTTAACTCTTGTCTATGATTCTTGTATCCTGTCACTTTCAAAATTTTCTTGGTTAAAAACTGGCTGGAAGGCCGAGCCCAGAGAGTGGTGGTGAATGGGGCAAAGTCCAAATGGCGGCCGGTCACTAGCGGTGTTCCCCAGGGCTCAGTTCTGGGGCCGGTGCTGTTCAATATCTTTATAGATGATCGAGATGTAGGGATTGAGTGCACCCTCAGCAAATTTGCAGATGACACCAAGCTGGGTGGGAGTGTCGATCTGCTGGAGGGTAGGAAGGCCCTACACAGGGATCTGGACAGGTTAGATAGATGGGCCGAGACCAACGGCATGATGTTCAACAAGAACAAGTTCAGGGTCTTCCACTTGGGCCACAACAACCCCCTGCAGCGCTACAGGCTGGGGGAAGAGTGGTGAGAAAGCGGCCCGGTGGAAAGAGACCTGGGGGTGCTGATCGACAGCTGGCAAAACATGAGCCAGCAGTGTGCCCAGGTGGCCAAGAAGGCCAATGGCATCCTGGCCTCTATTAGGAATAGTGTAGCCAGCCGGTCTGGGGAAGGGATCGTCCCTCTGTACTCGGCACTGGTGAGGCCGCACCTTGAATCCTGTGTCCAGTTCTGGGCCCCGCACTTCAAGAAAGATGTTGAGGTGTTGGAGCGAGTCCAGAGGAGGACGACCAAGCTGGTGAAGGGTCTGGAGGGTCTGACCTACGAGGAACGGCTGAGGGAGCTGGGGGTGTTTAGCCTGGAGAAGAGGAGGCTCAGAGGTGACCTTATTGCAGTCTACAACTACCTGAAGGGAGGGTGTAGTGGAGTGGGAGTCGGCCTCTTCTCCCGGGCAACCAGCGATAGGACAAGAGGACACAGCCTCAAGCTTCGGCAGGGGAGGTTCAGGTTGGACATTAGGAAGCATTTCTTCTCAGAAAGGGTTGTTAGCCATTGGAATGGACTGCCCAGGGAGGTGGTGGAGTCACCATCTCTGGAGGTGTTGAAGAAAAGACTGAACATGGCACTTAGTGCCCTGGTCTAGTTGCCATGGTGGTGTCAGGGCAATGGTTGGACTCGATGAGCCCAGAGGGCTCTTCCAACCTCATTGATTCTGTGATTCTGTGATTCTTTTGATGTCTCCCTCTGTCTCCCTGTCTCTAATTCTTAATTTTTCCCTCTCTGTCCTGTACCCCATCACTTTTTACATTTTCTTTCTCCATCTCCCTCTTCCTATCTTGTTATATCTCACCTATATTTCTTATACCCTGTCGCTTTTTGAAATTTTTGTTCTACATGTACTTCTGTCCAGCTCCCTGTTTCTATTTTTTGTATCTTGCCTATGTTTCTTTTCCCTTGTCACTTTAGAATTTTTCCCCATCCCTTGTCTCTATCTTGTTGTCCTACTGGTCCCTTCTCTCTCCTGCCTCTTGTCTCTCTTATTATTCCTCTGTCTCTCTGTCCCTGTTTTTTTCCGCTCCATCTCTCCTCTCTCTACACCATTGTCCTGCTCCCCCTCCCTCTCTTGTTCACAGCCCCCTGTTTTCTGGCTCCATCCCACACCTCTATGTCCCTCTGTCCTTCCTCCTGCTTTTCTCTTCCCTTTTCTCCCTCTCTCCTGCTGCGTTTGGGCACTGAGCCTTGTAGCACTGAGCCAACACACTGCCGCGATTTCTTACGTGCATTAATGAATAAACTTTTCCTGCCTCCTCTGTGCTCCTGGATGTGTTTGCAGCCCCTGGGTGCAGAGCTCTGGCTGTAAAGGGGGCTGCCTGGGTACACCTGCCTGAGGGAGTGTCTCTGTCCAGCCCTCACCCAGGGCTGCACAATAACCAGCTGTTCTGTCACCCAAGAGCCCTCCCCAGCTGAGAAAGGGAATTGGGAAAAGGAGGGAGACTGGTGGGATGAAATTTAAACAGATTTAATAAAATAAGAAAACCAATATCGATACTAATACAAAAGACACAGATTTATACTTAGCCCATAGAGTGGTGGCAAATCCCTCCAGGGATGGTAACTGTGAAAGGAAGGAGAAAAAAAGGGAGGGTGGAAGGAAAAGGGAGGGGGGAAGGTTTTAAAGAAAATTGGCAGAGTCCGGGTCTCTAGGTTTGCTGATTCTTTATTGAAGCAACTCAGAGTTGAACCACCACCGCAGTGAATGGTACCTGACTCAAATTCACTGTCAGTTTATATAGAAACTAATAAGTAGCTACATCACAAACTTCTCACAATCTTCTGTTAAAGATCCACTAACTATTTCAATTCCTCTTTCTTCCTTCATGAAGAGTCCACAAAAGCCCATTGTCAAGAGTCCACAAAAGTCCATTCTTTGCCATTGGTTAGCTGATCTTTATGTTCTGGTTCCACTACGGCTCTGGTCAACACCTCATCCTTGATGTTCTTGCTGTGATCAGTGTCCCGTCACGATCCGCGTTGACCAGAGTCTGGTTTCCACTGCCAGCGTCTCCTAAGTATTAACCTAAAATAGCTAAAGTCTATTTAGAACTTTATTTCTATTAATGCTTATTTCTAAGTATTCTATATTCTTTTAAGGTAAAAAAAAGGTTAACCATACAGCCTTTTTACTAGAATCATCAGAAATTAACACTTCTAGGCCTACTCCTGCTTAGCTACTCATTAAGCTTTGATTGCTGATTGGTTCAGTCATAGGTCAGGATTATACAAAGGAGCCTTGAGAACAATATTCATGGATTGTGAAAGCCCACCTGTGTTTGTCAGATACTTATATTTATTACTCTATTCTTACTTCTATTTCATCTCTATTGATTCTTATTTGCTTAATTCATGAGAACTTCTACAACAATTATGTGAAAATTTCTACAACAGAAGAAAAAGGAAGGGAAAAAGGGAGAGGGAAAAGGGGGAAAAAAGCCCACACCCCTCCCCAGCAGCTTTCCCATTTATAGTGAACCTGACGTTAATGTCAAAGAACACACCTGTGGGCCAGCCTGGGGCAGCTGCCCTGGATTTAACTGCTCATGGCCTTGATCACCATCCCAAGGCTGGCCACACACTGCAACAGAATGTAACAGAAAAGTGATTCACAGACAAACATGTTAACACAGAATCACAGAATCACAGAATCACAGAATGTTAGGGATTGGAAGGGACCTCGAAAGATCATCTAGTCCAATCCCCCTGCCGGAGCAGGATTCCCTAGATCATATCACACAGGAACGCGTCCAGGCGGGTTTTGAATGTCTCCAGAGAAGGAGACTCCACAACCTCTCTGGGCAGCCTGTTCCAGTGTTCAGTCACCCTCACTGTAAAGAAGTTTTTCCTCATATTTATCTGGAACCTCCTGTGTTCCAGCTTGCACCCATTGCCCCTTGTCCTGTCAAGGGATGCCACTGAGAAGAGCCTGGCTCCATTCTCATGACACTTGCCCTTTACATATTTATAAACATTAATGAGGTCACACCTCAGTCTCCTCTAAGCTAAAGAGACCCAGCTCCCTCAGCCTCTCCTCATAAGGGAGATGTTCCACTCCCTTAATCATCTTCGTGGCTCTGCGCTGGACTCTCTCTAGCAGTTCCCTGTCCTTCTTGAACTGAGGGGCCCAGAACTGGACACAATATTCCAGATGCGGCCTCACCAGGGCAGGGTAGAGGGGGAGGAGAACCTCTCTTGACCTGCTAACCACACCCCTTCTAATATACCCCAGGATACCATTGACCTTCTTGGCCACAAGGGCACATTGCTGGCTCATGGTCATCCTGCTGTCCACTAGGACCCCCAGGTCCCTTTCCCCTACGCTGCTCTCCAACAGCTCTGTCCCCAACTTGTACTGGTACATGGGGTTGTTCTTGCCCAGATGCAGGACTCTACACTTGCCCTTATTATATTTCATTAAATTACTCCCCGCCCAACTCTCCAGCCTGTCTAGGTCTCTCTGAATGGCTGCGCAGCCTTCCGTTGTGTCAGCCACTCCTCCCAGTTTGGTGTCATCAGCGAACTTGCTGACAGTGCACTCTATTCCCTCATCCAAGTCATTAATGAATATATTGAATAGTACTGGTCCCAGTACCGACCCTTGAGGGACTCCGCTAGACACAGGCCTCCAACTGGACTCAGTCCCATTGACCACCACTCTCTGGCTTCTTTCCTTCAGCCAGTTCACAATCCACCTCACTACCCGGTTATCCAGACCACACTTTCTCAGTTTAGCTGCAAGGATGCTGTGGGAGACCGTGTCAAACGCTTTACTGAAATCGAGATAGACCACATCCACAGCTTTACCATCATCTATCCACCGGGTTACGTCCTCATAAAAGGCTATCAAGTTGGTTGAGCATGACTTCCCCTTGGTGAAGCCATGCTGAGTGCCCCTAATGATCCCCCTATCCTTGATGTGCCTAGAGACAGCACCAAGGACAAGTTGTTCCATCACCTTTCTGGGGATGGAGGTGAGGCTGACCGGTCTATAGTTACCCGGGTCCTCCTTCTTGCCCTTTTTGAAGACTGGAGTGACATTCGCTTTCCTCCAGTCCTCAGGCACCTCTCCCATTGCCCACGACTTAGTAAAGATGATGGAGAGTGGCCTAGCAATGACTTCCGCCAGCTCCCTCAGCACCCGCGGGTGCATCCCATCAGGGCCCATGGATTTATGGACGTCCAGGTTGCTTAATTGGTCCCTGACCCAGCCCTCATCAACCAAGACAGATTCCTCCTCTATCCTGACTTCTTCTGAGGCCTCAGGAGTCTGGGGCTCCTCAGGACAGCCTCCAACAGTATAGACAGAGGCAAAGAAGGCATTCAGTAACTCCGCCTTCTTTTTATCCTCTGTCTCCAGGGCCCCCACCTCATTCATCAGTGGGCCTACATTGCCTCTAGTGTTGGCTTTACCTGCAATGTATTTGAAGAAGCCCTTTCTGTTGTCCTTGACCTCTCTTGCAAGGTTTAATTCCAAGGAGGCCTTAGCTTTCCTAGTTGCCTCCCTACATCCTCTGACAACAGACTTATATTCCTCCCAAGTGGCCAGCCCCTCCTTCCATGATCTGTACACCCTCTTCTTCCACTTGAGTTTGCCCAGCAGTTCCCTGTTCAACCATGCAGGTCTCCTGGTACCCTTCCTTGACTTCCTACCTGCTGGGATGCTCTGATCTTGAGCTCGGAAGAAGCAGTCCTTGAATGCTAACCAACTATCTTGGGCCCCCTTACCTTCTAGTACCCTGTCCCATGGGATTTCCCCTAGCAATTGCTTGAAAAGGCCAAAGTTGGCCCTCCTGAAGTCCAGGGTTGTGATTCTGCTAGCTATTCTGTTCCTGCCACATGAGATCCTGAACTCTACCATCTCATGGTCACTACAACCAAGGCTGCCCTCAACCTTCACCGCATCAACCAGACCCTCCTTGTTAGTAAGGATAAGATCCAGCAGCGCTCCTCTCCTAGTTGGCTCATCCACCATTTGCATCAGAAAGTTATCATCAATGCACTGGAGGAACCTCCTGGACTGAGGATGGCTGGCTGAGTAGGCCTCCCAGCAAATATCAGGGTAGTTGAAATCCCCCACAACAACCAGGCCCTGTAATTGCGAGACTGCTCTCAGCTGCCTGTAGAAGGCCTCATCACCGTCCTCATCCTGATCCGGTGGCCTGTAATAGACACCCACAACAGTATCACCCCTGCCAGCCTGCCCCTTCATTCGCACCCACAAACTCTCAACTCGCTCCTGATCCGCCCCTGGACAGAACTCAATACATTCTAGCTGCTCACTCACATAAAGAGCAACTCCACCACCTCTCCTTAGCGGCCTGTTTTTCCTGAACAAGACATAGCCATCCATGACCACATTCCACTCATGCGAGGCGTCCCACCAAGTCTCTGTAATTGCCACTAAATCACAGCCCCCCGACCGAACACGGATTTCCAACTCCTCCTGTTTATTCCCCATGCTGCGTGTTAAACAGCATGTTTAACTGTTAAACTGTTTTTATATTATTAAACTGTTTTGATATCAATCCAGAAGTTTCTTTCTCACATTTACCCTTCAGGTCCTCCCTACCCATCCCATTGTGGGGGAGTGAGCGAGCAGCTGTGTGGTGCTGAGTTGCCAACTGGCGTTAAACCATGACGCTATGTCTACTTTTATGAAGCTGCCTATTGCTATTTTTTAACTATTTCCTATCTCTCGTGTACCCCGTCACTTTTAAAATTTTCTATGTCTACTTTTATCCAGTTCACTGCCTTTATTTTTTAACTTTTCCCTCTCTGTCCTGTGCACCGTCGCTTCTAAATTTCCATTCTATTTCTCAGTTTTAGTTCACTGTCACTATTTTTTAAATTTTTCCTGTCTGTCCTGTACCCAATCACTTTTAAAATTTTCCTTCCACATCTACTTTTACCAAGGAGTGTATCACTGTGTTTGGCTTGGAGCTGCTCTGCCCAGGGGTGTAGAGTCAGGGGTAGGTGGAATAGCAATGAGAGTCTATGGTTAAGATGTTGATATGCCTGGGCTCTTTAGGCAAAGGTTGTACAGTCATCTTGGATAGAGTAGCCATCAGCAGGCTGCGTGGACAGTCATTTCAATGGTGTTTTATGGAGATGATTGGAGCCTTCTGGGAGGGTGTCACGGTTTAAAGCTGGGCCAGCTATTAACCAGGTGGCAGATGCTCTCTGTTAACCCTCTCCCCCCCACCTAAGGGAAAGGGAAAGGGAAAAGGGAGAGAGACTTATGGGTTGGAAAGTTAAAACAGTTTTAATAAACTATAATAATGAAAAAGAATATAATAACAATAATAATAGAAATAACCAAATATATACAAATATGTACAAAACCAAGATCAAGAGCTTGGAAATCCTCCTCAGGCAGAATTGCTCCCCCCAGTACAGGCAGAGGGGAAAAGGCAGTACCTCCACCCAGCACGGGCAGAGGGGAAAATGCAGTAGCTCCACCCAGCACGGGCAGAGGGCAAAATGCAAAAGCTCCACTGCCATCACACCTGCAGGCTTTTAACAGGAGATTTGGCAAAGCTGGTACCAATCAGTGGGAGACAGGAGGGCCCCTCCCTCCTGGGCCCCACCTCCAGGAGGCAGTGGGTTAGTGATAAACAGGAAAGTGAGAATGACATGTATGGGATGGAATACCTTGCCGGTCAATCCTGGGTCACCTGCCCCGTCCACTCCTCCCTGCAGGTACAACCCCCTTCGGCTCTTTACTCGTAAGCAGTGACCTTGGGTTCTCTAAGACTATTTGGCCTGGTTTGAGCCAAACCAGGACATTCCACCCCTTATTCCATACCATTCATGTCATACTCAGATCACCACTACCTTTTCATTTTCAAATATATATATACATATCACTAGTCTATGATTCATCTTTATGCAAAAAGTCCATCAAGTTCATTTGGTTCAGGATTGTGGGTTTGCATCTGGTTAGCAGTCTCTCAGCAGTCTTTCTGGCTAGCAGTCTCTCTTTTGTCATGGTTCGTGCCCACGGGTTGCAGGTTAAAGATGTCAGACTCGAGGAGGTTACTGGACGCCACTTGATGAAGCTAGCTCCGGTCGCATCACCACTGTCTTAACCTAAAAGACACTTATGCAGCAACAACATACAGTTCAAAATTAAGTAGTCTCACCCAGAATCAGATCACCTTCAGGGACACATCGGACTTCACCATCTTGCAACATCACCCACCAAGTACATCCAGGTCCCTGAGCAAAAGCAATCCCACGAATGGGTTTACCTTTGCCCGTTACAGGAAGAATCCAGACAGTTTTTCCCAATAGATTCCTTTCATGCACCACCGGGACTTTATCTCCTTCTACTGTATGTAGAAGGTCTGACTGAGCAGGGCCAGCTCGATTGATAGATCCCCTGGTGTTAACTAACCAGGTAGCTTGTGCCAGATGTTTATCCCAGTTTTTAAAGGTTCCACCCCCCATTGCTTTCAGGGTAGTTTTTAACAGCCCATTATACCGTTCAATTTTCCCAGAGGCTGGTGCATGATAGGGGATGTGATATACCCATTCAATGCCATGCTCTTTGGCCCAGTTGTCTGTGAGACTGTTTTTGAAATGAGTCCCATTGTCCGACTCAATTCTCTCTGGCGTGCCATGTCGCCACAAGATTTGCTTTTCGAGGCCCAGAATAGTGTTCCGGGCAGTGGCATGGGGCACAGAGTATGTTTCCAACCATCCGGTGGTCGCCTCCACCATGGTAAGCACATAGCGTTTACCCTGGCGGGTTTGAGGGAGTGTGATATAGTCAATTTGCCAGGCCTCCCCATATTTATATTTCAACCACCGTCCCCCATACCACAAAGGTTTTAACCGTTTGGCTTGCTTAATTGCGGCGCATGTTTCACAATCATGGATAACCTGTGCAATAGAGTCCATGGTTAAGTCCACCCCTCGGTCACGAGCCCATCTGTATGTTGCATCTCTCCCTTGATGACCTGAAGTGTCATGAGCCCACCGAGCTAAAAATAGTTCACCTTTGTGTTCCCAGTCCAAATCTATTTGGAACACTTTAGCAGCTTGATCCGCTTGTTGGTTGTTTCGATGTTCCTCAGTTGCCCGACTTTTAGGTACGTGAGCATCTACATGACGTGCCTTCACGACTAGTTTCTCTAGCCGAGCAGCAATATCTTGCCACAATTTAGCAGCCCAAATAGGTTTCCCTTTGCGCTGCCAGTTGCTTTGCTTCCACTGCTTTAACCACCCCCACAAGGCATTTGCCACCATCCATGAGTCAGTATAAAGATACAGCCTTGGCCACTTTTCTCGTTTAGCAATGTCTAAAGCCAGCTGGATGGCTTTTACTTCTGCAAATTGACTTGATTCACCTTGTCCTTCTGTGGCTTCTGTGACTCGTCGTATAGGACTCCATACAGCAGCTTTCCACTTCCGATGCTTTCCTACAAGACGGCAGGATCCATCGGTGAACAGCGCATACTGCTTCTCATCCTCTGGTAGTTCATTATATGGTGGGGCTTCTTCAGCACGTGTCACCTCCTTTTCTGGTGGCATTCCGAAGTCTTTGCCTTCTGGCCAGTCCATGATTACTTCTAAGATTCCTGGGCGATTAGGGTTTCCTATTCGAGCCCTCTGCGTAATTAATGCAATCCATTTACTCCACGTCGCATCAGTTGCATGATGGGTAGTGGGAACCTTACCCTTGAACATCCAGCCTAGTACTGGTAGTCGAGGTGCTAGGAGAAGTTGTGCTTCAGTACCAATTACCTCTGAAGCAGCTCTAACTCCTTCATATGCTGCCAGTATCTCTTTTTCAGTTGGAGTGTAATTGGCCTCGGAGCCCTTGTATCCTCGACTCCAAAATCCTAGGGGTCGACCTCGAGTCTCCCCTGGCACTTTCTGCCAGAGGCTCCAGGTAGGACCATTGTCCCCAGCTGCGGTGTAGAGCACATTTTTAACATCTTGTCCCGTACGGACTGGTCCAAGGGCTACTGCATGCACAATCTCTTGTTTAATCTGTTCAAAAGCCTGTCGTTGTTCAGGGCCCCACTGAAAATCATTCTTCTTTCTGGTCACTTGATAAAGAGGGCGTACAATCTGGCTGTAATCTGGAATATGCATTCTCCAGAAACCCACAACACCTAAGAAGGCTTGTGTTTCCTTTTTGTTAGTTGGTGCGGACATTGCTGTTATTTTGTTGATCACCTCTATCGGGATCTGGCGACGCCCATCTTGCCATTTAATCCCTAAAAACTGGATCTCCCGGGCAGGTCCCTTGACCTTGCCCCTTTTTATGGCAAAACCAGCTTTCAGAAGAATTTGGATTATTTTCTCCCCTTTGTCAAAAACTTCTGCTGCTGTATCACCCCACACAATGATGTCATCAATGTATTGCAAATGTTCTGGAGCTCCACCCTTTTCTAGTGCAGTCTGGATCAGTCCATGGCAAATAGTAGGACTGTGTTTCCACCCCTGGGGCAGTCGATTCCAGGTGTACTGGATACCTCTCCAGGTAAAAGCAAACTGTGGCCTGCACTTTGGTGCCAAAGGAATAGAGAAAAAGGCATTAGCAATGTCTATGGTGGCGTACCACTTGGCTGCCTTTGACTCCAGTTCGTATTGAAGTTCTAGCATGTCTGGCACAGCAGCACTCAGCGGTGGCGTAACTTCATTTAGGCCACGATAGTCCACAGTTAATCTCCATTCTCCATCAGACTTTCGCACTGGCCATATAGGACTATTAAAGGGTGAGCGAGTCTTGGTAATCACTCCTTGATTTTCTAATTGTCTAATCAGTTTATGAATGGGGATCAGGGAGTCTCGATTGGTGCGATATTGTCGTCGGTGCACCGTGGTAGTAGCAATTGGCACCTGTTGTTCTTCAACCTTCAGCAACCCCACAACAGAAGGATCTTCTGAGAGGCCAGGCAAGGTAGACAGCTGTTTAATGTCCTCAGTCTCTACAGCTGCTATACCAAAGGCCCATCTGTACCCTTTTGGGTCCTTAAAATACCCTCTCTTGAGGTAGTCTATGCCAAGGATGCACGGAGCATCTGGGCCAGTCACAATGGGGTGCTTTTTCCATTCATTTTTAGTTAGGCTCACTTCGGCCTCCAATACAGATAACACTTGAGATCCTCCTGTTACTCCTGAAATGCTGATAGATTCTGCCCCTTTATGATCCGATGGCATTAGGGTGCACTGTGCACCAGTGTCTACCAGGGCTCGATACCTTTGTGGTTTTAATGTGCCAGGCCATCGAATCCACACAGTCCAATAAATCCGGTTGTCCCTCTCCTCCACCTGGCTGGAGGCAGGGCCCCCCTAATTAAGAAATGGATTCATGCTGCTCACAGGGACTGGACCTTCATTTCTCCTATTCACACTTGGGAAAAAGTGATTTGAGGCCCATCTCCCCTGACTGGGGTCCTGCTCACTGGTAACTGGAGCAGCCATCCTCCTAGAAAAATTCTCTCTGGTATTTCTTTTAGCTTGCAACTCACGTACTCGTGCCTGTAGGGTACTGGTAGGTTGTCCATGCCATCTGCTCATGTCCTCCCCATAACCACGCAGGGCAAACCACAGGATACCTCGTGATGTGTTCCTTTTCCTTTGAGCTGGTCCTGTAGGAGAACGTTTTCTCTTAACAGCTGCAACGCGCGCCTGTGTAGGTAGAGAGTCAAGTTTATTCTCGATCATGGACAGTTTGTCTGACAGTTGTTTAAATGAGTCCTTGTTCTCCTTAGTCAGTTTTTCCACAGCCGAGATGCGTGCCTGCAGTGGGGAAGAAATACTATCTTCATACTGTCGCATACAGTTAGCCATTTCGCCCACACTAGATCGTGCCATAGCATCTTCTCCCCATACTAATATTGACAATGTATGGGTATATGTCGGTGGAGCATTCTTCACAACCTTCCGGAACATGGATCGGTTGCATTCCACTTCATCAGGATCTACAGGATCTACAATGTCCCGTGGGTGTCTATAAATGATCTCTTGCACAGCCAGTTCTCTAAGGTAGTTAATACCTTTTTCTATAGTGGTCCATTTGCTTAGGTGGCTCATAACATCATCTTTATAGGGATACCTGCTCTTTACAGCTGACAAGAGTCGCCTCCAGAGACTGACAGTGTTTGACTTTCTTGCGAGCGCTTTATCAATACCACCATCTCTGGACAGGGATCCCAACTGTCTGGCTTCTCTGCCATCCAATTGCATGCTGTCTGCCCCATTATCCCAGCATCGGAGCAACCAGGTAATAATAGGTTCACTGTCATAACGGCTGAAGTCTTTCCTTATATTTCTCAGGTCCTTCAGGGATAAGGAGTGGTAGGTTATCTCTACGTCCGAGTCCTCTTGTGATAGTTCTGCTTTAGAAGGACCTTTCTTCTGTGATGGGTCTGTTTTAAAAGGACGATCGAGGAAACCCCCATCTGTGTCAGGCCCTAACTCTGCCTGAGAAGGGCCCTCACCTGGGTCATATGATGGCTCTGTCTTAGAAGGCTCTGAGTCATCATCCTTCTCTTCACGAGCTGATTTCTTTTGGTATTTCTTCCTGGTTACAGGAGCAATTGGTACAGATTCGATAGATGCTGGGGTCTGAGTAGATGCAGTGGCTGTCGTGGGAGTGCTGAGAGTCTGAGTAGCTGCAGTGGCCATCTTGGGGGGTGTAGCAGCTGTGGTACAGGCTGCCGAGGTTTCAGTGGGTTTAGTGGCTGTAGCAGCAGTACACACTGTAGGATCTGAGGTGGCTGCATGACACCTACAACTGTCCCTGCACTGATATTTAATCTTATCCCACATCAGAAACACATTCAGGACAACCAAAAATAAAAACATGCCACCTAGACAGCACCATCCTAATTTCGCAAAATCTAGTGGAATCAGCTTGGCAGAAAAGGAGAAGGTACTATTTCCCAAAGTAAAACTGGAAGTGTAATCATTAACAGAATCAGCTAAAGGGCGCCTGGAGCGTGCAGATGAAGTTGCTGCTACTGATTCGCGATTAAAGCTGCCCATCATTGTGTCATAGAGATAAGAGATCGGAATATTAACTGCCCAGTTTATCACAGCATAAATCAGTATCAAACCCCATACCAAAACAATACATTTCGACCAGCGCCCACTGCTAAACTGCATGTAAACATTCATAAGAAGCAAGCAATAACACAGTGCCCACGGCAGGTAAGGCATCATTGCAATACTCAATTGTGAAAGAACCTCCATAAAAAGATGAGATAACACAGCATTCAAAAATGACATCACCATCTTCACTATCTGTTTTAACTTTCCAACCCCTCGTAAATCTCAAAGGAAGAAATCTGATATTCTCCCAGCTGAGCTCTCCGGGTCTCCTCCCACCAGAGCCAGGATTCAACTTATCAGAGCAACCTGTTGGAGCTTCTCTCGAGCCCCACGTTGGGCGCCAATAAAATCTGTCACGGTTTAAAGCTGGGCCAGCTATTAACCAGGTGGCAGATGCTCTCTGTTAACCCTCTCCCCCCCACCTAAGGGAAAGGGAAAGGGAAAAGGGAGAGAGACTTATGGGTTGGAAAGTTAAAACAGTTTTAATAAACTATAATAATGAAAAAGAATATAATAACAATAATAATAGAAATAACCAAATATATACAAATATGTACAAAACCAAGATCAAGAGCTTGGAAATCCTCCTCAGGCAGAATTGCTCCCCCCAGTACAGGCAGAGGGGAAAAGGCAGTACCTCCACCCAGCACGGGCAGAGGGGAAAATGCAGTAGCTCCACCCAGCACGGGCAGAGGGCAAAATGCAAAAGCTCCACTGCCATCACACCTGCAGGCTTTTAACAGGAGATTTGGCAAAGCTGGTACCAATCAGTGGGAGACAGGAGGGCCCCTCCCTCCTGGGCCCCACCTCCAGGAGGCAGTGGGTTAGTGATAAACAGGAAAGTGAGAATGACATGTATGGGATGGAATACCTTGCCGGTCAATCCTGGGTCACCTGCCCCGTCCACTCCTCCCTGCAGGTACAACCCCCTTCGGCTCTTTACTCGTAAGCAGTGACCTTGGGTTCTCTAAGACTATTTGGCCTGGTTTGAGCCAAACCAGGACAGAGGGGCTGTTCAGTGGTTGTGAAGCAGATTGAATGTCAAAGGTGTTAAGGCTTGTATGTGTGGGGCTTAAAGTTTGGTTGTTTTTTGCTAATGGCGGGCTGTAGTTGGACTCTAGATGGTATTCCTAAATGGAAACGAGACCTCTGGCGTTGGTAAGCTATTGATCAGCATCTGGGTGACTTGTTTAATTTTTTTTTTTTCAGATGCAGAGGGACAAGATGCCCTCTAAAGAGTGAGAGAGGAGGCGAGCAGAGCACTGTAAGAAGGCGGGCCAGTGCATGGTGTTGGAGGGAAGATGATGACTGGTGGATATATAAATTACATTATGGTTTAGGTTTTTTCTGTTTTGAAGGTGCGAAGTAATGAACAAAGCAGGATTATCGGCACTGGAGGTGACTCGGGCAAGGTGAGCAATGACTAGTGGGCTGAAGTAGCAGTTATTCTTCAGGTGGTGTGTTGTTGGTGGAGTTATAAGCATCCCTTGTTGGTTCTGTCTTACAGGTGGTACCCGAACCTCAACATGGCAGCCCAAAATGACAGAGGCCGGACAGGTAAAGGAGTGGAAGATAGAAACCACTGCGGGCAGGCTGCCGTTTCAGGCAGTATCTCAGCACATGCCTTTTGCTTTGTTTTTTTGCAGGTGCCACACGCAACCTTGGAGGGGTGAAGCTGCATGCCGATGAGCAGTCCGAGAAGGTGAGGCTGTTGTGGGCCGGGTCAGCATCTAAGAGCAAAGTATTACATGGCAGATTGGTTAAGCATTTCTCTTTGGTTCTGCAGGTGCCACGCAGGCCATCTTTGGAATTGGATGAGCATGGGAGGTGAGCTGGGGTGGTAGAGAGGAGGATCATGGGGCTGGTGATTTCTCAGAAGTGCAACAGTAATTTTGTTTCTTCGTATCTTAGGTACTACAAGCGATGATAGACGCAGCATCCAACTTTGGAATCGGTGTGGAGCAGGTGAGTGGAATGCCATGGTGCTTTTGAGGAGGGGGGTGTTGTGGAAGAGACTGGCACTGATCGGTGTGATGCTGGCTGCCAGCACTGTTTTGGCTTTTTGCTTGGCTTTTTTTTGCAGATGACGAAGAGGAACCTGGCAACTGCATGGATATCCCAGTTAGCCAATGTGGGCTTTTCTTTTGTCAAGGATGGATTCAGACCCCTGGATCTCTGAAATTAAATTGAGGGACAGGTGCTGGAGGCGCGGGGGGGAGCTTGCGGGGGAGGGGACAAGGTTGGCAATTGCAGGGAGGGGTTTTAAAGTTAGTGTAGGGGAGTGGGCTGTCCAGGAACAGTCCCCTTTGGGCAGGTAAAGGGAGTGGGTTACTTCAGCACGATGCTAGTGTGTACCAGGCAGGGCACCTCCAGCCTGTGTCTGTGGTGTGTACTTCTTGTAGTCTGTCTTCTGTGTCTTACACCATACCTTCCTTAAGTCTTGATGTCTCCATAGCTCTTTGTGAGCAGCAGGCACCTTGGTAGCCCTCCCGAGAGTCTCAAATACATCACCTCATCGGCAGTGCGCCTGTCGAGCCCTTCTTATCTTGCAATTACAGCTTAAAGCGTGGATCTGTCGTGTGTAGCATCGTAACTGTTTCTGAGTGGTCATCTCATGTGGTGGCAAGCCAGGTGGTGTCTGCAGCTCCGCTCTTGAGAGTTCTGTTTAGACAGAGTTTCTGGGGTTTCATCCCCATGTCCCTAACAGTCTTAGGTCTTAAATCTTGGCTTCTCATGCATCCCTCATTCTTGTTTTGATGGTAGCTTTCTCTCACGGGCTGTGGCAGTTGCCTTCCCGGGGCCGCTACAGAGCATCTGTGCCATCATGGCACCATAGGGCTTCTCTGCTGGCGGCATCGTCCCTGTAGGAGTCATTCTCGCTCGCAGTCTTTTTGTGTCTCACAGCCATGTTGCTTGTGGTGTCTGCATGTAGTGTTGGTCTGCGTGTCAGGGTTGGAGCTGCCCTGCCCAGGGGCGTAGCAATACTAAAGACAGGGGTAGCATAACTTTATGGTGGTGTGGTAACACGTTGATCTGCTCAGGTTCTTTTGGCAAAGACCGCACACTCCATCTCTGGCCAAGTAGCTGTAGGCAGCTGCCACAGTTATTTTCACTGTGTTTTGTGGGTGCCAAAGGTGGGACTCTGGCATTCTGGGAAGGTCAGTTTGTGTGGTAGTGAAGCAGGTTGAATCTTGAATGTGCCTTAGCTTGTACACGTGAGGCTCAACAGCTGTTTTTTTTTTTTAGCTGTAGTTAGAAGGCATATGCAAAAAGAAGACAGACCTTTAATCTTGTCAACCTATTGGTCAGCATGCAGGTGACTTGCCTTCCATCGCAGAGTGATAAGCTGTGTGCCAAAGGGTGATGGAAGAGGGGAGCGGAGTGCCGGGTGAAGGTGGGCTGGCATCCAGTGTTGGCGGATTGGTGTGACTGTTGGTGGCTCTGACTAGATTATGCTTTTCTGATTTTATTTTCTAAGTAAGTGTGAATCAATGTGTGAAGTGAGATATCCGCACTGAGGTGGACTCTGGCAAGGTGAGTGATGACTGGTGTGGTGAAGCTGCAGTTTTTTGAGGTGTCGTATTATAGATGTAGCTAAAATTTGTTGTTTGAGTTTTACAGGTGGCGGGCAGACCTCTGCACAGCAGACCAAAGAATCTGACTCTGGGCGGTGGAGCAGACAAGGTAAATCCTTCCTGGAGGGGCAAAGCTGCATGGCAATGAGCAGTTTGAGAAAAGGTGAAAGACTTGTTAAGTGGTCTGGTCGGGCTCAAATAAAAGGAATACTTTGAAAAGCGATTAAATATTTATTTATTCCTTTATTAAAGGCAAAAAGGAGAAGCTTTGGGACTACTGAATTGCTGAGGTTCATCTTTGCAAGCCCGTTGTCGTCATCACAGTGATCAGAAACTGTTCAAACAAAAAAAAAATACGCCGAGATCCGCGCCCAGTTGCTCGATTTCTGGAACTGAAGTTTGAAGAAGAGCAAAATACCAAGAAAACTGGGTGAACTGGCAAGGGCTGTTGGACAAAATTCAAGAAGCAAGATCTACACCGTGCACTGGGAAACAGCCCAAAACAATCAAAGCTGTAATTTTCAAGTAAAACTTGAAAAGCTGTGCTGGCATATGCTGCCTGTTGTACTAACAATGATGCATTAACCATGAAGACTTATTAAAAAATTAGAGAACAAAGAAGTTACGAGTTAAGCTGCAAACGCTAACATGAACACATAAAATCTGCTTTTTATCCCCCAAATTCCTGCTTCGACTGAATAGCATCACCTGCGGCCACGCGGCAGCGATGCTCAGCAAAGCGCCCGCCTCCCAGTCACTGGTTAATTTCATGAGCAACAGGAACAACCGCTCCTGTCTGGAAATGAGTTTGCTGATTACTGAGGACTAATTTCAAAGCTGACTTGTTGCCACCTCCCCACCAGCTCCCAGGACTTGCGCATGTTACGTGGCAGCCGGGTGATCACGCACCTGTGCTTTCCCATCCTCTCTTCCATGACAGCCTCCACCACCCTCTGTCCCTTCTTAGCAACACATCCTGCCCCCCTCCAGATTTGCCAAAAAAAGTCCCAAATGCCAACCTTGGAAAAGTCACATGTCTTATGTGGTATGTTTGGTGTGCACACAGCGGAGGGGCTGGGGCTAGTATTGCCCTACACAGTACCCCTGTCTGTGGGATGGAGCAGGAAGGAGAGATGCCCCTGGAAAGCAAATTATGCCATCCCAGCATGGGTACCAGCACTTGCAAACGCTTTGCCCTCCCTCTCATCCTTCTCCACACCTAGGGTTCTTGACACAGTGATAGGTCAACATGAGAAACTTAAAAGTGGGGTGGTTACTGTTGGAATGCCAAAAAGGAAGGAGAGAGATGGCCTGTGTGCAACTTAAAAAACGAAAGGAAGATCTTACTCTCTATATATTACGTTTTGCAAAATGAAATGGAACCCGTAAAAAGCAACCAAGACAGGATTAATGACTGGCAACAAGTAAACTAGATTTCCTGGAAGCTATCTGCCTTGAAGATGCAAGACAGTCAGTGGCATTTCCATGGTTGCTCAGCTACGTTTTAGTTCACCAGCTGGCATGCGGCCTGGGTTTTGGAAGAGCTTGTACTGGATAGAAAAGTCAGAGTTGAATTGAACTATCATGTGAAGTCGAGGGGAGAAGAATATAACCAAACACATTGACCATGAACTGGTATATAGTTGACAGAACAGTAATCCGTTTGGCATGGCAGACTTGCCATGATTTAGATGCTGCTCACATGTCTGTCAGACGCTGTTGTTATTTTATGGGCTATTGTTACACTCAGGAAACAGCCAGCCTTCATTGGCATGAGGACTGGAGTGAGACCCCCGTGAATTACTGTGCTCACTGACTCAGTCTGCAGAAAATAAAGAAATAAGTAATAATAAAAAAATCACATATTGCACAAAAGAGAGCCTTCTTCAGAAATGAATGTCTCTATAGATAAAACAATGGATTAGATTAGTTTCTAATTAGTTCTGAATTTTGTCCTCTGCTTTGACAGGGGTTGATTCAAGCTCTCTCTGTACTGAGAAGCTCTACAGTTGGATATCCCAGCCGGAGCGGTGGGGGACAGCAGCCAGATAGACCAAGACCTACTACTTGTTCTTTCTGTTAAGTCAACAAACCTTAAGGAGCATAAAGGTTTCTCTTCTCATAGCAAAAGCAGAACGGGATGAAGGGGCTTGATATTTTTAGAACTGGCTTCCCATATATCGCAACTATAGAGCATGAAAAACTTCATTTTCATCCCATTTCACAGTTCCTTCATAGCCAGAAGGAATTTCACTACAGGAATGTTCATACCACTAAACTGGCAAAAAGGTATACAGGCCTTTTTGTCCTTTGTATCCTTTTACACTTGTTCCACAAAACCATTTTCCACTCTCCAACTCACGATCTCTCTAAGCAGAAAACTCCTATCTGCCACACGCTTGTCATGAACTAGGTAGGATATGACAGTTTCAAATGCATTAGCACTTATAAAATTAGAAACTTTAAAATGCAAAAATGAGGAAAAAAAAAGAAAAAAGGAAAAAAAAGAAAAAATTATCTTCTACCTTGACTGTTGGGCTCTTAAGCTGCCAGTATCTAACATTAATATCTCTGCATTTCAAGGCCATGATTGCAACAGTTCTGCTATTTGTGGATATCAGGGAGAGATTATCTGCCTTTTACCATCTCAGGCACTCCACCTTCACTTATTCACAGATTTTATTTTTTTTTTTAATTTTTAAATGTTTAAAAGGTTAAAATCCACCCCTCCAAGGTATAATGGGCAAAAGAGCACATTTGAAGTGAAATTAAATTACGCTTCTCTTGATTTAAATATAAAAAGTTAGCTCCACTGGTACATTCATCCACAAGAACGTGAACAGCTCCAACTTCAGACACCCATGAATTATTTTTGTAAACAGCAAATTCCTAAACATAGTACCACACTCCATGAAAAAGAATGCACACTATCAGCACCTTCCTTTTTGACTAGAAAATGAAAATCTCTCACAGCAGATAAGCCTGAATTAAAAATCAATCAAACCTGGACCCCAAATGCCCAGTAGCTCCCTGGGACTCCTCCCAGGCATCTCCTGGAGTGCTCTGTCCTCCCTGCATAGGGAGCGAAAATGATAGAACAGAGCAGGCCTTGGTGCCGTGTAAGTAGAATTCAGCAATAGCTACAACATGGGTGTGCTGCCAACACTGGTTTGGTCACAAATGAAGGAATTAAGGAAGAACATGAACCCCATCCCAGCCAAAACCAGAAAAGACGGTGTCTCCGTTATGGCTTGGTAGCAGCTTTGTGCCGCTCTGTGTTTTATATAGGCTTTGCCTTATGTGGTATGTTTGGTGTGCACCCAGCGGAGGGGCTGGGGCTGCTATTGCCCTACACAGCACCCCCGTCCTGTGCACCCCAGGACAGAGCTGGCACGGGGAGCAGAGGACTATGCCGTTCAAGATAACATCAACATTCACACACTAAGCACCCATCACCCATTCTGGCAGGAGCCACAATGTTCTGGGCTCAAAACATCAACAATCATTCTTTGTTGTCAGTTCTGTGTTCAGAGTCATGATTCCTTTATCTTAAAAGCAAGCAAGAACTATTCTCAATAGTTCTTAAAAGCGAATCCTTTGCTCTTTAAGTAAAGTGCAGCTGTTTGCAGGCTGATGGTCTTCCTCAGCCGGTCCCACCAGGGAAGCTGGGTTTCCTCAGCCCATCAGCGGGTCCCATGCGCAGCTCCCTGCCTGCTGACAGCATGGGCCTCCATGTCCCTGTGTGCCCCAAGTTGGAGTTCGGCCCAGAGTTGGTGAATTCCTGGGTTTGCTGCCGTTACCACCCAGATAATTGTGCTACTGATGCGTCTATTTGTTGCACTGCTGTTATTCTGGAGTAAACGGCCGACCCCTGAAGCTCTTGGTCTGGAGTCAGTTGTCATAGCCCAGACGCGTACCCTAGTAGGGCTGCCATGGGCCCTTGCCAGACGGCTGGGGCAATGGTGGAGCGGGTGGTGGTTCTGGTATCTTCACGGGCTGGAGGTTGCTGGGCTCTTCCCGCAATGGCTGCCTGGGTGAGCTGGACGGCAATGGTGGAGCAGGTGGTGGTTCCAGTATCTTCGCGGGCTGGAGGTTCCTGGGCTCTTTCCACAATGGCTGCCTGGGTGAGCTGGATGGCAATGGTGGAGCGGGTGGTGGTTCTGGTATCTTCATGGGCTGGAGGTTACTGGGCTCTTTCCACAATGGCTGCCTGGGTGAGCTGGATGGCAATGGTGGAGCGGGTGGTGGTTCTGGTATCTTCATGGGCTGGAGGTTACTGGGCTCTTTCCACAATGGCTGCCTGGGTGAGCTGGATGGCAATGGTGGAGCGGGTGGTGGTTCTGGTATCTTCATGGGCTGGAGGTTCCTGGGCTCTTTCCACAATGGCTGCCTGGGTGAGCTGGATGGCAATGGTGGAGCGGGTGGTGGTTCTGGTATCTTCATGGGCTGGAGGTTCCTGGGCTCTTTCCACAATGGCTGCCTGGGTGAGCTGGATGGCAATGGTGGAGCAGGTGGTGGTTCCAGTATCTTCGCGGGCTGGAGGTTCCTGGGCTCTTTCCACAATGGCTGCCTGGGTGAGCTGGATGGCAATGGTGGAGCGGGTGGTGGTTCTGGTATCTTCGCGGGCTGGAGGTTGCTGGTCTTTTCCTGCAATGGCTGTCTGAGTGAGCTGGACAGCACTGGGGACCGGGGTGGAGGTGGGCGGGGTGGGCATCTGTCCGGGCTGGCAGGGGCCGGGTGTCTGTCCAGGCTGTCAAGTTCCGGTTCCTCAGGGATCCGTGGCAGGCGGGCCTGTCTCCCAGACACAGGTGATGGCTGCTGGTGTCGGCTCCAACTCTCAGGGGTGCTGTGGCTGGTGGTCTGGCTGTCCTGGGGTGAGGGGCACCTGCTGGCTTCCAACTGGGCTCTCTTAGCTCTGGCGCGGCGCCTGTGGAGAGAGGAGGCTGTTGAGGCCCTGCCGTGGCTGCGGTGCTGGGTGGGTGCGAGGGTGCGGGGCAGCGCTGGGCACGTCGTGGGATGCGGGCACCCAGCTGCACATGGGGGCTGTGGGCATGGAGAGCTCCATGCAGAAAATGGGGTGCCCTGCACCCCTCGGCTGGGGCTCTCCTTGCTGGCCCATGCCTCGTCTCCTCTCTGCCCTGGCCATCCTGACCTGCCTGCTCTGCATGTGCCGGGAAGGAGACCTGACCCCGACAGACCGAGGGGCCCGAAGCTGGGCACAGCACTGCAGGGCCAGGGGAGCCTCCTGTTCTCCTTTCTCAGAGTGCCTGGCAGAGACCAGCACTCAGCTTCCCTGCCCATCCCTGACTGGACAAGGGGACAGCCTCTGCTCTCTGTTTGTTGAGGTGCTCTCCATCCTCTCTTCAGAATACGTATCTCAAGAGACACGTACCCCTGCACAGACAAAGCCCCTACCTGTGCGGAGAACACGCACGCTGGCAGTGTTGGGGTGCAGATGGGACAGACTGACTCTCTTTCTCCACAGCAAGGCCACTAGCTGGGAAGATTCCTCGCCATGGTCTGAGCTGCTGGGACACCTTGGCTGAGGATTTACGGCATCACCTAACAGGGTGATTTCTGCTGACAGCTTCACTGGCAGGGAGATGTCACTATTGCGCTTCCCACTTTCTATGGCAATGTCATCCCTCGTTGTTTTTCTTCCTGACCTTGCTCTGCCTGCGTCTGCTCTTATAGAGGCAGGGTCACTTTTAACTAACACTTGCAACAGTAAGAAGGGGTTTCAGAAAAGAGTGCCCATGAATTGAGAGGCCAGTTAAAACATCTTACAGCAGAAATGTCAGTAGAGTTTGGCCAGTAACTAACTTGGCACTCCAGAATACCCTACCTCTAAATGCTTCATGGCTAATAGGAGCCATCTAATACAGAAATTTCGCAATGCCCTTCCCCAACAACTCACCGTTTTCTCTTTCTCCACACATGGATCGCACAACACAACAGCATCCCAAATAGCATGGGGCCCAAGATCGCCATGACACCTTCTGTGCAGTACTTCTGGAAATGTGCGTTTCTCCTGTCATCCTCACCTGGAGGAAGAATTCTGTAGGTTAGTGTGTCCTGCACGCTATGGGTAGTCTCACAGGAGGTCTGTCATTGCCAGGAAATGTTCTTTCTCTCTTTGTTACCATCTCTGAATGAGTGAACATCCTGGGGCTGCAACGTTTCCTTGGTTTCAGTAGAAGCAAAGGAAACTCCCAAAGCCGTTGCAAATCAATGCACTCTGGAGCCTCTCTTCCTCCTCTCAGCTTTGCTTACGCTCTGGGATGGCCGTAATTCAGTTTACCCAGTGTCATGGCTTTGCTTGCCCACCTTCACTCTCCGAGGCTTGCTAGTGCTGCTGCCTGGAGGCTCTCCCTGAGCCTTTGGGACAAGTTGTCCCACTGAACAGAACTCATGAGGCCAGATGGAGAGCATGTGGGGGAGCGCAGCTGTTTGACCAACTGCCTCTTTGGGTGAGATGCACCAAAACCATCCCTGCATCAGGGAGTGCCACCCCCAGCTCTCCCTCCCCAGCCCAGCACCACACCCCAAGGGGACAGAGTCAGGCCCTCTCAGGAGACACCTGAACCTCACTCTCCCTCTTTGCCTTTTCTCCAGCATGGGCACTGCTGGCATGCCCCCAGTTTTCAGGACTTGTCTCCCACTTATGGTCCCCCGCAAGACTGCTCAGTACCTTGATTCTTTTGAAAAATTTCACGCATCCGGGTGTTGTGGGCTTCAATGAGGTCGGACGGCACTGCCAAGAAGCAGAGAAAGGTAAAGCCTCAGCGTGGCTCAGGGACAGAGGAAGCAGAAGGACGGTGCAGGTTCCCTCTAAGGCGTGCCCGATCTGTCAGTGCATCCCTTAGGACCTCAGTTCACAGGAGGGATCCCCTCTGTTGTGCCTAGGGGTGCTCACGGCAAGCTCTGTGATGCAGCAATTGTGGGAGGTACATTCAATGAAGAGTCCTATTTCCCATCATCCGCTAAGCATGGTTCAGATGGCCTCGTTCCCCAAATGGGAAAGTTCTGAAATTCCTGTGAACGGGGTGTGGTGGGCGGTGAGCATCTCACTCTATCCACAGAGGGTTACGAGTGAGTGTCTCCCTGGCACGCTGATGGCAATAACCTCCACAGCCCAGAGATGACAGTCATCCTCAGAGGGCTGTTCCTGCCTTCCTTTAGAACATGTGCTCTGTACTAAGTTTGGCTGCTGACATGATGTGCAGTAGTGGGCACCAGAGGAAGAGCCTGCAGACACACAGTGATTTTGATTTATGACACCGGGTGACCGAAGGGCAGCAATTACCTGGCACGCCTGTTGATTCAATTGCCTGTGTTTTTTCATCAGAGACTGTCACTGCATGACTGTCCCCTTTCTGAAACGCCTTCTTCTCCACAGTCTCACGGTCCATCTCTGTAGAAAGAAAGTGGCTCAGTCTAATTAGAAATAACCATTCCTCATCAGGAACACGATATCTTCAGGAGGCAATACTTCTCAAAATACATTAATGATGCTTACACACAAAGCCTGGGCATCTGCGGGTGTACCAAGTCACTAGGCCAAACAACGTGTCATTCTTGGAGAAAAATTTAGGTTCTACACGCTTTCCAGTTTACCAGTAGACGGCAAATCCTGTCCTGCTGAGAGACTAGGAGATTGCATGTGATCTTCTTTGTTTGCATTCCACTTAGTGCATTTTTGGCAAACTGCAAGATGATGGTAAATGACTTCCGAGAGGACAGGAAGATGCTGTGGCCAGCCCAGCTGGGGAAAGAGCCCTTCTGAGAAGCACTTCCCATCATGCTAACTCCATCACACGGGAAGGGTAACAGAGACACACGGTGGACTGAGCTGTAAACTCTTGCAACCATATTCTGGGCACTTTCACAAGTGGCAGTGAAGAACCAACAGTCCCCCAAAACAAGAGGAAAACCACAACTAAGTTATCTAAAACACAACTAGAAACAGGCAGCTACACCACCCGAGACTGAATTCACAGGGCTGGACCAGGTTGTGAAGCCGAGGTGCTCTGATCCTGGCCAGGGCATGCCTGCAGCCCCGGCAAAGTCTGCCGGTCTCAGCGACCCCAAGCTGCCTGCGCATCTTCTCTGCTGCCCAAGGGCACTCTCCCCTCCGGCGACGGGCAGGGTGCTGGTCCTCTCAAGGATTCCTCAGCCAGTCCCTCACGCACTCAAGGCATGCGCACCGCCATCTCCTGCCAGCTGGATACCAACGTCTGCCAGAACAGCTCCGACCATTGACGCTGTAACTGGGGCAGCAGCTCTTCCTGGGACTCAGCTTGAACCACAACTGGCAGGAGAGACTCTGGACCATCTCTGCAGCTCGTCAGTGCCTGCAAGACTTGAAATTGAGTGTCACCGCAGTGAGGCTCTGATCGATCCCTTCCTGCTGCGTAGCCTACGGCTTGTCCTTACATACACCTAAAACCTCAGCTTCCCAAGTCTTCTGGTTAAGAGTGATATATACCCACCATATTGTGCTTTCTCCCATTCCTTTAGGATTTCCTTTAGGATGTCTGATAATCGCTGGGAAGGTTTTCCTATTTCAGCTTCATACTTTGCTCTTTGAGGACCTTAACGGAAAGCATAAAGTCAAATTTCTCACAAATAAAATACTGCAAACGAGTACTTAGTCTTTAAAGTCAGTCAAGACTGACTACTCACCCCTGCGATGCTGGCTGAGCGCCTGTGCAGGATCCAGCTGAGGAAAAGCCCTCCCTGTACCCACATCTGCAACCAAACACCCACGAGAAGTTTCCATCATACACTGTGATATACACCGTCATAACTGAATAGCAGAACATATAAGGGCATCACAGAACAACACGGCACGCACATGCAGGTCTATATTCTCACACCTACAAGAGATGCCTTGCTCACATTTGGGCTTTGAGCTGGCGGCTCTCGAAGGAAGTAAAAAGCCATGACGTACCCACGCGATCTCCCTGCGCGTCAGCCCTGGAACCCAGCCCGGATGCTGGATATCCATCGCCTCCAGCTGTGCCTGTAAACAAACAGAACAGAGAAGCCCCCGTTAAATATTTCAATAGGCCTTTTCAGATCTGAACGGCAGTGACTGCAGTTCACACATGGGATTGCTCCCTGTCACTCATCTCTCCCTGCCACTCAGGAGCACTGTGCAGACAGTTACTGGGTGCCTGGGCCATGCTGGTCTAAAAGAAACCATGCATGGAGCTGTTGGGAGAAAGGACTCCCTGGAGCTTACGCCAGCTCTAAAGTCAACCCCAACAAACCCGCTGGCTTTGCAGCAGGCACTGGAAGCAGCGCAGGGTCGGAGAGGCTGGGAAAGAACGCTTTGCAAGGCAGAGTGCCCCAGGGCACGTCACTGAGCCTGACCCATTCCCTCTCTGCTCTTCTGTATGTCTGAGCATCAGCCAAGAAAGTACAAAGTTAAATTTCATGTGAACAGAATATTAAAACCTACATGCTCGTTCATTCAAGAGGCGTACCTGTGGGATGGCCCTGAGGTTCCTGCACAAGAACCGGCTGCGAAGTCGGGTGGCCGTCGCCTACAGGCACAGCTGTAATCGAGCACATTTCCATTAGATGTTGTGATCTACTTCTTTCTCAGTGACCTGTGGTGACTGGAGGGGGGGTCAGGTAATGATGCGTGGCCCAGTCGTGGGTGGAGATTTCGAAAGCTGCAGAGGGGTCTGGGTGACCTGTTGGCTGGCACCTGTCAGCTCTCAAAATACTGTTTCCAGGCCACGTACAACAGCCCTCGAGGACCGGATGGAGAAACCCAGGGCCCCTTGGGGATTTCTTACTGGGAGATCTCTACTGTGCACAAAAGAACCCCATACGAAAGCACTGGAGGAAAGAAATGATCACTCACAGGTCTCATGGAGAAAAGCCCACTGGGCAGTGAGAGGCTGCGCCAGCACTGCCCTGTCTGTTGCCCGGGCTGTGGGCAGGGGCTGTGTGTTGGGGACCTGGGTTCACCCAAGAAGAGCACTGCAGGGCTACAGCAGGAATGCTCCTGTTTTCCCAAGCAGATATCTCCCAGGTGTTGTATAAATTTTCACATAAATTATTATAGAAGTTCTGATGAATTAAGCAGATAAGAATCAATAGAGATGAAAAAGAATTAAGAATAGAATAATAAATATAAGTCTATCTGACAAACACAGGTGGGCTTTCACAATCCATGAATATTGTTCTCAAAGCTCCTTGTGTAATCCTGACCTATGACTGAACCAATCACCAATCAAAGCTTAATGAGTAGCTAAGCAGGAGTAGGCCTAGAAGTATTACTTTCTGATGCCTTTAGTAAAAAGGATGTACGGTTAACCTTTTCTTTACCTTAAAAGACATATAGGATACTTAGAAATAAGCATTAATAGAAATAAAGTTCTAAATAGACTTTAGCTATTTTAGGTTAATACTTAGGAGACGCTGGCAGTGGAAACCAGACTCTGGTCAACCCGGATCAAGATGGGACGCTGATCACAGCAAGAACATCAAGGATGGAGTGTTGACCGGAGCCGTAGTGGAACCAGAAGATAAAGATCAGCTAAGCAATGGAAAAGAATGGACTTTTGTGGACTCTTGACAATGGGCTTTTGTGGACTCTTGACGAAGGAAGAAAGAGGAATTGAAATAGTTAGTGGATTTTTAATGAAAGTCATGAGAAGTTTGTGATGTAGCTACTTATTAGTTTCTATATAAACTGACAGTGAATTTGAGTCAGGTACCATTCACTGTGTTGGTGGTCCAACTCTGAGTTGCTTCAATAAAGAATCAGCAAACCTAGAGACCCGGACTCTGCCAATTTTCTTTAACAGAATTTGGCACCCCAGATGGGACTCTAGGACACTGCTCCGATTCTCTGAGCATTCCCGTCTCCAACGCCCAATTGCGGGCAACGAGGGTGAGTTCACCTGGTGGTCTTGGGAGTGGGTATACTCAGAAATTAGGAGCCTGTGTGTTTAAAATTGCTCAGAAAAAATTTTGGAAACAGGGTACCCCAGGAAAACTAGGAAAGAAATAAATTGGGAATTGGACCCAGCATTGAAAGGGGGACACCGCTTGCTGAGGTTTTGGAGAATTGGAATAAAATCCCATTGACTGGGACATGTGGGAAAAAGAGATTTATTTTGCTGTGTCAAGAAGAATGGCCATTTTTAACTAGGGTCCGAGGAGGAGGACCTAGAGACATCTGGTCCTCTAAAGGGACCTTTAATGCACATAAGTTAAAATTTTTAAGGATAATCCTTGAGGATGAAGGGACTCAAGATATTGATTTTTGGTATATTTGGTATTATTGGGTAAATACAAAGAAAGGCAAAAGGGAGCCTAAACAAGTGAAACCTTCCATTCCCTCAGCGCCTGTGCTGCAGGAATCGAATCCTTTCAGAGACAAGGAAGTTGTCATGTATCACATGAGGTTGGAATACATTCCAAACCCTAGAGCTGGACCTGGAGCTCCGCTAGAAATTCCACCAGTCCAAGCTGTTGTGAGACATGAACCTTGGAAACAAGGAGATTTAGTAAATTGGCAATCAAAAATGCCACGCATCAGAGAGGATGCTGAAAAATGTGCTTAGATGCTGTCTGGCATTTTTACTGATTATTCTCCAAATTGGAATGATGTAAAGACCCTCACAAGAGAGCTCTTTACAGCAGAAGAGAGAAAAAAAAATTCTTTCAAAAAGATCGGGAAATTGCACAGAGGTCAAGCTCAAGGGGTACAGCCCTGGCCTGATCAAAACCCAAATTGGAATTTGGCCACTGAGGATGGCGCCAGACTCCAGTGAGATGCCTTACAGCAACTGGTGGAGGCTGTTTGCCAAGCAGGCGGAAGAATTACTAATTGGACAAAGGTGATGGAATGTAGGCAAAAACCTGATGAACATCCCAGTGATTACTGGAGTCGATTAAAAGCTGCTCTCCTGAAATACGGAGGAATGACAAGGGACAATTTTCAGGAACCCCTTGCAATCAGTGTATTTGTGGATCAATCTACACCAAATATCAATAAATATTTCAAGAAACATATGCCGGGGTAGCGAGGCGAAAGCCTCACAAAGATTCTTAGTATTGCCACCTTTGTATATGATGGGAGAAGTGAAGAGCAAAAGAAACAAGATCAATGAAAAGAGAGAAAGGAGTGAGAGAGAGGTATCAATCTTTCGGCAGTTGCAATTACTCAGAATTACCAACGCGGCAGGGGAAGAGGTTTTTCGCAAGGTCGTGGAGGTCGTGGAAGGGGAGACCAAGGAAGACAAAGATTCATTCCCTCTCGAACTGATATTCCTGAATGTTTTTACTGTGGTAATTTAGGACACGCCATACGGTATTGTCCTCTGAGACCAACTTCTAACAATGGTGGAGAAGACGGAGCAGAAAGACCGGAGCGTCCACTTTCTCGCTGAGAAATTTATGGATCGGGACTCTGGGATTAAGGTAGATAATGAAGGACTTATCACAGCTGAGGTAAATGGCATTCCTATTAAGTTCTTAATAGATACTGGTGCAACTTAATAATTGTTAAGTTTTCATGTGTCACAGTTATGCGATGGATTTGTAAAGGTTATTGGGTTTTTGGGTGAAGATAAGTTACCACTTTCTCTTCCCCTCCCTGTTGTTTTTAATGATCATTTGATATGGGGTCGATTTGTTATCTTGCCAACTTCTCCTATTTCACTAATTGGGAGAGATTTATTGCAAGAATTGGGAACATGCATAGCTTTAACTCCCAAAGGAATTCGATTAATCATAATGGGAATGCAAACTGTAGGAATTCAAGAAGGTGAGCTTAAAATCCTGAAAGAATTAAAAGATGTACCTAAAAAATTATGGAGTCTCTCTGGAGATGATATTGGACTGTTAAAATCTGCAGAACTAGTGGTGATTAAAACAAAAGGAGGGACTCCCCCTTCTATTAGGCAATACCCAATTGTGGCAGAAGCCATCCCAAGTATTGGAAAACAAATAAAATCATGCTTGGAAAAAGGGATTTTAAAAGAATGTTGAAGTTCTTTTAATACACCTATACTCTTGGTTAGTAAACACTGATTTGATAAAGATGGGGATCCAGAATATGGATTTGTACAAGATTTAAGAGCAATAAATGACTTTGTAATTGTTCCCCATCCAGTTGTACCTGATCCAAATTTGGTTATTATTCAAATACCTATTTGGGGAAAATTTTACACTGTATTGGATTTGACGGGAGCTTTCTTTAGCATACCTGTGGCTGAGGAAAGTCAGCACATATTTGCCTTCACTTGGCAAGGGAAGCAATTAACCTGGGCTCAGTTACCCCAGGGATTTACAAGCTCACCAACAATATTCTCCCAAATTCTGAAAGGAGATTTGGCTGATTTAGTTTTTCCATGCAAGTCTGAATTAATACAATATGTAGATGATTTACTGTTAGTATGTCGTTCAAGGAAGGACTGTGTTACAGACACTCGATATTTGTATAATAAGTTGGTTGCAAAAGGTCACCGAGCATCTCCATCAAAATTGCAGTTCTGCCAGCAAAAAGTGAAGTACCTTGGATTTATATTAAGTCCAGGTACGAGAGAGATAGATCCTGAGTGAATTAAAATAATCCAAAAATTACCTAGGCCTGTAACAAAGAAACAAATTCAGGGGTTTTTAAGACAAGTAGGATTTTGTCACCCTTGGATACCAAATTTCAGTGAATTGGCAAAACCCTTGCATGCCGCCATAAGAATAGAATAATAAATATGTCTATCTGACAAACACAGGTGGGCTTTCACAATCCATGAATATTGTTCTCAAAGCTCCTTGTGTAATCCTGACCTATGACTGAACCAATCATCAATCAAAGCTTAATGAGTAGCTAAGCAGGAGTAGGCCTAGAAGTATTACTTTCTGATGCCTTTAGTAAAAAGGATGTACAGTTAACCTTTTCTTTACCTTAAAAGACATATAGGATACTTAGAAATAAGCATTAATAGAAATAAAATTCTAAATAGACTTTATCTATTTTAGGTTAATACTTAGGAGACGCTGGCAGTGGAAACCAGACTCTGGTCAACCCGGATCAAGATGGGACGCTGATCACAGCAAGAACATCAAGGATGGAGTGTTGACCGGAGCCGTAGTGGAACCAGAAGATAAAGATCAGCTAAGCAATGGAAAAGAATGGACTTTTGTGGACTCTTGACAATGGGCTTTTGTGGACTCTTGACGAAGGAAGAAAGAGGAATTGAAATAGTTAGTGGATTTTTAATGAAGCTCATGAGAAGTTTGTGATGTAGCTACTTATTAGTTTCTATATAAACTGACAGTGAATTTGAGTCAGGTACCATTCACTGTGTTGGTGGTCCAACTCTGAGTTGCTTCAATAAAGAATCAGCAAACCTAGAGACCCGGACTCTGCCAATTTTCTTTAACAGAATTTGGCACCCCAGATGGGACTCTAGGACACTGCTCCGACTCTCTGAGCATTTCCGTCTCCAACGCCCAATTGCTGGCAATGAGGGTGAGTTCACCTGGTGTGATTTCTCACACGAAATGAGGAAATTGAACCAATCAAATGGGGTCCGGAGAGACAAAAAGCTTTTACAACTCTGTAAAGTGCCTTAATGCAAGCACCGGCTTTAGGTTTACCAGATTATAGTAAACCTTTCAAATTATATTGTGATGAGAGAAAGGGAAACGCTAGAGGAGTGTTAGTCCAAACTTTAGAACCACATGAAAGATCAGTAGCATATTTTTCTGCTCAATTAGATCCAGTTATACAAGGAACACCATTTTGTACAAAATCAATAGCTGCAGCAGCAGAAATTGTAGAAAAATGTAGATCAATAGTGCTGGGACATCCCCTAACTGTATGCATACCCCATGAAGTGAAATATTATTGAAACAGTATGCAGAAATATTGCTTTCACCACAACAGGCACATAGATATGAACTGGTTTTACTTTTGGCTGAGAACATCACACTTCAAAGATGCAATACTTTGAATCCATTCATTTTAATACCTTTGCTGACTGAAGGGGAAAAAGATCAACATGACTGTACCCAGGTATTAGCAGTATCCAGTAAGCCATGTAATGATCTTCAAGACCAACCCCTGAGTGACCCAGACATCAACCTTTTGACAGATGGCTCGTCCTTTTATGAAGAAGGAAAAAGGTATACTGGCTTTGCAGCAACAACAGAGAAAAATGTGTGTCCTGGTTTGGCCTAAACCAGGCCAATTTTCCTTTCAGTGATTTTTACTTTCAGCTAAGTCTCTTCTAAGTAACTGCACTTTCTGAAAGTAACTGTGTGTTTTGCAGACAGTGTCTGCTTCTAGCACTGATAACGCTCGAAGTTTGTAGTTATCACTGAGGCACTGGCAGGGATGTTATGTAGAAAGGCTCTTGCTGTACTTAGTCTTAGAGAAACCAAGGTCACTGCTAAATTCCTCACTGCTTATGAGTGAAGAGCCGAAGGGGGAGGTCACACCTGCAGGGAGGAGCGGACAGGGCAGGTGACCCAAAATTGACCAACGAAGGTACTCCATCCCATACACGTCATTCTCAGTATAAAGCGGGGAGATCACGAGGGTCTCGCCCCTTCTTCTGCCCCCTTCCCTTGCTGCTTCGGCTGTGTTTGGGTGTTTCTCCTGCTTCAGGCTGCTTCTGCGGCTTGAGCTTTTGGCCAGTGTCCAAGGAGGACTCTGTCCGTTTTCCTGCTGCCCCCGATCCCGATCTGTGCATCCCTGAATCCAGTTCTCAACCGTTGCTGGGCCCAGCCTGGGCCTTCCTGGAGCCTGCCCTGCAGTGCCGGTGGTGATGTGTCCGACATCGGGGAGCTCGATCTTGGTTTTGTATATATTTGTATATATTTGATTATTTCTATTATTACTATTATACTCTTTCTGATTATTATAGTGTATTAAAACTGTTTTAACTTTCCAACCCATAAGTCTCTCTCCCTTTTCCCTTTCCCCTTCCCTTCGGGTGGGGGAGAGGGTTAACAGAGAGCGTCTGCCACAAGTTTAATAGCCGACCCAGCTTTAAACCGTGACACTGTGTTAAAAGCTAATCCTCTCCCTATTACTATGGGGGCACAAGGTGTGGAAATCATAGTGCTTCCTGGGGCTGCAAAGTTGGCAAAAGGTCAAAGAGCTGATATTTACACTGATTCAAAATACACTTTTGGAGTTTGTCATGCTGCAAGTACCCTGTGGAAAGAAAGGATTTTTGCCTTCAGCTGGGAAAACCATTGCACATGGAAAGGAGGTACGTGAACTTTTAGAAGCTATACAGTTACCTACACAAATAGCAGTAATTTATATAAAAGCTCACACGAACCGCCAAGATGCACTGTCACGAGGAAATCGCTTGGCTGATCAAGCTGCAAAAGCTGCGGCCAAACAAATTCACCTTATTATGGCAGCTTTGTGTGTGCCAGAGAAACTTGACAGGCTTCCAAGTGCAGAAGAGATGTATGAGGCTCTTTCAGAAAAAGAAATGAAATTTTGGAGATGACTTGGAGCAGAACAATGAGGTGGACAATGGACCTTGGACAACAAGCCCCTACTCCCAAAAAGGTATTTACTACCTCTTGTTCGGTGGTTCCATGAAAAATGCCATGGGGGACCTGAAGGACTCGCACTGAGAATTCCATGGCTGTGGGCTGCACCCGGAATCTACTTGGCGGTGAAAAGAATTACTGAAAGCTGTAAATTTTGCCAACAATATGCTACAACTAAGATTCGGCCACCTCAAAGTAAAAGACCTCCCGCGGTGTTTCCTTTTCAAAGATTACAAATTGATTATGCTGAAATGCCAAAGGCAATGGGGTATTCATACTTGTTAGTGATTGTAGATCAATTATCAGGATGGGTAGAAGCCTTCCCAGCCAGAAAGAATGATTCAAAAACTGTAGTTAAAGCTTTGTTAAAAGAATTAATACCCCGAATTGGAGTTCCTGAAGTAATTGATTCGGATAGAGGAGCTCATTTTTCGGCAGTACTCCTATTACAAGTTTACAATGCTTTAGGAGTCACAGGGAAGTTACATACACCCTATCATCCTGAATCCTCTGGACAGATAGAAAGAATGAATAGGAACATAAAGGAAAAGATTGTTAAAGTGTGTAAAACAACTGGATTGAAATGACCAGAGGCTTTGAATTTGGTTCTGTGGGACATTCGGAACACACCTGTTGGGTTATCACCAGCAGAAATATTGTTTGGGTGAGTTTTGGCTGTTCCAGGCACTTATTTGCCAGCAAAACCAAGTTTATTAGATGGAGATGAACGAGTGACACAATATATACTGTATTTGCAAAATTCCTTCTTTGAAATGTGAAAGCATACCTATAGGCATCAGGGTGGATCTCCTGAGATACAAGTACATAGTATTCAACCAGGAGACAAAGTGTTGGTGAAAAACTTCAAAAGGAAAAATAGATTTGAGCCAAAATGGGAAGGACCCTATGTTGTACTTTTAACTTCTTTTTATTCTGTCAAAGTTGCAGGGAAAGAAACCTGGATCCATCATTAACACGGGGACAGATGTCCCCAAGGCTGAAAGCCGGGATCCACCCGGGGAGCAGCAGAGCCACGGCCCCGGGCACGGTTGTGACCAGCCCAGGGGAGAAGCGCTCCCATGGGCTGTTGCCTGGCCCCTGCAGTGCCACTCTGTCCCCAACACACAGGACGGGGAAGGCTGCTCCGGGGCAGGGTGGTGCAGGGCCGGCTCTAGGGACGGTTTCTCACCCCCTGGCGCTGCTCCCATACCCACGATTCACCTGGAAAATTCTGCCGCAGCTGCCACAGCCCCCTGTGCCTCCCCACAGGGCATCTGCCTTCCACTGCCCGCAGAGCTGGCCACGGCTCATGCGGCCCAGCCCAGCCCCTCTGCCCTCCTGGTCCTGTCCCACCATGACCCTGGCCCTGCTGTCACCCCGAGGTGCGGTGGGTGCCGCACCATGCTGTCTAGAGCTGTGTGCCGACCCTCGCCTGCCTGCTTACCTAATCTCCGCCCTTGCCACGGAGCAGCCCTGCCTTCCCAGGCTCGCAGGGCCACCAGGAGGAGGATAAGGAGGTGGGCGGGGGCCGCAAGCCCCCACCCCTGCACCATATTGCTGCTGCTGCAACTGCTGCTGCTGCAGGCACTGCTGGCACCGCTGGAGCGGTGCCCGCAGCACAGCGCTGCTCACCAGGGCATGGCACAGCGGGGCTCTATGACCTCACAGCCCTGCCTCCCCGGCATGCCGCCCTCGCTCCCAGCACCGCCCCTGGCACCCCCCCAACTCCGCCGTGTCCCCTCGGGATGGTGGGGGTGCTGCACGGGAGGGACACTGACACTGCCCCATCCTGCCCCCCTGGCAGGGCCACGTGCAGCGCAGGCCCCTCACCTCATGGCCCTGTCCGGGCTTCGCGGCTGGCTCTCCGCAGCACTGGGGTGGGCGGCACGTCCGGGAGCAGCCCTCTCCAACGCCGGTTCCGTGTTTCCTGGCGCAGGCATGTGTTACAACCTGATTGCAACTTGTTTGTGAATCCCTTGGATTAAATTAAGGTGAAACAACACCAAATAACTGGTATGGAATTAAGAACAATTTATTAATACAGGGAAAGCAGCATGGTCATAAGTGTCTTAGGTTTCAAGGTCACCCCCACACAGAAGATACCATTCACGGTCAAGGTCTCCCGTATTTAGAGGCCAGTCTCCCACTAAATGGACCCTACCTCAAGAGGAAGGAGGAAGGGAGTATTGCAACAGATACAGAGAATTTCCACTGTATGGTATGAAAGCTTCCTATGGCAGACCTGTTGACTGTAGAGATCCATTTGAAAAGGAAAGGTACACAGAATGGGAAAGGAACTACAGCGAACGGTACGAGAAGTTTTACAAGGACTATGCTGTTGGCGCTCAACCTCCACCTCCACAGGAGCCTATGGAAGCAGATTCTCTTGCTTTCAAAGCGGTGTCTGAAAAGGAGAAAAAAGAGAAGGATAAGTCAAAAGCAGCAATGGACAAGACCAAGCGGAAAGTAGAAGTGGCTGTTCCTCCTGAGAAAGGCAATGCAATAAAACCAGCTCAAGCTTCCCAAGAGCAGATGGACACCTATCATGAAAAATCTCCTCGAATGGATCCTCCTGTGAAAAAAGTGAAGGAAGAGTTGCCAAAGACAGAGAATGTTAAAACAGCTTCCTCTCAAAGAGACGAGAAGGCTTTTGGTACTTGTCGCGAATAAGATTTGTCACACAAGTTTGGTTGAGCAGCAATTTAGGATTTATTAATATTTTTGAGATAGATCACAAGATTAGGTTGTAGAATTCTTAACAGCACTTAATCATCAGCCAATTTAACAGAGCGATTGAATGGAATTTGTTACAATCAAAATAGCGAGTTAATTAAAGATTCGAAAAAGGCAAGGGTCACCCGAAACTGACAGCAGGGTTGCACACACAGATGGAGGTTAAGTCAAATCACACATACGGACAGACAGACAACCAGTTCTCAATTAAATTGCACACACACACACACACACACAGACAGGCAAATACTTCTGAACCAAGTTGTGCGCACGCACACGCACAGAGTTTAACCTATGAATAAATTTTCCCTTTTCATGAGTTTCATGAATTACTCAATTTTATGTGCCTTCATCCACATATGGTCAGTGAACCTCTTGAAATCAGGCCTTTGAGTCCTTGCAAAATCATGGACGGACAATCTTTCAATCCTCACGAAATCTACCCTGAGAGGCATCCCAGCTCGGGGTCACAGAGCCTGCTGGGGTCCCGGAGAGCTCAGGAGGTCTCTCCTTGGATTGCTCTTTGTCAGATCTGGAGATGATTTGCTTTGGTCAGTATTTTCCATTCTCTCCCCAATTCGTGCTGAGTCATTGTGGTCTGCAATTCAGGCCGCTGACAGCCCAGGTGTGGCCAGGGGGTGCCTGGTCCCCACCAGCCCCAGACAACTGCACTTGCAACCAAGATAACAGCACACTGGGAGGTTTTCCCAAAGCACCCATGGCTTACGCTGACATCTCAGGGTGGTCCTGATGTACTGTGCAGGTAGCAGATGGCCTGGGTGTGGCCAGGGGGTGCTTGACCCCCAAGTCACTGAACTTGTAACCAAGATAACAGCACAAAGGGGCTTATCCTGAGATCTCAGAGTGGACCAGGGGCAGGGTGGGGGGGCTGCACCACCACACCTGCCTCTGCCCTATCACCTACTCACCAGCCTATGACATCATGAGCACCTGCAGACAGCAGGTGCACTACGGTCCCTGATAAAGGGTCCCTCCCCATCTTTCCTGTAGGCCCCCTTTCAGTGCTCTTCTCTACATTAGCCAGCTTCAGATCCCAGACAAGGAGCAGTTTACACCAGGGCAGCAGCCTAAAGCCCAGCAAGGAAAGACAGGGACTGACGTAGGCAGTTGAGATTTAACAGCATGGAATGATGCAGGGAGTAATTGTCTCCTATGACATAAAGAGAAACACTTGGGAGGATGAGAAGAAAAACAGCAAGGCCATGAAAAGGAAATGTGTGTCAAACCAAGGCATTGGCTTTCCAGCAGCATCAGCCTGGGCATGTTGGCCCCCTCCACTGCCGGCAGTGATCAGTTGCTCCACAGGAAGGATTTATCCATCAAATGCAGCTGCGTTACCCCATTCGGTGTTTCCCAGCGACGTCTTGCACCCGCAGATCAGCCTTCCCTTCAAACCTGGATTTCTCCAGCTTCATTTCCTCTGTAATCGCTCCCGTGGTGCTGCAGATCCTGCAGCTTTCCCTAAATCATAATAAAACCTTTGCCAAATCCGGCAGCTGGTTCTTGATGTCTCCAACCCTTCCAGGCATCCCATCGGCATCCTGCGCGCTGCTGGTGCTGAGGGCTGTCAAGGCACCAGGCTCTGACTGCTGGCTTGGCTCAGGTGCCCCGTTTTTCCTCTCAATTCCTCAAGTTTTAGGTTAAAGGGCAATCAGGATGCACCTGCCTGAACCCACAGACCTGTGCCAGAGGGGATTTTGAAAGATTTTTAAAAAAATACTATACATAATATAACAAGAACTTCACTGGATTTAATTTAATGCTAATTAATTGTATTGCAAAGGGTCCAAAATAGAAAAAGGAAAAAAACCCAAAAGACCAGGGAGGAGGGACTGCTCGCTCTGGATAGGCTGATTTCTAACTTGTGCCAGCACCTTCATCCCTCAAGTTCCATTTCTGAACTCCCTGAATACCCCAGGGTCTGGCAGAGGTGATGGGTGTGACACTGCTGTCCCCTCCCTCCTGCAACACAGAGCTCATTGCAATTACTTGCACAGAGAAATAAAATTTTAAAAATAAAATTTAATAAATAAAATTTAAAGAAAATTAGAATAATTTTAAACCAAATATTTTAAAACAAAGTAATTTAAAAGTTAAAAAACATAACCCACTAATGTCAAGTCTTTCCCCAAGCAGCTGCTTCCTCTCTCAAACCCCGGGGAGATGGATTTCCCCCAAATCAGCACTCCTCACTTCCCCATCACCTCCAAATCCCACCTTGAAAAGCTCCAGAGATGCCTCCAACTTCTCTCCACCCTTCAAAAGACACCGGAGCGGCACAGCGAGACAAAAGAGGCTTTTATTGTATTATTTTCCCATTACGTTCAATAGGCAACAAGAGAAAAGCCAAAGACAGACAAAGACAGGGAGCCCTCACGGCCTGGAGCAGGGCCTGCAGCACAGGCAGCGCCACGGGCTCAGCCTAGGCGCTGTCACCCTCGCCTATTTTTCCCCATAAAATAATACAACAAATTAAAAAAAAGCTGACAGCGGCGGCAGCAGCAAAAGCGGCGGCAGCGACTTGAGGTTAGTGCGGGGGTGAGGGCGACATCGGGCTTAACCGGGCAGTTTTTCGTACTCTGGGCCCCCCCTGAGCATCAGCCCCGAGCTGCTTCCTCCTGACCCCGGATCCGGACCCGGAGATTCCCAGCAACAAATCAGGAGAGGAGGGGGCATAGCCGGAGGCACCACGGAGGCACTGCGGACGATTTAAATGCACCACCCCCTGTTGATTGGGTGATTGATTGATTGATCGGGTGATAAAGAGCCTCCGGGAGGACAGGGACTAGTCCTTGCCCAGGGGGTAGAGGGAGATTCAGCTGTGACTGTGTGAATAAGCAGTGACTGGGTGTGTCCCAGGGCAGGAGAGGCTCCTCCAGGGCAGGAGAGGCTCCTCCAGGGCAGGAGAGGCTGCAGTTGTTTGCAGCTCATTGGGGAGGGTACTGACTCCCTCCCAGTGCACAAGGCGAGGAAAGTGCCAAGGAGCTGTGAACCAGGGGTGGCACCAACAAGTATTTCCCAGCTCAGAGGAAGAACAATGGTATCTACCCGGTGGAAGAAGACCAAAATGGATGTGGGAACCCAGACAGAGCTCCCACGGAAGGAGGCGATGGTGCAGGTTGCCGGCTGCAGGGAATGCTACACCGTCTCTGTGGTGTCAGGGGGCTGTGTGCGCTGTGAGCAAGGAGATGATCTACTCGGCCGAGTGGCACAGCTGCAAAGCCAGGTTGAAAGGCTTCAAGCCGAAGTAGAAAGGCTTAGGAGCATTCGGGAGGCTGAGATGGAGATAGACTGGTGGAGCCAGGCTCTGCCCTCCCTGCAACAAAAACGGGAGCACCTGCCGGAGAGCTCCCAGGATCGAGGGACCCCTGTACTCTGCCCCTCTCAGGTGGAAAATGATAACCAGGATCGAGGGACCCCTGTACTCTGCCCCTCTCAGGTGGAAAATGATAACCTAGAGGAGAGGAGTGAGTGGAGGCAAGTCTATGGCCGTGGCAAAAGGCAAGTGCCCTCCTTGCCTACCTTGCCTCCACAGGTGCCTCTGAGCAATAGATATGAAGCCCTAGTGGAATACAGCCGGTCCAATGGGAATGTGGTGGAGAGGCAACCTATATCAGAGGTCCCACCACAGTCAGAAAAGCCTGACGGGTGTATAGCTACCTCCTCCACAAGGAAGAAGAGAAGAGTTTTAGTGGTTGGAGACTCCTTCCTAAAGGGAACTGAGGGCCCAATATGCAGAGCTGACCCCCATCACAGGGAGGTCTGCAGCCTGCCTGGAGCCCGAATCAGGGATATCACCAGGAAACTCCCCAACCTGGTGAAGGCCACAGACTACTACCCCCTGCTGATCTTCCAGACAGGTGGGGAAGAAGCTGCATCCCGTAGTCTGAGGGGGATGAAGAAAGACTACAAGGCCCTAGGACGGTTGGTGAAAGAGTCTGGGGCACAAGTTGTTTTCTCCTCCCTCCTTCCATTTTCAGGTGATGACGTGGGATGGAACAGTAGGATTCTCTCTATTAACGCCTGGCTACGAGACTGGTGCTACAGGCAGGGCTTTGGGTTCTTTGATAATGGCTGGTTTTATAAGACAACAGGCGTGACAGTTATACATGGGAAAGGTTTATGTCGTAGGGGCAAAAGGGTTCTGGGACAGGAATTAGCAGGGCTCATTCGGAGAGCTTTAAACTAGATTCGAAGGGGGATGGGGTAGTAGCTGGGCTTGCACCACTGGGGCAACGCTCTAGTGTTGAGGTAGACCAGGAGGCCTCCCATCCCCCTGGGGTGAAATCGGTGTGCCCAGCTCGCTCCCTGAAATGCCTGTACACCAATGCACGCAGCATGGGGAATAAACAGGAGGAGTTAGAAATCTGTGTTCGGTCGGGGGGCTATGATCTAGTGGCAATTACAGAGACTTGGTGGGACGCCTCGCATGACTGGAATGTGGTCATGGATGGCTATGTCTTGTTCAGGAAAGACAGGCCGCTAAGGAGAGGTGGTGGAGTTGCTCTTTATGTGAGTGAGCAGCTAGAATGTATTGAGTTCTGTCCAGAGGCAGATCAGGAGCGAGTTGAGAGTTTGTGGGTGCGAATGAAGGGGCAGGCTGGCAGGGGTGATACTGTTGTGGGTGTCTATTACAGGCCACCGGATCAGGATGAGGAGGGTGATGAGGCCTTCTACAGGCAGCTGAGAGCAGTCTCGCAATTACAGGGCCTGGTTGTTGTGGGGGATTTCAACTACCCTGATATTTGCTGGGAGGCCTACTCAGCCAGCCATCCCCAGTCCAGGAGGTTCCTCCAGTGCATTGATGATAACTTTCTGATGCAAATGGTGGATGAGCCAACTAGGAGAGGAGCGCTGCTGGATCTGATCCTCACTAACAAGGAGGGTCTGGTTGAAGAGGTGAAGGTTGAGGGCAGCCTTGGTTGTAGCGACCATGAGATGGTAGAGTTCAGGATCTCATGTGGCAGGAACAGAATAGCTAGCAGAATCACAACCCTGAACTTCAGGAGGGCCAACTTTGGCCTTTTCAAGCAATTGCTAGGGGAAATCCCATGGGACAGGGTACTAGAAGGTAAGGGGGCCCAAGATAGTTGGTTAGCGTTCAAGGACTGCTTCTTCCGAGCTCAAGATCAGAGCATCCCAACAGGGAGGAAGTCAAGGAAGGGTACCAGGAGACCTGCATGGTTGAACAGGGAACTGCTGGGCAAACTCAAGTGGAAGAAGAAGGTGTACAGATCGTGGAAGGAGGGGCTGGCCACTTGGGAGGAATATAAGTCTGTTGTCAGAGGATGTAGGGAGGCAACTAGGAAAGCTAAGACCTCCTTGGAATTAAACCTTGCAAGAGAGGTCAAGGACAACAGAAAGGGCTTCTTCAAATACATTGCAGGTAAAGCCAACAGTAGAGGCAATGTAGGCCCACTGATGAATGAGGTGGGGGTCCTGGAGACAGAGGATAAAAAGAAGGCGGAGTTACTGAATGCCTTCTTTGCCTCTGTCTATACTGTTGGAGGCTGTCCTGAGGAGCCCTGGACCCCTGCGGCCTCAGAAGAAGTCAGGATAGAGGAGGAATCTGTCTTGGTTGATGAGGGCTGGGTCAGGGACCAATTAAGCAACCTGGACGTCCATAAATCCATGGGCCCTGATGGGATGCACCTGCGGGTGCTGAGGGAGCTGGCGGAAGTCATTGCTAGGCCACTCTCCATCATCTTTACTAAGTCGTGGGCAATGGGAGAGGTGCCTGAGGACTGGAGGAAAGCGAATGTCACTCCAGTCTTCAAAAAGGGCAGGAAGGAGGACCCGGGTAACTATAGACCAGTCAGCCTCACCTCCATCCCCGGAAAGGTGATGGAGCAACTTGTTCTTGGTGCTGTCTCTAGGCACATCAAGGATAGGGGGATAATTAGGGGCACTCAGCATGGCTTCACCAATGGGAAGTCTTGCTCAACCAACTTGATAGCCTTTTATGAGGATGTTACCCGGTGGATAGATGATGGTAAAGCTGTGGATGTGGTCTATCTCGATTTCAGTAAAGCGTTTGACACGGTCTCCCACAGCATCCTTGCAGCTAAACTGGGGAAGTGTGGTCTGGATGATCGGGTAGTGAGGTGGATTGTAAACTGGCTGAAGGAAAGAAGCCAGAGAGTAGTGGTCAGCGGGACAGAGTCCAGTTGGAGGCCTGTGTCTAGCGGAGTCCCTCAAGGGTCGGTTCTGGGACCAGTTCTATTCAATATATTCATTAATGACTTGGATGAGGGATTAGAGTGCGCTGTCAGCAAGTTCGCTGATGACACAAAACTGGGAGGAGTGGCTGAGATGCCGGAAGGCTGCGCAGCCATTCAGAGAGACCTGGACAGGCTGGAGAGTTGGGCGGGGAGAAATTTAATGAAATATAACAAGGGCAAGTGTAGAGTCCTGCATCTGGGCAAGAACAACCCCAGGTATGAGTACAAGTTGGGGACAGACCTGTTGGAGGGCAGCGTAGGGGAAAGGGACGTGGGGGGTCCTAGTGGCCAACAGGATGACCATGAGCCAGCAGTGTGCCCTTGTGGCCAAGAAGGCCAATGGCATCCTGGGGTGTATTAGAAGGGGTGTGGTCAGCAGGTCGAGAGAGGTTCTCCTCCCCCTCTACTCTGCCCTGGTGAGGCCGCATCTGGAATATTGTGTCCAGTTCTGGGCCCCTCAGTTCAAGAAGGACAGGGAACTGCTAGAGAGAGTCCAGTGCACAGCCACGAAGATGATTAAGGGAGTGGAACATCTCCCTTCTGAGGAGAGGCTGAGGGAGCTGGGTCTCTTTAGCTTGGAGAAGAGGAGACTGAGGGTCGACCTCATTAATGTTTATAAATATGTAAAGGGCAAGTGTCGCAAGGATGGAGCCAGGCTCTTCTCAGTGACATCCCTTGACAGGACAAGGGGCAATGGGTGCAAGCTGGAGCACAGGAGGTTCCACTTAAATTTGAGGAAAAACTTCTTTACTATAAGGGTGACTGAACACTGGAACAGGCTGCCCAGAGATGTTGTTGAGTCTCCTTCTCTGGAGACATTCAAAACCCGCCTGGACGCGTTCCTGTGTGATATGGTCTAGGCAATCCTGCCCCGGCAGGGGGATTGGACTAGATGATCTTTCGAGGTCCCTTCCAATCCCTAACATTCTGTGATTCTGAGTAATACTGCAACATAAAGTGGAGGCCAATAAGGTGCTCCCCTTCTATCTTCCCAAACTGGGAACTACTCTTTACTGGATCGTATCGAAATATACGCACATTTTAAAGTTAAAACAAAGATTTTAAGTTATTAAAAATTAAATTAAAGTTTTGTTCACATTGCAACAGTTATCCAGCTATAGATCACAGTATAAGATTTAAATATACGAAGCAAATGCTTTGTTTTGATTTTTAAGTATTTGACTTAAAACAAGTTGACTTAAAACATTTGACTCTTAATACTTAAGTATTAAGTATTTGACTTAAAACATTTGACTCTTCTGGGTGTCACTCAAATGTAAAAATCGGGGAAGGTGTTTTTGCTTGCTGAAATTCAGCTTCAGGCACAGAAGTCATAGTCATTTCTGTGAACTGAATTCATTTAAATTACAGCGGTTTCCTAAATCCCAATAGCTTGGCTAAACTGAAAATTCAGCCAGGAAGGATAACAGTTGTGTTTGACGGTGCTAAAACAATGGGCATGACTCTGCATTTCTGCAGCCTCTGAGGACAAATACCAACTACAGATCCTTACAGTTACTGACATAGTAATACTAAACCAAAAAGGATCCAATTTCTTGCTTTGGCTGTAGTAACAGTAGGACAGCAGAACAAATTTGGAAGTGTAGCATGACAGCTGACATAAGAGCAAGACAATGAAGAAATAGTCAAAGTATAAGCTTTTGTGTAGCCTTTTTTAAAAATCTCTTAACTCATTTTACTTTTGCTGCTTTACTGCTCAACAATAATGGGCAAGCTTTGCAGTGCTTTATTCCTACCACACTAACATCCTGGTTCTGCTTTGAAATACATACAGAAATATGTGTTAAAAAAAAAAACCAAATAAACCCCCCCCACACTTTAGACCAAGACCTGAGTTAGCTTTAAGAATAAAGCTAATGGCGTCTCCAACACCAAAGCACCTGAGGCTGTACTGCTTTTATAGTGAGATAGAGAGAGGACTTGTGAAGAGAGATGCAAGGCTTCCACCCTGCCTATGGCTACTCACAACCCAAATCAGGCACAGTCAGAGCAAACAAGAAGGGAATGGTTTTGCTTAGTCTTTCATTTACTTTCATTACTTCTAACTAACCCTAAGTCTCCCCTCACACTGCAGGAATACCATTTTGTGTAGCAATGATATTGAAATTCACAGCAACATATTAAAGACATTTATGTACCAATATCACTTCAATTATACAGTTTTAGGAACAAACGCCCAAGTATTTAAGGAGAGGAAAAGGAATCATGTAGCTGCACACATGTTACTGTCCTCAAAACGTATGGGATATGTTGTCTTTGGTATTTGTTTGAACCCTAAGTCAAGAGTAAGAAACAGTACCAAGTTTATCAAGAATGGTTTCTCGGTGGATTTTGATAACATTTTCAAAAGCCATTAGGCAAAAAAAGTATTCAAAAACCAAAGCTAAGTGATACGTTATGAAAATGGCAAAAAATACACTCCAAACAATTTTCATTGCAAGAAACAAAAACCACACCACAACCTATACAAACATACATATTACTAGCTACAGACAGACGGATGCAGAAGATGGAACCAAGTTCAGTTGTCAAAACCTTGAACCTACATGATCTAAACACAATCATACATTATCTGTACAACACAAAGTCATCCTGCTCCGGCAGGGAGATTGGACTAAATGATCTTTCGAGGTCCCTTCCAATCCCTAACATTCTGTGATTCTGTGATCCAGGAAATATTTTGGCCTATTCAATAGGAAATACAATGCATTACTAGGCACAAATACAAATATTCACTTTAGAAGTGTGCAATGATGGCATTACTCAGTTTTTACTATGCTGAAGTACATTGTATTTACAACATATAGCATGCTTTGCTGGAAAATAAGTTAATGTTTGGAAAATTACTACAAGGCTACATTGTTTAGAATGAAGTGCAGTGTGTAGAAAAAAGTGTGAGATTGTGCTTGTACCTACCACTTTTGATGTTCCACTCGCTGTCTCAGTTCGACTTCTAGAAGAAGAAATAAAGGTGATCAGATCTTAAAATAAAGCACTTGTACGCAGCATAAAGCAGTGAAAACTGATTCTAAAACGTGAACATCAAAACATTATCCCAATAGTCTAGTGAACGTGGAGATTTATTCGTACACATAGTTTTCTCTTGGTACATTCAGCACAACTAAAGAAACCTCCAAAAATCCCATTTCTACTTTGTCACAAATTACTCTCAGACTTACAGATACAGAAGACAACAGTGCAAGAGGAAGTCCTCAGATATTTTGTCTCTGCTATGTAAGTATCATAAACATGAAGTCTGTACTACAGCTCTGTGTTCTTAAATAATCGACCATCAAAATATGAAGGCAACTGTAGCCAATCTGTATCCCCCCGGTATTACAAACAGGTACCAGATACAGTACTGTAGGTTCTAAGAAAGAACAGTGATAGCCGAGACACTTCCAAGTGCAAGTTTACTTAAGTCAAAAAGAATCAGTCATCTGACAAAGAAATAACAAAAATGTCAGCAGCATAGCCTTTAGAACAGTGTTTCTTTGTGGAAGCCCAAGCACTCTGTGCAGATATCTACCATACTTAGCCATGAAAGTGCCAAAAGACGGAATGGGTTACATATGCTCTATTGACTAAAAATAGTAGTAGAAATGTCCACTGAAAGCAGTTCCTAGGATTTTGTGTGATTTAGGAGCCCTGTGACAAAAGAAAAGGTCTTAATTGCCAGAAGTTGCTTTAAGATAACCTTGAAAATGCTACAATATATTAGGAAATATAGAGCCACGAAGATGATTAAGGGAGTGGAACATCTCCCTTCTGAGGAGAGGCTGAGGGAGCTGGGTCTCTTTAGCTTGTAGAAGTGGAGACTGAGGGGTGACCTCATTAATGTTTATAAATATGTAAAGGGCAAGTGTCATGAGGATGGAGCCAGGCTCTTCTCAGTGACATCCCTTGACAGGACAAGGGGCAATGGGTGCAAGCTGGAACACAGGAGGTTCCAGATAAATATGAGGAAAAACTTCTTTACGGTGAGGGTGACCGAACACTGGAACAGGCTGCCCAGAGAGGTTGTGGAGTCTCCTTCTCTGGAGACATTCAAAACCCGCCTGGACGCGTTCCTGTGTGATATGGTATAGGCAATCCTGCTCCGGCAGGGGGATTGGACTAGATGATCTTTCGAGGTCCCTTCCAATCCCTAACATTCTGTGATTCTGTGATTCTGTGATTCTGTGAAATATTTATTACATTTGACAACTTGCTGAGATACCACATACTCATGGATCTGGGTCTGCATGCTACTGATCATGGATCAGACATGCCACCATGGATATAATTAATAAACAATTCATCCATCATCCAAAGCGTCCCATGAGCAGAGGCAATTCAAAGGCTGCTGTGGAATTTATGTACAAATCGAAAGGCTCCTGCTTCCTGCCACTGCTAGAACACCCCCAGGCTCGCAATGACAGCCACGTACCTCCTGAAGTTGAGAAGTACAGGGAAATAATTTAGATTGCCACACAATGGTTTCTTCACCCATTTACCTTGAAGAACATACTACAAAGCGAGCAACTTATTTTTAAAGGCCTTTCCACCACTACAGCATACATTAATCATTCCCAAACATTAACCCCTCTCCCAGTTGTTTCTGCAATGTTTCCAGCTGAAGGAACAGAAAGCTCATCTGCTGCTTAATTTTCAATGTTAGAACAGCAGTGCCATTCTTTCCTTATCCCCACAGACAGGTATCTATTTGATCTTTGATGTGGGCAGCATCTCTCCTCTTGTTTTAGGGCAGCATTACCATACCAGGACAGGGTGCCATCCAACCAGAAACATAAGGTGCAATGACAAGACAGCACTCAGCACACATATTTACATTAACCCCCCAAAACAAGGCCATGTTTATAAGGACAGTCCTGTGGCATCCAGAGTTACTAGGTAGTGCCTGAAAGCACTGCACCTACTGCAGTAATATGCCCCAAGTTTACATGCAGAGCCACGTAAATTCAGGCTTTTTTGCTTGCAAATGCTTCATGGGAACCAGGATGCTGCTGTACTGTTTGTTAGAGACACACTGTAACTCATCAGTCTGCCTTCTGTAGAGAGAACCAATATTCAAAAGACATGGCAAAACCACAACTAATAAGATCTACTAATTGTGGTGGAGAGGCATATCTTTAAGGCGGCTGCAAACCATGACCATTCAAACACTGTTAATGCAGCTGATATACACAGCTGGACTGTACGAACACATAAATGACCGCAATAATCCTCTAGTCAGGACTGCATTTGAATAGCTGTAATTTTAATGAATACATCCGATTCTCTGTCCTCCATAATTCTTAGGAATACAGAATTACAACATGGAGCACAGATATCAGCTGAGGGTTAAAACAGACTCAGAAAGATAACTAGTTACATTTGGTAATGTGCTAAACTGCTTCCTGAGTTTCAAGTTTGGAAAGGATTAACTATTCCTTGCACAAAAGGCAATCCACTTTAGGAGACGGTTCTTTCTCTCTTGCCTGAAACGGACATCAGGACACTAACAGGAATCACTGATGAACGAAACTTCTTGTTTGCAGTGTTCACCCGCTGGCAGCCCTTGGTCTCTCCTCTACAGCTAGTATGTAAAAAACCCAGATTGGGACGTCACAATACCTGCCATATCCCGCCCCCTCCTCCCCCAAATGCAAGAGAGTCAAACACTGAGAGCCGGAGTCTTCTGAGATGGGAACAAATTGTGAGTTTACGCTACAATGCGTAGCTGTCTTTACTATAAAAGCAATAAAAGCAAACACATACAATGAGGAAACTCTCCACAGAGAGGAAACAGGATCTACAACTTGGCTCTCAGAACAAACCCAATAGAATCATCTCAAGAGTTACCATTGTTGCAGTTTGAACCCCATGTCCCAGCAGGCCTAAAAAGGTAAGTCTGCTTTGGGACAGATACACTAAAATCTACCCCATGATGACAAAAATGAAGAGCAGCTTTAATGAGAAAGATACAATCTGAATGCCTCTGTAAACTCATATCCATAAAAAAGTTAGCACACTGAAAGTCCTAACAAAGAATATAATGCTTTATGGATACTTACCCAGCATATGTTTTGCTGGTAGCTTTAACTCCTCCGGGAGGGATTCTTCTCACAATGACCGATGAGTTCTTCAGAATCAGGGCATTCTCGTCTGTGTATTCTGAAAACAGCATAAATACAGAAAAAAACATTAGTCAATTCAATTAATCAATTAGAGAATCCCTTTACGGATACAAAAGCAAAATTTTCTATGTAACATCGCGCTTTGATCGTCTTGACACACTAACAGTACATGTCAAGAAATCTTCAGGTTTGAGAACCAAACACAAGGAGCAAAATCTTTTTCATTTTTTAAAATAGTTGGAATGCCAAAAGCAAAATGCTCTCAAAGGTCACTGAAGGAGAGTCTGCTAATGCACAAGGTTCTTTCCTGATCTTTTCTAAGCACTATATGTCTCACATCAGCCACGTATTCTTCTGCACCTAGCTCTGTGTCTAACACACAAGTCTGAAGGCAGTTGTCAGAACAGCAACTCCAACAGAACAGCTCTGTGAGGCCCCAACACAACTCACAGCTACCGACCGTGGCCCAGTCGCATTATCGCTTCCCACCCCGCTTAACCCCCGGCACCACTTGCCCTCCCGGTCCCCCCACACACCGTCGGGATGGGTCCCAGGCTGACTCACGCTACGTGGGGACGAGCCACCAAGAGCAGAGCGCAGCTCCCGCAGGCTGCGGCCGCTGCAGGGCGTCTGCGATGCCGCCAGCCAGGCGGTCCCCAAGGCCCCGCGCCCACCGCCCCCACGCACCTTCTTTAGTCTGGGCGTTGGTGATCTGCAGGTCGCAGTTGGCCGCCTTCAGCTTCTCACGGGCCATGATCTGGCGCTTGAGGTCGCCCAGGCAGATGTGGGGGCCGTTAAAGGTGACTGTACCATAGTTCAGCTTGGAGAAGAACTTGTACTGGATGCATGACATGGTCCGGGCCAGGCAAGGCCTGCTCAGCGACAGTGTCTACGACGGCAGATGGTGTCACGGCCTCCACACTGAGGGCCACCCGGCCCCCGCCCCTGCAACAGCTCTGGCCCACGGCCCTCAGCAATCAAGCTGGGCCGCAGCGGCGGCGCCCACCTGGCTCCTCCTTGCAGCCTGGGCAAGTGGGCGGACAACGGGGAGAGGCCCCTGACTCGGCCTCTACTCCCTCTCTCAGCCTCTGCTCCCTCTCTCACACGCAGCTCCCAGCCCGACCGGTCGCTGTGGCCAATATGGCGCCCCTGCCTCAGCGTTCCGTTGGGCGGTTCTACCGGCCACCAACCGCAGGGTAGCTGCCAGCACGTGACTGCGCACGGCAACGGCACAGCGCACCCCCCGCGCCTTCCATGGCCCAGCCCGGTGTCCTGTCACCCCCTGAGCCTTTCTCTACCCAGTGTCCTGTCACCCCCCCCCAGTCCTGTGTCTGCCCGGTGTCCTGTCACACCCCCAGGCCTGTGGTGTCCCTCCTATCACCCCCCAGGCCTTCACCACCCAGCGTCTCCTCCCATCACCCCTGGGCCTGTGGTGGCTCTCCCAGCAGCCCTGGGCCCATCACTGCCGACTTCCTGTGACCCCCAAGGTCTCTCACAGCCCAGTGTCCTCCTGTCACGCCCAGGCCTGTCACCGCCTGGTGTCCCTCCTGTCACCCCCCAGGCTGTCACCACACGGTGTCCCCTCCTGTCCGCAGCCACCCAGGGCAAGACAGCCTGGGGACGTGCAGAGGGCTTTGCCGTGTGGCACTTGGCTGCCCGCACGGCAGGGCCAGCGAAGGGAGGGGACATCTCGGGGTGTTTGAGTGTGTCTTGGTGTATTTATGGAAAGTTCAGTCAAAGAAGCCAAGGACCCTTTGTGTTTATTGCCATAATCCAATGTACTTCCCAACTCTGGTACATTCACAGTTGCTTGAGCTTTGGAGAGGAGGAGGGCTAAAAAGTAAGGAATGAACCATCAGCATTAGGAAGTTCCCCAGGACAGTATTTCTTGCTTTCTCAATCATCACAGCTGCTGCTGCAACAGCCCTCACGCATGAAATCATGCCTTGAATTACGAGGTCTAGTTCTGCTGAGTAATATGCTACACCTTGCAGATGTTTCTGGGCCAACTGGCTATTCCTTTCTGTTCATGTAAATATCACGTAACAGGCTTGCTGTGGTCTGGCAGGGCTAACGAGGGAGCTTCCATGACTGCTTGGTTTAGACCTTTAAATGCCTTATGGGTTCCTGACCTGGGGTCAGGAAACCCTTTTGATTTCAGTGCTGTCCTCTATATCCAAGGGATAGCTAGTTTTGCTATTTGCATCTGTTTATTTTTCCTGTTAACACTGATTTGGAAGCCTAGGTTTTAATATGGTAGCCTTGCTTAAAGTCTGTGGTGGAATACGGATTGTACGTATCCATTCGTAATTCGGCCATAGCCACAGACCAAACTACAGCAGCCGAGGCAAACAAGCCCAACTGTTGGCTATGCACTAAAGCCCACCCTCTACTGCAAAGCAACTCTCCTGGGTATCGTTCCCATTGAATTCCCAGTGGGTCCAGGACGGGTAGCTACGTTATGAATTTTCACTGCAGAAAGGAACCGCCAAGAAGGGTTTGTCACGAGTCTGAAAGGAGACCCCTGGGTGTGCTTGGAGAGCAAACCTATGGACAAGCTTACTCACTCTGTAGGGGCTGGGAACTGGAAACGCCAACAGAGCCTTAAAATTAATAGAATGGATGGAAAAGGACAATTCAGATCTTAGGACCATACAGGTGAAAAGCAGAGTCTTATGCCTGGAATGTTCCATAGATCTGTTCCTAGGCTTAAAGGCAATTGGTATTCCTCCACAGATTCTTCCAAACACTCACTATATACCACATCCACTGAACGTGAAAGGGAGATTCTCCAGAAGCCCTTACATCAAACCGATTGTAAAACACCATCACACTGTATATTTTATCCTAGATGGAGTTTATCAGGCCGTGCAGACTCTGAGACAATGTGGGTATTCGCAGACAGATTAACCTGGTATTCTGCAGGAAGCCATATTCAAACTAAAGATAATGATCCAACGTTGGTTGCCACTACGGGCCTATAGGATCCTGATAGCTCTGAGTCATCTCCTCTGGCTCTGAACCTTACTGCTTTACCAGAACAACCAAATCCGGCACATGCTAGCCCTTTTACAGGAAATAATTTCACAGAATCACAGAACGTTAGGGATTGGAAGGGACCTCGAAAGATCATCTAGTCCAATCCCCCTGCCGGAGCAGGATTACCTAGATCATATCACACAGGAATGCATCCAGGCGGGTTTTGAATGTCTCCAGAGAAGGAGACTCCGCAACCTCTCTGGGCAGCCTGTTCCAGTGTTCGGTTACCCTCACTGTAAAGAAGTTTTTCCTCATATTTATCTGGAACCTCCTGTGTTCCAGCTTGCACCCATTGCCCCTTGTCCTGTCAAAGGATGTCACTGAGAAGAGCCTGGCTCCATTCATGACACTTGCCCTTTACATATTTATAAACATTAATGAGGTCACCCCTCAGTCTCCTCTTCTCCAAGCTAAAGAGACCCAGCTCCCTCAGCCTCTCCTCAGAAGGGAGATGTTCCACCCCCTTAATCATCTTCGTGGCTCTGCGCTGGACTCTCTCTAGCAGTTCCCTGTCCTTCTTGAACTGAGGAGCCCAGAACTGGACACAATATTCCAGATGCGGCCTCACCAGGGCAGAGTAGAGGGGGAGGAGAACCTCTCTTGACCTGCTAACCACACCCCTTCTAATACCCCCCAGGATGCCATTGGCCTTCTTGGCCACAAGGGCACACTGCTGGCTCATGGTCATCCTGCTGTCCACTAGGACCCCCACGTCCCTTTCCCCTACGCTGCTCTCCAGCAGGTCTGTCCCCAACTTGTACTCATACCTGGGGTTGTTCTTGCCCAGATGCAGGACTCTGCACTTGCCCTTGTTATATTTCATAACCTCAGTATTTCACCCCAAGAGAAACAATTCTTAAGGTGAGGATTCATGGATTTGTTACGTAACTGCCAAGGCAAAAAAGTTAAAAACTATGGAGCACCAGAAGTCCCCCACAATCTTACCCTGTTTGCTGGGCAGTGCTTTCTATAGTGGCTGGGTTTTCCACGAGGAAAGCAAGTATATGATGGTGGAGGTGGACCCGAGGGATTCTTCATGTAACTAAAAGAAAAAAGTATGCATGTGTCTCTCTTGTTAAAACAAACATCTCCACAATTTTTCCATAATCTTCAAAGCACAGATTTGACATTATCAACACTTACTTGATGGGATCATATGCACGGCAAGACTGTATCATCATAGCTTTTATTTTCTCTTCTTCAGAAGCATTGGCTTCAGCCAGATTGGCAGTCTGTTTAGCAGGTAACAATTGGACAGACACGTTAGAAACACTCTGAAGCCCACACAGCCAAAGACAACGTCCCTCACCCAGTCCTGTGAAGAGCAGCACAACGCCAGCTGAGGTTGCATGAAAAAAGCCACTTCTATAAAATATAGTTGTCCTGAAGACGTTCTGGGGAGTCCTTACGCCATTACATGGTGTTCATGTGTCTGTTCACCTCCTTGAAAAGAGCATTCTGGGGCACTCAAAACCTTAGGCTCTCTCTGTACCTTACATCAAGACTTGTCTTGAACCAATCCAATTGCCTTGCAAGTGGACTGAAGCTATGTGTAGAAAAAATCAGACTATCCAGTATTTTGAGACTGATTTTAAGCTCCAGACCATTTGAAGGACAAGATATCCACCGTACATCTCATTGGGAAAGATGTTTGCTAGTCTCAGTATTTACATTTTGCAGCATTGAAAGGACACACAACTTAGGAGTCAGGGAAGCTGTTTTTGCCTGCTGAAATTCAGCTTCAGGCACAGAAGCGTTAAGAGGAATCAAGCTTTTCATAATCCCTCAGCAAAGCAAAATATTCTTTTCAGCAGAAATTTGACCATCATGTCTTGTAGGCAGTCCAAACTGCATGTTCTCCCCCTGCTAACTTCTTCCTATTAAGGTATTTAACTACAGTAAGCAAAGCCTGCAGTTTTTTCCTGTTGACTGTGTCCTTTTAACAGACACTAAGATAAATGGTATGCAGAACTGGATCTTCAAACGATTGAAGCCAGCTGATTTTTTTAAGTAGTATTTGTTCAAATGTTTTGATTACACACTAGTCCTGATACAAGCAGGGTCTTAAGGAGTGTCTGTAAATGATTTGGACCTTCAAGCACCTATCACTCAGATCAACCACTCATGCTTTGGTTTTCCTATGCATTCATTCACAAAAGCAACCAACTAGTTGCAACATTTTATTAGTGGTTGTTTCACATACACGGTTTGTTCTCAACAGTAAACGAATCCAGATCGACATCTATGAAATCATTTCCATTAACATTTACAGAAAACTTTAGAGACACCAGACTAATATTTCTGAACCCAAACGGTTTACAAAACACATCCAAAACCCACAAAACATTACTAGGAATAGACCACAGAGTATGCCACACATACACATTGGTATATTCCTGCGAACAACTAGGTACATTTACACAATTTACACAGTCTGCATTCAAACTAATTAGATTGTGCTGTCCACTGTGTTTGTACTACAATTAATGAAATGGTGCAGCATCCAAAGAACGGATCTAGAACTAGACTAGAAATGACTAGAAATTCAAAAATAGCCACGCAATTGTCCACGTTCCAGAAACACTTCTATTTTGGCTCTTGCAACCCCCACTGAAATGTCCATAACTTACAGCCAATTAAATTCTTCTGTCAAAATTGTGTTACTTTCCAATGCTAAATTAACGAAACGTATGCGAATTGCTAAACAGCTGCTTAAGTGTTCCTTCTTTTTGTCTTGAGATGAGTAGGAGAGGCTGAGGGAGCTGGGTCTCTTTAGCTTGGAGAAGTGGAGACTGAGGGGGGACCTCATTAATGTTTATAAATATGTAAAGGGCAAGTGTCACAAGGATGGAGCCAGGCTCTTCTCAGTGACATCCATTGACAAGACGCAACGGGTGCAAGCTGGAACACAGGAGGTTCCAGATAAATAGGAGGAAAAACTTCTTTACAGTGAGGGTAACCGAACACTGGAACAGGCTGCCCAGAGAGGTTGCGGAGTCTCCTTCTCTGGAGACATTCAAAACCCACCTGGACGCGTTCCTGTGTGACATGATCTAGGTAATCCTGCTCTGGCAGGGGGATTGGACTAGATGGTCTTTCGAGGTCCCTTCCAATCCCTAACATTCTGTGATTCTCTGATTCTGAGTAATACTGTAACATAAAGTGGAGGCCAATAAGGTGCTCCCCTTCTATCTTCCCAAACTGGGAACTACTCTTTACCGGATCGTATCAAAATATACGCACATTTTAAAGTTAAAACAAAGATTTTAAGTTATTAAAAATTAAATTAAAGTTTTGTTCACATTGCAACAGTTATCCAGCTATAGATCACAGTATAAGATTTAAATATACGAAGCAAATGCTTTGTTTTGATTTTTAAGTATTTGACAAGAATATAGATATACCTTAGTAAGCTGGGCCAGAGAAATAGATGCAGAAGAGTCATCAATCTGTTCACAAAAAATAAAAACACATATTCAAGTTTTAGTCAAAGGACAGCAAGAGTTAACCTCTACTGTAGTCTGAAAATCTGCACTATATCTTCTGGGTGTCACTCAAATGTAAAAATCGGGGAAGGTGTTTTTGCTTGCTGAAATTCAGCTTCAGGCACAGAAGTCATAGTCATTTCTGTGAACTGAATTCATTTAAATTACAGCGGTTTCCTAAATCCCAATAGCTTGGCTAAACTAAAAATTCAGCCAGGAAGGATAACAGTTGTGTTTGACGGTGCTAAAACAATGGGCATGACTCTGCATTTCTGCAGCCTCTGAGGACAAATACCAACTACAGATCCTTACAGTTACTGACATAGTAATACTAAACCAAAAAGGATCCAATTTCTTGCTTTGGCTGTAGTAACAGTAGGACAGCAGAACAAATTTGGAAGTGTAGCATGACAGCTGACATAAGAGCAAGACAATGAAGAAATAGTCAAAGTATAAGCTTTTGTGCAGCCTTTTTTAAAAATCTCTTAACTCATTTTACTTTTGCTGCTTTACTGCTCAACAATAATGGGCAAGCTTTGCAGTGCTTTATTCCTACCACACTAACATCCTGGTTCTGCTTTGAAATACATACAGAAATATGTGTTAAAAAAAAAAACCAAATAAACCCCCCCCACACTTTAGACCAAGACCTGAGTTAGCTTTAAGAATAAAGCTAATGGCGTCTCCAACACCAAAGCACCTGAGGCTGTACTGCTTTTATAGTGAGACAGAGAGAGGACTTGTGAAGAGAGATGCAAGGCTTCCACCCTGCCTATGGCTACTCACAACCCAAATCAGGCACAGTCAGAGCAAACAAGAAGGGAATGGTTTTGCTTAGTCTTTCATTTACTTTCATTACTTCTAACTAACCCTAAGTCTCCCCTCACACTGCAGGAATACCATTTTGTGTAGCAATGATATTGAAATTCACAGCAACATATTAAAGACATTTATGTACCAATATCACTTCAATTATACAGTTTTAGGAACAAACGCCCAAGTATTTAAGGAGAGGAAAAGGAATCATGTAGCTGCACACATGGAACTGTCCTCAAAACGTATGGGATATGTTGTCTTTGGTATTTGTTTGAACCCTAAGTCAAGAGTAAGAAACAGTACCAAGTTTATCAAGAATGGTTTCTCGGTGGATTTTGATAACATTTTCAAAAGCCATTAGGCAAAAAAAGTATTCAAAAACCAAAGCTAAGTGATACGTTATGAAAATGGCAAAAAATACACTCCAAACAATTTTCATTGCAAGAAACAAAACCCACACCACAACCTATACAAACATACATATTACTAGCTACAGACAGACGGATGCAGAAGATGGAACCAAGTTCAGTTGTCAAAACCTTGAACCTACATGATCTAAACACAATCATACATTATCTGTACAACACAAAGTCATCCTGCTCCGGCAGGGAGATTGGACTAAATGATCTTTCAAGGTCCCTTCCAATCCCTAACATTCTGTGATTCTGTGATCCAGGAAATATTTTGGCCTATTCAATAGGAAATACAATGCATTACTAGGCACAAATACAAATATTCACTTTAGAAGTGTGCAATGATGGCATTACTCAGTTTTTACTATGCTGAAGTACATTGTATTTACAACATATAGCATGCTTTGCTGGAAAATAAGTTAATGTTTGGAAAATTACTACAAGGCTACATTGTTTAGAATGAAGTGCAGTGTGTAGAAAAAAGTGTGAGATTGTGCTTGTACCTACCACTTTTGATGTTCCACTCGCTGTCTCAGTTCGACTTCTAGAAGAAGAAATAAAGGTGATCAGATCTTAAAATAAAGCACTTGTACGCAGCATAAAGCAGTGAAAACTGATTCTAAAACGTGAACATCAAAACATTATCCCAATAGTCTAGTGAACGTGGAGATTTATTCGTACACATAGTTTTCTCTTGGTACATTCAGCACAACTAAAGAAACCTCCAAAAATCCCATTTCTACTTTGTCACAAATTACTCTCAGACTTACAGATACAGAAGACAACAGTGCAAGAGGAAGTCCTCAGATATTTTGTCTCTGCTATGTAAGTATCATAAACATGAAGTCTGTACTACAGCTCTGTGTTCTTAAATAATCGACCATCAAAATATGAAGGCAACTGTAGCCAATCTGTATCCCCCCGGTATTACAAACAGGTACCAGATACAGTACTGTAGGTTCTAAGAAAGAACAGTGATAGCCGAGACACTTCCAAGTGCAAGTTTACTTAAGTCAAAAAGAATCAGTCATCTGACAAAGAAATAACAAAAATGTCAGCAGCATAGCCTTTAGAACAGTGTTTCTTTGTGGAAGCCCAAGCACTCTGTGCAGATATCTACCATACTTAGCCATGAAAGTGCCAAAAGACGGAATGGGTTACATATGCTCTATTGACTAAAAATAGTAGTAGAAATGTCCACTGAAAGCAGTTCCTAGGATTTTGTGTGATTTAGGAGCCCTGTGACAAAAGAAAAGGTCTTAAATGCCAGAAGTTGCTTTAAGATAACCTTGAAAATGCTACAATATATTAGGAAATATAGAGCCACGAAGATGATTAAGGGAGTGGAACATCTCCCTTCTGAGGAGAGGCTGAGGGAGCTGGGTCTCTTTAGCTTGGAGAACAGGAGACTGAGGGGTGACCTCATTAATGTTTATAAATATGTAAAGGGCAAGTGTCATGAGGATGGAGCCAGGCTCTTCTCAGTGACATCCCTTGACAGGACAAGGGGCAATGGGTGCAAGCTGGAACACAGGAGGTTCCAGATAAATATGAGGAAAAACTTCTTTACGGTGAGGGTGACCGAACACTGGAACAGGCTGCCCAGAGAGGTTGTGGAGTCTCCTTCTCTGGAGACATTCAAAACCCGCCTGGACGCGTTCCTGTGTGATATGGTCTAGGCAATCCTGCTCCGGCAGGGGGATTGGACTAGATGATCTTTCGAGGTCCCTTCCAATCCCTAACATTCTGTGATTCTGTGATTCTGTGATTCTGTGAAATATTTATTACATTTGACAACTTGCTGAGATACCACATACTCATGGATCTGGGTCTGCATGCTACTGATCATGGATCAGACATGCCACCATGGATATAATTAATAAACAATTCATCCATCATCCAAAGCGTCCCATGAGCAGAGGCAATTCAAAGGCTGCTGTGGAATTTATGTACAAATCGAAAGGCTCCTGCTTCCTGCCACTGCTAGAACACCCCCAGGCTCACAATGACAGCCACGTACCTCCTGAAGTTGAGGAAGTACAGGGAAATAATTTAGATTGCCACACAATGGTTTCTTCACCCATTTACCTTGAAGAACATACTACAAAGCGAGCAACTTATTTTTAAAGGCCTTTCCACCACTACAGCATACATTAATCATTCCCAAACATTAACCCCTCTCCCAGTTGTTTCTGCAATGTTTCCAGCTGAAGGAACAGAAAGCTCATCTGCTGCTTAATTTTCAATGTTAGAACAGCAGTGCCATTCTTTCCTTATCCCCACAGACAGGTATCTATTTGATCTTTGATGTGGGCAGCATCTCTCCTCTTGTTTTAGGGCAGCATTACCATACCAGGACAGGGTGCCATCCAACCAGAAACATAAGGTGCAATGACAAGACAGCACTCAGCACACATATTTACATTAACCCCCCAAAACAAGGCCATGTTTATAAGGACAGTCCTGTGGCATCCAGAGTTACTAGGTAGTGCCTGAAAGCACTGCACCTACTGCAGTAATATGCCCCAAGTTTACATGCAGAGCCACGTAAATTCAGGCTTTTTTGCTTGCAAATGCTTCATGGGAACCAGGATGCTGCTGTACTGTTTGTTAGAGACACACTGTAACTCATCAGTCTGCCTTCTGTAGAGAGAACCAATATTCAAAAGACATGGCAAAACCACAACTAATAAGATCTACTAATTGTGGTGGAGAGGCATATCTTTAAGGCGGCTGCAAACCATGACCATTCAAACACTGTTAATGCAGCTGATATACACAGCTGGACTGTACGAACACATAAATGACCGCAATAATCCTCTAGTCAGGACTGCATTTGAATAGCTGTAATTTTAATGAATACATCCGATTCTCTGTCCTCCATAATTCTTAGGAATACAGAATTACAACATGGAGCACAGATATCAGCTGAGGGTTAAAACAGACTCAGAAAGATAACTAGTTACATTTGGTAATGTGCTAAACTGCTTCCTGAGTTTCAAGTTTGGAAAGGATTAACTATTCCTTGCACAAAAGGCAATCCACTTTAGGAGACGGTTCTTTCTCTCTTGCCTGAAACGGACATCAGGACACTAACAGGAATCACTGATGAACGAAACTTCTTGTTTGCAGTGTTCACCCGCTGGCAGCCCTTGGTCTCTCCTCTACAGCTAGTATGTAAAAAACCCAGATTGGGACGTCACAATACCTGCCATATCCCGCCCCCTCCTCCCCCAAATGCAAGAGAGTCAAACACTGAGAGCCGGAGTCTTCTGAGATGGGAACAAATTGTGAGTTTACGCTACAATTCGTAGCTGTCTTTACTATAAAAGCAATAAAAGCAAACACATACAATGAGGAAACTCTCCACAGAGAGGAAACAGGATCTACAACTTGGCTCTCAGAACAAACCCAATAGAATCATCTCAAGAGTTACCATTGTTGCAGTTTGAACCCCATGTCCCAGCAGGCCTAAAAAGGTAAGTCTGCTTTGGGACAGATACACTAAAATCTACCCCATGATGACAAAAATGAAGAGCAGCTTTAATGAGAAAGATACAATCTGAATGCCTCTGTAAACTCATATCCATAAAAAAGTTAGCACACTGAAAGTCCTAACAAAGAATATAATGCTTTATGGATACTTACCCAGCATATGTTTTGCTGGTAGCTTTAACTCCTCCGGGAGGGATTCTTCTCACAATGACCGATGAGTTCTTCAGAATCAGGGCATTCTCGTCTGTGTATTCTGAAAACAGCATAAATACAGAAAAAAACATTAGTCAATTCAATTAATCAATTAGAGAATCCCTTTACGGATACAAAAGCAAAATTTTCTATGTAACATCGCGCTTTGATCGTCTTGACACACTAACAGTACATGTCAAGAAATCTTCAGGTTTGAGAACCAAACACAAGGAGCAAAATCTTTTTCATTTTTTAAAATAGTTGGAATGCCAAAAGCAAAATGCTCTCAAAGGTCACTGAAGGAGAGTCTGCTAATGCACAAGGTTCTTTCCTGATCTTTTCTAAGCACTATATGTCTCACATCAGCCACGTATTCTTCTGCACCTAGCTCTGTGTCTAACACACAAGTCTGAAGGCAGTTGTCAGAACAGCAACTCCAACAGAACAGCTCTGTGAGGCCCCAACACAACTCACAGCTACCGACCGTGGCCCAGTCGCATTATCGCTTCCCACCCCGCTTAACCCCCGGCACCACTTGCCCTCCCGGTCCCCCCACACACCGTCGGGATGGGCCCCAGGCTGACTCACGCTACGTGGGGACGAGCCACCAAGAGCAGAGCGCAGCTCCCGCAGGCTGCGGCCGCTGCAGGGCGTCTGCGATGCCGCCAGCCAGGCGGTCCCCAAGGCCCCGCGCCCACCGCCCCCACGCACCTTCTTTAGTCTGGGCGTTGGTGATCTGCAGGTCGCAGTTGGCCGCCTTCAGCTTCTCACGGGCCATGATCTGGCGCTTGAGGTCGCCCAGGCAGATGTGGGGGCCGTTAAAGGTGACTGTACCATAGTTCAGCTTGGAGAAGAACTTGTACTGGACGCATGACATGGTCCGGGCCAGGCAAGGCCTGCTCAGCGACAGTGTCTACGACGGCAGATGGTGTCACGGCCTCCACACTGAGGGCCACCCGGCCCCCGCCCCTGCAACAGCTCTGGCCCACGGCCCTCAGCAATCAAGCTGGGCCGCAGCGGCGGCGCCCACCTGGCTCCTCCTTGCAGCCTGGGCAAGTGGGCGGACAACGGGGAGAGGCCCCCGACTCGGCCTCTACTCCCTCTCTCAGCCTCTGCTCCCTCTCTCACACGCAGCTCCCAGCCCGACCGGTCGCTGTGGCCAATATGGCGCCCCTGCCTCAGCGTTCCGTTGGGCGGTTCTACCGGCCACCAACCGCAGGGTAGCTGCCAGCACGTGACTGCGCACGGCAACGGCACAGCGCACCCCCCGCGCCTTCCATGGCCCAGCCCGGTGTCCTGTCACCCCCTGAGCCTTTCTCTACCCAGTGTCCTGTCACCCCCCCCCAGTCCTGTGTCTGCCCGGTGTCCTGTCACACCCCCAGGCCTGTGGTGTCCCTCCTATCACCCCCCAGGCCTTCACCACCCAGCGTCTCCTCCCATCACCCCTGGGCCTGTGGTGGCTCTCCCAGCAGCCCTGGGCCCATCACTGCCGACTTCCTGTGACCCCCAAGGTCTCTCACAGCCCAGTGTCCTCCTGTCACGCCCAGGCCTGTCACCGCCTGGTGTCCCTCCTGTCACCCCCCAGGCTGTCACCACACGGTGTCCCCTCCTGTCCGCAGCCACCCAGGGCAAGACAGCCTGGGGACGTGCAGAGGGCTTTGCCGTGTGGCACTTGGCTGCCCGCACGGCAGGGCCAGCGAAGGGAGGGGACATCTCGGGGTGTTTGAGTGTGTCTTGGTGTATTTATGGAAAGTTCAGTCAAAGAAGCCAAGGACCCTTTGTGTTTATTGCCATAATCCAATGTACTTCCCAACTCTGGTACATTCACAGTTGCTTGAGCTTTGGAGAGGAGGAGGGCTAAAAAGTAAGGAATGAACCATCAGCATTAGGAAGTTCCCCAGGACAGTATTTCTTGCTTTCTCAATCATCACAGCTGCTGCTGCAACAGCCCTCACGCATGAAATCATGCCTTGAATTACGAGGTCTAGTTCTGCTGAGTAATATGCTACACCTTGCAGATGTTTCTGGGCCAACTGGCTATTCCTTTCTGTTCATGTAAATATCACGTAACAGGCTTGCTGTGGTCTGGCAGGGCTAACGAGGGAGCTTCCATGACTGCTTGGTTTAGACCTTTAAATGCCTTATGGGTTCCTGACCTGGGGTCAGGAAACCCTTTTGATTTCAGTGCTGTCCTCTATATCCAAGGGATAGCTAGTTTTGCTATTTGCATCTGTTTATTTTTCCTGTTAACACTGATTTGGAAGCCTAGGTTTTAATATGGTAGCCTTGCTTAAAGTCTGTGGTGGAATACGGATTGTACGTATCCATTCGTAATTCGGCCATAGCCACAGACCAAACTACAGCAGCTGAGGCAAACAAGCCCAACTGTTGGCTATGCACTAAAGCCCACCCTCTACTGCAAAGCAACTCTCCTGGGTATCGTTCCCATTGAATTCCCAGTGGGTCCAGGACGGGTAGCTACGTTATGAATTTTCACTGCAGAAAGGAACCGCCAAGAAGGGTTTGTCACGAGTCTGAAAGGAGACCCCTGGGTGTGCTTGGAGAGCAAACCTATGGACAAGCTTACTCACTCTGTAGGGGCTGGGAACTGGAAACGCCAACAGAGCCTTAAAATTAATAGAATGGATGGAAAAGGACAATTCAGATCTTAGGACCATACAGGTGAAAAGCAGAGTCTTATGCCTGGAATGTTCCATAGATCTGTTCCTAGGCTTAAAGGCAATTGGTATTCCTCCACAGATTCTTCCAAACACTCACTATATACCACATCCACTGAACGTGAAAGGGAGATTCTCCAGAAGCCCTTACATCAAACCGATTGTAAAACACCATCACACTGTATATTTTATCCTAGATGGAGTTTATCAGGCCGTGCAGACTCTGAGACAATGTGGGTATTCGCAGACAGATTAACCTGGTATTCTGCAGGAAGCCATATTCAAACTAAAGATAATGATCCAACGTTGGTTGCCACTACGGGCCTATAGGATCCTGATAGCTCTGAGTCATCTCCTCTGGCTCTGAACCTTACTGCTTTACCAGAACAACCAAATCCGGCACATGCTAGCCCTTTTACAGGAAATAATTTCACAGAATCACAGAACGTTAGGGATTGGAAGGGACCTCGAAAGATCATCTAGTCCAATCCCCCTGCCGGAGCAGGATTACCTAGATCATATCACACAGGAATGCATCCAGGCGGGTTTTGAATGTCTCCAGAGAAGGAGACTCCGCAACCTCTCTGGGCAGCCTGTTCCAGTGTTCGGTTACCCTCACTGTAAAGAAGTTTTTCCTCCTATTTATCTGGAACCTCCTGTGTTCCAGCTTGCACCCATTGCCCCTTGTCCTGTCAAAGGATGTCACTGAGAAGAGCCTGGCTCCATTCATGACACTTGCCCTTTACATATTTATAAACATTAATGAGGTCACCCCTCAGTCTCCTCTTCTCCAAGCTAAAGAGACCCAGCTCCCTCAGCCTCTCCTCAGAAGGGAGATGTTCCACCCCCTTAATCATCTTCGTGGCTCTGCGCTGGACTCTCTCTAGCAGTTCCCTGTCCTTCTTGAACTGAGGAGCCCAGAACTGGACACAATATTCCAGATGCGGCCTCACCAGGGCAGAGTAGAGGGGGAGGAGAACCTCTCTTGACCTGCTAACCACACCCCTTCTAATACCCCCCAGGATGCCATTGGCCTTCTTGGCCACAAGGGCACACTGCTGGCTCATGGTCATCCTGCTGTCCACTAGGACCCCCACGTCCCTTTCCCCTACGCTGCTCTCCAGCAGGTCTGTCCCCAACTTGTACTCATACCTGGGGTTGTTCTTGCCCAGATGCAGGACTCTGCACTTGCCCTTGTTATATTTCATAACCTCAGTATTTCACCCCAAGAGAAACAATTCTTAAGGTGAGGATTCATGGATTTGTTACGTAACTGCCAAGGCAAAAAAGTTAAAAACTATGGAGCACCAGAAGTCCCCCACAATCTTACCCTGTTTGCTGGGCAGTGCTTTCTATAGTGGCTGGGTTTTCCACGAGGAAAGCAAGTATATGATGGTGGAGGTGGACCCGAGGGATTCTTCATGTAACTAAAAGAAAAAAGTATGCATGTGTCTCTCTTGTTAAAACAAACATCTCCACAATTTTTCCATAATCTTCAAAGCACAGATTTGACATTATCAACACTTACTTGATGGGATCATATGCACGGCAAGACTGTATCATCATAGCTTTTATTTTCTCTTCTTCAGAAGCATTGGCTTCAGCCAGATTGGCAGTCTGTTTAGCAGGTAACAATTGGACAGACACGTTAGAAACACTCTGAAGCCCACACAGCCAAAGACAACGTCCCTCACCCAGTCCTGTGAAGAGCAGCACAACGCCAGCTGAGGTTGCATGAAAAAAGCCACTTCTATAAAATATAGTTGTCCTGAAGACGTTCTGGGGAGTCCTTACGCCATTACATGGTGTTCATGTGTCTGTTCACCTCCTTGAAAAGAGCATTCTGGGGCACTCAAAACCTTAGGCTCTCTCTGTACCTTACATCAAGACTTGTCTTGAACCAATCCAATTGCCTTGCAAGTGGACTGAAGCTATGTGTAGAAAAAATCAGACTATCCAGTATTTTGAGACTGATTTTAAGCTCCAGACCATTTGGAGGACAAGATATCCACCGTACATCTCATTGGGAAAGATGTTTGCTAGTCTCAGTATTTACATTTTGCAGCATTGAAAGGACACACAACTTAGGAGTCAGGGAAGCTGTTTTTGCCTGCTGAAATTCAGCTTCAGGCACAGAAGCGTTAAGAGGAATCAAGCTTTTCATAATCCCTCAGCAAAGCAAAATATTCTTTTCAGCAGAAATTTGACCATCATGTCTTGTAGGCAGTCCAAACTGCATGTTCTCCCCCTGCTAACTTCTTCCTATTAAGGTATTTAACTACAGTAAGCAAAGCCTGCAGTTTTTTCCTGTTGACTGTGTCCTTTTAACAGACACTAAGATAAATGGTATGCAGAACTGGATCTTCAAACGATTGAAGCCAGCTGATTTTTTTAAGTAGTATTTGTTCAAATGTTTTGATTACACACTAGTCCTGATACAAGCAGGGTCTTAAGGAGTGTCTGTAAATGATTTGGACCTTCAAGCACCTATCACTCAGATCAACCACTCATGCTTTGGTTTTCCTATGCATTCATTCACAAAAGCAACCAACTAGTTGCAACATTTTATTAGTGGTTGTTTCACATACACGGTTTGTTCTCAACAGTAAACGAATCCAGATCGACATCTATGAAATCATTTCCATTAACATTTACAGAAAACTTTAGAGACACCAGACTAATATTTCTGAACCCAAACGGTTTACAAAACACATCCAAAACCCACAAAACATTACTAGGAATAGACCACAGAGCATGCCACACATACACATTGGTATATTCCTGCGAACAACTAGGTACATTTACACAATTTACACAGTCTGCATTCAAACTAATTAGATTGTGCTGTCCACTGTGTTTGTACTACAATTAATGAAATGGTGCAGCATCCAAAGAACGGATCTAGAACTAGACTAGAAATGACTAGAAATTCAAAAATAGCCACGCAATTGTCCACGTTCCAGAAACACTTCTATTTTGGCTCTTGCAACCCCCACTGAAATGTCCATAACTTACAGCCAATTAAATTCTTCTGTCAAAATTGTGTTACTTTCCAATGCTAAATTAACGAAACGTATGCGAATTGCTAAACAGCTGCTTAAGTGTTCCTTCTTTTTGTCTTGAGATGAGTAGGAGAGGCTGAGGGAGCTGGGTCTCTTTAGCTTGGAGAAGTGGAGACTGAGGGGGGACCTCATTAATGTTTATAAATATGTAAAGGGCAAGTGTCACAAGGATGGAGCCAGGCTCTTCTCAGTGACATCCATTGACAAGACGCAACGGGTGCAAGCTGGAACACAGGAGGTTCCAGATAAATAGGAGGAAAAACTTCTTTACAGTGAGGGTAACCGAACACTGGAACAGGCTGCCCAGAGAGGTTGCGGAGTCTCCTTCTCTGGAGACATTCAAAACCCACCTGGACGCGTTCCTGTGTGACATGATCTAGGTAATCCTGCTCTGGCAGGGGGATTGGACTAGATGGTCTTTCGAGGTCCCTTCCAATCCCTAACATTCTGTGATTCTCTGATTCTGAGTAATACTGTAACATAAAGTGGAGGCCAATAAGGTGCTCCCCTTCTATCTTCCCAAACTGGGAACTACTCTTTACCGGATCGTATCAAAATATACGCACATTTTAAAGTTAAAACAAAGATTTTAAGTTATTAAAAATTAAATTAAAGTTTTGTTCACATTGCAACAGTTATCCAGCTATAGATCACAGTATAAGATTTAAATATACGAAGCAAATGCTTTGTTTTGATTTTTAAGTATTTGACAAGAATATAGATATACCTTAGTAAGCTGGGCCAGAGAAATAGATGCAGAAGAGTCATCAATCTGTTCACAAAAAATAAAAACACATATTCAAGTTTTAGTCAAAGGACAGCAAGAGTTAACCTCTACTGTAGTCTGAAAATCTGCACTATATCTTCTGGGTGTCACTCAAATGTAAAAATCGGGGAAGGTGTTTTTGCTTGCTGAAATTCAGCTTCAGGCACAGAAGTCATAGTCATTTCTGTGAACTGAATTCATTTAAATTACAGCGGTTTCCTAAATCCCAATAGCTTGGCTAAACTAAAAATTCAGCCAGGAAGGATAACAGTTGTGTTTGACGGTGCTAAAACAATGGGCATGACTCTGCATTTCTGCAGCCTCTGAGGACAAATACCAACTACAGATCCTTACAGTTACTGACATAGTAATACTAAACCAAAAAGGATCCAATTTCTTGCTTTGGCTGTAGTAACAGTAGGACAGCAGAACAAATTTGGAAGTGTAGCATGACAGCTGACATAAGAGCAAGACAATGAAGAAATAGTCAAAGTATAAGCTTTTGTGCAGCCTTTTTTAAAAATCTCTTAACTCATTTTACTTTTGCTGCTTTACTGCTCAACAATAATGGGCAAGCTTTGCAGTGCTTTATTCCTACCACACTAACATCCTGGTTCTGCTTTGAAATACATACAGAAATATGTGTTAAAAAAAAAAACCAAATAAACCCCCCCCACACTTTAGACCAAGACCTGAGTTAGCTTTAAGAATAAAGCTAATGGCGTCTCCAACACCAAAGCACCTGAGGCTGTACTGCTTTTATAGTGAGACAGAGAGAGGACTTGTGAAGAGAGATGCAAGGCTTCCACCCTGCCTATGGCTACTCACAACCCAAATCAGGCACAGTCAGAGCAAACAAGAAGGGAATGGTTTTGCTTAGTCTTTCATTTACTTTCATTACTTCTAACTAACCCTAAGTCTCCCCTCACACTGCAGGAATACCATTTTGTGTAGCAATGATATTGAAATTCACAGCAACATATTAAAGACATTTATGTACCAATATCACTTCAATTATACAGTTTTAGGAACAAACGCCCAAGTATTTAAGGAGAGGAAAAGGAATCATGTAGCTGCACACATGGAACTGTCCTCAAAACGTATGGGATATGTTGTCTTTGGTATTTGTTTGAACCCTAAGTCAAGAGTAAGAAACAGTACCAAGTTTATCAAGAATGGTTTCTCGGTGGATTTTGATAACATTTTCAAAAGCCATTAGGCAAAAAAAGTATTCAAAAACCAAAGCTAAGTGATACGTTATGAAAATGGCAAAAAATACACTCCAAACAATTTTCATTGCAAGAAACAAAAACCACACCACAACCTATACAAACATACATATTACTAGCTACAGACAGACGGATGCAGAAGATGGAACCAAGTTCAGTTGTCAAAACCTTGAACCTACATGATCTAAACACAATCATACATTATCTGTACAACACAAAGTCATCCTGCTCCGGCAGGGAGATTGGACTAAATGATCTTTCGAGGTCCCTTCCAATCCCTAACATTCTGTGATTCTGTGATCCAGGAAATATTTTGGCCTATTCAATAGGAAATACAATGCATTACTAGGCACAAATACAAATATTCACTTTAGAAGTGTGCAATGATGGCATTACTCAGTTTTTACTATGCTGAAGTACATTGTATTTACAACATATAGCATGCTTTGCTGGAAAATAAGTTAATGTTTGGAAAATTACTACAAGGCTACATTGTTTAGAATGAAGTGCAGTGTGTAGAAAAAAGTGTGAGATTGTGCTTGTACCTACCACTTTTGATGTTCCACTCGCTGTCTCAGTTCGACTTCTAGAAGAAGAAATAAAGGTGATCAGATCTTAAAATAAAGCACTTGTACGCAGCATAAAGCAGTGAAAACTGATTCTAAAACGTGAACATCAAAACATTATCCCAATAGTCTAGTGAACGTGGAGATTTATTCGTACACATAGTTTTCTCTTGGTACATTCAGCACAACTAAAGAAACCTCCAAAAATCCCATTTCTACTTTGTCACAAATTACTCTCAGACTTACAGATACAGAAGACAACAGTGCAAGAGGAAGTCCTCAGATATTTTGTCTCTGCTATGTAAGTATCATAAACATGAAGTCTGTACTACAGCTCTGTGTTCTTAAATAATCGACCATCAAAATATGAAGGCAACTGTAGCCAATCTGTATCCCCCCGGTATTACAAACAGGTACCAGATACAGTACTGTAGGTTCTAAGAAAGAACAGTGATAGCCGAGACACTTCCAAGTGCAAGTTTACTTAAGTCAAAAAGAATCAGTCATCTGACAAAGAAATAACAAAAATGTCAGCAGCATAGCCTTTAGAACAGTGTTTCTTTGTGGAAGCCCAAGCACTCTGTGCAGATATCTACCATACTTAGCCATGAAAGTGCCAAAAGACGGAATGGGTTACATATGCTCTATTGACTAAAAATAGTAGTAGAAATGTCCACTGAAAGCAGTTCCTAGGATTTTGTGTGATTTAGGAGCCCTGTGACAAAAGAAAAGGTCTTAAATGCCAGAAGTTGCTTTAAGATAACCTTGAAAATGCTACAATATATTAGGAAATATAGAGCCACGAAGATGATTAAGGGAGTGGAACATCTCCCTTCTGAGGAGAGGCTGAGGGAGCTGGGTCTCTTTAGCTTGGAGAACAGGAGACTGAGGGGTGACCTCATTAATGTTTATAAATATGTAAAGGGCAAGTGTCATGAGGATGGAGCCAGGCTCTTCTCAGTGACATCCCTTGACAGGACAAGGGGCAATGGGTGCAAGCTGGAACACAGGAGGTTCCAGATAAATATGAGGAAAAACTTCTTTACGGTGAGGGTGACCGAACACTGGAACAGGCTGCCCAGAGAGGTTGTGGAGTCTCCTTCTCTGGAGACATTCAAAACCCGCCTGGACGCGTTCCTGTGTGATATGGTCTAGGCAATCCTGCTCCGGCAGGGGGATTGGACTAGATGATCTTTCGAGGTCCCTTCCAATCCCTAACATTCTGTGATTCTGTGATTCTGTGATTCTGTGAAATATTTATTACATTTGACAACTTGCTGAGATACCACATACTCATGGATCTGGGTCTGCATGCTACTGATCATGGATCAGACATGCCACCATGGATATAATTAACAAACAATTCATCCATCATCCAAAGCGTCCCATGAGCAGAGGCAATTCAAAGGCTGCTGTGGAATTTATGTACAAATCGAAAGGCTCCTGCTTCCTGCCACTGCTAGAACACCCCCAGGCTCGCAATGACAGCCACGTACCTCCTGAAGTTGAGGAAGTACAGGGAAATAATTTAGATTGCCACACAATGGTTTCTTCACCCATTTACCTTGAAGAACATACTACAAAGCGAGCAACTTATTTTTAAAGGCCTTTCCACCACTACAGCATACATTATTCATTCCCAAACATTAACCCCTCTCCCAGTTGTTTCTGCAATGTTTCCAGCTGAAGGAACAGAAAGCTCATCTGCTGCTTAATTTTCAATGTTAGAACAGCAGTGCCATTCTTTCCTTATCCCCACAGACAGGTATCTATTTGATCTTTGATGCGGGCAGCATCTCTCCTCTTGTTTTAGGGCAGCATTACCATACCAGGACAGGGTGCCATCCAACCAGAAACATAAGGTGCAATGACAAGACAGCACTCAGCACACATATTTACATTAACCCCCCAAAACAAGGCCATGTTTATAAGGACAGTCCTGTGGCATCCAGAATTACTAGGTAGTGCCTGAAAGCACTGCACCTACTGCAGTAATATGCCCCAAGTTTACATGCAGAGCCACGTAAATTCAGGCTTTTTTGCTTGCAAATGCTTCATGGGAACCAGGATGCTGCTGTACTGTTTGTTAGAGACACACTGTAAGTCATTAGTTGACTTTATTTCTTGACAAGCAACACTAGAAAGACATGGCAAAACCACAAGCTAATAATAGCAACTCATTGTGGTGGAGGGTCTGGGCCCCGCACTTCAAGAAAGATATAGAGGTGTTGGAGCGAGTCCAGAGGAGGGTGACCAAGCTGGGGAAGGGTCTGGAGGGTCTGACCTCCGAGGAACGGCTGAGGGAGCTGGGGGTGTTTAGCCTGGAGAAGAGGAGGCTCAGAGGTGACCTTATTGCAGTCTACAACTACCTGAAGGGAGGTTGTAGTGAAGTGGGAGTTGGCCTCTTCTCCCGGGCAACTAGCGATAGGACAAGAGGACACAGCCTCAGGCTTCGCCAGGGGAGGTTCAGGTTGGACATTAGGAAGATGTTCTTTTCAGAAAGGCTTATTAGACATTGGAATGGGCTTCCCAGTGAGGTGGTGGGATGTGTGTTAAACACATCTCTGGATGTGTTTAAGAAAAGACTGGACATGGCACTTAGTGCCGTGGTCTAGCTGACATGGTGGTTTCAGGGCAATGGTTGGACTCGATGATCCGAGAGGTCTCTTCCAACCTGGTTGATTCTGTGATTCTGTGATTCTGTGCGTCCTGTCTTTAGGAAGACTGGAAAACATGACCATTCAAACAATGCTGATGTAGTTGATACACAGCTGGACTGTATGAATACATAAATGACAGCAATAATCCTCTAGTCAGGATTGCACCTGAATATCTGTAATTTAATCAATGCAGCCGATTCTCTGTCCTCCATAATTCTTAGGAATAAAGAACTAAAACCTGGAGGACGGACACAGCTTGGGGTAAAACCAGAAGGATAACTAGTAACATTTGGTATCGTTCTAAATAGCTTCCTGAGTTTCAAGTTTGGAAAGGAACTATTCCTTCATCACACTCGCACCAAAGGCAATACACCTTAGGAAATTGTTCTTGTTCTCTTCCCTCAAACAGACATTGTCTTTACGAAACTCGTAGGAATCACTTCTGAGTGGAATTTCTTGTTTGCAGGGTTCACCAGCTGGCAGCCCTTGGTCTTTCCTCTACAGTTAGTATGTAAAAAACCCAGATTTGGGACGTAACAATACCTGCCATGTCCCACGCCCTCCTCCCCCAAATGCAAGAGAGAGTCAAACACTGAGAGCCGGAGTCTTCTGAGATGGGAACAAATTGTGAGTTTATGCTGCAATGCGTAGCTGTCTTTACTATAAAAGCAATAAAAGCAAACACCTATAATAAGGAATCTCTCCATGTAGAGGAAACAGGATCTACAACTTGGGTCTCAGAACAATCAAACCCAAGAACAAACACAGTAGAATCATCTTAAAAGTTACCATTGTTGGGAGTTTGAAGCCCATGCCCCAGCAGGCTTTAAAATGTAAGTCTACTTTGGGACAGATACATTAAAATCTACCCCATGACAACAAAAATGAACAGCAGCTTTAACAAGAAAGATACAATCTGAATGCAGCTGTAAACAGGTATCCATAAAAAAGTTAACACACTGCAACCCCTCACAATGAATACAATGCTTTATGGATACTTACCCAGCATATGTTTTGCTGGTAGCTTTAACTCCTCCAGGAGGGATTCTTCTAACAATAACCGATAAGTTCTTAGGAATCAGGGCATTATCATCTGTGTATTCTGAAAACAGAAATACAGAAAAAAGCATCAGTCAATTCGTAAGAATGTATATTAATATGGAATTACATTGCACTTCAGAGAATCCCTTTACAGATATACAAGCCAAATTTTATATGTAACATTGCACTTTTATCGTCTCAACACACTAACAGTACGTTTCAAGAAATCTTCAGGTTTGAGAATCAAACACGAGCAGCATAATCTTTTTCATTTTTTTAAACTAGTTGGAATGCCAACAGCAAATCGGTCTCCAAGGTCACTAAAGGAGAGTCTGCTAATGCATGAGGTTCTTTCCTGATCTACCCTAAGTTGCTTTTGCTTCTGTTAGGCTACAAAACCAATAGATCTTTGGAGAAAAACAAACGACACTTGGTGGGGTAATATATTTAGGAGCATAAATTTGTCTTCTAAAACTTTGCTTTCTGTTCCTGACCTGCTGAAACAGAATCCATGTGTTTGGCCTATTTCAAACCATTTTTTCTTCTGGTGACAATAAGTGGGCTCCGCCACAGTTTATCACTGTCCAACATTCTCGTTTTAAGGCTCTGTTTTACCCAGACCCAGCTATTACAGGAGTGATGTCAGCCAGTTGGCCAATCAACCTGCTAGCCTCTGGGAAGCTGAAAGTGCATTAGCAACTGAAGGCAAAACTTAGAGACCCTTCTGGGGCAAAGCCCTTCAAGCAAATGAAACATTTTTCAAAATCTCTTGACAATTTAATTCAATACTATGAGAAAACTTCAAGACTTCTGAAATGTATCTCTACCTATGTATGTCATGCAATCCAATGGCATCCCTAAGACCCCTAACACTGTGCTGTTAAGACTCTCCACATTCTCCTGAAAACAGTTTAAATATCTGTAGATAAACAGCGAGCTTTAGGTCCAACAACTTTAAAGGCTAGGGCTGAAGTTACAGTTACCGCAGCGAACATATTATTCTGTTTAAGTTTTAAGACATGAAACAGGAGGAGGAAAAACCCCCTAGTACACATTTTAAAGAAAAGCCTGCTATAAGTGTTACAGAACCACAGGGAAAAAAAGAGAAATGTAATGTTGGAGGAATGAAAACACTTTACAATTCTTTTTAGTTCTGAAAAGTCACAGCCCAAAGTTTTTAATCACATTCAAACTCATCAAGGTGACAGACTACCAAACTGAAACACAGCTCTGAAGGTCGCGGTCAGAACAGCAGCTCCAACAGAACAGCTCTGTGAGGCCCCAACACAACTCACAGCTACCGACCGTGGCCCAGTCGCATTATCGCTTCCCACCCCGCTTAACCCCCGGCACCACTTGCCCTCCCAGTCGCCCCACACACTGTCGGGATGGGCCCCAGGCTGACTCGCGCTACGTGGGGACGAGCCACCAAGAGCAGAGCGCAACTCCCACAGGCTGCGGCCGCTGCAGGGCGTCTGCGATGCCGCCAACCGGGAGGTCCCCAAGGCCCCGCGCCCACCGCCCCCCACGCACCTTCTTTGGTCTGGGCGTTGGTGATCTGCAGGTCGCAGTTGGCCGCCTTCAGCTTCTCACGGGCCATGATCTGGCGCTTGAGGTCGCCCAGGCAGATGTGGGGGCCGTTAAAGGTGACTGTACCATAGTTCAGCTTGGAGAAGAACTTGTACTGGACGCACGACATGGTCGAGGCAGGCAGTACCTGCTCAGCGACGGCGTCTACTGCAGCAGATGGAGTCGCGGCCTCTGTGCCCGGTCAGGGCCCGCGGCAGCTCGGGGAAGGGTCCACTGAGGGGGCTGGGGCAAGCCTGGGCAGGCGGACGATGGGGAGAGGTCCCTGCGGCCCTGGCTCGGCCCCTGCTCCCTCTCACACGCACAACTCCCAGGCCCAACAGCTTGATATGGCGACTCGGGCGTCCCTGCCTCAGTGTTCCACCGAGGGGTTTCCTGGCTGCCAACCGCACTGGGCGTCACTGCGCACCACAATGGCACACCAAACCCACCCTCTGCACCCCACGTGGCCCAGCGCATTATGACAAAAGCCCCGCGTCATGCAGGCGCGGCCTTTGCTGTGGTGTGACAACACAAACCCCTGCGGGTGCTGGCGGAATGATCGCTGTGGGGATGGAGGCTGCTTGCCCCCAACAAACCCCACATGGACTGACCGCCATGGCAGGTACGGCAGCAGGCTCCTGCTCCTCCTGGGGCTCCAGCCCTCCAGGTAACCCCCAGCCAGCTCTGCCTGCCACTATCTCACCCCATCACCCCTCTTCACTTCCCGCAACAGACAGGTTCCCTCTCTGGCTGCCGAAGGCATTGGAGGTGCCTGGTGTGACCTTCACTGATCTGGCCATGCCGCCACCAGTCACTGCCTGTGTGCTGCCCTCTGTCCCGGGGCTGGCAGTGTTCTCTGTGCCTGCCCAGCTCCACTCCATCACCTACCAGCCGGCACAGGCCAGCGTTTTGCATGGGGTGCCAGGGCCCCTGGGGGATGCCGACCCTTTCTTGGGGGTGGCAACGTCCCCCTTGCTGGATCCCAAGGGGAAGCAGGGCAGGGTGGCAGCAGTCCTCCCCACCTGGCTGCCGGTGAGACCCATGGAGACTTCTGTGGAGAGTCCCATGGAGAGTCCCTTGAAGGGTTGTCCAGAGGGTATCCTGAAGGGTCCTCCTAAAAGTCCCTTCGAGAGTCCCTTGAAGGGTCACCCAGAGCGTCCTCCAGAGAGTCCCCTGAAGGGTCCTCTGGAGAGTTCTCTGCTGAGTCCCGCAGCTGCCTCCCAGCACCATCTACCCACATGTCCCAACCGGTGGCAGAGGCCTGGTGGAGGCAGCCCCAGGTGGTTTTGAGCCACTTGCCCCTGCCATGGGGCATTCTCTCCTGCCAGGTGCTATCCAGATTGGGCAAGGCAGGCAGCAAGCAGGCCAAGCACCCTGCGCCAGCCAGCACCCCCAGTACACAAGAGACCTTTCTGTGGGACAACGTGCTACCCAAGAGGAGGAAGAAGATGGTGGTGTGCTGGGTGGTAAAACACTCAAGAACCCTGTGGGAGGGGAAGCCGGACAGACACGGTGCAGTGGCGGGCAGCAGCAGGCAGCAAGCAGGCAGCATCAAGCGGAGGGCATCTGACAGCAACAACATTGCCACCAAGCGTGCCAGAACCCTACCCTGAGAGATCCTGGGGGACAAAGTGCCCCACGCCCTGCCAGCCACTGTTGATGGATTGATAGAGAAGGTGTGGAGCATGGATCTCCATGACATGCTACCTGCACCTGCCCACTCCAGCCTCAGCCCTCTCCCATATCTCTATTTCTTTCTTAATTCAGTAGTTTGCTGTTCGTTTCACAGCGCCTCTGCCTGTGGTCATTTGTGCGATGGGAGGCAGGGGGGTTAACGCAACCCCTGCCACATGCATAGCTCTGACCCTCCACCTATTCACCACAGTATTTGAGGAACCCCTGATGATTCCAGATGGAGACATTTAAACAGAGCCTTAATTCCCGGACTCAGGTTACACGAACTAAAATGAGCTCTTAAAAATCTATCCACTACCATGGAAGCCACAGACAATCGCACAGTAGATGCCACTTTAGCCTTGCAACAGGAAAATTCTTCTTTAACTTCGATAGTACGACAAAGCAGTCTAGTACTTGATACGCTTACCCTGCAACAAGGAGGCATCTGAGCCTTGATTCGTATCACCTGTTGCACCGATGTCAACAAATCTCGACAAATCAAACACGACATCCATGCCATTTACAAACATTACATCAAACTGCAATATCTCCTGGTGGATTTTCACTTTCTGACCTATTTATTTGGATACCATACTTAAATTTACAAAACATATTAATGAAAATTCTTGGTATTGCAATATTCTTTATCCCAGTAATAAGTTTGGTTTCGATTGTGATTAGACTTTGCCTTGCAATATATCATAGAGCCAAAGGATGGAACACACTGATAGTGATTAATCTCACATTTGACCCTCAACTGGGAAAGTCCTCCTCCTCTTCCTCCATCTCTCTGTTCACTCCCAGACATTTCTCACGTGATGTCTGAAATGCAGGGCCACCTGAAGGTCCTGGCAGGGATTTCCAGGGTCTTTGTGTTCATTTTTTTGATATCTTAGGGCTACAACGTGCTACGGTTATGGGATGCTAGGGTTACAGTTTGCTAGGTTTATGGGCTGTCAGGGTGTTTGTATGCCAGAGTTTAAGCGAGTTAGGATTAAAGCATGTTATTGTTCTGGACAGAATCTGGATTTGTTGTCCCTGGGTTCCTGGGTTAGGTTATTTTTACCTTATCTTGTGTTCTGGGTGGTCTTTTTTTTGTGGAGAGTCCTTTTTTTAGTCTCTGCCTTTTTAGGGTTTGGATAGGGACCTTTGGTTTGTGTACGATGTCTCTTCTGGTTGATTTTTTGCTCTTCTGGTGGATTGTGTTGCGTTTTCTGACATGAAACCATCATTTGTTGTCTAATATGTCTACAGCAGGTCAGGCAGTGTCACTTCTGGTGCGGTCCGACTCATTTCTGGTGAGTTGGTAGGTAGGTAGGTATGGAGCACTTGCAGTTCATGGAGAATGACTGCCAGGTGACTAATGAGCACTTGTGGGAAAGGGTGACAGGTCTTCCAGCCTATAGGTAATTACTGTCAGAGGACTAAGCGTACTTCTGAATTTATGTGGACTTCCAAATTGGTGATTGTTTCTCCCGCCTTGAGGAAGAGACATGGAAGACACCAGCCACATGGAAGAACAAGGGTTTCCCAAAGGGTTTTTTGTCTTGTGCTGTTGAGTGCAAAGAGGCTGCTATTGTTAAGTTTAGTGACATTTCCTACAGTCCTGGACTGAGTATTGTGTGACTTGAAACATTGCTGAAAAAATGGTGGAGGTTTGTCTGCGTGTTCTGGACGCTTCGGGTTTGAATGACTGCTCGTGGTGGTGACTTCATGCAGTCCTTAGCTGCTATCTGAAGGCAAAACGCGTGCTTAGGTCAGGGCTCATCCTCCATGATAGTGGATGTGAATCTGTATTTCAACTAGATTTCTTGATCATTTTGGATTTGAGGGGGAGATTTCTTGTCAGATCTGATTCAATCATCCTTAGTTTTGCCTCTTCACGTGGCTGGAGAAGGACTTGGAGGAGGAGCAGAAGAAGGGTCGGTGCTGCCGTTTCCATGTTGGTCGCTTCTCCTGGAGTTATCAGGGTTATCTTCCACCCGCAGTTTCTTTTCAGGAATCTCTTTAAGCCACTTGCCTGTTTTGTGAGGGGTAGTGGACTTAACGGGAGACCTTTTGTTCCTCATTAGTGCCTCAGGAATTTACCTGTCATTTTTTGTTTGGTTGTTTTTTATTTGCTGTGCTTGATTTAAAAAGCTTATTTAGCTCTTTGGATTTCTGTCATTCAAGGAAGTCTCTAGGATTTCTACCCAGGAGTGAGATGTCCAGAAAGGACTGTCCTTGTACACTGCTGTCAGCCTTCAGTCTAGAGAAATGTCTGTTAGCGGTGTATGTTTAACAGTCATGTAACTCAAAGGCATCTGAAGTGGGGACCCTTTAGGGTAGAGAAGAGAATGTGAGAAACACTTCAATGATATGCATCTAGTGAGGATGAAGGTTCTTGCTTTAATTTTTTTTTGGTTGCTTTTGCATTCTTTGGCAAAATCTACTTAAAAGTCTGGCTGTCAAAAGAAGAAATCGCTTGTGATTTCTGTGTCTGACTAAAAAACCTAACGTAATCATACAGAGAACTGGTGTGAAGAGTCATCATTATTGCATAGCACATCTGACTTTTTGTGCTTTCCCTGTGCGTAGGGTAGTGGTTTGTGCATGGCAGTGGTCTGTGCTGCTTGGTCCACATCCCTGTTGGGTGCCAGATGCAATGCAAAGGGCTTATCCTCATGAAATTTACTTGTCTAATTTCAGAAGCTGTCTCCGTAGACTGAAAACTGGAACTCTTCCTAATCTCTTTGTGCACTAGTAGAGAAGCAGTGGGGGGTTTTCAGGGCAGTGACTGTGAGAAAGCCTTTAGGAGATCCTGTCCCTTGACTCTCAGATGGGGCAATGAAGAGTTTCAGAATGTCATGGGTGTTTTGGTGTTCACCAAAGCAGTTTTTTTTTTTTTTGTAGCTTACGTATCTTCAGTTTCTTATGTAGGAGAGCTGTGAGGCTGGGAGGAAAGACTGTGGATAGGAGGGAAAGTGCTTAGGTACATATCAAAGGAAGATAAAAGAAAGATCTAAGTAATGGTCAGCATAACTGTTCAGAATATTGGGTGTTTAAATGTTGACCTGAACTTTTACTGAAATGCATTTGCTTGCACTTCTCTTTTAATTCATGCGTGGGTACAGGAAAGAAGGCAGCAGATGTACACACTAGCTAAAACCCCTTTTTATTGCCAGCCATAAAGGTGCCTCTGGGCTGGGAGCCCGGAAGGATCCCGCATTGCAGAATCACAGAATGTTAGGGATTGGAAGGGACCTCGAAAGATCATCTAGTCCAATCCCCCCACCAGAGCAGGATTACTTAGATCATATCACACAGGAACGTATCCAGGCGGGTTTTGAATGTCTCCAGAGAAGGAGACTCCACAACCTCTCTGGGCAGCCTGTTCCAGTGTTCGGTTACCCTCACTGTAAAGAAGTTTTTCCTCCTATTTATCTGGAACCTCCTGTGTTCCAGCTTGCACCCATTGCGCCTTGTCCAGTCAATGGATGTCACTGAGAAGAGCCTGGCTCCATCCTTATGACACTTGCCCTTTACATGTTTATAAACATTAATGAGGTCCCCCCTCAGTCTCCTCTTCTCCAAGCTAAAGAGACTCAGCTCCCTCAGCCTCTCCTCATAAGGGAGATGTTCCACTCCCTTAATCATCTTCGTGGCTCTGCACCACAATTCTTGGTTTCTAATATGCATTTTAAAGCTACTCACATAGAATCACAGATCTGTAGAATCTTTTTGGTTGGAAATAGCCTTTAAGATCATCAAGTCCAACCGTTAACCTCGCCCTGCCAAGTCCACCACTAAACCATGTCCCTATAATACGAGACTGTAAACACACATATGTAATTACAAAGCAAAACAAGAGAGTGAATACAACAACCCAAATCCTTTTAGTTCTCAGTCCTCTATGTAAATCTGGGAGCCAAGAGGTTAACCACCCAAACAGATTCGGGGGAGATCCCTGCTCATTTTTAAATAATATTATTTAAATAGTAATATTTTTAAATGAGTCTTTATCTTGTTTCTGTCTATCAGTTTCATTTTTCTGGTCTTGGTTTACATAAAAATCCCATCAGCTGTTATTCAATCATGCACATACTCTGTCCTGTACTTCTAAAAGGTGGTCTAGGTCTGATCAATTCTATTTTACCTTTTGTGATAATAATTTGATTTATTCCTGTGGGACTGTAATACTCTCTGTGCTTTCATTAATGGCTTTTTCTAATTCTCTTGACACATTTGCAACAGCTCCTCCTAGTTTTGCAATCCCTAACCGTGGGATAAAAGCTGTTATAGGCAGGAGGAACTTAGTGCCACGTTCTTTCAGAGGACTGTAACACTTTTTCTCATAGATATCAGCAGCTAAGAGCTACAGAAGCAGAAGACATACTGGTTCTAACCTGCACTTAGAAGACACTTTTCAGCTCAGATTGGGGGTAAATCCTCAAATGCCCTTTCTCCACCTCTCCAGTATTGCCCTGGTAGTTGTGTCAATGGGTAGTCGAATCTTCAAATAAATGTGAATCATGTAAATGATTTCCTGTAAAAGGGCTAGCATGTGCCGGATTTGGTGTTCTGGTAAAGCAGTAAGGTTCAGAGCCAGAGGAGACGACTCAGAGCTATCAGGATCCTATAGGCCCGTAGTGGCAACCAACATTGGATCATTATCTTTATTTTGAATATGGCTTCCTGCAGAATACCAGGTTAATCTGTCTGCGAATACCCACATTGTCTCAGAGTCTGCACGGCCTGATAAACTCCATCTAGGAAAAAATATACAGTGTGATGGTGTTCTACAATAGGATTGATGTAAGGGCTTCTGGAGAATCTCCCTTTCACGTTCAGTGGATGTGGTATATAGTGAGTGTTTGGAAGAATCTGTGGAAGAATACCAATTGCCTTTAAGCCTAGGAACAGATCTATGGAACATTCCAGGCATAAGACTCTGCTTTTCACCTGTATGGTCCTAAGATCTGAATTGTCCTTTTCCATCCATTCTATTAATTTTAAGGCTCTGTTGGCGTTTCCAGTTCCCAGCCCCTACAGAGTGAGTAAGCTTGTCCATAGGTTTGCTCTCCAAGCACACCCAGGGGTCTCCTTTCAGACTCGTGACAAACCCTTCTTGGCGGTTCCTTTCTGCAGTGAAAATTCATAACGTAGCTACCCGTCCTGGACCCACTGGGAATTCAATGGGAACGATACCCAGGAGAGTTGCTTTGCAGCAGAGGGTGGGCTTTAGTGCATAGCCAACAGTTGGGCTTGTTTGCCTCGGCTGCTGTAGTTTGGTCTGTGGCTATGGCCGAATTACGAATGGATACGTACAATCCGTATTCCACCACAGACTTTAAGCAAGGCTACCATATTAAAACCTAGGCTTCCAAATCAGTGTTAACAGGAAAAATAAACAGATGCAAATAGCAAAACTAGCTATCCCTTGGATATAGAGGACAGCACTGAAATCAAAAGGGTTTCCTGACCCCAGGTCAGGAACCCATAAGGCATTTAAAGGTCTAAACCAAGCAGTCATGGAAGCTCCCTCGTTAGCCCTGCCAGACCACAGCAAGCCTGTTACGTGATATTTACATGAACAGAAAGGAATAGCCAGTTGGCCCAGAAACATCTGCAAGGTGTAGCATATTACTCAGCAGAACTAGACCTCGTAATTCAAGGCATGATTTCATGCGTGAGGGCTGTTGCAGCAGCAGCTGTGATGATTGAGAAAGCAAGAAATACTGTCCTGGGGAACTTCCTAATGCTGATGGTTCATTCCTTACTTTTTAGCCCTCCTCTCCAGAGCTCAAGCAACTGTGAATGTACCAGAGTTGGGAAGTACATTGGATTATGGCAATAAACACAAAGGGTCCTTGGCTTCTTTGACTGAACTTTCCATAAATACACCAAGACACACTCAAACACCCCGAGATGTCCCCTCCCTTCGCTTCACCCCATGCAGCTCTATAGGCTGGAGGAAGAGTGGTTAGAAAGCGGCCCAGTGGAAAGAGACCTGGGGGTGCTTATCGACAGCTGACTAAACATGAGCCAGCAGTGTGCCCAGGTGGCCAAGAAGGTCAATGGCATCCTGGCCTCTATTAGGAATAGTGTAGCCAGACGGTTGTCACGGTTGAAAGCTGGGCCAGGTATTAACCAGGTGGCAGATGCTCTCTGTTAACCCTTCCCCCCCCAAGGGAAAGGGAAAGGGAAAAGGGAGAGAGACTTATGGGTTGGAAAGTTAAAACAGTTTTAATAAACTATAATAATGAAAAAGAATATAATAACAATAATAATAGAAATAATCAAATATATACAAATATGTACAAAACCAAGATCAAGAGCTTGGAAATCCTCCTCAGGCAGAGTTGCTCCCCCCAGTACAGGCAGAGAGGAAAAGGCAGTAGCTCCCCCCAGCACGGGCAGAGGGCAAAATGCAATAGCTCTCCCTGCCATCACACCTGCAGGCTTTTAACTGGAAAATTGGCAAAGCTGGTACCAATCAGTGGGAGACAGGAGGGCCCCTCCCTCCTGGGCCCCACCTCCAGGAGGCAGTGGGTTAGTGATAAATAGGAAAGTGAGAATGACGTGTATGGGATGGAATACCTTCCTGGTCAATCTTGGGTCACCTGCCCTGTCTGCTCCTCCCTGCAGGTGCGAGCCCCCTTCGGCTCTTCACTCGTAAGCAGTGAGGAATTTAGCAGTGACCTTGGTTTCTTTAAGACTAATTGGCCTGGTTTGGGCCAAACCAGGACACGGTCTAGGGAAGTGATTGTCCCTCTGTACTCGGCACTGGTGAGGCCGCATCTTGAGTACTGTGTTCAGTTCTGGCCCTCGCACTTCAAGAAAGATGTTGAGTTGTTGGAGCGAGTCCAGAGGAGGGCTACCAAGCTGGTGAAGGGTCTGGAGGGTCTGTCCTACAAGGAACGGCTGAGGGAGCTGGGGTTGTTTACCCTGGAGAAGAGGAGGCTCCGAGGTGACCTTATTGCAGTCTACAACTACCTGAAGGGAGGTTGTAGTGAAGTGGGAGTTGGCCTCTTCTCCCGGGCAACTAGCGATAGGACAAGAGGACACAGCCTCAAGGTTCGCCAGGGGAGGTTCAGGTTGGACATTAGGAAGAATTTCTTTACAGAAAGGGTTATTAGACATTGGAATGGACTGTCCAGGGAGGTGGTGGAGTCACCATCTCTGGATGTCTTTAAGAAAAGACTGGACATGGCACTTAGTGCCATGGTCTAGTTGACAGTGTGGTGTCAGGGCAACGGTTGGACTCGATGATCCCTGAGGTCTCCTCCAACCTGGTTGATTCTGTGATTCTGTGATTCTGTGATTCTGCTGGCCCTGCGGTGCGGGCAGCTAAGTGCCACACGGCAAAGCCCTCTACATGTCCCCAGGCTGCCTTGCCCTGGGTGGCTGTGGACAGGAGGGGACACGGTGTGGTGACAGCCTGGGGGGTGACAGGAGGGACACCAGGCGGTGACAGACACGGGTGTGACAGAATAGATACTGGGCTGTGAGAGACCTGGGGGGTGACAGGATGTTGGCAGTGGCAGGCCCAGGGGGTGACAGGACTCCGGGCTGGGCCATGGAAGGTGCGGGGGGTGCGCTGTGCCGTTGCCATGCGCAGTCGCGTGCTGGCGGCGGCCCCTGCGATTGGTGGCCGGTAGAACCGCCCAACGGAACGCTGAGGCAGGGGCGCCATATTGGCCACAGCGACCGGTCGGGCTGGGAGCTGCGTGTGAGAGAGGGAGCAGAGGCTGAGAGAGGGAGCAGAGGCCGATTGGGGGCCTCTCCCCATTGTCCGCACACTTGCCCAGGCTGCAAGGAGGAGCCAGGTGGGCGCCGCCGCTGCAGCCCAGCTTGATTGCTGAGGGCCGTGGGCCAGAGCTGTTGCAGGGGCGGGGGCCGGGTGGCCCTCAGTGTGGAGGCCGTGACGCCATCTGCCGTGGTAGACACTGTCACTGAGCAGGCACTGCCTGGCCCGGACCATGTCATGCGTCCAGTACAAGTTCTTCTCCAAGCTGAACTATGGTACAGTCACCTTCAACGGCCTCCACATCTGCCTGGGTGACCTCAAGCGCCAGATCATGGCCCGTGAGAAGCTGAAGGCGGCCAACTGCGACCTGCAGATCACCAACGCCCAGACCAAAGAAGGTGCGTGGGGGTGGTGGGCGCGGGGCCTTGGGGACCGCCCGGCTGGCAGCATCGCAGACGCCCTGCAGCAGCTGCAGCCTGCGGGAGCTGCGCTCTGCTCTTGGTGGCTCGTCCCCACGTAGCGTGAGTCAGCCTGGGACCCATCCCGACGGTGTGTGGGGGGACCGGGAGGGCAAGTGGTGCCGGGGGTTAAGCGGGGTGGGAAGCGATAATGCGACTGGGCCACGGTCGGTAGCTGTGAGTTGTGTTGGGGCCTCACAGAGCTGTTCTGTTGGAGTTGCTGTTCTGACAACTGCCTTCAGACTTGTGTGTTAGACACAGAGCTAGGCGCAGAAGAATATGTGGCTGATGTGAGACCTATAGTGCTTAGAAAAGATCAGGAAAGAACCTTGTGCATTAGCAGACTCTCCTTCAGTGACCTTTGAGAGCATTTTGCTTTTGGCATTCCAACTATTTTAAAAAATGAAAAAGATTTTGCTCCTTGTGTTTGGTTCTCAAACCTGAAGATTTCTTGACATGTACTGTTAGTGTGTCAAGACGATCAAAGCGCGATGTTACATAGAAAATTTTGCTTTTGTATCCGTAAAGGGATTCTCTAATTGATTAATTGAATTGACTAATGTTTTTTTCTGTATTTATGCTGTTTTCAGAATACAGAGACGAGAATGCCCTGATTCTGAAGAACTCATCGATCATTGTGAGAAGAATCCCTCCCGGAGGAGTTAAAGCTACCAGCAAAACATATGCTGGGTAAGTATCCATAAAGCATTATATTCTTTGTTAGGACTTTCAGTGTGCTAACTTTTTGAATGGATATGAGTTTACAGAGGCATTCAGATTGTATCTTTCTCATTAAAGCTGCTCTTCATTTTTGTCATCATGGGGTAGATTTTAGTGTATCTGTCCCAAAGCAGACTTACCTTTTTAGGCCTGCTGGGACATGGGGTTCAAACTGCAACAATGGTAACTCTTGAGATGATTCTATTGGGTTTGTTCTGAGAGCCAAGTTGTAGATCCTGTTTCCTCTCTGTGGAGAGTTTCCTCATTGTATGTGTTTGCTTTTATTGCTTTTATAGTAAAGACAGCTACGAATTGTAGCGTAAACTCACAATTTGTTCCCATCTCAGAAGACTCTGGCTCTCAGTGTTTGACTCTCTTGCATTTGGGGGAGGAGGGGGCGGGATATGGCAGGTATTGTGATGTCCCAAATCTGGGTTTTTTACATACTAGCTGTAGAGGAGAGACCAAGGGTTGCCAGCGGGTGAACCCTGCAAACAAGAAGTTTCGTTCATCAGTGATTCCTGTTAGTGTCCTGATGTCTGTTTCAGGCAAGAGAGAAAGAACCGTATCCTAAAGTGGATTGCCTTGAAACTCAGGAAGCAGTTTAGCACATTACCAAATGTTACTAGTTATCTTTTGAGTCTGTTTTAACCCTCAGCTGATATCTGTGCTCCATGTTGTAATTCTGTATTCCTAAGAATTATGGAGGACAGAGAATCGGATGTATTCCTTAAAATTACAGCTATTCAAATGCAGTCCTGACTAGAGGATTATTGCGGTCATTTATGTGTTCGTACAGTCCAGCTGTGTATATCAGCTGCATTAACAGTGTTTGAATGGTCATGGTTTGCAGCCGCCTTAAAGATATGCCTCTCCACCACAATTAGTAGATCTTATTAGTTGTGGTTTTGCCATGTCTTTTGAATATTGGTTCTCTCTACAGAAGGCAGACTGATGAGTTACAGTGTGTCTCTAACAAACAGTACAGCAGCATCCTGGTTCCCATGAAGCATTTGCAAGCAAAAAAGCCTGAATTTACGTGGCTCTGCATGTAAACTTGGGGCATATTACTGCAGTAGGTGCAGTGCTTTCAGGCACTACCTAGTAATTCTGGATGCCACAGGATTGTGCTTATAAACATGGCCTTGTTTTGGGGGGTTAATTAAAATATGTGTGCTGAGTGCTGCCTTGTCATTGCACCTTATGTTTCTGGTTGGATGGCACCCTGTCCTGGTATGGTAATGCTGCCCTAAAACAAGAGGAGAGATGCTGCCCGCATCAAAGATCAAATAGATACCTGTCTGTGGGGATAAGGAAAGAATGGCACTGCTGTTCTAACATTGAAAATTAAGCAGCAGATGAGCTTTCTGTTCCTTCAGCTGGAAACATTGCAGAAACAACTGGGAGAGGGGTTAATGTTTGGGAATGAATAATGTATGCTGTAGTGGTGGAAAGGCCTACAAAGTTACTCGCTTTGTAGTATGTTCTTCAAGGTAAATGGGTGAGGAAACCATTGTGTGGCAATCTAAATTATTTCCCTGTACTTCCTCAACTTCAGGAGGTACGTGGCTGTCATTGCGAGCCTGGGGGTGTTCTAGCAGTGGCAGGAAGCAGGAGCCTTTCGATTTGCACATAAATTCCACAGCAGCCTTTGAATTGCCTCTGCTCATGGGACGCTTTGGATGATGGATGAATTGTTTGTTAATTATATCCATGGTGGCATGTCTGATCCATGATCAGTAGCATGCAGACCCAGATCCATGAGTATGTGGTATCTCAGCAAGCTGTCAAATGTAAGAAATACTCCACATTATCTTAATGCAAATTCTGGCAATTAGGACCTATTTTTTTGGTCACTGGACTTGTAAATTGCACAAAATCCTAGGAACTGCTTTCAGGGGACATTTCTACTGCTTTTTTTGGTCAATAGAGCATATGCAACCCATTTAGTATTTTGGCACTTTCATGGCTAAACATGGTAGATGTGTGCGCACAGTGCTTGGGCTTCCACAAAGAAACACTGTTCTAAAGGCTATGCTGCTGGCACTTTTGTTATTGCTTTGTCAGATGACTGATTCTTTTTGACTTAAGTAAACTTGCACGTGGAAGTGTCTCGGCTATCGCTGTTCTTTCTTAGAACCTACAGTACTGTACCTGGTACCTGTTTGTAATACTGGGGGGATACAGATTGGCTACAGTTGCTTTTTTATTTTGATTGAAGAACACCAAACTGTAGTACAGACTTCATATTTTTGATACTTATGTAGCAGGGACAAAATATCTGAGGACTTCCTCTTGCACTGTTGTATTCTATAGCTGCAAGGCTGAGAGTGATTTGTGACAAAGTAGAAATGGGATTTGGGCGGGGCGGGGGTTGGTTTAGTTGCACTGAATGTACCAAGAGAGAACAGTTTATGTACAGGAATAAATTTCCATATTCACTAGACTATCAGAACATAATGTTTTGATGTTGAGGTTTTAGAATCTGTTTTCACTGCTTTATGCTTGGTACAAGTACTTTATTTTAGGTCCTGTTCACCTTTATTTCTTCTTTTTTCTAGAAGTCGAACGGAGCCAGTGAGTGGAACATCAAAAGCGGTATGTAAAAATACAATCTCACACATTTTCTACACAGCACATTTAATTCTAAATAATGTAGCTTTGTATTAATTTTCCGAATATTACTTAATCTATTTTCCATTAAAATAGTATATGTTGTAAATACAATGTATTTGATTCAGCATAATAAAATCTGAGTAACGCCACCTTTTGCACAGCTGTAATGTGAATATTGGTATTTGTGCCTAGCAATGCATTGTATTTCCTATTGAATATGCTAGAATATTTCCTGGATGACTTTGTGTTGTACCGATAATACAAGATCATTTTTAGATCATGTAGGTTCAAGGTTTGCCCAATTGAACATGGTGCCATGCCCTGCATCTGTCTATAGCTAGTAATATGTATGTTTGTATAGGTTGTGGTGTGCTTTTTGTTTCTTGCAATAGAAATTATCTGGAGTGTATTTTTTTCCATTTTCACATTGTATCACTTAGCTTTTGTTTTGAAATCCTTTTTTTTTTTTGCCTGATGGCTTTTGAAAATATTATCAAAACCCACCGAGAAATCACTGTTGTTGAACTTGGTACTGTTTCTTACTTTTGTCTTGGGGGTTCAAAGAAATACCAAACTCAACATATCCTATACGTTTTGAGGACAGTTCTGTGCAGCTAAATGATTCTTTTTCGTGTCCTTAAATACCTGGGTATTTGTTCCTAAAACTGTATAATTGAAGTGATATACATAATACATAGATGTCTGTAATAGATTGCCGTTGCTACACGAAGTGGTATTCTGAAGTTCTACGTTTGATCTTTCCACTTTATCTCATGCTGCAGTTTAGTTTTATAGTTTGTCTGCAAATGAAAATACCTAAACCACAGTGTACAAATTGTGGCACAAGGTTAGAGCCCGGTGCATTTGTGGGTAAAATCCCTGTTGTTTTTCTGAACTGCTGCAGTACATTTTTGGACCTGGGTGACTTCAGGCTTGGATGCTGCTTTAATTTCCCAAAGGTTGAGCCTTTCTTTAGTGTACCACCACTTAGAATTTATATTTGGAAAAGGGCAGCATTTAAAAAAAATTCGTGAACTCTGGCTCTGTGTTCTGTGAAGAACACAGCCTCTGATTCTCGTGGACTGGTATAAAATCAGCTTAAACCTGAAAACTTTTTGTATGTAGGTCTAAAAACATGAAGTCTAAATCTGACATTTATGTTTCTATCACTGGTTCGAATTCCTTTTTGGACATGAATGCCTCTCCTTGTGAGTTTGAGTTAGTTTAACTGGCCCAGTGATCCTAGTCTTTGACGTAATACATTTATTTAAAGCACATTTATAGTATTGGACCTAATTCAGGTGGGTTTTTATTTCTTGAAAAGAGTTATTTTTCTTTTTGTTTACTAGCATGTGTATAAACACAAGTCACATGTTCATCAATGAGGTTAACATTCTTTTAGCCTTGTGTGTTCCCTGGCATGTCAGTATTACATTTCTAAGTAGCATCTGACCGTAAGCTAATAGAGATGTCTTCAAAATAATTAAAAAAAAAAAAAAAAAAAAGAAGAATCCTGGAGTGGAAGGGAAGACTTATGGTTAGTTAGAGCTAATGAAAGTAAATGAAAGACAAAGCAAAACCATTCCCTTCTTGTTTGCTCTGACTGTGCCTGATTTGGGTTGTGGGTAGCCATAGGGAGGGTGGAAGCCTTGCATCTCTCTGTACAAGTCCTCTGTCTCTCTCACTCTCACTGTGAAAGCACTGCAGCCTCAGGGGCTTCTGGTGTTGGGACACAAGTAGCTTTATTAAAGCTAACTCAGGTCTTGGTCTAAAGTGTGGTGTTTGGGTTTTGGTTTGTTTGGGTTTTAAAAGACACATGTTTCTGTATGTATTTCAAAGCAGAACCAGGATGTTAGTGTGGTAGGAATAAAGCACTGCAAAGCTTGCCCATTATTGTTGAGCAGTAAAGCAGCAAAAGTAAAATGAGTTAAGAGATTTTTAAAAAGGCTGCACAAAAGCTTCTGCTTTGACTATTTCTTCTTATTCTTGCTCTTATGTTAGCTGTCATGCTACACTTCCAAATTTGTGCTGCTGCCCTACTGTTACTACAGCCACGGCAAAAAAGTGGATCCGTTTTGTTTTACCACTACTATTCCAGTACCTGCAAAGATTTCTGGTTGGTATTTGTCTGCAGAAATGCAGAGTCATGCCCATCGTGGTAGTGCCATCAAACACAACTGTGATCCTTCCTGGCTGAATTTTTAGTTTAGCCAAGCTGTTCGGTTTTAGGAAATCACTGTAATTTAAATGTAGCACTCCAGCAGTGAGATGAGCCTTTTCCTCCAATTTTCTGTCCCCTTTCCCACTTGCTTTATGTTAGTTGCTGTTTAGTCTTCTGTTTGAAATGGGAGTTAGTACATCGACTGTCAATTCTGGTTTTTTGGGGGAGGTTTTTGGTTGGGTGTTTTTGTTTTTGTTTTTCCCAATTCTTCTGCAGTATTATCTTAGTGTTTTATACAAGTTTCATGGAGGTGTTGTTTCTACTTGACCGATTGGAGGGACTGGCAGGAATTACTTCAGTAGAAAGTTAAAGGAGAAAAGAAAAGACAAAGAATGTAAAATCATTGGAAGATGGCCATTGGGCAAATATACTAAATAGTACCTTAATTATCTATTTGCTGCTTTTGATAACTGTAGAGAGTAGAAAGGAGTGCTATCACCTCCTTTTAGAAATTAGACTGTTGTCTGCTGGCCATAGAATAACTGCTGCCTAAAAGGACAGAAGAACTAATTAGTAGTTTCTGAACTGTTATGTTTCAGTTAGTGGTCAATACTGGACCGTTTGATGCTAGACTCCAACAGAGAGCTTTCCTAATTTCTTGTTTGCTTCTGAAAAACACAAAATGATTGTGACTGTGCCTGCTGTAAGAGAACATAGGCCTCTTTTCCCACTTGTGAAAAGGAGTGGCATATGGAGCATGAAGCTTGAAAAGGCTTCATCAGACTTCCTTTTTAACAGAACTGGGTACAAAATGTTCTGAAAAGAAAAAAGGAAAGTTGGATCTTCTGGTAAGACTTGCAATGGAAAGAAGGTCTTTTGCCACATCTGGGTGTTCCTCTCCAAGGGCACATTTTCAAGAAATTTTACTTAGTAGTACAGTGATGTTGTATGTGCTTTCCTAAACATAGAGAGAAGGAAGGATTAACGGGAGTGAGGAATCCTCTTCTGCATGTAGATACTTTTTTCCCCCAGAGTCCGCTACAACTGCTCCCTTGAATTCTTCCACTCCATTAGGTAATAAAGGACAAGAGCTTTTTCCAAGGAAGTGTTTTAATCTCTCTTGTGATCAATTTAGTAACCTTCTGAGGAGAGCTGTTCAGGTTACATTGTGAAAATTTAGTCTACGTTTTTGAACAACTTAAGACAGGATGAGCCGTGATTTGAGTCTTTTTTTGACAATGTTTTCCTAGTGTCAGCTTCACTGCTGCTTGTGGCATAATATAATTCAATATACTGGAAAAGGAACACGATAAGAGTTCCCCTTTTTATTTGTTGAAAAACTGCACGTCACAATTAGTTCTCAGTAAACACTGTAACCCATGACTAACGAGTGGCATGAGGACTTCATTCCTGCAGGCTGTTCCAGTAGGTAGCTGGGAGAGAGGAATGTGGTTGCAATGGAGAAAGAAATTTACATGCTTGTGCTCTGACTCCATGTTTTCATCATCATTAAAAATTGGTTTTGGTCTGATAGCAAGGAGAATACTACTAAATTCTAGCCCTTCCCAAACTAATTTGGATAGCAGGGCCTGTGGTCTAATAAAATGCAAGAAATCAGTTTTCTCCATTTTTATACACTACTCTGTCATGGCAAACCCCTTCAGTAACTTCTCTTTCAAATCAGTAGTTTATCTTTCAAAAGTTTATCTTTTTCTAGACAAAGTGGTGGGTTACTTGTATGGCTAATCTTTAGGATTGTTGGGGTTTTTTTGGGTTTTGTGGGGTATGGTGAGTTTGGCATTTTTAAACTTAGTGACGGAGGGGCAGAGTTCCCGTTTCAGGGCTGATGTGCCTGTGCTTTATTTGGACAGGCAGCTACAGTGTTCAGAAAAGCGTAACCATATGCATTTAGAAATGATGAGACATGAACTGATTAATTTACAAACTGCACTGAAAATAAGTCTCCTGTAGTGATGCTTCCTTCTCAAATAAAGTTAAATATTTTTTTTAGCATCCTGTTTAGCTGAAAATGGACAGCTTCCTTACCCCTTTGACTTTTAAACAGTTGTGAGCATTTGACAAGGGTCCCTTTCTGAGCTATTCTGGAGCAATAAATTGATCTCAGGCAGGTGTGGTTCTTCTAGTTTCTTCTCCTTCACCTCATAGGCACTCTTAAGCTGTCATAGGTTTGGACTTTGTTTTGAACAAATACACATTCCACTAGGTTGGAAATGCCTCTTTGAGTGACACCCAGAAGATATAGTGCAGATTGTCAGACTACAGTAGAGGTTAACTCTTGCTGTACTTTGACTAAAACTTGAATATGTGTTTTTATTTTTTTGTGAACAGATTGATGACTCTTCTGCATCTGTTTCTCTGACCCAGCTTACTAAGGTATATCTATATTCTTGTCAAATACTTAAAAATCAAAACAAAGCATTTGCTTTGTATATTTAAATCTTATACTGTGATCTATAGCTGGATAACTGTTGCAATGTGAACAAAACTTTAATTTAATTTTTAATAACTTAAAATCTTTGTTTTAACTTTAAAATGTGCGTATATTTCGATACGATCCGGTAAAGAGTAGTTCCCAGTTTGGGAAGATAGAAGGGGAGCACCTTATTGGCCTCCACTTTATGTTGCAGTATTACTCAGAATCACAGAATCACAGAATGTTAGGGATTGGAAGGGACCTTGAAAGATCATCTAGTCCAATCCCCCTGCCGGAGCAGGATTACCTAGATCATATCACACAGGAACGCGTCCAGGCGGGTTTTGAATGTCTCCAGAGAAGGAGACTCCGCAACCTCTCTGGGCAGCCTGTTCCAGTGTTCAGTTACCCTCACTGTAAAGAAGTTTTTCCTCATATTTATCTGGAACCTCCTGTGTTCCAGCTTGCACCCATTGCGTCTTGTCTTGTCAATGGATGTCACTGAGAAGAGCCTGGCTCCATCCTTGCGACACTTCCCTTTTACATATTTATAAACATTAATGAGGTCCCCCCTCAGTCTCCACTTCTCCAGGCTAAAGAGACCCAGCTCCCTCAGCCTCTCCTACTCATCTCAAGACAAAAAGAAGGAACACTTAAGCCGCTGTTTACCAATTTGCATACGTTTCATTAATTTAGCACTGGAAAGTAACACAATTTTGACAGAAGAATTTAATTGGCTGTAAGTTATGGACATTTCAGTGGGGGTTGCAAGAGCCAAAATAGAAGTGTTTCTGGAACGTGGACAATTGCGTGGCTATTTTTGAATTTCTAGTCATTATAGTTCTAGATCCGTTCTTTGGATGCTGCACCATTTCATTAATTGTAGTACAAACACAGTGGACAGCACAATCTAATTAGTTTGAATGCAGACTGTGTAAATTGTGTAAATGTACCTAGTTGTTCGCAGGAATATACCAATGTGTATGTGTGGCATACTCTGTGGTCTATTCCTAGTAATGTTTTGTGGGTTTTGGATGTGTTTTGTAAACCGTTTGGGTTCAGAAATATTAGTCTGGTGTCTCTAAAGTTTTCTGTAAATGTTAATGGAAATGATTTCATAGATGTCGATCTGGATTTGGTTACTGTTGAGAACAAACCGTGTATGTGAAACAACCACTAATAAAATGTTGCAACTAGTTGGTTGCTTTTGTGAATGAATGCATAGGAAAACCAAAGCATGAGTGGTTGATCTGAGTGATAGGTGCTTGAAGGTCCAAATCATTTACAGACACTCCTTAAGACCCTGCTTGTATCAGGACTAGTGTGTAATCAAAACATTTGAACAAATACTACTTAAAAAAATCAGCTGGCTTCAATCGTTTGAAGATCCAGTTCTGCATACCATTTATCTTAGTGTTTGTTAAAAGGACACAGTCAACAGGAAAAAACTGCAGGCTTTGCTTACTGTAGTTAAATACCTTAATAGGAAGAAGTTAGCAGGGGGAGAACATGCAGTTTGGACTGCCTACAAGACATGATGGTCAAATTTCTGCTGAAAAGAATATTTTGCTTTGCTGAGGGATTATAAAAAGCTTGATTCCTCTTAACGCTTCTGTGCCTGAAGCTGAATTTCAGCAGGCAAAAACAGCTTCCCTGACTCCTAAGTTGTGTGTCCTTTCAATGCTGCAAAATGTAAATACTGAGACTAGCAAACACCTTTCCCAATGAAATGTACGGTGGATATCTTGTCCTTCAAATGGTCTGGAGCTTAAAATCAGTCTCAAAATACTGGATAGTCTGATTTTTTCTACACATAGCTTCAGTCCACTTGCAAGGCAATTGGATTGGTTCAAGACAAATCTTGATGTAAGGTACAGAGAGAGCCTAAGGTTTTGAGTGCCCCAGAATGCTCTTTTCAAGGAGGTGAACAGACACATGAACACCATGTAATGGCGTAAGGACTCCCCAGAACGTCTTCAGGACAACTATATTTTATAGAAGTGGCTTTTTTCATGCAACCTCAGCTGGCGTTGTGCTGCTCTTCACAGGACTGGGTGAGGGACGTTGTCTCAGCGGCGGCAGCAACTGAGGTGAGTGGGGCCGAGATCGGGCTGTAGCGGTGGTTTCCGTGCTCTGGCCCCACCCCCGAGCAGCAGCCCCAAGACCCGGAAGTTCCCGGCAACGAATCAGGAGAGGAGGGGGCGTAACACCACCCCCTGTTGATCGCGTGATAAAGAGCCTCCTGGAGGACAGGGACTAGTCCCTGCCCAGAAGGTAGAGGGGGAGTCAGCAGTGACTGGGTGTGTCCCAGGGCGGGGGAGGGCACAGCCGTTTGCAGCTCTTTGGGCAGGGTGCTGACTCCCTTCCAGTGCACAAGGAGAGGAAGGCACCAAGGAGCTGTGAATCTTCTGCTGTCAGTCGGCAGCAGCGGTGGCAGCGATAGCGACTGAGGTGAGTGTGGGCGAGGGTGAGATCGGGCTGTACCGGGCAGGTTCCGTACTCAGGGCCACCCGAGCAGCAGCCCCTGAGTCCCGTCCCAGGAGAGGAGGGGGCGTAGCCAGAGGCACCGTGGGAGATTTGAAGAGCCCCTGGTGAGCGCGAGCGACCCGGAGCGTGCAAACAGGGGCGTGGCAGTTTGCGCAGCAGTTCTCGCAGGCAGGGCGGGTGAGCAGGTATGGTTTCCACTCGGCGGGACCCTAAGTCCCTTGGGGGTGCCAGAAAAGACATGGCAACCCAAACGGACCTGCCGCGGAAGCATGCGGAGGTGCAGGTGTCAGGCTGCAGGGAGTGCCAGAGCCTGGCCCTGGCACTTGAGGGTAACGGAGACCTCACCTGTGTGAGGTGCGAACAGGTCGACGACCTGATCTCCTTGGTGGCGCAACTCAAGGAGGAGGTGGAAAGGTTAAGGAGCACAAGAACATCCCAGGAAGAGGTTGGCGGGCAGTGCTGTTCCCTGCCTGTCCTGGGGAAAACGGACGGGCCTAATGCTCCCCGGGTATTGGAGGATTCTCTTCCTCCTCCACAAGGAGCAGGAGGAGACCTAGGGGATGGGGGGGAATGGAGGCAGGTCCCTGCTTGGGGTGGCAGGCGAATCCCATCCCGACCTTCCTCCCCTCCCCATGTCCCCCTGCAGAATAGGTATGAGGCACTGGAGCCTGAGCGTCTTCCTGAGTGTCAAGAAGACACAAATCTAGGTGAAAGACCTTCTACGGGACTACGTGAACAGAAGCAACCGAGTAAGAGGGTTGCAACCAGCTCCAAAAAGGAGAAAAGTAATTGTTATAGGTGACTCCCTGCAAAGGGGAACGGAGGGCCCCATATGCAGGCCAGACCCAGCTCACAGGGAAGTCTGCTGCCTCCCTGGGGCTCAGGTAAGGGATGTTGGCAGGAGGATTCCTCAACTGGTGAGGCCCTCTGACTACTACCCACTATTAGTATTCCAGGTGGGTAGGGATGAGATTGAAGAGAGAAGTCCCAGGGCTATCAAAAGGGACTTCAGGGCCCTGGGGCGTTTGGTAAAGGGGGTAGGTGCGCAGGTTATATTCTCTTCAGTTCCTTCGGTGTTTGGTGAAAATAGGGAAAAGACTATGAAAGTACAACAGATTAATATGTGGCTAAGAGACTGGTGCCGTAGGTGGGATTTTGGGTTCTTTGACCACGGGGCGGCTTTCATGGCACTGGGCCTGCTTATGCTGGATGGGGAACAGCTGAGTCAGAAGGGGAAAAGGGTTATGGCCCAGAAGTTGGCAGGGCTGGTTAAAAGGTCTTTAAACTAGGTTCGATGGGGGAGGGGGATAAGACCAGGGCAGCCACAAATGAACCTAGGGGTGACAGGCCTGCGTCGGGGGCAAGGCTGCTAGCCCAGCTGAAGTGCATTTACACCAATGCACGCAGTATGGGCAACAAACAGGAAGAGCTAGAAGCCACTGTACAGCAGGAAGGTTATGATGTGGTTGCCATCACAGAAACGTGGTGGGATGACTCTCATGACTGGAGTGCAGCTATGGATGGCTATAGGCTCTTTAAGAGGGACAGGCGAAGCAGGAGAGGTGGTGGGGTAGCACTGTATGTTAGGGAGTGCTTGGACTGTGTTGAAATTGAGGAAGATGGTGAGGATGACAAGGTTGAATGTTTATGGGTGAAGATCAGGGGGAAGGTCAGCAGGGCGGACATTACGGTGGGAGTCTGTTATAGACCACCCAACCAGGACGAGCAGGTGGACGAGGTGTTTTACAAGCGGCTGTCAGAAGCCGCCCGGTCTCCGGCCCTTGTACTCGTGGGCAACTTCAACTTGCCAGATGTCTGCTGGAAATACAACATGGCAGAGAGGAAGCAATCTAGGAGATTCCTTGAATGTGTGGAGGACAACTTCCTTGTGCAAGTGGTAAATGAGCCCACTAGAGGAGGGGCCCTGCTTGACCTGTTGTTTGTGAACAGAGGACTAGTGGGAGATGTGAGGGTCGGTGGCCGTCTTGGGAGTAGCGACCACGAAATGTTAGAGTTTTCGATAGTGGGGGAAGTAAGGAGGGGCAAGAGTAGAACTTCTGCCTTAGATTTCCGGCAGGCTGACTTTCGCCTGTTTAAGAGGCTGGTGGACCGAGTCCCTTGGCAATCGGTCCTGGAGGGCAAAGGAGTCCAGGAAGGCTGGACGTGCTTCAAAAGGGAATTGCTAAATATTCAGGAGCAGGCTGTCCCAGTCTGTAGGAAGACAAGCCATCGGGGAAAAAGACCAGCCTGGTTAAACAGGGAACTTAGGCTAGAACTTAAGGAAAAAAAAGAGAACCTACTTACTCTGGAAGAAGGGTCGGGTAACTTGGGAGGTCTATAGGGACGTGGCCAGGTCGTGTAGGGAGAAGATTAGAAGGGCCACGGCTCAGTTAGAGCTTGATTTGGCTGCTACAGTCAAAGATAACAAAAAATGCTTTTACAAATACATCAACAGCAAAAGGAGGGTCAAGGAGAGCCTCCAGCACTTGCTGAATGAGGAGGGTAGTGTAGTGTCAGGGGATGAGGAAAAGGCAGAGGTGCTCAATGCCTTCTTTGCCTCGGTCTTTAATGTCAAGACTGGTTGTCCTCAGGAGACTCGGCCCCCAGAGCCTGAAGTTAGGGATGGGGGGCTCTGTGAACCTCGTGTAATCCAGGAGGAGACGGTTAGTGACCTGCTGTGCCAGTGGGACACCCACAAGGCTATGGGCCCAGATGGGAGTCACCCCAGAGTAATGAAGGAACTGGCAAACGAACTTGCCAAACCACTCTCTAATATCTACTGGCAGTCCTGGTTAACTGGAGAAGTTCCAGCTGACTGGAAATTAGCGAATGTAACGCCGATCTACAAGAAGGGTCGGAAGGACGATCCAGGGAACTATAGGCCTGTCAGCCTGACCTCGGTGCCAGGCAAGGTGATGGAACAGATCATCCTGAGTGCCATTACATAGCACATGCAGGACAATCGGGGCATCGGGGCCAGCCAACATGGATTCATGAAAGGCAGGTCCTGTTTGACCAACCTGGTCTCCTTCTATGACCAAGTGACCCACTTAGTAGATGAGGGCAGGGCTGTGGATGTAGTCTATCTAGACTTCAGTAAGGCATTCGACACTGTCTCCCACAGCATCCTCCTAGACAAACTGGCTGCCTGGGGCTTGGATGGGTGGACTCTTAAATGCGTTAAAAACTGGCTGGATGGCCGAGCCCAGAGAGTGGTGGTGAATGGGGCAAAGTCCAACTGGCGGCCGGTCACTAGCGGTGTTCCCCAGGGCTCAGTTCTGGGGCCGGTGCTGTTCAATATCTTTATAGATGATCTAGACATAGGGATTGAGTGCACCCTCAGTAAATTTGCAGATGACACCAAGCTGGGTGGGAGTGTCGATCTGCTGGAGGGTAGGAAGGCCCTACAGAGGGATCTGGACAGGTTAGATAGATGGGCCGAGACCAACGGCATGAGGTTCAACAAGAACAAGTGCCGGGTCTTACACTTGGGCCACAACAACCCCATGCGGCTCTACAGGCTGGGGGAAGAGTGGTTAGAAAGCAGCCCGGTGGAAAGAGACCTGGGGGTGCTGATCGACAGCCGACTAAACATGAGCCAGCAGTGTGCCCAGGTGGCCAAGAAGGCCAATGGCATCCTGGCCTCTATTAGGAATAGTGTAGCCAGCCGGTCCAGGGAAGTGATCGTCCCTCTGTACTCGGCACTGGTGGGGCCGCACCTTGAATCCTGTGTCCAGTTCTGGGCCCCGCACTTCAAGGAAGATGTAGAGGTGTTGGAGTGAGTCCAGAGGAGGGCAACCAAGGTGGGAACGGTCTGGAGGGCCTGACCTACGAGGAACAGCTGAGGGAGCTGGGGTTGTTTAGCCTGGAGAAGAGGAGGCTCCGAGGTGACCTTATTGCAGTCTACAACTACCTGAAGGGAGGTTGTAGTGAAGTAGGAGTCGGCCTCTTCTCCCGGGCAACTAGCAATAGGACAAGAGGACACAGCCTCAAGCTTCGCCAGGGGAGGTTCAGGTTGGACATTAGGAAGAATTTCTTTTCAGAAAGGGTTATTAGACATTGGAATGGACTGTCCAGGGAGGTGGTAGAGTCACCATCTCTGGATGTGTTTAAGAAAAGACTGGACATGGCACTTAGTGCCATGGTCTAGTTGACAGGGTGGTGTCAGGGCAACGGTTGGACTTGATGATCCCTGAGGTCTCTTCCAACCTGGTTGATTCTGTGATTCTGTGATTCTGTCTTTTGCTGTGTGGCCTTCAAAGTGTTTCTAACGTGTGTGTCCAATCGTTACCTGTTGAACAGACTGCCAATCTGGCTGAAGCCAATGCTTCTGAAGAAGAGAAAATAAAAGCTATGATGATACAGTCTTGCTGTGCATATGATCCCGTCGAGTAAGTGTTGATAATGTCAAATACGTTCTTTGAAGATTATGGAAAAATTGTGGAGATGTTTGTTTTAACAAGAGAGACACATGCATACATTTTCCTTTTTTTTGTTTTTTTTCCTAAAAACCCCTTTAGTTACATGAAGAAAACCTCGGGTCCACGTCCAACATCATATATTTGTGGAAGACCTGGCCACTATAGAAAGAACTGCCCAGCAAACAGGGTAAGATTGTGGGGGACTACTGGTGTTACTTTCATTTTAATTTTTGTACTTTGGCAGTTTTATAACAAATCCATGAATACTCATCTTAAGAATTGTTTCTCTTGGGGTGAAATACTGAGGTTCTAGGGCAAAGTTGCAAAGCCCTTCAAAATTCAAGGGAAAGCTGCAATTATGGATGTAAAATTTTCTTGCTTCTAGGTCATGGGCATTGCATATGTCCATATATCTTTCTCTGTGAAGTGCATATTTTTATATATTGAGGTGTTATTGGGAATTTTTCTGGTTTTAACTCTTTTTAATGACAGTTCACAGATTTTAGTATTTCTTAGAAAACCAAGATGTTTCTGTTGACCCCATCTGTTGAGTATTTGCGTGTTTTGATTACACATGTCTCTGGTTGAGCATTCATGCCATTTAATATGAGTCACTGAAGGTATATGCATGAGCTATGAACTCAGCCCTCATATCTAGATGGTGGATATAAGTTTCCCCAGTGACTGACTCAGAGCACTGAATTAAGCTCTCCCTCTGAATTGTGCTTTGGAGGAGGAGCGGGTTTGTGTCTCTTGTCTGAGTGGATGGTGAGCTGAGGGATATTTCACCCTTAAGGAACCTGAAGTTAAGCCAAAGAACGGCCATTGAATTCAAAACACTGCTCAAGCCTTTGAAACATCCTGCCTATATTCATTCAGGAAAATAATTATTTCAGTTGAGCAACTCTTACTCTAGGTAAATGGAGAAGATCAAAGGCTTTTGCTGCTTCAAATAATCACTGAAGTGTCATTTTAAGTGTATTTCTTCAGATGAGATATATCTGCATTTCTTTTCTGAACAGGTCAAAAATTTTGAGCCTGTTCCTAGAACGAAAAAGAGCACAGGAATTCCAAAGAGTTTCCTGATGGAGGTGAAAGATCCCAAGACAAAAGGGGCTATGCTGACCAACACTGGGAAATATGTAATACCCATTATTAATGCGTAAGTATGGAATGAATTGGACTGACCAAAAAGTGAACGAGAGAAACCATGCATAAATGTCTGAGGGGCAGTGCAACCAAGTTGGCCAGCATCTGGAATGACAGGGGAGGAAGCATTGTCATTGTATCTTAACATCTGCAAAACTTTCTAATATTAAAAAAGCGTGGCCCTACTGTTCGTGCCCCTGGAAGTTGGTGAAACTGGTGGTCTGCTAAGAATCTGTGTTTCTGCAAACCATGTCAGTTGTGTTTACAGTTGGAGGCGTTTTCTTTGAGAGCTCATTTTGCTTCTGCTTTATGTTTCAAAGGCTTCTTGCAAAATGTAACAACGAGCTGTTGGACCGAGCTTTCCTCCCCCTCTGACTTGTATCAAATCCCATGTGCAAAACAGAGTGAAGTTTTCTTGTTGCTATAATCTAAGGAAATTCTACCGCGTGCTGGCAAGAGTGGCTGTTTTAAAATGCAGTTGGTAGCACTTCTGTTTTTCTGTCATGAATCTCCTTTTGTAGAAGCTGTAGCACAGACTTCTTTCATTTATACTGTGTAATTACTCAGAGACTCACTTGATCCTGAGCCTGCAATTGACATTTACCCTCTGGCAAAGGAGAGGTGGGATTCATTTCACCTGATTTCTATCTGTGAAAACATGATGTTTCTAGTCTGAGCTAATTTCTTGTTGATCCAACAAATGGGAGAGTTCCGCAGAAAGAAAATTGTTCCGCCCTTGCTGTTGTGGTGTTGTAGCTCTAACAAAGTAGTTTAAACTAAATGTCTACGTTTTAGAAGGCTAGTGTGGAGGGAGAAGAATTCCATCTATTATCTTCCTTGGATAAAATCCAAAGCTTGGGACAGTTTCCTTTACCCATCTTTAACTTTTTTCTTTTTTCTTTCCCCACCCCACCTCCAGGGAAGCTTATGCTAGAGGAAAGAAGGAGAAGCCTCACTTTTTACCAGAGGAGCCACCCTCCTCCTCAGATGATCCTATTCCAGATGAGTTGTTATGTCTCATCTGCAAAGAGATAATGACCGATGCAGCCATTATTCCCTGCTGTGGAAACAGTTATTGTGATGAATGTAAGTGTTACCCCCATGTTTGTTAATTCAAAACATCACATCTGATGTTCTGAAAGCAGAAATAGGAGATAATGAAATTACTTTGTTACCAGTTCTCTTTAATACTTAAGTCTACCCTGAATAGGAAAAGACTCTTCTCATATAAAGGCGAAAAAAAAAGGCAGAAAGCATTTTTCCCATTTTACGTATCTAGTTATATCCTCTTTGCATGCGGAAGGACAAGTGTGAGAAGAATGTATACTTGTGCAGGTGATGACAGCACTCGGTAGTGAATGCATTTAGTTTGTCCACAACCCTTTCTCTCACGCAAAATTAGATAGCCAACTGTGGTGACCTACCGTGGTCTGTGACAAACGGATAGTCAGGCATTTAATCCACATTCTTCTCCATGGGAGAGTTCGTTAAAACCTCCAGAACTCGAACCTGCTAATGTTTTTTTGCAATGTGTTTTATTCATTAACCTTGAGGTTGGTGACTTCTCACTATAATAGATAGCGGAAGGAAGACTAGTCGAAACATCAAGACACAGCCTCCTCTACATCTCCAACTGTTACACTAGTAAAATACCAAAACTGTACGGTTATTTGCTACATACTAGATTTTTTAACGCTATTGAACATTTATAGCTTCATGCTCTCCATTCAAGACCATATGCACCCATGAATCATCTATGTGTTATTAGAATTGTTTAGAACCCCCAAAATTCCTGTAGGTTGACTAAAAACTATTTTGATGATTCTTCTTGTTCACAGGTATTAGAACAGCATTACTGGAATCTGAGGAACATACATGCCCGACGTGTCATCAGACGGATGTTTCTCCGGATGCTTTAATTGCCAACAAGTTCCTACGCCAGGTAACGTGATGACTTTTACGTAAACTGTTTGTAAGAAAAGCCTATTTGTAAAAAGCTGAAAGGGAAGAAAATATTAATTTGCATCTCCTTAAGTGAGGCTAAATTGAATAAGGCTAAATTTACTCCTCAAGTACATTTTCTGTTGTTACAGAAGCTTACAACTCTTTAGAGAGAATCTGGTAAATTCAGGTCACACTTGTGTTGAACATGATTCCCTCACTTTCAAATTCAGTGTTAACACTGAAGTACTTGAAATACAGATACTCTGAGTTACCAATCATTAGTGTCAGTGTTTAATGTGATGTGTTCATATACCAGTGTGTTGACTTATTTTAGGATTGATAGCATTTACAGGAATACACAAGTAATTTTACTCTGTGGAGGCTTTTGTTCACATAGCTACTGAAGTTTCATATTAGCTTTTTGTAACCGTTTTTCTGCGTCTAGGCTGTGAATGACTTCAGGAATGGAACTGGCCACACAAAAAGGCTCCATAAGCAGATTCAGCAGCAGCTGCCACCGCCACCACCTCCAGCACCACTCATGACTGTTACACCTCCTGCTGCTCTGGTGACTGCCGCTGAGCTTCCTAAATCTTCCTCTCTGGCAATCAGCAGCTTTTTGCAAGAGAAGGTAAGTTTTATTTCAACATATGCAGTGATTTCTGTATTTTAGTAGAGCCTTTCTTTCCAACTGTTTGCGTTTATTCACAAGGGCTATCAGGTTCCTGGACTAAGACAACGAGCATCACCAAGTCTGCTGGGCCCGCAAGGACAATCAACACCCGCAACTGGTAAGTAACTATAACTTTAGACTAATTTGTTTAAAAACACCTGCAACTGGTAAGTAACTATAATTTTAGACTAATTTGTTTAAAAAAATTATCTTCAGGTAAACTGAATGGGATTTTTTTTTTTCTTCTTCCTCTCCCCACTCCAAAAGGTCATCCAATGACAGCCAGTACCATTCGCTCAGTAGGTGGCAGAGCAGGCTGGGAATTGTAAGTATTCTACAGAAAGTCAGTATACTCCTTCTTGCTACCTGTTAAATGGGGCCGTAGCACATAACTTGCACAAAAGCTGATTGAGAATGAAATAAGTATGCACAGATAGTTGTGGAGAGTACAAGTGGTAATGAATTTTTAAATGGCTTAATTTGAATTGGCTTTAAGAAAGGGGATTTAAAACTCCAGCACATGATTGAAAAGAGGACTCTGAAAAATGAACACTGTTTGAGGAAACCATAATTTGCGGGCAGGAAGGTGCGGTCTCCCCCCCGTCAGGGCAAGAGGACAGTCCAGGAATGGTTTCCACTCGGCGGGGCCCTAAGTCCTCTGCAGGTGCCAGAAAGGACATGGCAACACAAACGGACCTGCCGCGGAAGCATGCGGAGGTGCAGGTGTCAGGCTGCAGGGAGTGCCAGAGCCTGGCCCTGGCACTCAAGGGTAACGGAGACCTCGTTTGTGTGAGGTGTGAACAGGTCGACGACCTGATCTCCTTGGTGGCGCAACTCAAGGAGGAGGTGGAAAGGTTAAGGAGCACAAGAGCATCCCAGGAAGAGGTTGGCAGGCAGTGCTGTTCCCTGCCTGTTCTGGGGAAAACGGACGGGCCTAATGCTCCCCAGGAAGTGGAGGATCCTCTTCCTCCTCCACAAGGAGCAGGAGGAGACCTAGGGGATGGGGGGGAATGGAGGTAGGTCCCTGCTCGGGGCGGTAGGCGAATCCCATCCCGACCTTCCTCCCCTCCCTGCGTCCCCCTGAAGAATAGGTATGAGGTGTTGGAGCCTGAGCGTCTTCCTGAGTGTCAGGAAGACACAAATCTAGGTGAAGGACATTCTAAGGGGCTACGTAAACAGAAGCAACAAACTAAGAGGGTTGCAACCAGCTCCAAAAAGGAGAAAAGTAATTGTTATAGGTGACTCCCTGCAAAGGGGAACGGAGGGCCCCATATGCAGGCCAGACCCAGCTCACAGGGAAGTCTGCTGCCTCCCTGGGGCTCAGGTAAGGGATGTTGGCAGGAGGATTCCTCAACTGGTGAGGCCCTCTGACTACTACCCACTATTAGTATTCCAGGTGGGTAAGGATGAGGTTGAAGGGAGAAGTCCCAGGGCAATCAAAAGGGACTTCGGGGCCCTGGGGCGTTTGGTAAAGGGAGTAGGTGCACAGGTTATATTCTCTTCAGTTCCTTCGGTGTTGGGTGGAAATAGGGAAAGGACTAGGAAAATACAACAGATTAATATGTGGCTAAGAGACTGGTGCCATAGGTGGGATTTTGGGTTCTTTGACCACGGGGCGGCTTTCATGGCACTGGGCCTGCTTATGCTGGATGGGGAACTGTCAGGTTCCGGATTAAGATGTGCCTTATTATGAAATCTGGAAATTAAATGCAGTCAGTCCTGAGAAGGACCCGCCTGATTAGTAACTCCAATGCAGTCAGTCCACGTGGGACCTGCCTGGTTCAATGCAGTCAGTCCACGTGGGACCCGCCTGATTAATCACCTGGTATAAATCACCTGGTATGCTTTACCTGCCTGCAGGTAAAGCACCCCCAAAATCCTGACCAGAAATAAAATAGATTCGTGATCCTTGAGTTCGGACAAAGCACAACCTAGGCACGGTATCAATAAACTTAACTTTGACTTTATTAAGTCCAACACTGAGGCAACTTAGTGAGCAAGGAAGGGAGAGAGAGAGGTAAAAGTAAGAGGAAAAGAGATCAGTTGAGAGGGAAAGGATAGTCACCACCCTGGATCCCGCGGCGTCCCGTGCGTCCTTTGTTGATTCTTGGCAGTCGGGTGTGGGCGTGCGCGTGGTGGGGCGAACCGGCCTCTTTTATAGAGAATTTTTGCAGAGTCACGTGACATGCGGCCGCCAGTCACAGTTCGCACCACTCACAGGCCCAAGGGCGGGACAGGTCCGGTTCCCGCGCCGTAGGATTGGCCCATTGCCAGGCTGTCGCCCGATATCCCGGATGGGTCTCTCCGGAGGGGGTGCAGGGCTGCAGGGCGGAGACGTCAGTCACCCCTAGTCGGCGCCTAACTTCTTGCCTCACAAAATGTCGTCAAGGTCAGGTAGTCCTGTACCCCAGAAGATGGCGTCTGAGCACGTGGGATAGGACGGTTTCTGAGACAATGCTGAAAAAAAAAGGGGGACAAGGAACAGATCCCCACACCACCCCGTGGCTCAGAAATCGTCGATGTCACTGGTTCGATTCCAGGGGGTGGAGAAAGGTAAGGACAGAAAAAGATAAGAAGTTAAAAGAAGGAAAAGGGAAGAGAAAAGCATACAAGGAAATAAAGATAAGTCCAATGACTTGTGATTGGTATCATTCTAATAAACAGAATGAGACACCTCTTCTTCTTTACAGAAGTCTAACAACAACAATATACAAACAACTTTTGATAAAATTATAGTGCAGTTATAGCATGTCGTAAACAAAATGAGGAAAGAGTTATATAATGTAACCACATTTCCATTATCATCAATTTTCAAGAAACAATTAGAGTCATTTAATTTTGCACAAACTCCTCCTTCTGCTAGCAGGTAATCGAGAACCAGCCAATGTTGATTGGTTCTTGAGCACCACTGTTTGGTTCATTGGTGTTCCAGGTTGCGGGTCCATAATACTCAATAATTTGTCGGGGATCATATAATTTGATTCCCAATTCTTAGCTGTCAATTTTCAGAAGTATGAAGAATGGTGGTCATATCATCCCAATATAACATACCCCAGTCCAATTTTTTGGGAGCATTTTCTATGCATGGTGCCCGCAAATCCAATAATGACCTTTCAAGGTTCGCATCCCATTTGCAAAGGACTTGGCCATGATCTGGCAGGGCGGTAGTCCTTTGACTCAGATGGTTCCCAGGCCAAAGGGGTCCCCTGTCACACCACAGTTAATGCGATTAATTTAATTCCATCACCATTTACATTACCATGCTCCTGCCCATTGTTTCCAAACACAATTTGTACCTAATATTTTCCCAAAGTGAGTGTAATCAGTGGGGGACCAGAAAACCTTCTCCCACCAGGGACTGATTGTAGCACCCTCCCTTTTGGGTGTAACTAATACAATAGCGACCAGGAGGAGGGTATTGTATGGGCCAAGATGAGGGTGATTCTTCTCACAATCCACTCGGGGGCAAGAGGAATGGAGATCCACAGCCAACTTTCCAGACCAAATGGTCTGCCACACACCCAGCAATTAATAAGATTAAAAGCTTGAGCGATCAATTTTCCCAACAAGAAGAACTCATTTTCCCATGTTAAACCGGAGAACAAGGAAGCAAGGTTCTCGCCGGGCCTGCTTTGAACAGTACAGACGAGACAACATACAACTGCCCAAAACAATTTTGTCAATGGTGATAAAGGCATACTGCAAAGATTATTAAAGCTATACAATTTACAACTATACACACAATCAAAACTTCCATTAAATGTTACTTTCTTCTTCTTCTTCTCTGAACTTCTATCTTACAACCTCTAAATGAACAGAAAAAAGAAACTTCTCGGTCCTATTAGTGAAAGGACCAGATGAGGTTTTGGTTAAAATGATGGAACAATCCATCGTGTATTAATTTTATGCTCCTTTCCCAGGGCATCTTTTGCTTTCCAAGCATATTCATTAAACAGGGTAACAAGTACCAGTGGAACTTCTCCCACGGTAGGGAGTTTTACCAGTACTGGTTGTCCTGGATGATGAGATGAATTTATGGGATGATCTGGACCTTTGGGGGCAGGTATAATTGTCAGGGGCTCCAGGTAAAAAGCTGTAATTTTTGGGCTGCCAAATTTTCCCCACCGGTTGTTTACCAAAGTAAGAGCATCCCATAACCGGCTTGCCCATCCTGGGTCATGCGGTTTTAGAAATCACTTTAGTAAACCATTGGTCCTTTCCACTATCCCATTTACTTGGGGGTAGTAGGGAGTGTGGAAAGTCCATTTGATTCCTTCTTCGGTTGCCCAGTCTTGAACCATCTTTACTGTAAAATGTGAACCATTATCCGATGGAATTGATTGAGGTTTTGGGAAAGAACTAAACCATCCTTTTAAGGCTTGGACTGTGTTTGCCCCAGTGGCTCAGGCAAATGCTTCTGCCTGTACCAGTCCTGATATCAGTTCCACTCCCACTAACACATATTGCTTTCCTTCTGATTTGCAGAATGGCCCAATATAATCTATTTGCCAGGTTTCCCACAGTCCTTTTCCACTTTTAATGTGTAAGGGAGGGCTGTCTAGGGGATGTCTGTCGAGTCGGTGGCGGCATAAACTGCACTCAGAAATACATGTTCGACAGTTTTCTCTTGTGACAGGCCAGCCTCGAGCTTGTGCTTCGCAGTAAAGATCTTTGGCTCCTGTGTGTCCTCGTTTGACATTCAGCCACTCCAATAGTCTCTCCCAATTTTCTGTTACTGGTTCATTTTGTAAGGGAGCTAGACAAGACAATTCGTCTGCTTTATTGTTCAATTGGCTAGTTAGATCGTCACTGTTTTGGTGAGAGGCCACCCAGGCTATGGCAAAGTTCCCTCGTGTGGCAATTCTTAAAATGTCTTGCCACTTTTACTTTTGCCATACCGGTATCCGGTTGACTTCCCACCCATTTTTCTCCCAGAAAGGAAGCCACTCAGTGCACCCCTTGAAGACAGCAAAAGAATCAGTATAGATATAGACAGGAGAAGAAGATTGAGCCTCATGTTGGAAAACACTCCAAACAGCAATTAATTCACCCACTTGTGCACTACCTTCACCTTCTGTTATGATTTTCTCATCAGTCTGGACTTGTAAGGCAGCGGCTCGATACTTCCACACTTTTCCCTCGCGTTTGGTTGAGGCATCAGTGAACCAGGCATTCGGTAGTTGCTTGGAAAAAGGAGGCGCTACTTGTATGACAGGAGGTGGGAGGTTATTCTCACGATCTGGAGAGAACTCCTCCTGTATATCTAGTTTTTTAGGTATGCCTTCTGATACGTTAAAGATGCCACAATAATGTTTAATTTGTGCATACCATTTCCACACAGATGCTCGTTGTGCCACCCCGTCAAGGGAAGGGGTCCATGCTAAAATTGGTTTTATTACCTTAAAGGGGCCTCTGAGAATGATTGATTGTTGACCAATAGTAAGCTCAGCCTCTCGTAGTGCTAGGCTTACCACAAACAGTCCTATTATCCACAACGCTTTCCTTCGAGATGTACAATCTCTCTTTAAATTCACCAGGTTTGGGGGAGAGGGCCTCACCAGAGGAAACTTCGCCTCTGTACGCCTCACATTTTTAGGTTCTGGTTTCACTGGACTATGTTTCCACCCATAGTTAATCAATTCTTGAGCTACTTCCCCCCACGTCCACACTTTTTGTCATGGGATATAGCGATACGGGGTTACAGCTCTGGTTAAAGCAGCTGTCACCCGTGCACTCTGAGGGGTATTTCTGATAGTGCCTTGCAATTGAATTCCTAAGGGTTTCAATGAATCAGGCAAACCTCTAATGAGGGGAGTCATCCTCTCAGGATCTACCGGTATCATCATTGGGAATTCCTGCCTAAGCTTCAATTCCCGATCATACATCATCTGCAAACAAGCCGCCTTGTGCACATTCTCCACAAGCTGATCCACCGAGCCTGTAAGTGCAAGAGGATCTCCCCTTTCCAAGGGATTTAAACCTCCAGCCCAATAAGCTGCTCGCTGGGTGAGAGACCAAGGGGCTCTATGATCACCAGTAGTCAAAAACACTCCAGGTCCCCAATATCCCTCAGCTTCTCTTTCACTCAACAGAATCTGATCTCCACCAGTTAACGACACTCTCCACACATACTCTGTCTCTGACTCCTTTGGACTGCGTGAATATTCTTTTTTCAACTTAGCCAATTCAGTTCCTGTATATGGCACCTCCTTAGTAACCATCTTAGGGTTATTGTCCTCACTATCCTCATAAGCATATTCTACCTTGACCAGCGGTCGAAGGGGTTGCGGAGGACCCTGTGGTAAATCATATCGTGTCCTCGCTTCCTCTGGTTCTCCACTGGGGTACAAACCATCCCCTTTGTGATAATCACCATGAGACGGGGCTGCATCAGTTCCCTGTTGATGATTCCGTCGCCCCCTGCAGTCACAAGCAAGTAACTTTTCTACAAAAGCCTCCTGCAAACACCTTACATTCTCTTGTTCATTCCCTACTTCATCTTGCAGAGTTTTAACCTGTTCCTCCAATTCACAGTTGTTTTCCTCTAAATCTGCCACCCGCTCTTGCAACAACTGCACCAAAAGCGTTAGTGCCTGCGGCGTCTGTGCCGGGTCTTCTAACTCCTGATTTTGCGTTTCACCAAATGCACTCAGAATTGCGCCCATTCTCTCTAAGCTATTGATACCTTCCGAAACTCAAGGATCCTGTCCGTGACGCCAATTTAAAATGTCAGGTTCCGGATTAAGATCTGCCTTATTAGTAAAACTAGAATTTAAATGCAGTCAGTCCTGAGAAGGACCTGCCATATTAGTAAATCTAGAAATTAAATGCAGTCAGTCCTGAGAAGGACCCGCCTGATTAGTAAAAAAAGTAAATCTAGAAATTAAATGCAGTCAGTCCTGAGAAGGACCCGCCTGATTAGTAACTCCAATGCAGTCAGTCCACGTGGGACCTGCCTGGTTCAATGCAGTCAGTCCACGTGGGACCCGCCTGATTAATCACCTGGTATAAATCACCTGGTATGCTTTACCTGCCTGCAGGTAAAGCACCCCCAAAATCCTGACCAGAAATAAAATAGATTTGTGATCCTTGAGTTCGGACAAAGCACAACCGAGGCACAGTATCAATAAACTTAACTTTGACATTATTAAGTCCAACACTGAGGCAACTTAGTGAGCAAGGAAGGGAGAAAGAGAGAAGTAAAAGTAAGAGGGGAAAAGAGATCAGTTGAGAGGGAAATTATAGTCACCACCCTAGATCCCGCGGCGTCCCGTGCGTCCTTTGTTGATTCTTGGCAGTCGGGTGTGGGCGCGCGCGTGGTGGGGCAAACCGGCCTCTTTTATAGAGAATTTTTGCAGAGTCACGTGACGTGCAGCCGCCAGTCACAGTTCGCACCACTCACGGGCCCGAGGGCGGGACAGGTACGGTTCCTGCGCCGTAGGATTGGCCCATTGCCAGGCTGTCGCCTGATATCCCGGATGGGTCTCTCCGGAGGGGCTGCAGGGCTGCAGGGTGGAGATGTCAGTCACCCCTAGTCAGTGCCTAGCTTCTTGCCTCACAAAATGTCATCAAGGTCAGGTAGTCCTGTACCCCAGAAGATGGCGTCTGAGCACGTGGGATAGGACGGTTTCTGAGACAATGGCGAAAAAAAAAAGGGGGACAAGGAACAGATCCCCACAGGAACAGCTGAGTCAGAAGGGGAAAATGCTTATGGCCCAGAAGTTGGCAGGGCTGATCAAGAGGTCTTTAAACTAGGTTCGATGGGGGATAGGGATAAGACCAGGGCAACTGCAAATGAACCTAGGGGCGACAGTCCTGCGTCGGGGGCAAGGCCGCTAGCCCAGCTGAAGTGTGTTTACACCAATGCACGCAGTATGGGCAACAAACAGGAAGAGCTAGAAGCCACTGTACAGCAGGAAGGTTATGATGTGGTTGCCATCACAGAAACGTGGTGGGATGACTCTCATGACTGGAGTACTGCTATGGATGGCTATAGGCTCTTTAAGAGGGACAGGTGAAGCAGGAGAGGTGGTGGGGTAGCGCTGTATGTTAGGGAGTGCTTGGACTGTGTCAAAATTGAGGAAGATGGTGAGGATGACAAGGTTGAATGTCTATGGGTAAAGATCAGGGGGAAGGTCGGCAGGGCGGACATTACGGTGGGAGTCTGTTATAGACCACCCAACCAGGACGAGCAGGTGGACGAGGTGTTTTACAAGCGGCTGTCAGAAGCCGCCCGGTCTCCGGCCCTTGTACTCGTTGGTGACTTCAACTTGCCGGATGTCTGCTGGAAATACAGCATGGCAAAGAGGAAGCAATCTAGGAGGTTCCTAGAATGTGTGGAGGACAACTTCCTCATGCAAGTGGTAAATGAGCCCACTAGAGGAGGGGCCATGCTTGACCTGTTGTTTGTGAACAGGGAGGGACTAGTGGGAGATGTGAGGGTCGGTGGCCGTCTTGGGAATAGTGACCATGAAATGTTAGAGTTTTCGATAGTGGGGGAAGTAAGGAGCGGCAAGAGCAGAACTTCTGCCTTAGATTTCCACAGGGCAGACTTTAGCTTGTTTAAGAGGTTGGTGGACAGAGTCCCCTGGGAGTCGGTGCTGAAGGGCAAAGGAGTCCAGGAAGGCTGGACGTGCTTTAAAAAGGAATTGCTAAATATTCAGGAGCAGGCTGTCCCGGTGTGTAAGAAGACAAGCCGTCGGGGAAAAAGACCAGCCTACTTAAACAGAGAACTTAGGCTAGAACTTAGGGAAAAAAAAGAGAGCCTATTTGCTCTGGAAGAAGGGTCAGGTAACTTGGGAGGTCTATAAGGACGTTGCCAGGTCATGTAGGGAGAAGATTAGAAGGGTCAAAGCTCAATTAGAGCTCGATTTGGCTGCTACGGTCAAAGATAACAAAAAAAGCTTTTACAAATACATCAACAGCAAAAGGAGGGTCAAGGAGAGCCTCCACCACTTGCTGAATGAGGAGGGTAGTGTAGTGTCAGGGGATGAGGAAAAGGCAGAGGTGCTCAATGCCTTCTTTGCCTCAGTCTTTAATGTCAAGACCGGTTGTCCTCAGGAGACTTGGCCCCCAGAGCCTGAAGTTAGGGACGGGGGGCTGTGTGAACCTCCCATGATCCAGGAGGAGACGGTTAGTGACCTGCTGTGCCAGTTGGACACCCACAAGGCTATGGGCCTGGATGGGATTCACCCCAGAGTAATGAAGGAACTGGCAAACGAACTTGCCAAACCACTCTCTATTACCTACCAGCAGTCCTGGTTAACTGGAGAAGTTCCAGCTGACTGGAAATTAGCAAATGTAACGCCCATCTACAAGAAGGGCCAGAAGGATGATCCAGGGAACTATAGGCCTGTCAGCCTGACCTCGGTGCCAGGCAAGGTGATGGAACAGATCATCCTGAGTGCCATTACACGGCATATGCAGGGCAATCGGGGCATCGGGGACAGCCAACATGGATTCATGAAAGGCAGGTCCTGTTCGACCAACCTGGTCTTCTTCTATGACCAAGTGACCCGCTTAAAAGATGAGGGCAGGGCTGTGGATGTAGTCTATCTAGACTTCAGTAAGGCATTCGACACTGTCTCCCACAGCATCCTCCTGGACAAACTAGCTGCCCGGGGCTTGGATGGGTGGACTCTTAAATGCGTTAAAAACTGGCTGGATGGCCGAGCCCAGAGAGTGGTGGTGAATGGGGCAAAGTCCAACTGGCGGCCGGTCACTAGCGGTGTTCCTCAGGGCTCAGTTCTGGGGCCAGTGCTGTTCAATATCTTTATAGATGATCTAGACGTAGGGATTGAGTGCACCCTCAGTAAATTTGCAGATGACACCAAGCTGGGTGGGAGTGTCGATCTGCTGGAGGGTAGGAAGGCCCTACAGAGGGATTTGGACAGGTTAGACAGATGGGCCGAGACCAACGGCATGAGGTTCAACAAGAACAAGTACCGGGTCTTACACTTGGGCCACAACAACCCCATCCACCTCTACAGGCTGGGGGAAGAGTGGTTAGAAAGTGGCCCGGCGGAAAGAGACCTGGGGGTGCTGATCGACAGCCAACTAAACATGAGCCAGCAGTGTGCCCAGGTGGCCAAGAAGGCCAATGGCATCCTGGCCTCTATTAGGAACAGTGTAGCCAGCCGGTCTAGGGAAGTGATCGTCCCTCTGTACTCGGCACTGGTGAGGCCGCATCTTGAATCCTGTGTCCAGTTCTGGGCCCCGCACTTCAAGAAAGATGTAGAGGTGTTGGAGTGAGTCCAGAGGAGGGCAACCAAGGTGGGAACGGTCTGGAGGGCCTGACCTACAAGGAACAGCTGAGGGAGCTGGGGGTGTTTAGCCTGGAGAAGAGGAGGCTCGGAGGTGACCTTATTGCAGTCTACAACTACCTGAAGGGAGGTTGTAGTGGGAGTTGGCCTCTTCTCCCGGGCAACTAGCGATAGGACAAGAGGACACAGCCTCAAGCTTCGCCAGGGGAGGTTCAGGTTGGACATTAGGAAGAATTTCTTTTCAGAAAGGCTTATTAGACATTGGAATGGGCTGTCCAGGGAGGTGGTGGAGTCACCATCTCTGGATGTGTTTAAGAAAAGACTGGACGTGGCACTTAGTGCCCTGGTCTGGTTGACATGGTGGTGTCAGGGTAATGGTTGGACTCGATGATCCCTGAGGTCTCTTCCAACCTGGTTGATTCTGTGATTCTGTAATTACATATAAAAACTAAATATAACTAAAGGATCAGATGGAAAGCTACCTTTTCGATTACTGGCTGAATAGGGCTGAAGAAGTTGATTTCCCAATAGAAATCGGCCTCCAGCATTCTTTTTTTAACAACTTAGTTGATACTGATTGAGTATCAAATTGTTGGGAAAGTCAACACACTTATGACAATTTTCGATGTCTTCAATTTAATCATACCAGATAGCCAAGCTGCTTTCTCTCAATTGGAGAGAGAGGAGTCTGTTTTATCTATTGTTGCAGTGTCAAGTTAGTCCTTCCTTTTGGTATAGATTTGTTATAGAGGGATTGTAAGGGTGTTTATAAAATCTTAAAGATAATCAAAACAAACCCCAGGATCCATCCCATGGATTGTCTAAGATCTCAAATTCAGTAAGCAAGGAAATAACAATTCAGGGACAAGACCAGGCCGAAGACGTCACCATGAGGCAACAACACAGGAAGCATATGTGGAAGAATTAAAAAGAAGTTGGGGAGAAGATGAGTTAATATCTGTGCAGTACTCTGAAGATCAGAAGGGTCAAGTACTGAAGTATCAGGAAGTGGCAAAGGAGCGGTGGGCACTTGGTACATGGGAGATGGGAGTCTCTTTTAAGCATGGCAGCCTCCTTCCACCGTCGCAAAGCTGAGTATAAGGAGAGAAGAGTGAGGGAACTGTAGGGGGTGAGGATACGGAACGCAAGTCTGAGGATCAAGAAATGAGTTAGTCTCAAATGAAGAGAAAGCAGGGAGAGAAATGCTTAAGCTGAGAACAAGAAGTGCTTGCCACCATGCTCCCACTGCATTCACTTTCCTCTTTAAAATCAGGGCAGAATGTAACAAACAGTGACACATGTTTTGGGGTTTCTTTAGGAGTTCAAATCAAGGACACCCGCACAGTGAGCGTACCCAAAGGACTCAGGCCCCAACACCAGTCTTTGTGCCTGTGCCTCCACCTGCCCTGTATCCTCCACCACCCCACACACTTCCTCTTTCACCAGGGGTACCACCACCACCACTGTTTCCTCCTCAGCTTCCACCTGGTCAGCCTCCATCTGCTGGGTGCCCTGTTCCCCCTCCAGGATATCCCCCAGCTCCTGCAAACATGTCATCAGCTTGGGTACCAACAGCAGTACCAATGGCTCATTCAAATACCATCCCAATGACACAAGCACCTCCTTTATAGAATCATAGAATCACAGAATCATTTAGGTTGGAAAGGACCTTTAAGATCATCGAGTCCAACCATTAACCCATCACTGCCAAGTCCACCACTAACCCATGTCCCTCAGCACCGCATCTACACGTCTTTTAAATCCCTCCAGGGATGGTGACTCAACCACTTCCCTGGGCGGCCTGTTCCACTGCTTGACAACCCTTTGGGGAAGAAATTTTTCCTGATATCCAATCTAAACCTCCCCTGGTGCAACTTGAGGCGCTTTCCTCTTGTCCTATCACTTGTTACTTGGGAAAAGAGACTGACACCCAACCGGCATTTTAAAATTGAGCTTTACTGTCTTCAGGCTAAATCGTGTTGTCTTGATGTTTGATACTGCACCGTAGCCATTAAGACTTGCTCTTTTTGCATCTTACTACAACAAAAATGATATGCACTGCATGTAGTTGCAGAGTAGTGAAAAATGTGTGTGTTCACGTACCAGTAGAGGCCAGTGTACACCACCCTGAATCCATCAATAGCTGTGGTAGTTCATGTGATTGATGTGAGTGGAAATAGACTTACCCTTCCCGTATGTTTCCACACTAACAAAGCAGCAGCTGTCCTGTCTTGTAGGCAGAAACTCTGACATGGTATCAAGTTCTTCAGTTTGCAGTAGCATTATGTCAGCAGCTGAAAGAAGCTTTGACATAAGGATATGGAGAGGAAAAAAAAACCAAACCAAATTTGGGAGGAAAGAAATTCGGGAGAGTGAGTGTTTTGAATTAACTTCATTTATTTTTTTTGTGTTGTGGTTTTCTTCAGGTCCAAGTCTCCCTGCAGTGCTTCATCTTACTCTAGACGTTCGTATACCTGCTCCAAGTCAAGATCAGGTTCTTCTCACACTCGCTGCTACTCTCCATCATTTAGTTGTTCTAATTCTCATGCCTACTCGCAATCGCCATCATATCTAAGAAGAGGCAAAGGGAAGAAGCCATAACTATCGTTCCAGGTCAAGATCACATGGTTATCACCATTCAAGGTCAAGGTCACCCCCATACAGAAGATACCGATCAAGGGCTGAGAATGAAGGATTTCCCAATGCCGAGTTGTTGGAACGTGTGAGAAAGCCAAGACAGCCAGTTACAGCAGAAGATATTAAAAGTGACTCTCTCTTCATGCTCCCAAGGAGAGATGAGGCCACCCTTGGCAGAGAAGAGCAAATGGAAGCAGATTCTCTTGCTTTCAAACTGGTGTCTGGAAAGGAGAAAAAAGAGAAGGATAGGCCAAAAGCAAAAATTGACACGACAAAGTGGAAAGTAGAAGTGGCGTTTCCTCCTCAGAAGGACAATAGACTAAAACAAGCTAAAGCTTCCCAAGAGAAGCTGGACACTGATCGTGAAAAATCTCCTCGAATGGAACCTCCTGTGAAAAAAGTGAAGGAGAAGTAGCCAACCTTAATTTATTTATGTTCTTAATTCATATCTTCTCTTGTAAAGTATTTTTGAACTTGTGCATGCTCTTTATTTTCAAATAAAGCACACAGCACCAATTAGCTTCTCTCTGTGTTTAGCTATAGATGCTAACCTTTCCAGAGCAGACCTACACTGTAAACCCTATTTCTTGTAAAGAGAGCAAGAGAAATCACAAGCAAAGATCTGCCCCAAAACAGTCCAATTCAGGAGGAGCACCAATGACTGCAAATGTGAATTTCAAGTGACTCAGCTGGGCCAACAGTGAGATGTTCAGATAAGCTTACTGCACTGACTGAGACCAAAATCTTAACAGGAATGTATAATTCAATGGGCAGCTTTCTCTCTGGATTTCTTATTTGGGAATTCAGAAGCATTGATTATGCATTCATGTACTGGTTTGGTTTTAGTCGAACACTATTTGTTAATTCTCATTTGGGGATTTGCTCTAATTAGTACTTTGACAGTGCTGTTAATTCTACTTTGATTGAGTTTGTAATGGCTTTAATCTTAGTAATACAAGTCACTTTTTTTTTACAATTAATTAAACTATTAAGACATGATTTCAAACAATAATCAACCTACGACAGAAAGAAACCTGATTTGGTATGTTTTTAATTAGATGTGTTGTCTATTAGAAGCCATGTAATATACCTGTTGAGTAATACGCCATGTTGAGTACCTTGGGATAAAGCCCTAGAGGGAAGAGGGGTCCAAGGAAGCTGGTTAATATTCAAGGATCACCCCCTCCAAGCTCAGGAGCGATGCATAGAGGAAGGCCGGCCAAAATGCCAGGAGGCCTGTGTGGATGAACAAGGAGCTCCTGGATAAACTCAGGCACAAGAAGGAAGCCTACAGAGGGTGGAAGCAAGGGCAGGTAGCCTGGGAGGAATACAGGGAAATTGTCCAAGCAGCCAGGGACCAGGGTAGGAAAGCTAAAACCCTGATAGAATTAAATCTGGCTAGGGACATCAAGGGCAACAAGAAAAGCTTCTATAGGTGTGTCAGTGATAAAAGGAAGACTAGGGAAAATGTGGGCCCTCTCTGGAAGGAAACGGGACACCTGGTTACCTGGGATATGGAGAAGGCTGAGGTACTCAACGATGTTTTTTGCCTCAGTCTTCACTGGCAAGGGCTCTAGCCACACCACCCAAGTCACAGAAGGCAAAGGCAGGGACTGGGAGGATGAAGAAGCGCCCGCTGTAGGAGAAGATCAGGTTTGAGACCATCTAAGGAACCTGAAGTTGCACAAGTCCATGGGACCTGATGGGGTGCATCCGCAGGTCCTGAGGGAACTGGCAGATGAAGTTGCTAAGCTGCTATCCATCATTTTTGAGAAGTCATGGCAATCTGGTGAAATCCCCATTGACTAGAAAAGGGGAAACATAACCCCCATTTTTAAAAGCAGAAAAAAGGAAGACCTGGGGAACTACATGCCAGTCAGTCTCACCTCTGTGCCTGGCAGGATCATGGAGCATATCCTCCTGGAAACTATGCTAAGGCACATGGAAATCAAGGAGGTGATTGGTGACAGACAACATGGCTTCACTAGGGGCAAATCGTGCCTGATAAATTTGGTGGCCTTCTATGATGGGGTTACAGCACTGGTGGATAAGGGAAGAGTAACTGATGTCATGTACCTGGACTTGTGCAAAGCATTTGATACTGTGCCACACGACATCCTTGTCTCTAAATCGGAGAGACATGGACTAGATGGATGGACCACTTGGTGGATAAAGCATTGGCTGGATGGTCACACTCAAGGAGTTACCGTCAACGGCTCCATGTCCAAGTGGAGATCAACGACGAGTGGCGTTCCTCAGGGGTCCGTATTGGGACTGGCGCTGTTTAACATCTTTGTCAGTGACACGGACAGTGGGATTGAGTGCGCCCTCAGCAAGTTTGCCGACGACACCAAGCTGTGCGGTGCGGTCGCCACGCTGGAAGGAAGGGATGCCATCCAGAGGGACCTTCACAGGGTTGAGAGCTGGGACCATGTGAACCACCTGAAGTTTAACAAGGCCAAGTGCAAGGTCCTGCACATGGGTCGGGGCAATCCCAAGAACAAATACAGGCTGGGCGGAGAATGGATTGAGAGCAGTCCTGAGGGGAAGGACTTGGGCATGATGGTTGATGAGAAGCTCAACATGAGCCAGCAATGTGCACTTGCAGCCCAGAAGGCCAATCGTATCCTGGCCTGCATCACAAGCAGCGTGGCCAGCAGGTCGAGGGAGGGCATTCTGCCCCTCTACTCCGCTCTCGTGAGACCCCACCTGCAGTACTGCGTCCAGCTCTGGAGCCCCAACATAAGAAAGACATGGAGCTGTTGGAGCGAGTCCAGAGGAGGCCATGAAGATGATCAGAGGGCTGGAACACCTCTCCTATGAAGACAGGCTGAGAGAGTTGGGGTTGTTCAGCCTGGAGAAGGGAAGGCTCCGGGGAGATCTTCGAGCAACCTTCCAGTTCCTGAAGGGGCCTATAGGAAAGCTGGAGAGTGACTTTTTACAAGGGCGTGTAGTGATAGGATGAGGGGCAATGGTTTTAAACTGAAAGAGGGGAGACTGAGATTAGATATTAGGAAGAAATTCTTTCCTGTGCAGGTGGTGAGACACCGGAACAGGTTTCTGAGAGAAGTTGTGGATGCCCCCTCCCTGGAAATGTTCAGGGCCAGGTTGGATGGGACTCTGAGCAACCTGGTTTAGTGGAAAGGGGAGACAAAACCAATCAAATGAAATGGAACTCCATTTCTGGAGAAAAAAGGTATTGTTTAGGATCATGTGTGCAAATATACATACCTATCTACATAGAGAGAGGGGGAAAGAGGTAAGCGCACACACACTGTAAACATCAAACAAGTACACGTGTATCCAACTTTGGGATGAGAATGTACACTCCAGCTTCTGCATTTGTACCTCAGTACAAACTGATTACTTCAGTTGCATATATTAAAATTATAAAAAATAAATAAATCAGTGCCACACTGGTGACATTTAGCTCTGTTTGCTGCACAGAGTCCTACAGGAGATGTCTGTTCTGTGAGGGGAATGAAAAAAAGATGGTAAAGCCAATAAATAAACAAACCAATAAAATAACTTCACGTAAAAGTCCTTACACCGGAATGAAAATGACAACAATTCAAACCAGAAGACAAATGTCAAAATATTCAGTCTTCTGGGGCTATTCTAAAACCTGGTGCTTTGGGGTGGGAATTAGCTTTGTATTTGTTCTGGGGGATTATAGTTCCTCCCCTCATCTTTTATTTGTTGCGAGAGGAAAAATTCAACTAGCTCATGCTTTCATGAAACCCAACATCTCTCATACTTCAGCCCAACCTGAATGACTGTAATTAGCTTTACCTACAACTCAAGAAATCCACAGACATGGTACTGTTGCTCCTAATAGCCAGATGAAAACAAACCACTGGAATCGGATGGTACAGCACGGTTTTTCTGGCTGTAATGACTACACTGTCTTGGACAAGCACTCTGTTCCAGCAAACTGTGGCAGCCAGGCAGGAGCAGAAGATGGAACTGTACTGTAATAAAAGGAAATGTGCACAGCTAGGCTCCAAGTGATCTCAGTGGTGTTTCCATGTTCCTTTAAGTGCCTTTTATATAACCTGGAAACCCACTGCTAGACTGACTTTCAGAATACCCTAAATGCAATGGGACAATACAGGATCTCTCACTATTGCCACGGACAGGTTACTTGAAACCTCACATCCATACCCCCTCAACTCCCAAATATACCCATATACAAGTCGTTTCTCCATTTTCCAAATGGTCCTGAAGGAGGGGGGTGGGGGGGTGGGTGGGCAGGGAAGTTAATCGAATCTCAGTAACCGAGATTATTTTCTTTTACTTGGATGTGCAAAATCATTCGGAAGGTACTAAAAAAGACTTCCAAATCTTTCTTCTCATGTCACAGACTTGTTTTGCAAAGAACTGCAAAGCAGCAGTGGTTGCCATGGTTATCTCCTCCTAGAGATAGCATTAATGGAAACCAAAACTCTCATCCTGTCTGAGGAATAGTGATATATAAAAAAAACGCTGTAACACGGTCCTCAAATGGCCATGTTCCTACTTGGGAGATCCTCTTGGTTTTGCATGAACTGTAAGCTACGCCGCCACTGCTACAGAGCATCATCCTTCACAGCACCAAGCAGTTGCCCTTGGGAAGACACGCATTCTTCTTCTCACTCTCCCTCTCAAAGGCCCCAAGCTGAATTCCTGGTGCTATTTAGTTTTTAAAACTAATGTCAACCAAACAGCCACCTGGAACAAACCCAGATGGAAGAGGCTTGCTTTGAAACAGACATCAGGAGTTTCTCTATCCCGCTGCTCAGCCCATGGGCCATGTGGTCAGTATGGATGTTTAGATTTCTCAAATGGGCAAGGCATTTTTCACTTGCAAACTACAAGTATCTCTTACACCAATGTATATATGAGCATAAGAGCAGTGATGGAATGCTTTGTCCTAAGTTTCAGAAATCCTTGCTGCACAGGGTAGAAACTCCTGATCTAGCTCAGGTCAAGCTGGGTTGAGCACTGGAAACAGTGGAGCTTGGGCAGCACAGTGTCTGTTAGGAAGCAGGTTCAATTGTGCAGAGGAGAACCCCACAACTATGCTGAGCTGGGTTCTTGGTACCAAGGTACTTCTGTGACTTTTTTACTGCACTGCAACGTAAAAGCAGCCTGTGAGTTTCCAAAACTAAAGATCAGTCTTTAAAATGCAACTTCTTGGACAGTAACAATATTTTGTCAATTAAACACACACACCCCTCACCAGTAGATTTTTTTTTCCACTGTTTTCCTTTGATTCTTCTGCAGTAGCCAATAGTACACAGGGCTAAGGAGATGGCTGGAAAAAACGTGGCTTGTGTTTTGTGAGCTCTAAATAAACTTGCAATTCACAGTCTTCAAGATTGGGAAAGCTTAAAAGAAAAGCTTAGGAACAAAAGAAATACAACATTTCAATAAGAGGCCGTTGGTTTTAACTGTTCCCAGAAGCAGGATCTGCTGAGAGTATCACAGCAGAGTTGCTATAGAACTTACTGACCTGTTTATTCCGCGTGTTCCAAATACAGTAGGCACGAAAAGCCAAAATAAGTGAAAGTGGCTAGTGACCTTTAACAGGTATTTGTAATGGCAATGCCCTAATCTGAGTAACAGACTAACCCAGCCCTCTCTCTCACCGCCCTGGCCAAACCAAACAGTCAAAACCGCAAACCCTAAAACAAGGAATTGAAACAATTTCAGTGGCAATTGGGAAATCCCTTTGGCACCAGGGTCTGGTACTTCTCTGCTGCAGCACAGACTCTTAGAAACCTCCAACTTGGTGGCTAGTCTGGGGAAATCTTGACTTGCTGCACCCAAGCCACCATCATTTATGCTTTTAGAAGCAACAGTGGAATTAGAACTGCAGCACTGACTTTGGCAATCAACATCATTAAATTCTCTGCCCCACTGCCCCTGTGGTAATTAGTCACCAGTATTTTAATAGTACCTCTGCCAGCTGAAATAATGCTGATGTCTCACACTGTCTGTTAAATGAGAAGGACCTGAATGGGATGTACTTGAAGAAATCTAAAGACAAAACAGAGAAACAGAGGAGGAGAAAAAAAGAAAAAACATTATTTTACCAGCACAATTCTTTGATGTTTACTGCACAGCTTTTGAATGGATTATTTCCTCCCTCTTGCCAAAATTCACTCGTAAGATCATATATTGAAATGAAGTGCAGACCTGTGCATGCTGTTAGAAGGAAAACCCTGCTCCACCACTGCTCCGGTGGATAATACCACTGGACACTAAAAGCTATTTCCAGATTTGGGGATCTTCTTGTCAGGACTCTCTTTGAGGAGCAGGATGAACTGAAGCACATGCTCTCTCACACATACACAGACTCCAGTGGCTTAGCACCAATCTGCACCAGCATGCAACCCAGCTGGTGGTGTTTTTGAAGGCTTAGTTGGACATTGGATTGCAAAATCCTTTCATTATCATAGCTTAAGAAGGTTACTCCTGTCAGGCTCTGGCACTGCCTGTTGGTGTCCTATAGGACTCGTATGAAAGAGATGCTATGAAACCAAAGGGAAGAAGGGGCCCTCAAGCCTTTGGTAACCTTCACTACTCTGCAGAGTACATGAGGCTGGCTGGCAAGCAGGTAGCTGACAATTCTCCAGAATCTTTTTCCTCTATCAGGTCGTGATCCTCTTCAATACTTCAGAGTGTTTTGTATCAGTTTGGAGCTAGGTGCAAAGAAATGATCTTTTCCTAAACGAATCAAAAGCATCTGTGATCAGGCTCAGGGTTGGCCATTAGCATGGAGAAGAAAATGTTCTGTTCAGCACTTGGCAGCAGAAGTGGCCTAGGAAGGGGAAAAAAAAAGAATAATTTAGTTAATCCGCATAGCAGGAAGATGAAGGAGGAGCAGAGCAGTGTGGTGTGCTGAAGCAGACAGGCTCCCAGGCGCCAGACCCTTGCCGTGCCAGCAGTTCACTCCCCTCTGGTGCACAGCATCTGCAGTTTGGCGTTACGGGGCATGGCACAGATGTCTGCCAAATCACCTTGCTAACCTAAGACACCCTCAAAGTGGTAATGAACGCAGCGTGCTGAACTGCCGTCTGAAAAGTTAAGCTGAATCTCTCACATTTTGTTTATGGAATTACAATGCAACGTTACAGAGATCTCCAAAATTGGAAAAAATCAATAGCACTAATGTACCACAAGACCTAGAGATAAGGAGGAGGTGCTTAGCACGGCTGCCTTGCTTTCCTCAGTTTGAATTACTGCCTTTCACATTCATTTGGCATATTAAATTAGGCTTGTAGGAATCCATTTGAGCAACCACTGAGAGATCACAGAAACCTGTCCAACATGCAAACATCATGCTGACAGACTCAGCTTCACTTTTTCTGACAACTGCAGTACAAACTCCGCACTCCTGTGGACAAGCACCTGTCCTTCCCCCACCTTTGGGCTTCACAAGCTTCGCAGTCACATCGCAGTTCTTAATGATGACTTCCAAAAGTCAGTCTGGACTCAGCAACAGCTGTATTCCTCAACAGCACTACTCAAAGGCTGCTGCTGTCCTGTAAGAGGACACCTCAAAAACTTCTGGTGTCCCTAAGTGTTACCAGCCTTTCTGCTGTCCCCGGGCTGCAGTAGTCAAATGCCCTTATGAATCACTCATCCCAGTTAGGTCTAATCACCCTTGCACGGGCACTGCTGACAGTGGAGCACACACCCACAAGCTCTACCACTGCCAGGGACTGCCTGTAGGGTAAGGCAGGTTTTCTTCTACTCATGTAAGTTCCTGTAAAGTCAGAGAGTAGCATTACTATGCATGGAATAAGGCATGCAATAGTTTTATTTCAGTGCTTCCAGTCTCTGTCTTTTTTACCCCAGAGAGACTAACCTCACCAGCAAGAATATATGGCTGGATGCCACTAGATGTGATCCAGAGAATCATGTTCCTCACTGAAATAGGAAGTGATTCTGAAAAAAAAAAAAAAAGGCAAAAAAAGTGTACAAGTAAGGTGCTAGCATCCTCTCTTATTTACCTGGAATGCAGCATGTCTCTTCATCTTTCAGTCATCAAGAAGAATATTTGCACACCAAGCCTCAAAAGTTTTTGAATGATTCATCCATGTCAAAGGGGAGAACTCTACAAGGTATATCTAAGACTCACAGAGAATTTCTTGGACTGTTGGGAAACCTGACCTAGTATTCTTGATTCCTGCTAACAGCTGCCAGTTTCAGAACTTAATACAATACTTCAACTTCCAGCTCTTCACAGAGATTCCTGATGATCTCGAAGTCTGCTTTCCCCTTCGTGTTCTTGGTCCCCGATTCAGCAATGCACCTTCCAGTCCTTAGAACCAAAGCTTTACGTTTTGAATCCTGGTATCCACCTCCTCATTAAGAAGAATGTCGTTGTCTCTTGTCTTTGCTATTGTGCTGAGCATTGGTTTTATTCTAGTTATAAGGCTAATTTTTCTAAAAAGAAGTGTAACTTTTTCTGTGTGGTCTTCGAGAAACTGTGCACATTAACAAGTGTAGAAGGAAAAGCTAGGTCCCTGGGGCTGTTGCCACTGCCTAATTCTCTTACTCTTCCATTATTTACTAATTTATGCTTCCGGAAATACTAAATTTGATACTAGAGCAAACCTTACACAAGTCATACGTTTTTGGGGAAAAAAAACCACACATCTTCCCGTTGTGAGGCTAATGGGTAGAACTTTACCTTTGCCATCTGGAAGAGTGCCAACTTCCCACAGTGCTTTACTGGCTCAGGACTTGACAACTGGGAAGTATTTGACAAGTTCTAGGTTTTAAATGAACAGAGGAGAAAATATTTCAGTGGCACACAGGAAAGATGGAAAGGAAGGGAGTAAAAGAATGAAAACATTAAGGAGTTAGTTAAATCAGTTCCTTTCAGATCTTTCTGGCAGAAGGCCCTACTTCAGATAAGCAATCCCATCTGAGAAACACTTTACAGGCATTTAGAAGCCAGCCAGATGCAAGCAAGTACAGAATGTCTTCCTCAGATTACGCTCAAGGATTCTCTTCTATGTATCTATTGTCCACAGCTAATATTCTGTCGTGCCGTGTGTTCGACGTGTTTTATGTGACTAAGTGAACGAGACATACTTGTTACTTATAAACAGAACTGTTGTGGTCAAGCTTAAATAAAATTCTCCCAGAAAGCCTGGGCAATATTTTCCATTTGATTAGATATAGAAGAGGACCATTTGTCCTCACTGGCACTGCTTGTTTCACTTTCTTTAGGTAGAAAAAAAAAAGCAGATCTGATGTCTGGAGATCAAATCTAGCCTTCTAAATAGAAGTTGGTGTGTTGGTGCCAGCACCGGCGCTGAGTAAATAACTGCCACCGCACTTCAGGGAATTGCTTTTGCAGCCAAATTTTTCTGACCTGCTTCCAAGTGCACCATTACGAGTTCACCAATGAAAGAATTAATCATTATTTCTAATATTTGATATTTTTTGGCATGGCATTACGTGCTAGAATTTGCATTAGAAGCCTGACTTCAAAACTGTCCTGTACAGTTTCTAATTAACATTCTAAGCACCTCTTCTACCTAACCTTTGATGAGTCATACATGTACTCCAGTGTCCCAAATGTGCTGGCTCAGCGTAGTGCCATGCAACTCAAGGCACTCCCATACCCGTATGAGAATTCTCAGGTTTGTTGGTTTGTTGTTTGTTCACTTAGGAGAGGAACTGATTTTAGGTTCTGTGAAATTTTGAAGGCATGGCTAAGTCAGGGTTTAAAAGATCATTTGAAAATGCTTTAGTAAACGCAATTTGTACCCCGTTCAACTCTGCAGATATTGAAAATTGCTGTTTAATGAAAATGTAAGACAGCTCAGATTTTTGACACTAAGTTAGCAGATTCACTCATGCAAGACTTTGCCGGAAAGTTCACAGGAAATGTTCTCCAACCGATGTCTTTCACTGGGTTTAAAAGGTTGCTTCAGCACACAGCTTCATCCTGGTCAATTCCACTAATTTTCTCAAAAATTCCAATTCAACTTGCAACTTTAAAAAAAAAGATGGCACATATGCAAACATCTTCATGATTAGAGATATTAACTCTATTGTGTCTTTTATAGGGGTGTTTGTTGTCACAGAATCACAGAATCACAGAATGTTAGGGATTGGAAGGGACCTTGAAAGATCATCTAGTCCAATCCCCCTGCCGGAGCAGGATTACCTAGACCATATCACACAGGAACGCGTCCAGGCGGGTTTTGAATGTCTCCAGAGAAGGAGACTCCACAACCTCTCTGGGCAGCCTGTTCCAGTGATCAGTCACCCTCACCGTAAAGAAGTTTTTCCTCATATTTATGCGGAACCTCCTGTGTTCCAGCTTGTACCCATTGCCCCTTGTCCTGTCAAGGGATGTCACTGAGAAGAGCCTGGCTCCATCCTCATGACACTTGCCCTTTACATATTTATAAACATTAATGAGGTCACCCCTCAGTCTCCTCTTCTCTAAGCTAAAGAGACCCAGCTCCCTCAGCCTCTCCTCATAAGGGAGATGTTCCACCCCCTTAATCATCTTCGTGGCTCTACGCTGGACTCTCTCTAGCAGTTCCCTGTCCTTCTTGAACTGAGGGGCCCAGAACTGGACACAATATTCCAGATGTGGCCTCACCAGGGCAGAGTAGAGGGGGAGGAGAACCTCTCTTGACCTGCTAACCACACCCCTTCTAATACACCCCAGGATGCCATTGGCCTTCTTGGCCACAAGGGCACACTGCTGGCTCATGGCCATCCTGCTGTCCACTAGGACCCTCAGATCCCTTTCCCCTACACTGCTCTCCAACAGGTCTGTCCCCAACTTGTACTCATACCTGGGGTTGTTCTTGCCCAGATGCAGGACTCTACACTTGCCCTTGTTATATTTCATTAAGTTTCTCCCCGCCCAACTCTCCAGCCTGTCTAGGTCCCTCTGAATGGCTGCGCAGCCTTCCGGTGTGTCAGCCACTCCTCCCAGTTTTGTGTCATCAGCGAACTTGCTGACAGTGCACTCTATTCCCTCATCAGGTATTTTATGGCACCTGAATTAGCACAATTTTTTTTTTAATTGAACCGCCTAAGAAATACATCAAGGCCCATCCTAGCCAAGCTAAAAAGACATTTAACAGAAGGAAGCACATGGTATGTAGTCAAATCTCTGTAAGTACACAGAATGACGAACTGGGTATCTTCTCATCTCATTACGCTCCTCCACAATAGCACCAGCTCCAGTCTCAGTCTTCTCAGGCACACCCTGAATACACATTTAGCATCACTGATTCTGTAAGCAGCACCAGACTCCCCCAAACGGGCAAGAAAAGCATAGGTGTGGAAAATCAGTTCGTAGAGGCACATTAAACACATGGGAGAAGAAATTCTTAAAAGCAATCTTTAAGAACGCCAAAGTTTCAATACATGGAAAAAGAAGGAGAACCTACATACTCAAGGGTAATTTATAGGCTTTATAAGTCACCACCTAACGATGCTGCTACATATCCTTGTAGCTGTTGTGGCAAGATTCCTCTGACCTGCAGTGTACTTTTCAAAGGATTCCTGCCTCTAGAGCAGTTGCCATTTTGCACTGCTGCAGCCTCTTCCATAGGCAGTGCAGAGTGTCATTTCAGAATGTCTTTTATTTGTTGTTTTCCTAGATGTAAATTAAAAGGCCATTTGGAAAAAAAACATCTGCAGTGCTCCTTTGGTATGGAAGGCCCGGTAACGTTCACAAGCCCACTGTCTTTTGTGGATGCTACAGCTGGTAGAACTGGCCAATAGCTCGTCCGATCACTAGTTATTCGCCCCACGATTTTCTTAACACAATGCTGCCATGAAGGTAAATATCTACTGATGGGAATCCCTTATCAGACAGGGTGCTTAGCCAGTCAGTGACAACTGTTACTGGTTCCTTGCTTCCTCCCGTCCTCCCCCACCATATTTCAGCATTTATACCTCAGCAAACCGAAACAATGCAGACTCCTCCATTTGTTTTACAGCTCCCAGGACTCCAGACTGTCATGTGCTTGAAGACATCTGTCAGGAAAACAATTATGTTGGCGTTACCTAACTCTTCAGTATCAATATCAAACTTCAAGATGCTAAACTTCTGATCCATCATACAGAAAGACTCCTGGTACCAAACAACATGCACATGAGTCCCAGCACACCTGTACAATGAACAGTACCTGCCTTCCCAGGAGACATGTAAATGGGTGATCTGAGAAATAGCGATCTTGAATAATTTTTCACAAGGAAAAATCTTTCCTAGGGTCAGTAGAACAGGCTAAGACTTTTTTGAAGGGCTTCTATTTGCCCACTGATATGTCAAAAGAGGGTTAGCAACACAAACTTAACCCTATATTGTACTTCACAGTTCAGTGAAAGACCTCAGACTGCAGAATAGTGGTGCTGATAGAGCACAGCTTGCTACTTAGCACGGAAGGTAAGTGTGGACAGGGACACAACACATGCAAGTACTTTAAGAAGAGATACCAGATCCATCCGAGCCACCAAGGGAACTGCATTTTATACTGTTTAACTTGTCTCAGCCTTTTTTGTTGCAAATGATACCTCTGATTAATGTTAGACTTGCGTACAGTATCGATTATTTTGCCATTGACACATATACCTACCATGCACTGTTTAGGTGCAGCCTCACTACAGGTTGTTTAGCATCCTTGAAAAATAAGACTAGCTAATAATGCATTTCTAGTTACTGATCATCAGGGAGCTGCTTCTAAACTGCATGCTTTAGGAGTGCCCATGAGCTTGTTTCCTGGAACCCACTGAAGTTCTTCTTCGATGGGTACGGAAAAGCCAGTGGTCACAAGCCATTAGCAAGAGCACGTCTTGCGGCACAGAACACAATTCCTGACTACTATCACATGGTCTGGCACTTTCCTTCTTGGGCACTGAAAAATGAACTGAAACAGTTCAGTGAGCTGGTATTTGTCTTACTCTTTAAAGTACCTAGCAGTGAAATTCAAGAAACAGATCATTACCAAGAGGAACTCTACAAAATGTTACATTGCCCAACTGACAGTATAACTGACAGTTGAAGCATGCTGTCATGGTTTAAAGCTGGGCTGGCTATTAAACCTGAGGCAGACACTCTCTGTTAACCCTCCCGCCCACCTGAAGGGAAAGGGAAAGGGAAAAGGGAAAGGGAGAGAGACTTATGGGTTGGAAAGTTAAAACAGTTTTAATAAACTATAATAATGAAAAAGAGTGTAATAATAATATTGGAATAATCAAATATATACAAATATATACAAAACCAAGATCGAGCTCCCCCAATGTCGGCCACGTCACCACCGGCACTGCAGGGCAGGCTCTGGGAAGGCCCAGGCTGGGCCCAGCGACGGTCGAGAACTGGATTCCGGGATGCACGGATCAGGATCGGGGGCAGCAGGAAAACAGACGGAGTCCTCCTTGGACACTGGCCAAAGGCTCAAGCCGCAGAAGCGGCCCGAAGCAGCAGAAACACCCAAACACAGCAGAAGCAGCAAGGGAAGGGCGCAGCAGGAAGGGGGCAAGAGAGCGAGACCCTCGTGATCCCCCCGCTTTATATTGAGAATGACGTGTATGGGATGGAATACCTTTGTTGGTCAGTTTTGGGTCACCTGCCCTGTCCGCTCCTCCCTGCAGGGGCAACCCTCCTGCGGCTCTTCACTCGTAAGCAGGGAGGAATTTAGCAGTGACCTTGGTTTCTCTAAGACTAAGGACAGCAAGAACCTTTCTGCATAACATCCCTACCTGTGCCTCAGTGATAACTACAAACTTCGAGCGTTATCAGTCCTGGAAGCAGACACTGTCTGCAAAACATGCAGTTAGTTTCAGAAAGTGCAGTTACTTAGAAGAGACTTAGCTGAAAGTAAAAATCACTGAAAGGAAAATTGGCCTGGTTTAGGCCAAACCAGGACATTCCACCCCTTATTCCATACCATTCACGTCATACTCAGATCACCACTACCTTTTCATTTTAAAATATATACAGATATCACTAGTTTATGATTCATCTCTATACAAAAAGTTCATCAATTCATTTAGTTCATGATTATGGGTTTCCATCTGGTTAGCCGTCTCTCAGGGCAGGAGACATGGTTTTGTCATGGTTCGTGCCCACGGGTTGCAGGTTAAAGATGTCAGACTCGAGGAGGTTACTGGACGCCACTTGCAGCTAGTTCCGGTCTCGTCACCACTGCCTCAACCTGAAAGACACTTATGAACACTGTTAGTATTATGCAGCAATTAGCATCATACAGTTCAGAATTAAGTATTCTCACCCAGGATTAGATCACCTTCAGGGACACATCGGACTTCACCATCCTGCAGCATCACCCACCAAGTACATCCAGGTCCTTGAGCAAAAGCAATCCCACGAATGGGTTTACCTTTGCCCGTAGCAGGAAGAACCCAGACAGTTTTCCCCAACAGATTCCTTTCATGCACCACTGGGACTTTATCTCCTTCTACTGTATGTAGAAGGTCTGACTGAGCAGGGCCAGCTCGATTGATAGATCCCCTGGTGTTAACTAACCAGGTAGCTTGTGCCAAATGCTTATCCCAGTTTTTAAAGGTTCCACCCCCCCATTGCTTTCAGGGTAGTTTTTAACAGCCCATTACACCGTTCAATTTTCCCAGAGGCTGGTGCATGATAGGGGATATGATATACCCATTCGATGCCATGCTCTTTGGCCCAGTTATCTATGAGACTGTTTTTGAAATGAGTCCCATTGTCTGACTCAATTCTCTCTGGCGTGCCGTGTCGCCACAAGATTTGCTTTTCGAGGCCCAGAATAGTGTTCCGGGCAGTGGCGTGGGGCACAGAGTATGTTTCCAGCCGTCCGGTGGTTGCCTCCACCATGGTAAGCACATAGCGTTTACCCTGGCGGGTTTGAGGGAGTGTGATATAGTCATTTTGCCAGGCCTCCCCATATTTATATTTCAACCATCGTCCCCCATACCACAGAGGTTTTAACCGTTTGGCTTGCTTAATTGCGTCACGTTTCATAATCATGGATAACCTGTGCAATAGAGTCCATGGTTAAGTCCACCCCTCGGTCACGAGCCCATCTGTATGTTGCATCTCTCCCTTGATGACCTGAAGTGTCATGAGCCCACCGAGCTAAAAATAGTTCACCTTTATGTTCCCAGTCCAAATCTATTTGGAACACTTTAGCAGCCTGATCTGCTTGTTGGTTGTTCCGATGTTCCTCAGTTGCCCGACTTTTAGGTACATGAGCATCTACATGACGTACCTTCACAACTAGTTTCTCTAGCCGAGCAGCAATACCTTGCCACAATTCGGCAGCCCAAATAGGTTTACCTTTGCGCTGCCAGTTGCTTCGCTTCCACTGCTTTAACCACCCCCACAAGGCATTTGCTACCATCCATGAGTCAGTATAGAGATACAGCCTTGGTCACTTTTCTAATTCAGCAATGTCTAGAGCCAGCTGGATGGCTTTTACCTCTGCGAATTGACTCGATTCACCTCGTCCTTCTGTGGCTTCTGTGACTCGTCGTATAGGACTCCATACAGCAGCTTTCCACTTTCGATGCTTTCCTACAAGACGGCAGGATCCATCGGTGAACAGGACATACTGCTTCTCATCCTCTGGTAGTTCATTATATGGTGGGGCTTCTTCAGCATGTGTCACCTCCTTTTCTGGTGGCATTCCGAAGTCTTTGCCTTCTGGCCAGTCCATGATCACTTCTAAGATTCCTGGGCGATTAGGGTTTCCTATTCGAGCCCGCTGTGTAATTAATGCAATCCATTTACTCCATGTAGCATCCGTTGCATGATGGGTAGTAGGAACCTTACCCTTGAACATCCAGCCTAGTACTGGTAATCGGGGTGCCGGGAGAAGCTGTGCTTCAGTACCAATTACCTCTGAAGCAGCTCTAACTCCTTCATATGCTGCCAGTATCTCTTTTTCAGTTGGAGTGTAATTGGCCTCAGAACCCTTGTATCCTCGACTCCAAAATCCTAGGGGTCGACCTCGAGTCTCCCCTGGTACTTTCTGCCAGAGGCTCCAGGTAGGACCATTGTCCCCGGCTGCAGTGTAGAGCACATTTTTAACATCTTGTCCCGTACGGACTGGTCCGAGGGCTACTGCATGTACAATCTCTTGTTTAATCTGTTCAAAAGCCTGTCGTTGTTCAGGGCCCCACTGAAAATCATTTTTCTTTCTGGTTACTTGATAAAGAGGGCGTACAATCTGGATGTAATCTGGAATATGCATTCTCCAGAAACCCACAATGCCTAAGGCGGCTTGTGTTTCCTTTTTGTTAGTTGGTGGGGACATAGCTGTTACTTTGTTGATCACCTCTATCGGCATCTGGCAACGCCCATCTTGCCATTTAATCCCTAAAAACTGGATCTCCCGGGCAGGTCCCTTGACCTTGCCTCTTTTTACGGCAAAACCAGCTTTCAGAAGAATTTGGATTATTTTCTCCCCTTTGTCAAAAACTTCTGCTGCTGTATCACCCCATACAATGATGTCATCAATGTATTGCAAATGTTCTGGAGCTCCACCCTTTTCTAGTGCATTCTGGATCAGTCCATGGCAAATAGTAGGACTGTGTTTCCACCCCTGGGGCAGTCGATTCCAGGTGTACTGGATACCTCTCCAGGTAAAAGCAAACTGTGGCCTGCACTTTGGTGCCAAGGGAATAGAGAAAAATGCATTAGCAATGTCTATGGTGGCGTACTACTTGGCTGCCTTTGACTCCAGTTCGTATTGAAGTTCTAGCATGTCTGGCACGGCAGCACTCAGCGGTGGCGTAACTTCATTTAGGCCACGATAGTCCACAGTTAATCTCCATTCTCCATTAGACTTTCGCACTGGCCATATAGGGCTATTAAAGGGTGAGTGAGTCTTGCTAATCACTCCTTGATTTTCTAGTTGTCTAATAAGTTTATGAACGGGGATCAGGGAGTCTCGATTGGTGCGATATTATCGTCGGTGCACCTTGGTAGTAGCAATTGGCACCTGTTGTTCTTCAACCTTCAGCAACCCCACAACAAAAGGATCCTCTGCGAGGCCAGGCAAGGTAGACAGCTGTTGAATGTCCTCAGTCTCTACAGCTGCTATACCAAAGGCCCATCTATACCCTTTTGGGTCCTTAAAATACCCTCTCTTGAGGTAGTCTATGCCAAGGATGCATGGAGCATCTGGGCCAGTCACAATGGGGTGCTTTTTCCATTCATTTTTAGTTAGGCTCACTTCAGCCTCCAATACAGATAACTCTTGAGATCCCCCTGTTATTCCTGAAATACTGATAGATTCTGTCCCTTTATGATCCGATGGCATTAGGGTGCACTGTGCACCAGTGTCTACCAGGGCTCGATACCTTTGTGGTTCTGATGCGTGAGGCCATCGAATCCACACAGACCAATAAACTCGGTTGTCCCTCTCCTCCACCTGGCTGGAGGCAGGGCCCCCCCTAATTAAGGAATGGATTCGTGCTGCTCACAGGGACTGGACCTTCATTTCCCTTATTCACATTTGGGAAAAAAGGATTTGTGGCCCATCTACCCTGACTGGGGTTCTGCTCACTGGTAACTGGAGCAGCCATCCTCCTAGGAAAATTCTCTCTGGTATTTCTTTTAGCTTGCAACTCACGTACTCGTGCCTGTAGGGTACTGGTAGGTTGTCCATGCCATCTGCTCATGTCTTCCCCATAATCACGCAGGGCAAACCACAGGATACCTCTTGATGTGTTCCGTTTTCTTTGAGCCAGTCCTGTAGGAGAGCGTTTTCTCCTAATGGCTGCAACGCGGGCCTGTGAAGGTAGAGAGTCAAGTTTATTCTCTAACCTGGACAGTTTGTCTGACAGTTGTTTAAATGAGTCCTTGTTTTCCTTAGTCAGTTTTTCCACAGCTGAGATGTGGGTCTGCAGTGGGGAAGAAATACTATCTTCCTACTGTCGCATACAGTTAGCCATTTCACCCACACTAGGTCGTGCCATAGCATCTTCTCCCCATACTAATATTGACAATGTATGGGTATATGTCGGTGGAGCACTCTTCACAACCTTCTGGAACATGGATCGGTTGCATTCCACTTCATCAGGATCTACAGGATCTACAATTTCCCATGGGTGTCTATAAATGATCTCTTGCACAGCCAGTTCTCTAAGGTAGTTAATACCTTTTTCTATAGTGGTCCATTTGCTCAGGTGGCTCATAACATCATCTTTATAGGGATACCTGCTCTTTACAGCTGACAAGAGTCGCCTCCAGAGACTGATAGTGTTTGACTTTTTTGCAAGTGCCTTATCAATACCACCGTCTCTGGACAGGGATCCCAACTGTCTGGCTTCTCTGCCGTCTAATAGCATGCTATCCGCCCCATTATCCCAGCATCGGAGCAACCAGGTAATAATAGGCTCACCGTCATAACGGCTGAAGTCCTTCCTTATATTTCTCAGGTCCTTCAGGGATAAGGAGTGGTAGGTTACCTCTACGTCCGAGTCCTCCTCCTGTGATAGTTCTGCTTTAGAACGACCTTTCTTCTGTGATGGGTCTGTTTTAAAAAGACGATCAAGGAAACCCCCATCTGTGTCAGGCCCTGACTCTGACTGATAAGGGCCCTCACCTGGGTCATGTGATGGCTCTGCCTTAGAAGGCTCCGAGTCATCATCCTTCTCTTCACGAGCTGATTTCTTTCGGTATTTCCTCCTGGTTACAGGAGCGATTGGTACAGATTCGGTAGATGCTGGGGTCTGAGTAGATGCAGTGGCTGTCGTGGGAGTGCTGAGACTCGTTAGAGTCTGAGTAGCTGCAGAGGCCATCTTGGGGGGTGTAGCAGCTGTGGTGCAGGCTGCCGAGGTTTCAGTGGATTTAGTGGCTGTAGCGGCAGCATGCGCTGTAGGATCTGAGGTGGCTGCATAACACCTACATCTGTCCCTGCACCAATATTTAATCTTATCCCACATCAGAAACACATTCAGGACAACCGAAAATAAAAACATGCCACCTAGACAGCACCATCCTAATTTCGCAAAATCTAGTGGAATCAGCTTGGCAGAAAAGGAGAAGGTACTATTTCCCGAAGTAAAATTGGAAGTGTAATCATTAACAGAATCAGCTAAAGGGCGCCTGGAGCGTGCAGATGAAGTCGCTGCTACCGATTCACGATTAAAGCTGCCCATCATTGTGTCATAGAGATAAGAGATCGGAATAGTAACTGCCCAGTTTATCACGGCATAAATCAGTATCAAACCCCATACCAAAGCGATACATTTTGACCAGCGCCCACTGCTAAACCGCATGTAAACATTAAGAAGAAGCAAGCAATAACTCAATGCCCACGGCAGGTAAGGCATCATTGCAATACCCAACTGTGAAAGAAACTCTATAAAAAGATGAGATAACACAGCATTCAAAAATGACATTATCATCTTAGCTGTCTGTTTTAATTTCCAACCCCTCGTAAATCTCAAAGGAAGAACTCTGATACTCTCTCAGCTGAGCTCTCCGGGTCTCCTCCTGCTGGAGCCGGGATTCGACTTATCAGAGCAACCTGTTGGAGCTTCTCTCGAGCCCCACATTGGGCGCCAATAAATCTGTCACGGTTTAAAGCTGGGCTGGCTATTAAACCTGAGGCAGACGCTCTCTGTTAACCCTCCCCCCCACCCAAAGGTAAAGGGAAAGGGAAAAGGGAGAGAGACTTATGGGTTGGAAAGTTAAAACAGTTTTAATAAACTATAATAATGAAAAAGAGTGTAATAGTAATAATAGAAATAATCAAATATATACAAATATATACAAAACCAAGATCGAGCTCCCCCAATGTCGGCCACGTCACCACCAGCACTGCAGGGCAGGCTCTGGGAAGGCCCAGGCTGGGCCCAGCGACGGTCGAGAACTGGATTCCGGGATGCACGGATCAGGATCGGGGGCAGCAGGAAAACGGACAGAGTCCTCCTTGGACACTGGCCAAAGGCTCAAGCCGCAGAAGAGGCCCGAAGCAGCAGAAACACCCAAACACAGCAGAAGCAGCAAGGGAAAGGGGCAGAAGAAGGGAAGGGGCGAGACCCTCGTGATCCCCCCGCTTTATACTGAGAATGACGTGTATGGGATGGAATACCCTCGTTGGTCAATTTTGGGTCACCTGCCCTGTCCGCTCCTCCCTGCAGGTGCGACCCCCCTTTGGCTCTTCACTCGTAAGCAGTGAGGAATTTAGCAGTGACCTTGGTTTCTCTAAGACTAAGTACAGCAAGAGCCTTTCTACATAACATCCCTACCTGTGCCTCAGTGATAACTACAAACTTCGAGCGTTATCAGTCCTGGAAGCAGACACTGTCAGCAAAACATGCAGTTAGTTTCAGAAAGTGCAGTTACTTAGAAGAGACTTAGCTGAAAGTAAAAATCACTGAAAGGAAAATTGGCCTGGTTTAGGCCAAACCAGGACAACACTTCAAGCATACTCTTCTTTGATGTGTTGATTGGTTACTGCTCTGCCACTGGTCCTTTCTTGATTGGCTCCATCAGTTCCTGTTTCTTCTCCTCCGTGTTCGTCTCCCCTCGGCTACTCCCTCAATTCTTGTTTGCTCAACTGCTGTTTTTCCTCATCTCTTCTCTCCAAGGTCAGCTTATTGACACTAACTACATGACTTGTCACGCAGCTAGGCCCTCACTCCATACTCTCATACTTCTGGCTCATTACATGACCGTTCTCCTCCAAAAACCCCTCTACAGGTACAGGGAGGGCTTTTCCAGCTTCTCGGCTGGATCCTGCACGGGCGCTCAGCCAGCACCGCAGGGGTGAGTAGTCAGTCTTGACTGACTTTACAGACTAAGCACTCGTTTGCAGTATTTTATTTGTGAGAAATTTGACTTTATGCTTTCCGTTAAGGTCCTCAAAGAGCAAAGTATGAAGCTGAAATAGGAAAACCTTCCCAGCGATCATCAGACATCCTAAAGGAAATCCTAAAGGAATGGGACAAAGCTCAATATGGTATTACGCCTACACTGCAACAAGGAGACGTCTGTGCATTGATTCATACCACCTGTTGCACCAATGATATGTGAAAACATTGACTGTAAATGCTGACAGTCTCAAAACAGCTTACCTGAGTTTCTTCAAATGATAGGTTAACAATTAACATATAATTATAATACCTGCTTAGTCATTTCTCATGCTACAGCGCCTGCGCAGACAAAGGGTCCTGTGTGAGGGTCTTCCTGACCTGTGGGCAGGTATTTTAGTATTATAATAAAGGTAGTTCAGCTAAGGACACTTAAATCCCTGCTTTCTTTGCCAAGTTGGCCACCTGCACAAGAAATCTTCGTCAAATCATTATGTCTTTGTTCTGGACCTTGATATTCCAGAAATCAGTTTACATTTTCGTGGCCTTAACTTGGCAATTGTTTATTGTTTTCAAAATCAGCTCAACCTGCAAAAGCCATGGTTAACTTTTAACTCCGCAATAAGCACTAGGTAATTGATACCAAGAGGAGCACAGCTGGGGCTCTGAGCTCTGCGGGGTGGGCATGGCATGGGGACAGATTTTCAGAGACCAGACAAGGAACAGGGCAGGAGGTGCGGGACCATGTGGGACCAGTGTCCACGCAGCTGGGCGTGGAAGGAGAGGCCCAAGTGACTGCTGCAGTGCTGTGGGAGGACATGCTGAAAGACATTTGTGGGCCAAGCACAGGTGGGAATGGGCAGGGCTGGGTGTGATAGGCTGTGTCCATGTGAGCAGCTCATCAGCATGTGGGGTGTTCACTGGCTGTTTGTGTGGGTGCAACACTTCCCTCTGTGTGGGCGTGTGTGTATGCCTGCATGGGTGTATGGGGGCACAGACATGCATGTGTGCACACATGGCCAAGTGAGTTTGCATGTGCACCCGTGCGACGTGCACCCTACGCATGCGTGCATCGCTGGGCGTATGCTGCGTGCATGGATGTGGGCAGGTGGGTGGGTGCACATTGAGTGTGAATGTGGGGCGTGGGGGTGGGTGCGTTCTACACGCATGCATGATGTAGGGTGTGAACGCACTGCCTGTGTGTGAATGGTTTTTGTGCATGTGTGCGTGCTGGCCAGGTGTGCATATGCCTGCACTCCGTGGGTACGTGAACACTGCGCATTGCGCTCTGAGTTCAAGACGTGTGTTTTGGAGTACGGGTGTGCACACACTCTGGGTTTGCATTGCACCTCCTGTTTGTACCCCGTGTGATTCTATGTGTGTACGCGCACCCTGCGCGTGAATACAGTCTTGTGTGCGCACAGCAATTTTCTGCACATGCTCTGTGTGTGCGCGTGTGTGCATGCTGTATCCAGCCCACGTTCCTCCCAGAGAATCACAGAATCATAGAATGTCAGGAGTTGGAAGGGACCTCTGGAAATCAACGAGTCCAACCCCCCTGCCAGAGCAGGGCTAGTCTAGGGCAGGTCACACAGGAACGCATCCAGATGGGTCTTGGAAGTCTCCAGAGATGGAGACTCCATAACCTCTCTGGGAGCCTGTTCCAGTGCTCTGTAGCCCTTACAGTAAAGAAGTTCTTCTTCGTGTTGATGTTGAACTTCCTGTGCTGTAGCTTGCATCCATTGCCCCTTGTTCTATCGCAGGGCACAAGTGAAAAGAGGTTGCCCCTTTCCTCTTGACACCCAGCCCTCATCTATTTATACACAGTAATCAGATCCCCTCTCAGTCTTCTCCAGAGTAAAAAGCCCCAGGTCTCTCAACCTTTCCCCATCAGGCAGGTGTTCCAGTCCCTTCATCATCCTCGTAGCCCTCTGTTGGACTCTCTCCATTAGATCTCTGTCCCTCTTGAACTGGGGAGCCCAGAACTGAACGCAATACTCCAGGTGAGGTCTCACCAGGGCAGAGTAGAGGGGGAGGAGGACCTCCCTGGACCTGGGGATGCCCGGGGCACCCCTCCCCCAGCATGCCCTGGGCCTAGAGCTCCCAGCATGCCCCTGGGCACACCCTCCCCCAGCATGCCCTGGGGCTAGCGCTCCCAGCATGCCCCGGGGCTAGAGCTCCCAGCATGCCCCGGGGCACAACCACTCCCAGCATGCCCCGGGGCTAGAGCTCCCAGCATGCCCCGGGGCACAACCACTCCCAGCATGCCCTGGGGCTAGAGCTCCCAGCATGCCCCGGGGCACACCCTCCCCCAGCATGCTCCGGGGCTAGAGCTCCCAGCATGCCCCGGGGCACCCCTCCCCCATCACGCCCTGGGGCTAGAGCTCCCAGCATGCCCCGGGGCACTGCTCTCCCAGCATGCCCCGGGGTACCCCTCCCTGCTGTCTGACCCTGGAGGGACACTGGCCCCCGGCCTGGCCCCACAGGCCCCACGGCACCTCCCTGGGGCTGCCCCGGCCCCAGAGCCCTGGTGGGGCTGGAAGGAAGAGGAGGAGAGAGGGACAGAGTGGCAGGAGGGGTGGGGCAAGGCAGGGGGGTGGCAGGGCAGGGAGGTGGCAGGAGAGGGGTGGGAGAGGGACAGAGGGATGGGCAGGGGGTGGACTGGGCAGGGAGGGCACAAGAGGAAAATGCGTGATGAGCAGCAGGATAGAGGAACGGGGAGAGAAGGAGCAGGGCAGGAAGGAGGGCAGAGGGACAGACAGACACAGGCAGGGCGAGGGAGCAGGGTGGGGGGCCAGAGAGATGGAGAAGGCACCAGGAGAGCGGAGTGACAGAGAAATGGGACAGGGAGCAGGAGAGAGGGACAGAGGGGAGAGGGTGAGTGGGCCTTGGGTAGGAATGTCCCAATGTGTCTCAGGCTCGTGCTGCCATGGCACGGTTACAGCCAGCAACAGCTTTCAGGGCTGGCCCCTTTCTTGTAGGAGCAATCTGCAAACATTCGCATTTTGGAACCAGGCTCTCAGCTCTTTTTTTTTTTTAGGGAGCCTGAGACACGTTTGGACATTTCGGTAGCTAAAGAAGTGCAGAGCCCCATTGTTGTTGGGGCTGTGAAAGGGCTGACATGGGACGGTTCCAGCCAGCAACAGCTTTCAGGGCTGCCGATTTTCTTGTAGGAGCAATCTGTGGATGTTCATGTTTTGGAACCGGGGTCTCTTCTCCAAGTAAGAACCTGTACCACACTGCTGTAAGTTGTTCTAAATCTGATTAAGTACTCATCCTTTACAGAACAAGATGGAAAAATGCAGTGCCAACCATGAATGCATAACACAATGCCAATGCAAATCACCAGATGAGATAAACATCTAGAAACAGGTTTTCCCAACCCATCACTTCCTGCTGAGAAGCAGAGAATAACATAATAGTTTGGGTTTGAAGGGACCTTTAAAGCACCTAGATCAACTCGATCTAGGTGAAGATGTCCCTGCTCACTGCAGGGGGTTTGGACTAGGTGACCTTTAAAGGTCCCTTCCAACGCAAACCATTCTACGATTCTAGGTTGCTCAGAGCCCTGTCCAACCTGACCTTGAATGTCTCCAGGGATAGGGCACCTACCACCTCTCTGGGCAACCTGTGCCAGTATTTCACCACCCTCATTGTAAAACATTTCTTCCTAATGTCTGTTTTGGCGTCCAGCCAAAAGCATTTGCAACCACAGCACCCATAGCCGCTTGTAGGGCCAGAGGGGAGCCCAGCCCTCTTTAACCCTTTCCGTCCCCAAGAGGAGCTGGGGAGGGTGTTGGGGGTGGGACGGAACACTGGGAGTCCCCATATTCCTTCCTCGGAGACACCAAACACAACGCCAGACGTAGCAACCCAAGAGAGTCCTTCCAGCCAACAGACGAAACAGACCATGGTGCTGCCAGCACCCACCTCGCAGCCCCCCTGGCGCCCCCAATGCCCCAGCTGCTTCAGCCTTTTGTCCATCTGGAAACCTTCTACCCCCGAGGTAGGGACCAACCCTGACCCTGCAGCCTGGGGATGCTCTTGAGGGCAAGAGCAGAGGTGACTGCTGGCAATCGCTCCTGTCTCTCTTCCAGGCTCAGCGGACCTGTGCTGATGGCCAGGGCAGCAGCAGCCCTTCCCTGCAGCCTGGGCACCACTGGTGGAGATGGCCCCCCAGGCATGTCCAGCAGGTACGGCATCCCTGTCTGCTCTGGCACCCCAGCATCGCCAACCCCCAGGCACCTTCAGCATCCCCAGCACCCCTGGCCCCTGGTGTTTTTGGCATGAGGGTTCAGCAACCCTGTGCGAGCATCCCCGCCCTCACCTAGGTGACGTGTGCCCAGTAAACACAATTTACAGAGAATTTCCCAAATACTTGGGGTCACCTCTCCCATTTCACCTCCTATAAACAAGTCTCCTGCCCAATCTGCAACCTCATCCCACCAGCACAGCAGTTCACCCCATGGGGAGTGCCCCAGCCACAATCTCCCCACGTGCCTGCCACAGAGCCGGGGAACACCGGTGATCAGGGCCGGCTCGGCAGGTGACCTTGGTGAGTCCCCCCGGCCCAGCATGGCTCCCACTCACCCATGCAGGTCTCCACATGGCTCCACGTGGCTGATTCTTTGACCCTCGGGTCTTCTGCTTCCGATGGATGAGCGCCATCCTGACTCCACCAACAGCAGAGCAAGAGATGCTAGCTAGTAGACTGATGCAAGCATGCAAGTGATGGCAGGGGAAGGTCAATTAAGAGTCCCACATCAGCAGCTTCACAAAGTCACCTTCCACACGGAATAGCGACGAATAATCATTCAGCATATTTAGTAACAAAGACTATCACAGGAAGGACATTAGTTCCTGATTTAGGACTACTTCAGAAGCAGCACCCGAGGTACAGGGCTTCATACCGAGTGCTCTTTATCAAGATAAGGAGACTAGCCTCCCTTGCCCCCTATTTTTTGGTGTCAAAAAATCTCACAATATCACAACCAGCACTACCACTAGCTTTAAACACATTGATTTTCAGCACTGATACAAGAGTAAGTACACACACATGCCTAGTTTTACGGAACTCAAGTGCTACTTAAAGCTGAATATCCTCTTTGTAACATTTTTTAACAGAAGCCTTTTTTTTCCTTGGAATGTCTTTTCCTTGCCTTTATACTTGCCAAAGTCTGAGGACAAACAAAAACCCCGAACCTTCCCCTTCAAAGTTAAAGGATCTTGACACTGAACGTAGGCCATCATCCATTACACTTACATTTACTGAACCCAGATGGGTGTTTTTTTGGCAAGGACGGAACAGCCAAAATGATTCACCTAAAATGTTCACCCGGTCCAACAGCAGGTGTTTGGGGAAATAGCCTCAGGACCACTTCAAAAGTAGTGCAGAGACTGCCTGAACTAGAAGTTATATCTGCACATTTGATAGCTGTGCACATCTTCAGCCTCTTCAACCAATACTGACAGCAAGTGCCACAGTCCAATTAGGTACTGTGGGGGAAAAAACAAAAGCCTGATTTTATTTATTTCACACTTACTGCCTGGCAACTGGGTGTCACCTTCAGGTGCCATGAAGAAAAGTTGCTCATTCCCTGTCAGCCGGTGCTGTATCATTTATTTCATATACCTTTGTCACATTGCCTCTCAACTTCCTTAAAATCAAGGCCTAAGATATTTAGGTTAGTATCCTGTCTTTATATTCTAAGATTTTCAATCAGCTTAACCATCAGTTTGGTCTATGACTAGATTTTATAGAAAGCAGGCAAGTGTACTACAACTTACTAGCCAAGAAACTAGGTTAACTATTTTCTGAAATCCATGCAGCTTCAGTCTCTGTGAATGAGCAGAGAAAGGCAGCTGCAATGAACACCAAGAGAACTGTTTGTATGGCTGTGCAAGCCTCTCCCCTGCCTCAGAGGGACCAACAGTTGTGCTTTGTAGGTGTGGATGCTGGTTTTTAGGTTTGGGGTTTGTTTGGGTTTTTTTGATGTTGTTTTATTACTTATTACAAAACTGTAAACTCCACCCTTACAGTACTACGATGAAGGCGGCATCATTCCTGTGACTATGGAAAGTGTATTCACCACTAACTGTATAATAAATGCAATAAAAGACAAAAATGTTTGGCTGCTGCGTCTTCTATTCCTTAGCTAGCATACTACTTTTAGACAAAAAAGTCTACCATAAACCAAGAAGTTTAATACTGATGCTCGCCACTTTGCCTTCTCAATGTACTGAGCACAAATTCATTTTGGATCAACAGATGAAAGGAATCATCATCTTCAGACCTATAAATGACAAGATGATTCAAGTATCTACAAAAACAGAGACCTAACAGTAGTATTGTCCTCCTGTCCACGCTTCCCTTGTTTGCACACCGGTGTCAGCAGACCTGAATCCACCAGCTCAAACTCCCATCTCATACAACAAGGACACACAGCATTTTGTTCCCACATCCTAAGAAAGGGGGGAAGGGAAGAATGGGACTTCACACTCCTTTGCATTGAAATTATTTGAAGTTGGGGGTAGGTTGCTTTTTTGTTTTACTAGCATGCAAGATGTCATTGACTGCAAATGCCTTTTTCATAAAGCCAAGAACACTCACACATCGCTATGCTTTCCCTATTTTCCATGCACAGTACAGAGGTTCTCTGTTTACTTAGCAACAATACTGAGCCCTCTGCAAAGGTTTGCCATAAATTCACAACAGGAGAACAGACTACATTTCACGTTTCCTTCCTTCCGCAGGGTTGAGTCACATCCTTAGGTCTCCTTGTAGAAAGCTAACAAACCATGTTAAAAGAAAAACAATCTTTAATGGAGAAGCCTTGCATTCGAGGGAACGTACGGCACTGCCACAGGCCACAGTTCAATTCTTTGGCTCATTTTCTATAGGGACACAGACAAGAGAACTGCACACCTTTTTTCCTGTTAGAAGCAAAACCTAACGCTCTTCACAGCCAGACAACTTCGTCAAAGGATTTCAGAGATAACTGAAAGGCTTTAACATTTATGAAGAGTGTGTTAGTGCAAACAAATTCCTTGAAATTCCTGTATTAAAAAGAAAAAAACCCTCGCATACAGGAGAAAGCAGAAAGTGCAAGTACCTTTAAAGACAACAGAAGGCCTTTCTAAAGAACAACTTCAGTATAAAGTTACGATCTGTGTTTGTTTCCTTTGGTCTCTCTTGTACTTAAAATGAAATAAAGCTTTTATCCTATTCTATTTTAAGCCATGACTGCCAGCAGAAGAAACAGTTCTTGCCTATTTCCTCTGTGGTAGAACACCACTGTGTTAACGTTGGTAGGTTCCCGGGTTAGAAAGACTATAATCCCACAAGCTGTTAGTTTGAAATCTGTATGAGTTTCCCAAAGTCTGTTTTGTGCAACCCAACCAGTACACAGGCTGGGGCAAGCAAAACTATTAACTTCCAACAAGTAAGTTCAAGCTTTAGATAGCTACTTCTATTTACGCAACGTACTACTGCAGTCCATTTCATCACATTGAAATGGATAGACCTCTTCAAATCATCTACGTTACACGCTTGTGTGATCAGAACAATTAAGCAATTGGAATTAGAGCACCTCAGTCAACAAAGACAATGAAATAACATCTCAGATCTGCTGGTACAGTTGCTTTTGTCAGCACAACTTTTAACTGCACGCTCCACCTATCAGATTCTGAAACAAACAATTACTCACATATCACATAATATTTAGTGTTGTGTGTTTAAATATATTTTTAGATTGATATATTTTAAATAGCATGTTTAGATGTGTTACACATTAGATTATGCATTACTCTCCACGCCTTCCAGTGAGTGAGAAGCTGGGCAGTGAGACAAATGCAAATGTAGTAATTTTCTTATAAATGTGATAAGCAGACAGAACTGATCCCATTATGTATTAACGGAGGATCGGGCGCGCCCGAGGCCCAGCTCGCTGCTGCCAGGACAGGCCGTGCGGTGGCCGAGGGCTGTGGGACAGGCCTCAGGGGAGGTGCTGGGGCCAGGGCAGCTGCAGAGGCCGAGTGGGGCTGGGGCGGCTCAGGGGGGCCCAGTGCCTGTGCCCAGAGGGGTCTGTGTCTCCTTCCCCTCGCCAGCTCTCGGGTCACTCCTGGGGCTGCCCCAGTCAGGCCTGGCTCCAGCTGACCAGGAGCCCATCGCACCTGGCAGCTGGGAGCTCCCCACCACCACCCCCAGCCCTCACCTCAGCTGGGCCACAGCTGGAGCAGAGACTGACATGGTCCCGAGACCAGCATGGCTGCTGGGAAGCTGAGTGTGGGGAGCTGACAGCTCCCAGCATGGCCTGGGATCCAACATGGCCGCCCAGCAGCCCCACACCCCATCACTATAGCTCCCGGCATGCCCTGGGGCGCCTTCCTGCTGTCTGAGGGAAGCAGGACAGGGATGGAGGGGAAGGGGACGGGGGGGTACAGGAAGGAAAACAGTGATGAGCAGCAGGACAGGCGGACAGAGAGAGAAGGAGAAGGGCAGGAAAGAGGGCGGAGGGACAGACAGACAGCGGCAGGGTGAGGGAGCGGGTGTTGCGGGTGAGCGGAATGCACCTCACCCAAAAGAGAGAAGAACGGTGTTTTATTGACATAAATAATAATTTGACAAAGAATGCTCGGCTCCCAGGGCTCCTGGAGCTGTTCCATGCCCTGTAGCTCTCTGAGACTCCTCCCTGTCAGCTTTGGAGTGTTTTGCCTTTGTCTGGAGACAGCTGAAGCCCTCAAGAACAGCCACAGCCTCATCCTAGGTAGTTACCTGAAGAGCTTACATGCAGGCAGGTTGTAGCTGTCTGGTTGAGAAAACACAAAGGTCTGCCAAAGCCCTTCTCACAGCCATATGCAAAGCGGTTCCCCTTTGCTCTTTGTGAAAGGCAGGGGAGAACCCAGCATGGGAAAGAATGCAAAGAGACCTCACACTCCCTGACCTATGCCCAGCGGCAGGGACTGCTGAAACCAGAAACTGGATTGGATTGTCACTGGTAGCCCGCTGCAAGCCTACCTTGTGCTCCACTTGATGCTCAAGTGGAGTGTGTCCCATCGGCAGGTGTTTTGCTTATCAGTTGGCTACCAGAGACAATCCGTCCTGAATGCCCTTCCAATGGAGTATGCATTTCTGGTTATGCTGTGTACACCAACAGACAGATAGGGACAGAGATTGCATCTCCAACAGCTGGGAGAGCCCTGGTGGATGTGTCCCATTTAGAGACACTCCAGGGATCTCAGTGAGCTTCTTACTGCCCCAGCTGCCTTGAATTCTCCCAGCTGCTTCTGCTGGTGTACCTAACTCTCCACCTGCAGACTGTCTGCACCTGTGCTCGCTGCCCTAACTGAAAAAAGTGTAAACTTTTATCACAACAAACTTTTCTAAAAATACTAAAAATCTGCTTCTTGGCTTCTGACAGCATCACCCATATTGGTGCAGAAGAATTACAGACTCTAGCATGCAGGTGCTATTAATTTATTCCCAGATACCTTCCATTTCAACCTCTTTACTCCTTTGCTGCATTGCAAGAAATGCGCAGGGGCCCACTAAGACTGCAAGTACAGAGCGTAGGTCATAAGGGAATTTAAGACTCTTCAATGGTGATCACGTCAGACATCCATTGTTTAAGCACCAATCCAACTGGGCTCTAAAGGACACGTCACAAAATGTTGATATTTCTAAGGATTTCTTCATTATCATTTTTATGTAATAGTAGATTTAAAAATAAATAATTAAAACAATCAGATTCTCTCAAAAGACTCTGGCCTCTCCTAACAGCTCCCTTCAGGAGCACTTTTATCTTCTCTGGGGTAACGCCCGCAAAATTCAGGGACGTGTTCTCTACTCCAAACAGAGAGAGATCCATATAATCTCTTTTAACTAAGGCTAATGCCGTTATTTATGACCATCTGGTGAGCGTAAACTTTATCACTGGCTCCTTTGGTAAAAACAGAAGAGTGTGCTGCTCATTTTAGAACTCGCTGAAAAACAGTCGGCCCCTGGAAGCAACGTCTTCATTCAGATATGGGGAAGGAGAGAGAAGAGATTCAACAAAACCCCAAATATCAGCCATGCTTCTCACAGCGTCCTACTGCTCAAAGGCAACCAGCTTTCAAACCCCACAGGCACCATGTCAACTGCTGAAACAGGCCACCAGCCTTGTGCTTGCTATCCGCAGAGTGTAAATCTCAGCAATTAAGGAAATAATTCCTTAACATTCCCTTGTCTCAAAGGCAAAAATCTTTAATATAAAAAAAAGAACAAGGAAAATGGTTTCAAAAAGATGACAGCTATAATTCTTATATTATGCTCTATGTAAAGAGAGATTAGGAATTATGAAGTTTTTCCAGTCTATGTCACATTATTTAAGTTTTACTTCATGTAAGCAGTATGCAATTAAGTTCTTTTTGTTGCACTACCATGCCGCCGATAAGAACAGTTAACTACTAAACCAGAGGGACGAATCCTAGCAAGGAAAAACCTTAATGGAGTTTGGAATAAATGATCTGACTGGTCTTAAATGCTCTGCTGTATTCCTAGAGTAACCTCAGTTTCCAAAGTGAAGAGCAGCTATAATGTCAGAGGACTTAAGCTGAAAATACAGGTGCTCGTTACTTCTGAAAAATCAGGACTGTCTGTCAAGGTTTAAAGCTGAGCTGGCTATTAAACGGATGGCAGATGCTCTCTGTGAACCAAGAAAAGGGAGAGAGACTTACAGGTTGGAAAGTTAAAACAGTTTTAATAAAGAATAACAATGAAAAAGAGTATAATAATAATAATAATGGAAATAATTAAATATATACAAATATATACAAAACCAAGATCGAGCCCCTGCAAGGACGATCACGTCACCGCTGGCGCTGCAGGGCAGGCTTCGGGAAGTCCCAGACTGGACTCAGCAGTAGACAGGAACTGGATTCAGGAACACAAGGACTGGGATCGAGGGCAGGAGAAAAACAGGCAGAGTCCTCCTGGGACGCCGGCCATAGAAGAAGGGCATGTGACCCTCATGACCCCTCAGCTTCAAACTGAGAATGACGTGTGTGGGATAGAATACTTCGCTGGTCAATTTTGTGTCACCTGTCCTGTCTGCTTCTACAGCCTTTCACTTGTAGATAGTGAGGAATTTCGCAGTGACCTTGGTTTTCTATAGGAATAAGTATAAGCAAGAGCTTTCTGCATACTATTCCTACTGTTACCTTAATAATAATCACCAACTTTGTGCATTATCAACCCTAGAAGTGGACAGTGTCTGGAAAAGATGTAGTTAGCTTAAGAAAGTGCAGTTACTTAGAAGAAACTTAGCTGAAAGGAAAAATCACTGAAATGAAAATTGGTTCTCTTCTAGTCCAAACCAGGATACCGTCCTTTTAAGATCTTTTAATGTAACGATCTTCACAATGTTCAGATGAACTTCTTCACTGTTCACAGTAGTATCCTCTCAGTACTTGTTTTATATTGAGGGTGTTGGTCAACAGCTGGCTGAATATAAGCTGGCAGTGTGACCAGGGGGCCAAGAGCATCCTGGCTTGTGTCAGCACTAGTGTGGCCAGCAGGACTAGGGCAGTGATTGTCCTCCTGTACTCAGCACTGGTGAGGCTACACCTTGAATCCTGTGTTCAGTTTTGGGCCTCTCACTACAAGGAAGATATTGATGTCCTGGAGCGAGTCCAGAAAAGGGCGACGAAGCTGGTGAAGGGTCTGGAGCACAAGTGTGATGAGGAGCAGCTGAGGGAACTGCGGTTGTTTAGTCTGGAGAAAAGAAGGCTGAGGGGAGACCTTATCACTCTCTACAACTACCTGAAAGGACATTGTGGCGAGGTGGGGGTTGGTCTCTTCTCCCCAATAGCAAGCAATAGGACGAGAAGAAACGGCCTCAAGTTGCACCAGGGGAGGTTTAGATTGGATATTAGGAAAAATTTCTTCACTGAAAGTGTTGTTAAGCACTGGAACAGGCTGTCCAGAAAAGTAGCTGAGTCACCATCCTGTAAGTATTTAAAAGATACGTAGATGCGGCAGTTAGGGACATGGTGCCCACTTGCACTGTCCCAGCAAGGCAGCCTAGAACGATATACAAAGCCTTTTCTGTCTGGCTCCTCTACCCTTCAGTCGCAACTAGAGAGCAGAGTTGTGATAAAGAGTGGCTGTGTGGTCTGTCCTTTGTGTCATCTGACGTGCTCTGAGAAGACACTCGCAAGTCAGACTCTGTGTCGGCCTTAACGGGATCCACTGTATTCAGCCAGCATGACTTTAGATGTATTCCAAAGGTGTTCTCCCCCTTTGTTGACAGTCTGCAAACCACAACCTCTTTCTTTTTCAAGTAGCATTGCTATTATTTCGTTATACTCTGTTCTGTTTTTAATGCCAGCCTGGTTACCAATATCCCATTCCTTCCACTCCCCCTCCCACCCAGCCCCCGCTCCTGCTTTCTGCTCATTTATCATCTCTGAGGTGTGGGGTGGGGAGCCCTGCTCCAGCCCTGCAGCCTCTGCCACCACGTCAGCCCTCCTTGACGAGCTCAGCACCAGATGGACATCCTTCCCAGCACCTCCTGCCCTGTCTGCCCAGTCCATCCTGCTTCAGGGCAGCATCCCAAGGGAGCTCAAGGACAACCCTTCATACCTCAAGTCTCACCAGCACGTCCCCACTCTGGTGGATGAAAGACTTGCTGACAGCCCCAGCTGGGAAAACAGGCTGATGCTGGGACAGAGGTCCCTTGCTGGAGTGCAGGTCTCTGACAGCTTCTCTCACAGATCCAGCGCTCGTCCCAGCTCTGTGCGTTATACCCTGACGGAAACGGCCAAAACAGCCAAGGACTCACTGCTTTTAGCCAAAATATATTTATTATTTGTCTTCATTTAGCCCATACCCAGGGCTAAACAACAGCAGTTTTTCTCTCACCCAATGTCCCTTCCCCTAATGAGGAAGGGAATTGGGAAAAAGAGAGGGAGACTCGTAGGATAAAGAATTTCTTTTCAGAAAGGGTTATTAGACATTGGAATGGGCTGCCCAGGGAGGTGGTGGAGTCACCATCTCTGGAGGTGTTTAAGAAAAGACTGGACATGGCACTTAGTGCCATGGTCTAGTTGACAGGGTGGTGTCAGGGCAACGGTTGGACTCTGTGATCCTTGAGGTCTCTTCCAACCTGTTTGATTCTGTGATTCTGTGAAGTTAACCAGATTTAATGAAATGAAGAAATCAATATAAATGATAACAGAAAACAGACAAAAGTATACTTATCCACAGAGCAGTGTAAGTTGCTCTAGGAGTCACAATGAGCATGAGCATGAGCATGAGCATGAGCATGAGCATGAGCATGAGCATGAGCATGAGCATGAGCATGAGCATGAGCATGAGCATGAGCATGAGCATGAGCATGAGCATGAGCAACAAAAACCTCCCACCTTTTCCCAGCAAACCCTCTCTTTTATAGTGAGCTTGATGTCAATGATATAGAATACACCTGTGGGCCAGCCAGGGTCAGCTGCCCCAGATTTAACTGCTGAGGGCCTTGATCACCATGGCTGGCCACAAACTGAAACCAAATCCCAGTGAAACCAGGACATATTTATTCTAAAAATTATCATCTTCTGATGTGCCATATTCCTGTATGTAACAGAGATGCCAATACTGCTTAGGCTGAGGTGACTCCAGAGAAGTCCAGACATCCTGTGAAAAGGCATCATCGCTAGTTTCCTTTTCACTTTTCCAGGCAGAGTCTGTATCAGCTTGTCCTGCTGCTTCTTCAGCTCTCTGGGTCCTGCTGTAAAAGTGGGTTTCAGAAAAGACTACTCCTTGATAGGAATGAAGAGGCCAGATAAAAAATCTTCCAGCAGAAGTCTCAGCAGAGCACTGCCAGCAGCTGCCTTGGCACTCCAAGGTACTCTAGCTGCAAATACCCCATTGCCAAGTGCAGCAATAAATGACTCTGGGGGGGGAAAGCCAACTCACGGGTCTCTCTTCCTCAGCCGTGAAGCAACCACACAAGATACCACTATCCCAGACAGCAGCACACCCGAGGCTGCTGCCGTCACTGGGATATAGTACTTGTGCAGCTCCTCATGTCCGGCAGCCTCAGCCTTTTTCCCAGCATCTGCCCCTGGAGCACAAGAGACAATGCCACACGTTGTTACCGGAAAACGATAACCAAGAAAACTCTCCAAACCAAAGGATAGTTCAGAAAGCCGACAGTGGTTTATTGCAGCTGGGTGCATGGGGGATCTCTCCTCCTAGCATGCACACCTGCGGACAAAAGCACACTCATTATCTACATTATAGAAAAATGAATATTCATGCAATTCCAAGAAAAGCTCACCTATTCCAAGACACCTTATGCATATGCTAATACATTATGTAATTGTCTTTGTGCATGCGTACTAAATTGGGGAAGGGGTCTTGGGTGGGCTCTGGGGTCTCTAGTGTTCATAATCCCCCCCTAGTGATGCTGCCCGCTTCTGCGCAAGGGTGGTCGAGGCCACCTTGTTGACACATGCAGGTGGCTCCAAGGAGAAGATACTGTTCTCGTTCATACAGGATTTATCTCTTCTCCTGGCGCCAGAGCTTGTGAATCAAGTTAATTCAGACACTACAAAGATGTTGTTCACAGTCTTGTTTATCTCTGGCCCTTCTTTATAATTAGTGAAGAATTTAACAGAGACCTTGGATTCTCTAAGACTAAGCGCAAGCAAGAATCAGTGAAGACTATGACTCTGTTATCAGTCCCATAAGCAGACCCTATCCATGAAACATGTAGTTGGCTGCAGAACCTACTGTTACTTTAGCTGAAAGTAAAATTACTGACAGGAAAGTTGATTCTGTCTAAAGGTTACACAGAGTAGGCCTTTTAGGGTCTACTCTGAGGCCTACTCTTACTAAACCATCTGGTATCAACGTTACCGTGCTCTGCGCTATGGATAATCTCACAGTGTGCATCACGTGCCCAAGAGATTTCCTTTTTCAGTGGTTTGTGCCTCTGGCTGTGGTGTCTTAGCACCAGAGGACAAGACGGATCGCTTAAACGTCTCGGGGAGAAGAGCCTGCGTGCCTGCGAGCAGCTCCACCAGTGCTACCCCTGTCTGTTCCTACGGGCTGCAAGCCAGGGCTGTGTGCTGGGGACCTGCGGTTCATCCAAGGAGAGCACTGCAGGGACAGGGCAGAAATGCTCCTGTTTTCCCAAGCGGAAATCTCCTGAGCACTCCCCTCCAGGACATCCCTGAGGACGAAAGACGAGATCCAGCCCACAGGCTATTGCCTGGCTACTGCGGTGCCACTTGCTCGTCACCCTGGCCCCCGATGCACATGTTGGGGGAAGGCCGGCCCCAGGACAGCTTCACATGGGTCTGGGCTGTAGCCCTCAGATGGCCTCATTCCCAAAAGGGAAAAGTTCCTACATTGCTGGGAACTGGGTGTGGTGGGAGGTGAGCAATCTCGAACCACATCAGGGAGGTCTACGAGCATCTCTCTGGCACGCTGCTGGCAAGAACCTCCACACCCCAGGGATGACAGTCATCCTCAGAGAGCCGCTCCTGGCTTCTTGGACAACACCTTTTCTGCACTAACACTACCCGGTTTGGCTGCTGACAGAACATGCAAGAGCGGGCACCAGGAGAAGAGCCTGCAGGCACACAGGGATTCTGACCGGTTACAGCAGCTGACAAGGGGACAGCAATTACCTGATGTGCCGGTTCCCTGCACGGCCTCTCTTTCTTTGTCTGAGACTGGCACCACGTGACTGCTTCTTTTCTGAAAGGCCTCCTGCTGCACAGTCTCACGCTCCGTTCCTTTAGAGAGAAAGCAGGACAGTTTAATTAGAAGTACCCATTCCTCATCAGGAAGCAATACTCTCCAAATACATTAATACAGCTTAGAAACAAAGTCTGGGGTTTTGGGGTTGCATCTAGCTCCAACAATGTGTCATTCAGAGAGAAAAAATTCAGCACAGGACACTTCTCACTTTCCCAGTACAGACAGCAAAACCTGACCTGCTGGGAAACCAGGATATTGCTTGTAATCTTCTTGTTCATGTTACATAGAGGGCATTTCTGGCAAACTGCAAGGTGATGCTAAGTTACTTCCTTCAAAGAGGATGGGAAAAAGCTGCAGCCAGTTCAGCTGGAGAAAGAGCCCTTCTGAGAAGCACATCCCACCATGCCAGCTCCATCCCCCGGGAAGGGTAACAGACACACACGGTGGACTGAACCCCAAGCTCTTGCTACCATGTTCTGGGCACTTTCACAAGGGGCGGTGAAGAGCTCACTGACCCCCAAAACCAGAGGAAAACCACAGCCAAGTTTTCTGAAATGCAACTAGAAATGGAGAACTAAACCAGCCAAGGCTGAATTAACACAATGATCCACTCAAGGCTGCCTTCAAGTCAGGTGTGTCCAGCCTCAAGCTGGGTGTCCAGCTCCGACCCACCCCTGACCCACCGCAAGGTCTCACGGAGAGTCCACAGACATCAAGGAGAGATGTCTGTGGAGAAAAGAGATGGAGAAAAGGAGGCTGAGGGGAGACCTTATTGCTGTATACAAGTACCTGAAAGAAGGTTGTAGCGAGGAGGGTGCTAGTCTCTTCTCCCAGGTAACAAGTGATAGAACGAGAGGAAACAACCTCAATTTGTGCCAGGGGAGGTTTAGATTGGATACTAGGAAAAATTTCTTCATGGAAAGGGTTATCAAGCATTGGAACAGGCTGCCCAGGGAAGTGGTAGAGTATTAAAATCCCTGGAGTTATTTAAAAGATGAGCAGATGTGGTGCTCAGGGATATTGTTTAGTGATTGACTTGGTAGTATTAGGTTAATGGTTGGACTCGATGATCTTAAAGGTCCTTTCCAACCAAGATGATTCTGTGATTCTGTGTGATTCTGTGAGAACAACAGGGCTGGACCAGGCTGTGAAGCCTGGGGTGCTCTGATCTTGGCCTGGGGATCGATCCTGACAGCAGCCCAGGCAAAGCCTGTCAGGCCCAGCGACCCAAATCTGCCTGCACATCCTCTCTGCCACCCAAGGACCCTCTCCCCTCCAGCAACTGGCAGGGTGCTGGCCCTCCCATGGCTCATGAGCAATTAGCTCCTCTGCAAGTCCCTCACGCACTCCAGGAGCACCACCAACAGTCACACTCGTCCTACCACAGCTATCAGTCTGCAGGCTGAAAATCAATCACAAGCAGAAATGCCTGCAGAATCAGCATCTGCACCTGGCTTCCAACATTAGGAAAGGGCAGCCAGGATTTCTTGGGATGTCATTGCTGCCTTGAACTTGCCCAGACGCAAGCTGGGCTGTGCATGAGCAGAACACAAATTCAGCACACGCCGGTTCCAGATACCTGGACACCAGGGTCTGCACAAAGCAGCCCTGGCCAGTAATGGTACAACTGGGCCAGCAGCAGGCCCTGTGTGAGAGACTGAAATATAAAGTGATTGTCTCAAAGCTTGCTTGTGTGCACTGGCTTGACAAATAATACGTCAGAATTGCAAAACCCACAAGCTTGCTGAAGCAGCTCACCACTCTTCTGCTTATCAGTCACTGACCATCATCCAGGTTGAGCGAGCAGCCCACCAAGAACATCCTGTTTACTGCAGACAACCACGTGAAGACCGAGTGATAAGCAAGACCTAAGGTGCATGAACTGTGCATGGGATGTATGCGCATGTGCAAAACTGTAACCACACCGTTGCCAAGACACCTCTGTCAAGACAACGAAACCCGCTTCCTCATCAGCATGATATAAAAGAAGACCACCCGAGATGCTGTGTTGACCCAGCACTGGGAGACTGAAGACGAACAGAGGTCCTGCGGGACGCCGATGGATCCTGGGTGGTGACTATCTTTTCTGAACTATCTTGTCCTCTTTCCTTTTCATTGGTTATCAAAGCATCATTACCCAAGCAAAAGTAGTTAACTGTGCATCAACACCGGGCCTCGTTTGTGCTTTATCTTCATCTCGAGGATCAAAGAGAACCCTTATTAAGCGGAACTCCTGCTCTCGAGTGCACTGGGAGGGGAGGGGGCACTGCCAGAAGGCAGGTCTCGTTGGGAATTGTCGGGGCTTCAATGCGAGCGGGCAGGGCTAGCCAAGCGGGGTCTCATTCTGATCAGTCGGGACTAGCGACTTTTCCCAGACAAGGGGACAAGCGGGGCTCTGACCTGAATAGGCGGACCTAGCTTGGCGGGGTTCTGACCGGACAAGTCAGGACTAGTGAATTCTCCGGACAGGGGCCGATTGGTCCCTGACACCCTGGGACTCAGCTTGAACCACAACTGGTAGCAGATGCTGTGCTGGACCATCTCTGTGGCTCACCAGCCCACAGAAGGCATGAAATTGAGTGTCCCTGCAGTGAAGCTCTGACTGTTCCCTTCCTGCTGTGTAGGCTACAGCACATCCATCCATGAATCTAAAACCTCAGCTTCCCAAGTCTTACAGTCAACAGAGTGAACTAGACTAACCAGGTGCTGCTTTCTCCAAGTCTTACAGGATTTCCTTTGGAACTTCAGGTATCTTTTGGTCATATTTCCCTAGTTTAGCTTTATACTTGCCTCTTGAGGATGCTAACGGAAAGTATGAAGGTAAATGTCACATGAATCAAATACTGAAAACGAGTGTTTGTGCTATGAAGTCAATAGAGACTCACCATTGGGATGCCAGCTGCCATCCAGCGCGGGATGAAGCAGAGGAGCTGGAAAAGCCCTCTGTTTGGCCACATCTGCAATCAAACACCCATGAGAAGTTACCATCACATGTTCTGATCTACATCATCATGACTAAATAGAAGAACACACCATGGGGTCACATAATGACATGGCACACAGAGGCAGGTCTGTATTCTCACACCTGCAGAGGCGCCTGACTGACTTTGGACTTTGAGCTGGCAGCTCTCAAAGGAAGGAAAAAGTCATGACGTACCCACGCGACCTCCCTGCGGGTCAGCCCTGGAATGCAGCCAGGAAACTGGATAACCATTGCCTGCAGCCACATCTGTAAATGAACACAGGACAGAGCAGCTCCCGTTAAATATTTCAAGACTTCTTCAGATCTGAATGACAGTGAATGCAGTTCAAACACGGCATTGGTCCAGAGCACTCCTCTCTCTCTTCCATGCAGGAACATCTTGCAAACATTTGCTGGGTGCCTGCAGCGTCCACTAACCAGGTCCGGAGCTGTTGGGAGAAAGGACTCCCTGAGCTCACACCAGCTCTAAGCTCAAGCCCAACGTGCCTGCTGTCTTTGCAGCCAGCACTGGAAGCAGCTCAGGGGTGGACTGGCTGCCAAAGACACCTTCCCAAGGCAGATCTCCCCGGGGCACATCACTGAGCCAGGCCCGTTCCCTCTCTGCTCTTCTGCGTGCCCGATCATCAGCCGACGGAGCAGTAAGCTGAACTTCTGTAAACAGAGCAGTAAAATGTAAATCCTCATTGGTTCAAGGGACTTGCCTGTGGGATGGCCCTGAGGCTCACGGACAGGCTCAAGTCGAGAAGACAAGTAGCCATTGCCTAGAGGGACAGCTGTAATCAAGCAGAGATGGAAAATGTTTCCATTGCATGTTGTGATCTACCTCTTCCTTAGCCACCTGCAGTGACTGGAAGGGGGTGAGGTAATGCAACAGGACACATACAAAGGTGTAGGTTCCCACAGCTGAAAAGGAACATGGGTGATCTTTTTGCCAAGACATAGCAGCTCTTCAGGTAAAGAAATATTCATGCCCCCAAAATTGCACGTGAATAACCTATTAAAACCTAAGTGTTTATACCGTCAAGCAGACAGACATTGACAACTTATCTCTGGGATGCCCCAAAGGCTCATAATGTGCATCCATCTGAGAAGCTCGATAAGCTCTGCCAATGCCATCATCTGGAATCAAGCACAGATCAGAGAAGGTTCCACGCACACAGAGGAAGCCCACACTGAAGAACTGGAGGGAAAAGCGATCGTCCAAGCTTGTCGTGGACTAGAGCCTGTGAAAGGCTGCACCAGTGCTGCCCCTGCGTGTTCCTGTGGGCTAGGGACCTGCGGTTCATCCAAGGGGAGCAGGGATGCAGGACTAGAGCAGAAACACCCCTGTTTTCCCAAGCAGACATCTTCCGAGCACGCCCCTCCAGGACACCCCTGAGGCTGAAAACTGGGATCCAGCTGGGAGTGGCAGAGCCACGGTCCTGGGCACGGCTGCAGCCATTCTGGGGAGAAGCGCTGCCTCGGACTGTCGCCTGGTTCCTGTGGTGCTGCTTGCTCACCACCTCCAGCCAAACGTGCATCTTGGGGCAGGCTGCCCTGGGGCAGGGCAGAGTGGCACGGAGCCGGGTGGCCCCACGGGGACTCAGTGCTGGTTCCTTATCCCACACCACCACTCCCAGAGCCTCTGCTCACGCAGAAAATGCCCCTGAAGAGGCTGCAGTCCCTCTATGCCTCCCCATCCCGTGTCTGATGCCCCTGCCCACACCGTGGTGCCTGCCTGGCTCATCCAGCCCACCCCAGCCAGACCCAGCTGCTCTCCCTGACTCAGCCCCAGCCCTGGCCCCACTGCCACCCTGCTGAGGTGCGGTGGATGCCACACTGCACTGCTCAGGGCTGGGTGCTGGCCGCCTGCCCACCTACCTGCTCCCTGTACTCCTCTTGGAGATGCCTGGGTGACCTGAGCTTGCAGGGCCAGCAGGAGGAAGAGGAGGTGGGTGAGAACCACAGACTCCCACCCTCGCACCATGTTGCTGCTGCTGCTGCCGCAATTGCTGCCGCTGCCGCAACTACTGCTGCTGCCGCAACTGGTGCCGCTGCCGGAGCATTGCCCGCAGCTGGCGCGGTGCAGCACGTCAGAACGGGGCTCTGTGACCTCACAGCCCTGTCGGGCCACGCCCTCCACCAGGTCTCCCCAACATGCACCGTTGCCAGAGAATTACTGAAGCTTCACGCTATTGCATTTCCTTGTTCTACATGAGCGTGGAAGGAGCAGAAGTGAAGGGGCGACTTATTTTAGGAGGCAGCACTGCTTATGGGAGTGCACAGGCACTCAAATCTTGCTTCCCAGAAAGTAATTAATCTCAAAATCTCTGTATGAAGAGTGCATAAAAAAGTCAATTTCAAGTTGATTAGCATCAGCGCCAGGAGTATGGAGGCCTCCATCACTGCCACAGTTTTGTCAGTGAGAGGGGAAATGGGGTGAAGTGCGTTATGTAGATTTGTTGTTTTCGTTGCGAAATCGTCCAGAATGGAGGATTGTAGTATAACACCAAGAGATCCTATGGTCTTGGCTTTAGAAAAGAATCAGGGAAAGAGGCGAAAAAGGTGTTGTTCAGCATGTAGTATTGGAAAGAGCTGTATTAAATATGGGACATCAGAAGAGGAGGACATGGATTTATTGGTGGTCCCAGGGCAGGAGAGACAGGAATTGCCAAGGCAGGAGAGGCTAGGGAGAGAAGGAGAAAATGATGTGAGTTCTGTGGGTTCTGATGAAGAAAAAGGGTTTAGTCCTATAGCGGGGAGAACCAGGAGAGGGATAGAGCTTCGTAATGTGGTAAAGAGGGGAGGCACTGCAAGCCCCTCTCCGGCAAGCAGTAGGGAACAAGGGGCCAGTAACAGTTAAAGTTCCTGAAATTAGTGGGCTATTTTTTTATGTTTTTTAACTTTTAAATTCCTTTCTTTTAAGAGATTTGGTTTATAATTATTCTATTTTAAATGTTTTTGAAATTTTATTTTTTAAATTTTATTTCTTTCTCTGTGCAAGTAGTTGCAATGAGCTCTGTGTTGCAGGAGGGAGGGGACAGCAGCGTCACACACGTCACCTCTGCCAGACCCTGAGGCATGCAGGGAGTTCAGAAATGGAACTTGGGGGATGAAGCTGCTGACACAAGATAGAAATCACCCCATCCAAAACGAGCAGTTCCTCCTCCCTGGTCTTTCGTTTTTTTTTCTTTTTGGACCCTTTGCAATACAATTAATTAGCATTAAATTAAATCCACTGAAGTTCTAGTTTTCTTATGTATAGTATTTTTTAAAAAATCTGTCAAAATCCCCTCTGGCACAGGTCTGTGGGTTCAGGCAGGTGCATCCTGATTGCCCTTTAACCTAAAACTTGAGGAATTGAGAGGAAAAACGGGGCACCTGAGCCAAGCCAGCAGTCAGAGTCTGGTGCCTTGACAGCCCTCAGCACCAGCGGCGCGCGGGATGCTGATGAGATGCCTGGAAGGGTTGGAGACATCAAGAACCAGCTGCCGGATTTAGCAAAGGTTTTATTATGATTTAGGGAAAGCTGCAGGATCTGCAGCACCACGGGAGCGATTACAGAGGAAATGAAGCTGGAGAAATCCAGGTTTGAAGGGAAGGCTGATCTGCGGGTGCAAGACGTCGCTGGGAAACACCGAATGGGGTAACGCAGCTGCATTTGATGGATAAATCCTTCCTGTGGAGCAACTGATCACTGCCGGCAGTGGAGGGGGCCAACATGCCCAGGCTGATGCTGCTGGAAAGCCAATGCCTTAGTTTGACACACATTTCCTTTTCATGGCCTTGCTGTTTTTCTTCTCATCCTCCCGAGTGTTTCTCTTTATGTCATAGGAGACAATTACTCCCTGCATCATTCCATGCTGTTAAATCTCAACTGCCTACGTCAGTCCCTATCTTTCCTTGCTGGGCTTTAGGCTGCTGCCCTGGTGTAAACTGCTCCTTGTCTGGGATCTGAAGCTGGCTAATGTAGAGAAGAGCACTGAAAGGGGGCCTACAGGAAAGATGGGGAGGGACCCTTTATCAGGGTCCATAGTGCACCTGCTGTCTGCAGGTGCTCATGATGTCATAGGCTGGTGAGTAGGTGATAGGGCAGAGGCAGGTGTGGTGGTGCAGCCCCCGCCACTCCGCCCCTGGGCCACTCTGAGATCTCAGGATAAGCCCCTTTGTGCTGTTATCTTGGTTACAAGTTCAGTGACTTGGGGGTCAAGCACCCCCTGGCCACACCTGGGCCATCTGCTACCTGCACAGTACATCAGAACCACCCTGAGATGTCAGGATAAGCCATGGGTGCTTTGGGAAAACCTCCCAGTGTGCTATTATCTTGGTTGCAAGTGCAGTTGCCTGGGGGTGGGGGGGGACCAGGCACCCCCTGGCCACACCTGGGCTGTCTGCAGCCTGAATTGCAGACCACAATGACTCAGCACGAATTGGGGAGAGAATGGAAAATACTGACCAAAGCCAATCATCTCCAGATCTGACAAAGAGCAATCCAAGGGGAGACCTCCTGAGCTCTCCGGGACCCCAACAGGCTCTGTGACCCAGTATGTCCCCCTGAGCTGGGACGCCTCTCAGGGTAGATTTCGTGAGGATTGAAAGATTGTCCGTCCATGATTTTGCAAGGACTCAAAGGCCTGATTTCAAGAGGTTCACTGACCATATGTGGATGAAGGCACATAAAATTGAGTAATTCATGAAACTCATGAAAAGGGAAATTTAATTCATAGGTTAACCTCTGTGTGTGTGTGCACAACTTGGTTTAGAAGTATTTGCCTGTCTGTGTGTGTGTGTGTGTGTGTGTGTGCAATTTGATTGAGAACTGGTTGTCTGTCTGTCCGTATGTGTGATTTGATTTAACCTCCATCTGTGTGTGCAACCCTGCTGTCAGTTTCGGGTGACCCTTGCCTTTTTCGAATCTTTAACTAACTGGCTATTTTGATTGTAACAAATTCCATTCAATCGCTCTGTTAAATTGGCTGATGATTAAGTGCTGTTAAGAATTCTACAACCTAATCTTGAGGTAGGATCCATTTAGTGGGAGACTGGCCTCTAAATATGGGACACCTTGACCGTGAATGGTATCTTCTGTGTGGGGGTGACCTTGACCTTGAATGGTATCTTCTGTGTGGGGGTGACCTTGACCTTGAACGGTAATAGCTATGTGACCTTGATCTAGAACGATAGCTATGACTCTTCCCTTTGCCTCTTCTTGGATACGGTAGTGATCGTGAGTTGGAACGAGAATGGGAATGACTACATGATTTGGAGAAGGAGTGAGTGCAGGAAGAATCTGGTCTTGTCCTGGAGCAGGTATGCGAAGTTCCAGAGTAAGATGAACCACTACAGGGAGACTTGGACCTTAAAAAAAACACGCCACACAAAAAATAAATGAAGTTAATGCAAAACAGTCACTCTCCCCAATATTTCTCCTCCCAAGTTTGGTTTGTTTTTTTCTCCCCTCTCTATATACTTATATCAAAGCTTCTTCCAGCATCTGACATAATGCTACTGCAAATCGAAGAACTTGACAACATGTCAACGTTTCTGCTTACAAGACAGGACAGCTGCTGCTTTGTTAGTGTAAAAAACATATGGGAAGGGTAAGTCTATTTCCACTCACTCGTATCATATAAACTACCACAGCTATTGATTGAGTGAAGGTGGTGCATACTGGCCTCTACTGCTACGTGAACGCGCACGTTTCACTACTCCACAGCTACATGCAGTGCAAAACATTTTTGTTGCAGTAAAGAGGCAAAAAGAGCAAGTCTTAATGGCTACAGTGCAGTATCAAATATCAAGGAAACACCACTTTGCCTGAATACAGTAAAGCTCAGTTTTCATATGCCAACTTAGTCTATTTAACTTCACTACTTAGTTGTCAATTTGTACAGGATGCAAAATACTCGTACTGCAGTCTTACATACAGTGCTATTTAATCAACCCTTCAGGCCAGATGTCCTAGCAAAATCTTGCACATACCTCTAGCTCTAACCAAGGATAGTGACCGCATTTCAAGAAAAACCCTACCTAAAAGCTTCTAAACTCAGCCTCTAGTAATATGACTCAATGCCATGACTCTAGGAAGGATGCTGACAGTATTACTACTAGAGAGCTATTCAGACTCCTGCCCAAGTGATTTTTGGCAACAGAAAACATCAGCAACCCTCAGTTTTTTTCTTCACAAGTTTTTCTGGTATTCTTGTTTAAAGAACCATTTCACATTATTCTGCAGATGGCCATTAGTATCATTCCTCCTCTCAACATCCTTCACCAGTTTAAGGTTTCCTTGCAGATGAGTCTGATCTTTTAATTCCTAAGAAGACTTAACAATGTCAACAAAATACTAGTGAAACCCACCAGTTTGCAGTCCAGGTTCAAATGTCTCCGTGTATCCACATGAGAGAGACAAAAGAGGAAATGAAGACACTTTCTCTCACCTATCTCCTCCCAAGTGCTTGGAGGCAATCAATAGTTACAATCAGAATAGGGAGATGCAGAAAGTCCAGCAACTCCACCTCTTCAGTTTCTAGCCTCCTCACGGCTGTCAGGAGGTGAGGGATGTCACTGCAGAGAAGCTTTAGGAAAAGTGACAGCTGCTCCTTAACAACTGCTGCCCAATTAGAACGATCAGTCACCTGTAATCTCTGCCATATTTGAGCTAGGAACCTACATATGAAACTCCTATCACTGCTAATCCCTTCAATCACCCAATCCATCTAAGCACAGAGAGGTGGAGTGGAACTCCTCCTGATTCTTCTAGACAATCTGCTGCTCCATTATGGACATGGAAAGCAGTTACCTGGAAAACAAACTCCTACGCTGCTTTTGAATCTTTTTATATTCCATCAGGTCCTCCGCAAAATCCTCCGTAAACTCATCCAGTTTGGACTTCTTCTTTTCCCTGTTGAAATAAGTTTGACCTTTATTACAATTATAGATTGTCTGTTATTACAAAATTATTACAAGTTTGTAGGAGATGGGGATATCCTGGACGGGGGGACAGTGTACCCAGCTGATCTGGATGCTGACCAGGTGGAAACTGAGGAGAAAATGGTGGTGGCGGTACCCTCAGTGGAAGAGGAAGTGCGTGGGGTGGTGGAGGATACAGGGGAGGTGGAGGCACACGCACAAAGACTGGTGTTGGTGCTGATAGTGTTGAGGCCTGAGTCCTTTGGGTACGTTCACTATGTGGGCATCATCCATTTGAACTTTTAAAGAAACCCCAAAACATGTGTCACTGTTACACTCTGGCCTGATTTTAAAGAGCAAAGCAAATGCAGTGGGAGCATGGTGGCGAGCACTTCTTCTCAACTTAAACATTTTTCTCCCGGCTTTCTCTTCATTTGAGACTATATATGATCCTCATACTTACCTTCCACATACTCATCCCCAACAGTTCCCTCCCTCTTCTCTCCTTATTCTCAGCTTTGCCACTCTGGATGGAGGCTGCCCGTTCTTAAAAGAGACTCCCATCTCCCATGTGCCAAGTGCCCACCGCTCCTCTGCCACTCCTTGATACACTTACTACTTCACACTTCTGATCTTCAAAATACTGCACAAATATTAACTCATCTTCTCTCCAACTTCTTTTTAATTCTTCCACATACGCTTCCTATGTTGTTGTTTCATGATGATGTCTTTGGCCTGGTCTTGTCCCTGAATTTTTATTTCTTTGCTTACTGAATTATGACATTTTAGACAATCTGTGGGGTGGATCCTGGGTTTTGTTTTGGTTTAAGATTTTAGAAACACACTGCACGCTTACAATCTATCTATAACAAATCCATACCAAAAGGAAGGACTGACTTGACGCTGCACTAATAGGTACAGCAGATTCCTCTCTCTCCAACTGAGAGAAAGCAGCTTGGCTATTTGAGCTGACTAAATCAAAGAAATTCAAAATTGTCATAAAAACCCAGCCTTGACTTTTCCAATAATTTGCTCAATCAGTATCAACTAAGTTGTTAAAAAAAGAATGTTGGAGGCTGATTTCTTTTGGGAAATCACTTTCTTCAGAGCTGTGCTGTCGGTAACCAAAAGGGTGGCTTTCCACGTGATTCTTTAATTGTAATTTATTTTTATAGGTATTTATGCTCTCCTCAAAAAGGGTCCATTTTTCAGAGGCCTCTTTTCAATCATGTACTGGAGTTTTATTTCAAATAATCTTACTGCAAGGACAGGTCCCCTTTCTTCAAGCCAATTCAAATGAAGCCATTCAAAACTTAATTACCACTTGTATTCTCCACAACTATCTGGGAACACTTATCTCATTGTAAATCAGCTGTTGTACAAGTTATGTCTTACTGCCTCATTTCACAGCTTACAAGTAGGAATATATTGAATTTCTGTAGAATACTTACAGTTCCCAGCCTGCTCTGCCACCTGCAGAGCAAATTGTACTGGCTCTCATTGGATGGCCTTTGGGAGTGGGGAGAGGAAAAAGAAGAAAATCCCAGTCAGTTTATCTGACGATAATTATTTTAAAGAAATTCTAAAGTTATAGTTACTTACCAGTTGTGGATATTGAATGTCCTTGGGAGCCCAGAAGCCTCGGTAATGCTGGTTGTCCTAGGACTGGAACCTGAGAGCACTTGTGAATAAACGCAAACAGTTGGAAAATAACCTCTACTAAAATACAAGAATCATTGCATCCTTTGAAATAAAATTTACCTTCTCTTCCAACAAACGGCTGACTGACGGAGAGGAAGATTTAGAAGGTCCAGCAGCAGTCACCACAGCAGCAGCAGGTATAGCTACATTGGCATCACTACAAAAAAACCAAATTCTTATTATTCAGTCAGTGTTACTTGAACTATAAATTCCACCGTGAGAAAAAGCTGACTACTGCAAATGGGAAAAAACAGATAGAAAAATCATCTTCACCAGAGTTACAAATGTGAAGTTGGCCAATTCCAAAGGAAGCACTGACGAGAAATCTGTTTGGACTACTGGCATTTAAAGAGAAAGCTCACTAGAGAAATATTGTATTAAGGTAGCCGCACATGAAAGGGTTAGGCAGAGGCTGCCTTAGAGGCTCTTTGGACTTGTGATCTTTTGTATTCAGCTGAGCCTCACAGTCTTCTGGACAGAGCGGCTATTTGCATTCAAGGCCTAAACTTGAAAGGATAGTACAGATCCCTAAACAATAGTACAGATTTTTCATGTATTTTCATATGACTTCACTGGGTTGCAAACTTAGACTGTCACGTTTGTAAATGCTTCACATTTACAGTGTTTCAGTGTTGATTATCTAAATCTCTACTCATCACCGAATACACGGTGTATTACTGAAGATGACTCTGACTTATCATCATAATGATGACAGAAATACTGTAGAAAAAAGGAATGAGAAAGTGCCTCATCAGTTTGACCTCTAAGTGTGCTTTTACACTTCTATTGAAAATAGGATTCTCTCAGTACTAAAGATACGTTAACACACTCCAGAGGGTTTGACATAACTAAATGGTTACTTTAGGAATTGCTAGACACTTGAAATCAAAGGGCTCCTGGGGAAAAAAGGTTCCTCTTTCAGGGCAAACCTGTACTGAAGGACTGAGAAGGGAAGCAGCAAGAAATAACTTCTGAGAAAATGCTTGCATGAGGCACACTTCCAACTTATCCAAGTGTCCTCATTCAAAGGAAAAACAAACAACACAACTTCCACAATCATCTGGAACTGTCACTCATCATAAATAAATCGCTAGCGGAGAAGCTCAAGGAAAAGAATCTAACTTCAGCATTTTGGTGTCTTTCCTATTCATGTTGATCTGCAGATTTACGTACCCAAATGGTCCATCTGGCTTTTCATCATGGAGAGACAGGGACGCTGCTGGAGGGAGATCAGACGCGATGACAGCAGATGGAGTTACTGGCAGCCCTGCTGCCACAGATGACTGAGCAGGGGCCAGCGGTGACAAAGCAGCAGCAGAATGAGAAGCCAGAGGAGCTAACAGAACCATTAGTGGATCTTGCTGTCTGGAAACTTTTGGCCGGAGTAGAGGCTGCACGTTGCACGTTCTTTTTTGTCTCATGAGCGCTGGTGGAGGTGGTGGCGGTGGCAGCTGCTGCTGCTGCTGAATTTGCTTACTGTAGCCAGTTCCATTGTTGAAGTCATTCACAGCCTAGACGCAGAAAAGCGGTTACAAAAAGGAAGTATGAAACTTCAGTCGATATACGAACAAAAGCCTCCACAGAGTAAAATTACCTGTGTCTTCCCGCAAATGCTATCAATCCTAAAATAAATCAACACACTGGTATATGAACACATCACATTAAACACTGACACTAATGATTGGTAACTCAGAGTATCTGTATTTCAAGTACTTCAGTGTTAACACTGAATTTGAAAGTGAGGGAATCATGTTAAACAAAAGCATGACCTGAATTTACCAGATTCTCTCTAAAGAGTTGTAAGCTTCTGTAACAACAGAAGATGTACTTGAGGAGTAAATTTAGCCTTATTCAATTTAGCCTCACTTAAGGAGATGCAAATTAATATTTTCTTCCCTTTCAGCTTTTTACAAATAGGCTTTTCTTACAAACAGTTTACGTAAAAGTCATCATGTTACCTGGCGTAGGAACTTGTTGGCATTTAAAGCATCCGGAGAAACATCCGTCTGATGACACGTCGGGCATGTATGTTCCTCAGATTCCAGTAATGCTGTTCTAATACCTGTGAACAAGAAGAATCATCAAAATAGTTTTTAGTCAACCTACGGGAATTTTGGGGGTTCTAAACAATTATAATAACACATAGATGATTCATGGGCGCATATGGTCTTAAATGGAGAGCATGAAGCTATAAATGTTCAATAGCGTTAAAAAATCTAGTATGTAGCAAATAACTGTACAGTTTTGGTATTTTACTAGTGTAACAGTTGGAGATGTAGAGGAGGCTGTGTCTTGATGTTTCGACTAGTCTTCCTTCCGCTATCTATTATAGTGAGAAGTCACCAACCTCAAGGTTAATGAATAAAACACATTGCAAAAAAACATTAACAAGTTTAAGTTCTGGAGGTTTTAATCAACTCTCCCATGGAGAAGAATGTGGATTACATGCCTGACTATCCGTTTGTCACAGACCACGGTAGGTCACCACAGTTGGCTATCTAATTTTGCGTGAGAGAAAGGGTTGTGGACAAACTAAATGCATTCAGTACCTAGTGCTGTCATCACCTGCACAAGTATACATTCTTCTCACACTTGTCCTTCCGCATGCAAAGAGGATTTAACTAGATACGTAAAATGGGAAAAATGCTTTCTGCCTTTTTTTTTCCCTTTATACGAGAAGAGTCCTTTCCTATTCAGGGCACAGTTAAGTATTAAATACAAGTGGTAACAAAGAAATTTCATTTTCTCCTATTTCTGCTTTCAGAAAATCCGATGCGATGTCTCAGATTAACAAAGATGGGAGTAACACTTACATTCATCACAATAACTGTTTCCACAGCAGGGAATAACAGCTGCATCGGTCATTATCTCTTTGCAGATGAGACATAACAACTCATCTGGAATAGGATCATCTGAGGAGGAGGGTGGCTCCTCTGGTAAAAAGTGAGGCTTCTCCTTCTTTCCTCTAGCATAAGCTTCCCAGGAGGTGGGGTGGGGAAAGAAAAAGAAAAAAGTTAAAGATGGGTAAAGGAAACTGTCCCAAGCTTTGGATTTTATCCAAGGAAGATAATAGATGGAATTCTTCTCCCTCCACACTAGCCTTCTAAAATGTAGACATTTAGTTTAAACTACTTTGTTAGAGCTACAACACCACAACAGCAAGGGCGGAACAATTTTCCTTCTGCGGAACTCTCCCATTCGTTGGATCAACAAGAAATTAGCTCAGACTAGAAACATCATGTTTTCACAGATAGAAATCAGGTGAAATGAATCCCACCTCTCCTTTGCCAGAGGGTAGATGTCAATTGCAGGCTCAGGATCAAGTGAGTCTCTGAGTAATTACACAGTATAAATGAAAGAAGTCTGTGTTACAGCTTCTACAAAAGGAGATCCATGACAGAAAACCAGAAGTGCTACCAAGTGCATTTTAAAACAGCCACTCTTGCCAGCACACAGTAGAATTTCCTTAGATTATAGCAACAAGAAAACTTCACTCTGTTTTGCACATGGGATTTGATACAAGTCAGAGGGGGAGGAAAGCTCGGTCCAACAGCTCGTTGTTACATTTTGCAAGAGGCCTTTGAAACATAAAGCAGAAGCAAAATGAGCTCTCAAAGAAAACGCCTCCAACTGTAAACACAATTGACATGGTTTGCAGAAACACAGATTCTTAGCAGACCACCAGTTTCACCAACTTCCAGGGGCATGAACAGTAGTGCCACGCTTTTTTAATATTAGGAAGTCTTGCAGATGTTAAGATACAATGACAATGCTTCCTCCCCTGTCATTCCAGATGCTGGCCAACTTGGTTGCACTGCCCCTCAGACATTTACACGTGGTTTCTCTCGTTCACGTTTTGGTCAGTCCAATTCATTCCATACTTACGCATTAATAATGGGTATTACATATTTCCCAGTGTTGGTCAGCATAGCCCCTTTTGTCTTGGGATCTTTCACCTCCATCAGGAAACTCTTTGGAATTCCTGTGCTCTTTTTCACTCTGGGAACAGGCTCAAAATTTTTGACCTGTTCAGAAAAGAAATGCAGATATATCTCATCTGAAGAAATACACTTAAAATGACACTTCAGTGATTATTTGAAGCAGTAAAACCCTTTGATCTTCTCCATTTACCTAGAGTAAGAGTTGCTCGACTGAAATATTATTTTCCTAAATGAATATAGGCAGGATGGTCCAAAGGCTTGAGCAGTGTTTTGAATTCAATGGCCGTTCTTTGGCTTAACTTCAGGTTCCTTAAGGGTGAAATATCCCTCAGCTCACCATCCACTCAGACAAGAGACACAAACCCGCTCCTCCTCCAAAGCACAATTCAGAGGGAGAGCTTAATTCAGTGCTCTGAGTCAGTCACTGGGGAAACTTATATCCACCATCTAGATATGAGGGCTGAGTTCATAGCTCATGCATATGCCTTCAGTGAGTCATGTTAAATGGCATGAATGCTCAACCAGAGGCTCGTGTAATTAAAACACACAAACATTCAATAAATGGGGTCAACAGAAACATCTTGTTTTTCTACAACTTATTAAAACTGTGAAGTGTTCATAAAAAGAGTTAAAACCAGAAAAATTTCCAAGAATACTGAAATATATAATAAGATGCATGAACATTCACAAAGATCTATGGGCATATGTAACTCCCAAGACCTAGAAGAAAGAAAATTTTACATCCGTAATTCCAGTTTTCCCTTGAATTTTGAAAGGCTTTGCAACATTGCCATATAACCTCAGTATTTCACCCCAAGAGAAACAATTCTTAAGGTGAGGATTCATGGATCTGTTACGTAACTGCCAAGGCAAAAAAGTTAAAAACTAAGGAGCACCAGAAATCCCCCACAATCTTACCCTGTTTGCTGGGCAGTTCTTTCTATAGTGGCCAGGTTTTCCACGAGGAAAGCAAGTATATGATGGTGGAGGTGGACCCGAGGGATTCTTCATGTAACTAAAAGAAAAAAGTATGCATGTGTCTCTCTTGTTAAAACAAACATCTCCACAATTTTTCCATAATCTTCAAAGAACAGATTTGACATTATCAACACTTACTTGATGGGATCATATGCACGGCAAGACTGTATCATCATAGCTTTTATTTTCTCTTCTTCAGAAGCATTGGCTTCAGCCAGATTGGCAGTCTGTTTGACAGGTAACAATTGGACACACACGTTAGAAACACTTTGAAGCCCACACAGCCAAAGACAACGTCCCTCACCCAGTCCTGTGAAGAGCAGCACAACGCCAGCTGAGGTTGCATGAAAAATGCCACTTCTATAAAATATAGTTGTCCTGAAGACGTTCTGGGGAGTCCTTACGCCATTACATGGTGTTCATGTGTCTGTTCACCTCCTTGAAAAGAGCATTCTGGGGCACTCAAAACTTTAGGCTCTCTCTGTACCTTACATCAAGACTTGTCTTGAACCAATCCAATTGCCTTGCAAGTGGACTGAAGCTATGTGTAGAAAAAATCAGACTATCCAGTATTTTGAGACTGATTTTAAGCTCCAGACCATTTGAAGGACAAGATATCCACCATACATTTCATTGGGAAAGGTGTTTGCTAGTCTCAGTATTTACATTTTGCAGCATTGAAAGGACACACAACTTAGGAGTCAGGGAAGCTGTTTTTGCCTGCTGAAATTCAGCTTCAGGCACAGAAGCGTTAAGAGGAATCAAGCTTTTTATAATCCCTCAGCAAAGCAAAATATTCTTTTCAGCAGAAATTTGACCATCATGTCTTGTAGGCAGTCCAAACTGCATGTTCTCCCCCTGCTAACTTCTTCCTATTAAGGTATTTAACTACAGTAAGCAAAGCCTGCAGTTTTTTCCTGTTGACTGTGTCCTTTTAACAGACACTAAGATAAATGGTATGCAGAACTGGATCTTCAAACGATTGAAGCCAGCTGATTTTTTTAAGTAGTATTTGTTCAAATGTTTTGATTACACACTAGTCCTGATACAAGCAGGGTCTTAAGGAGTGTCTGTAAATGATTTGGACCTTCAAGCACCGATCACTCAGATCAGCCACTCATGCTTTGGTTTTCCTATGCATTCATTCACAAAAGCAACCAACTAGTTGCAACATTTTATTAGTGGTTGTTTCACATACACGGTTTGTTCTCAACAGTAAACGAATCCAGATCGACATCTATGAAATCATTTCCATTAACATTTACAGAAAACTTTAGAGACACCAGACTAATATTTCTGAACCCAAACGGTTTACAAAACACATCCAAAACCCACAAAACATTAATAGGAATAGACCACAGAGTATGCCACACATACACATTGGTATATTCCTGCGAACAACTAGGTACATTTACACAATTTACACAGTCTGCATTCAAACTAATTAGATTGTGCTGTCCACTGTGTTTGTACTACAATTAATGAAATGGTGCAGCATCCAAAGAACGGATCTAGAACTATAATGACTAGAAATTCAAAAATAGCCACGCAATTGTCCACGTTCCAGAAACACTTCTATTTTGGCTCTTGCAACCCCCACTGAAATGTCCATAACTTACAGCCAATTAAATTCTTCTGTCAAAATTGTGTTACTTTCCAGTGCTAAATTAACGAAACGTATGCAAATTGGTAAACAGTGGCTTAAGTGTTCCTTCTTTTTGTCTTGAGATGAGTAGGAGAGGCTGAGGGAGCTGGGTCTCTTTAGCTTGGAGAAGTGGAGACTGAGGGGGGACCTCATTAATGTTTATAAATATGTAAAGGGCAAGTGTCACAAGGATGGAGCCAGGCTCTTCTCAGTGACATCCATTGACAAGACAAGACGCAACGGGTGCAAGCTGGAACACAGGAGGTTCCAGATAAATATGAGGAAAAACTTCTTTACAGTGAGGGTAACTGAACACTGGAACAGGCTGCCCAGAGAGGTTGTGGAGTCTCCTTCTCTGGAGACATTCAAAACCCACCTGGACGCGTTCCTGTGTGACATGATCTAGGTAATCCTGCTCCGGCAGGGGGATTGGACTAGATGATCTTTCGAGGTCCCTTCCAATCCCTAACATTCTGTGATTCTGTGATTCTGAGTAATACTGCAACGTAATGTGGAGGCCAATAAGGTGCTCCCCTTCTATCTTCCCAAACTGGGAACTACTCTTTACCGGATCGTATCGAAATATACGCACATTTTAAAGTTAAAACAAAGATTTTAAGTTATTAAAAATTAAATTAAAGTTTTGTTCACATTGCAACAGTTATCCAGCTATAGATCACAGTATAAGATTTAAATATACGAAGCAAATGCTTTGTTTTGATTTTTAAGTATTTGACAAGAATATAGATATACCTTAGTAAGCTGGGTCAGAGAAACAGATGCAGAAGAGTCATCAATCTGTTCACAAAATATAAAAACACATATTCAAGATTTAGTCAAAGGACAGTAAGAGTTAACCTCTACTGTAATCTGAAAATCTGTACTATACCTTCTGGGTGTCACTCAAAGAGGCATTTCCAACCTAGTGGAATGTGTATTTGTTCAAAACAAAGTCCAAACCTATGACAGCTTAAGAGTGCCTATGAGGTGAAGGAGAAGAAACTAGAAGAACCAAACCTGCTTGAGATCAATTTATTGCTCCAGAATAGCTCAGAAAGGGACCCAGTTGTGTCAAATGCTCACAACTGTTTAAAAGTCAAAGGGGTAAGGAAGCTGTCCATTTTCAGCTAAACAGGATGCTAAAAAAAATATTTAACTTTATTTGAGAAGGAAGCATCACTACAGGAGACTTATTTTCAGTGCAGTTTGTAAATTAATCAGTTCATGTCTCATCATTTCTAAATGCATATGGTTATGCTTTTCTGAACACAGTAGCTGCCTGTCCAAATAAAGCACAGGCACATCAGCCCTGAAACAGGAACTCTGCCCCTCCGTCACTAAGTTTAAAAATGCCAAACTCACCATATCCCACAAAACCCAAAAAAAACCCAACAATCCTAAAGATTAGCCATACAAGTAACCCACCACTTTGTCTAGAAAAAGATAAACTTTTGAAAGATAAATTACTGATTTGGAAGAGAAGTTACTGAAGTAAAGGGGTTTACCATGACAGAGTAGCCTAAAAAAATGGAGAAAACTGATTCTTGCATTTTATTAGACCACAAGCCCTGCTATCCAAATTCGTTTGGGAAGGGCTAGAATTTAGTAGTGTTCTCCTTGCTATCAGACCAAAAACAATTTTTAATGATGATGAAAACATGGAGTCAGAGTACAAGCGTGTAAATTTCTTTTTCCATTGCAACCACATTCCTCCCTCCCAGCTACCTACTGGAACAGCCTGCAGGAATGAAGTCCTCATGCCACTCGTTAGTCATGGGCTACAGTGTTTACTGAGAACTAATTGTGACGTGCAGTTTTTCAACAAATAAAAAGGGGAACTCTTATCTTGTTCCTTTTCCAGTATATTGAATTATATTATGCCACAAGTAGCGGTGAAGCTGACACTAGGAAAACATTGTCAAAAAAAGACTCAAATCACGGCTCATTGTGTCTTAAGTTATTCAAAAATGTAGACTAAATTTTCACACTGCAACCTGAACAGCTCTCCTCAGGAGGTTACTAAATTGATCACAAGAGAGATTAAAACCCTTCCTTGGAAAAAGCTCTTGTCCTTTATTACCTAATGGAGTGGAAGAATTCAAGGGAGCAGTTGTAGCGGACTCTGGGGGAAAAAAGTATCTACATGCAGAAGAGGATTCCTCACTCCCGTTAATCCTTCCTTCTCTCTATGTTTAGGAAAGCACATACAACATCACTGTACTACTAAGTAAAATTTCTTGAAAATGTGCCCTTGGAGAGGAACACCCAGATGTGGCAAAAGACCTTCTTTCCATTGCAAGTCTTACCAGAAGATCCAACTTTCCTTTTTTCTTTTCAGAACATTTTGTACCCAGTTCTGTTAAAAAGGAAGTCTGATGAAGCCTTTTCAAGCTTCATGCTCCATATGCCACTCCTTTTCACAAGTGGGAAAACAGGCCTGTGTTCTCTCATGGCAGGCACAGCCACAATCATTTTGTGTTTTTTCAGAAGCAAACAAGAAATTAGGAAAGCTCTCTGTTGGAGTCTAGCATTAAACGGTCCAGTATTGACCACTAACTGAAACATAACAGTTCAGAAACTACTAATTAGTTCTTCTATCTTTTTAGGCAGCAGTTATTCTATGGCCAGCAGACAACAGTCTAATTTCTTAAAGGAGGTGATAGCACTCCTTTCTACTATCTACAGTTATCAAAAGCAGCAAATAGATAATTAAGGTACTATTTAGTATGTTTGCCCAATGGCCATCTTCCAATGATCTTACATTCTTTGTCTTTTCTTTTCTCCTTTAACTTTCTACTGAAGTAATTCCTGCCAGTCCCTCCAATCGGTCAAGTAGAAACAACACCTCCATGAAACTTGTATAAAACACTAAGATAATACTGCAGAACTGGGAAAAAAAAAGCAAAAACACCCATCCAAAAACCTCCCCATCAAAACAGAATTGACAGTCGATGTACTAACTCCCATTTCAAACAGAAGACTAAACAGCAACTAACATAAAGCAAGTGGGAAAGGGGACAGAAAATTGGAGGAAAAGGCTCATCTCACTGCTGGAGTGCTACATTTAAATTACAGTGGTTTCCTAAAACCCAACAGCTTGGCTAAACTAAAAATTCAGCCAGGAAGGATCACAGTTGTGTTTGATGGCACTACCACGATGGGCATGACTCTGCATTTCTGCAGACAAATACCAACCAGAAATCTTTGCAGGTACTGGAATAGTAGTGGTAAAACAAAATGGATCCACTTTTTTGCCGTGGCTGTAGTAACAGTAGGGCAGCAGCACAAATTTGGAAGTGTAGCATGACAGCTAACATAAGAGCAAGAATAAGAAGAAATAGTCAAAGTAGAAGCTTTTGTGCAGCCTTTTTAAAAATCTCTTAACTCATTTTACTTTTGCTGCTTTACTGCTCAACAATAATGGGCAAGCTTTGCAGTGCTTTATTCCTACCACACTAACATCCTGGTTCTGCTTTGAAATACATACAGAAATACGTGTCTTTTAAAACTCAAACAAACCAAAACCCAAACACCACACTTTAGACCAAGACCTGAGTTAGCTTTAAGAATAAAGCTACTTGTGTCCCAACACCAGAAGCCCCTGAGGCTGCAGTGCTTTCACAGTGAGAGTGAGAGAGACAGAGGACTTGTACAGAGAGATGCAAGGCTTCCACCCTCCCTATGGCTACCCACAACCCAAATCAGGCACAGTCAGAGCAAACAAGAAGGGAATGGTTTTGCTTTGTCTTTCATTTACTTTCATTAGCTCTAACTAACCATAAGTCTTCCCTTCCACTCCAGGATTCTTCTTTTTTTTTTTTTTTTTTTTAATTATTTTTGAGACATCTCTATTAGCTTACGGTCAGATGCTACTTAGAAATGTAATACTGACATGCCAGGGAACACACAAGGCTAAAAGAATGTTAACCTCATTGATAAACATGTGACTTGTGTTTATACACATGCTAGTAACCAAAAAGAAAAATAACTCTTTTCAAGAAATAAAAACCCACCTGAATTAGGTCCAATACTATAAATGTGCTTTAAATAAATGTATTACGTCAAAGACCAGGATCACTGGGCCAGTTAAACTAACTCAAACTCACAAGGAGAGGCATTCATGTCCAAAAAGGAATTCGAACCAATCAGTGATAGAAACATAAATGTCAGATTTAGACTTCATGTTTTTAGACCTACATACAAAAAGTTTTCAGGTTTAAGTTGATTGTATACCATTCCACGAGAATCAGAGGCTGTATTCTTCACAGAACACAGAGCCAGAGTTCACGAATTTTTTTTAAATGCTGCCCTTTTCCAAATATAAATTCTAAGTGGTGGTACACTAAAGAAAGGCTCAACCTTTGGGAAATTAAAGCAGCATCCAAGCCTGAAGTCACCCAGGTCCAAAAATGTACTGCAGCAGTTCAGAAAAACAACAGGGATTTTACCCACCAATACACCAGGCTCTAACCTTGTGCCACAATTTGTACACTGTGGTTTAGGTATTTTCATTTGCAGACAAACTATAAAACTAAACTGCAGCATGAGATAAAGTGGAAAGATCAAACGCAGAACTTCAGAATACCACTTTGTGTAGTAACGGTAACCTATTAGAGACATCTATGTATTATGTATATCACTTCAATTATACAGTTTTAGGAACAAATACCCAGGTATTTAAGGACACGAAAAAGAATCATTGAGCTGCACAGAACTGTCCTCAAAACGGATGGGATATGTTGGGTTTGGTATTTCTTTGAACCCCCAAGACAAATGTAAGAAACAGTACCAAGTTCAACAACAGTGATTTCTCGGTGGGTTTTAATAACATTTTCAAAAGCCATCAGGCAAAAAAAAAAGGATTTCAAAACAAAAGCTAAGTGATACAATGTGAAAATGGAAAAAATACACTCCAAATAATTTCTATTGCAAGAAACAAAAAGCACCCCACAACCTATACAAACATATATATTACCAGCTATAGACAGAGGCAGGGCATGGCACCATGTTCAATTGGGCAAACCTTGAACATACATGATCTAAAAATGATCTTGTATTATCGGTACAACACAAAGTCATCCAGGAAATATTCTAGCATATTCAATAGGCAATACAATGCATTGCTAGGCACAAATACCAATATTCACATTACAGCTGTGCAAACGGTGGCGTTACTCAGATTTTACTATGCTGAATCAAATACATTGTATTTACAACGTATACTCTTTTAATGGAAGATAGATTAAGTAATGTTTGGAAAATTAATACATGGCTACATTATTTAGAATTAAATGCAGTGTGTAGAAAATGTGTGAGATTGTGTTTTTACACACCGCTTTTGATGTTCCACTCACTTGCTCCGTTCAACTTCTAGAAAAAAGAAGAGATAAAGGTGATCAGGACTTAAAATAAAGCACTTGTACGCAGCATAAAGCAGTGAAAACAGATTCTAAAACCTCAACATCAAAACATTATGTTCTGATAGTCTAGTGAATATGGAAATTTATTCCTGTACATAAACTGTTCTCTCTTGGTACATTCAGTGCAACTAAACCACCCCCACCCGCCCAAATCCCATTTCTACTTTGTCACAAATCACTCTCAGCCTTGCAGCTATAGAACACAACAGTGCAAGAGGAAGTCCTCAGCTATTTTGTCTCTGCTACATAAGTATCAAAAATATGAAGCCTGTACTACAGTTTGGTGTTCTTCAATCAAAATAAAAAAGCAACTGTAGCCAATCTGTATCCCCCCAGTATTACAAACAGGTACGAGGTACAGTACTGTAGGTTATAAGAAAGAACAGCGATAGCCGAGACACTTCCAAGTGCAAGTTTACTTAAGTCAAAAAGAATCAGTCATCTGACAAAGCAATAACAAAAGTGCCCGCAGCATAGCCTTTAGAACACTGTTTCTTTGTGGAAGCACAAGCACTCTGTGCACACATCTGCCATATTTAGCCATGAAAGTGCCAAAATACTAAATGGGTTACATATGCTCTATTGACCAAAAAAAGCAGTAGAAATGTCCCCTGAAAGCAGTTCCTAGGATTTGGTGCCATTTAGAACTCCAGTGACCAAAGAAATAGGTCTGAATTGCCAGAATTTGCATTAAGATAATGTGGAGTATTTATTACATTTGACAACTTGCTGAGATTCCACATACTCATGGATCTGCGTCTTTATGCTATTGATCATGGATCAGACATGCCACCATGGATAAAATTAACAAACAATTCATCCATCATCCAAAACGTCCCATGAGCAGAGGCAATTCAAAGGCTGCTGTGGAATTTATGTGCAAATCGAAAGGCTCCTGCTTCCTGCCACTGCTAGAACACCCTGTGGGGATCTGTCCCCTTCCTTTTGGGCATTGTCTCAGAAATCTGTGCCACGTGCTCGGGCGACATCTTGTGGGGACTGCCTGGAATGCCTGATCTTGGCAACGCTCGATGATGCAATAAGGTAGGCCCCCCGCCTCCACCCGCCTCCGGATGTGTGTCTCCGGCGACCGCCTAGCAAGGGGCCAATCCTATGGCGCTGGAACCGGACATGTCCCGCCTTCGGACCTGTGATTGGTGCGAACTGTTGACTGGCAACTCCAAGTCACATGACTCTGCCGAAAAACTCTATAAAAGAGGCTGGATCGCTCGACCACGCGGGACCCTCACCGCCATCTTCCAACTAACAACAAAAGGGAATCCGCGGGACGCCGCTGGAGCTCTCAGGGTGGTGAATATTCTTTCTCTCTTAACTGTTTTCTTTTTCTCTCTTTCTTTTACTTCTCTCTCTCTCTCTCTCTCTCCCCCCCTTCCTTGCTCATTGAGTTGCCTCATTGTTGGACTTAATAAAGTCAGAGTTAAGTTTGTTGATACCGTGCCTCGGTTGTGCTTTGTCTGAACTCAAGGATCACGAATCTATTTTATTTCGGGTCAGGATTTTTGGGGGTGCTTTACCTGCAGGCAAGTTAAGCATACCGGGTGATAATTTGGCGGGCCCCACGTGGCGGGGGCTGTCTGCATTGAACCAGGCACGCCGCACGTGGGCTGCACTGGAGTTATTTATATTTTGGCGGGCACTGCGCGCGGGCTCTCTGCATTGGACCAGGCACGCCGCACGTGGGCTGCACTGGAGTTACTAGTTAGGCGGGTCTCTCTCTCGGGGACTGTCTGCATTTTATTTCTAGATTTGCTTTTGAGGACTAATTAGGCATGCCTACGACCTACGTAGGCTGTCTGCATTTTATTTCTAGATTTAGTCCTTTTTTACTAATTAGGCGGGCCTTTTAGGCTGTCTGCATTTTATTTCTAGATTTGCTTTTGAGGCGGACCTAAATCCGGAACCCGACACACCCTCAGGCTCGCAATGACAGCCACGTACCTCCTGAAGTTGAGGAAGTAAAGGGAAATAATTTAGATTGCCACACAATGGTTTCTTCACCCATTTACCTTGAAGAACATACTACAAAACGTGCATTAATACCATCCACACAGGTTAGAACCAGTATGTCTTCTGCTTCTGGAGCTCCTAGCTGCTGATATCTATGGAAAAAAGTGTTACAGTCCTCTCATAGAATGTGGCACTAAGTTCCACCTGCCTGTAACAGCTTTTATCCTACGGTTAGGGGTTGCAGAACTAGGAGGAGCTGTTGCAAATGTGTCAAGAGAATTAGAAAAGGCATTAATGAAAGCACAGAGAGTATTACAGTCCCACAGGAAGAAATCAAATTATTATCACAAACGGTAAAATAGAATCGATCAGACCTAGACCACCTTTTAGAAGTACAGGACAGAGTATGTGCATGATTGAATAACAGCTGATGGGATTTTTATGTAAATCAAGACCAGAAGAATGAAACTGATTGATAGAAACAAGATAAAGACTCATTTAAAAATATTACATGAGCAGGGATCTCCCCCGAATCTCTTTGGGTGGTTAACCTCTTGGCTCCCTGACTTACATAGAGGACTGTGAATTAAAAGGATTTGGGTTGTTGTATTCACTCTCTTATTTTGCTTTGTAATTACATATGTATGTTTACAGTCTCATATTATAGGGACATGGTTTAGTGGTGGACTTGGCAGGGCGAGGTTAACGGTTAGACATGATGATCTTAAAGGTTATTTCCAACCAAAACGATTCTACGGATCTATGATTTAGATTTAAATTGCATATTAGGAGTCAAGAATTGTAAAGCCTTCTGGGGCTCCCAGCCTAGAGTCACCTTTATGGCTGGCAATAAAAAGGGGGTTATGCTGACCATTACTTAGATCTTTCTTTTATCTTCCTTTGATATGTACCTAAGCACTTTTCCTCCTATACACAGTCTTTCTGCCCAGCCTCACAGCTCTCCTACATAAGAAACTGAAGCTACATAAGCTACAAAAGAAAAAATAAACTGCTTTGGTGAACACCAAAACACCCATGACATTCTGAAACTGGGGGAAGAGTGGTTAGAAAGCGGCCCGGTGGAAAGAGACCTGGGGGTGCTGATCGACAGCCGGCTAAACATGAGCCAGCAGTGTGCCCAGGTGGCCAAGAAGGCCAATGGCATCCTGGCCTCTATTAGGAATAGTGTAGCCAGCCGGTCTAGGGAAGTGATCGTCTCTCTCTACTCGGCACTGGTGAGGCCGCATCTTGAGTACTGTGTTCAGTTCTGGGCCCTGCACTTCAAGAAAGATGTTGAGGTGTTGGAGCGAGTCCAGAGGAGGGCGACCAAGCTGGTGAAGGGTCTGGAGGGTCTGACCTCCGAGGAATGGCTGAGGGAGCTGGGGTTGTTTAGCCTGGAGAAGAGGAGGCTCCGAGGTGACCTTATTGCAGTCTACAACTACCTGAAGGGAGGTTGTAGTGAAGTGGGAGTTGGCCTCTTCTCCCGGGCAACTAGCGATAGGACAAGAGGGCACAGCCTCAAGCTTCGGCAGGGGAGGTTCAGGTTGGACATCAGGAAGAATTTCTTTTCAGAAAGGGTTATTAGCCATTGGAATGGGCTGCCCAGGGAGGTGGTGGAGTCACCTTCTCTGGATGTGTTTAAGAAAAGACTGGACATGGCACTTAGTGCCATGGTCTAGTTGACAGGGTGGTGTCAGGGCAACGGTTGGACTCGATGGTCCCTGAGGTCTCTTCCAACCTGGTTGATTCTGTGATTCTGTGATTTTGTGTGATTCTGTGAAACTCTTCATTGCCCCATCTGAGAGTCAAGGGACAGGATCTCCTAAAGGCTTTCTCACAGTCACTGCCCTGAAAACCCCCCACTGCTTCTCTACTAGTGCACAAAGAGATTAGGAAGAGTTCCAGTTTTCAGTCTACGGAGACAGCTTCTGAAATTAGACAAGTAAATTTCATGAGGATAAGCCCTTTGCATTGCATCTGGCACCCAACAGGGATGTGGACCAAGCAGCACAGACCACTGCCATGCACAAACCACTACCCTACGCACAGGGAAAGCACAAAAAGTCAGATGTGCTATGCAATAATGATGACTCTTCACACCAGTTCTCTGTATGATTACGTTAGTTCTTCTAGTCAGACACAGAAATCACAAGCGATTTCTTCTTTTGCCGCGCAGACTTTTAAGTAGATTTTGCCAAAGAATACAAAAGCAACCAAAAAAAAATTAAAGCAAGAACCTTCATCCTCACTAGATGCATATCATTGAAGTGTTTCTCACATTCTCTTCTCTACCCTAAAGGGTCCCCACTTCAGATGCCTTTGAGTTACATGATTGTTAAACATACACTGCTACCAGACATTTCTCTAGACTGAAGGCTGACAGCAGTGTACAAGGACAGTCCTTTCTGGACATCTCACTCCTGGGTAGAAATCCTAGAGACTTCCTTGAATGACAGAAATCCAAAGAGCTAAATAAGCTTTTTAAATCAAGCACAGCAAATAAAAAACAACCAAACAAAAAATGACAGGTAAATTCCTGAGGCACTAATGAGGAACAAAAGGTCTCCCGTTAAGTCCACTACCCCTCACAAAACAGGCAAGTGGCTTAAAGAGATTCCTGCAAAGAAACTGTGGGTGGAAGATAACCCTGATAACTCCAGGAGAAGCGACCAACATGGAAACGGCAGCACCGACCCTTCTTCTGCTCCTCCTCCAAGTCCTTCTCCAGCCACGTGAAGAGGCAAAACTAAGGATGATTGAATCAGATCTGACAAGAAATCTCCCCCTCAAATCCAAAATGATCAAGAAATCTAGTTTAAATACAGATTCACATCCACTATCATGGAGGATGAGCCCTGACCTAAGCACGCGTTTTGCCTTCAGATAGCAGCTAAGGACTGCATGAAGTCACCACCACGAGCAGTCATTCAAACCCGAAGCATCCAGAACACGCAGACAAACCTCCACCATTTTTTCAGCAATGTTTCAAGTCACACAATACTCAGTCCAGGACTGTAGGAAATGTCACTAAACTTAACAATAGCAGCCTCTTTGCACTCAAAAGCACAAGCCAAAAAACCCTTTTGGAAACCCTTGTTCTTCCATGTGGCTGGTGTCTTCCATGTCTCTTCCTCAAGGCAGGAGAAACAATCACCAATTTGGAAGGCCACATAAATTCAGAAGTACGCTTAGTCCTCTGGCAGTAATTACCTATAGGCTGGAAGACCTGTCACCCTTTCCCACAAGTGCTCATTAGTCACCTGGCAGTCATTCTCCATGAACTGCAATTCCTCCATACCTACCTACCTACCAACTCACCAGAAATGAGTCGGACCGCACCAGAAGTGACACTGCCTGACCTGCTGTAGACATATTAGACAACAAATGATGGTTTCATGTCAGAAAACGCAACACAATCCACCAGAAGAGCAAAAAATCAACCAGAAGAGACATCGTACACAAACCAAAGGTCCCTATCCAAACCCTAAAAAGGCAAACAGACTAAAAAAAGGACTCTCCACAAAAAAAAGACCACCCAGAACACAAGATAAGGTAAAAATAACCTAACCCAGGAACCCAGGGACAACAAATCCAGATTCTGTCCAGAACAATAACATGCTTTAATCCTAACTTGCTTAAACTCTGGCATACAAACACCCTGACAGCCCATAAACCTAGCAAACTGTAACCCTAGCATCCCATAACCGTAGCACGTTGTAGCCCTAAGATATCAAAAAAATGAACACAAAGACCCTGGAAATCCCTGCCAGGGCCTTCAGGTGGCCCTGCATTTCAGACATCATGTGAGAAATGTCTGGGAGTGAACAGAGAGATGGAGGAAGAGGAGGAGGACTTTCCCAGTTGAGGGTCAAATGTGAGATTAATCACTATCAGTGTGTTCCATCCTTTGGCTCTATGATATATTGCAAGGCAAAGTCTAATCACAATCGAAACCAGCCTTATTACTGGGATAAAGAATATTGCAATACCAAGAATTTTCATTAATATGTTTTGTAAATTTAAGTATGGTATCCAAATAAATAGGTCAGAAAGTGAAAATCCACCAGGAGATATTGCAGTTGATGTAATGTTTGTAAATGACATGGATGTCATGTTTGATTTGTCGAGATTTGTTGGCATCGGTGCAACAGGTGATACGAATCAAGGCACAGATGCCTCCTTGTTGCAGGGTAAGCGTATCAAGTACTAGACTGCTTTGTCGTACTATCGAAGTTAAAGAAGAATTTTCCTGTTGCAAGGCTAAAGTGGCATCTACTGTGCGATTGTCTGTGGCTTCCATGGTAGTGGATAGATTTTTAAGAGCTCTTTTTAGTTTGTGTAGCCTGAGTCCGGGAATTAAGGCTCTGTTTAAATGTCTCCATCTGGAATCATCGGGGGTTCCTCAAATACTGTGGTGAATAGGTGGAGGGTCAGAGCTACGCACGCGGCAGGGGTTGCATTAACCCCCCTGCCTCCCATCGCACAAATGACCACAGGCAGAGGCGCTGTGAAACGAACAGCAAACTACTGAATTAAGAAAGAAATAGAGATATGGGAGAGGGCTGAGGCTGGAGTGGGCAGGTGCAGGTAGCATGTCATGGAGATCCATGCTCCACACCTTCTCTATCAATCCATCAACAGTGGCTGGCAGGGCGTGGGGCACTTTGTCCCCCAGGATCTCTCAGGGTAGGGTTCTGGCACACTTGGTGGCAATGTTGTTGCTGTCAGATGCCCTCCGCTTGATGCTGCCTGCTTGCTGCCTGCTGCTGCCCGCTGCTGCCCGCCACTGCACCGTGTCTGTCCAGCTTCCCCTCCCACAGGGTTCTTGAGTGTTTTACCACCCAGCACACCGCCATCTTCTTCCTCCTCTTGGGTAGCACGTTGTCCCACAGAAAGGTCTCTTGTGTACTGGGGGTGCTGGCTGGCGCAGGGTGCTTGGCCTGCTTGCTGCCTGCCTTGCCCAATCTGGACACCACCCGGCAGGAGAGAATGCCCTGTGGCAGGGGCAAGTGGCTCAAAACCACCTGGGGCTGCCTCCACTGGGCCTCTGCCACTGGTTGGGACATGTGGGGCAGACGGTGCTGGGAGGCAGCTGCGGGACTCAGCAGAGAACTCTCCAGAGGACCCTTCAGGGGACTCTCTGGAGGACGCTCTGGGTGACCCTTCAAGGGATCTCGAAGGGACTTTTAGGAGAACCCTTCAGGACACCCTCTGGACAACCCTTCAAGGGACTCTCCATGGAACTCTCCACAGAAGTCTCCATGGGTCTCACCGGCAGCCAGGTGGGGAGGACTGCTGCCACCCTGCCCTGCTTCCCCTTGGGATCCAGCAAGGGGGACGTTGCCACCCCCAAGAAAGGGTCGGCATCCCCCAGGGGCCCTGGCACCCCATGCAAAATGCCGGCCTGTGCCGGCTGGTAGGTGATGGGGTGGAGCTGGGCAGGCACAGAGGACACTGCCAGCCCCGGGACAGAGGGCAGCACACAGGCAGTGACTGGTGGCGGCATGGCCAGATCAGTGAAGGTCACACCAGGCACCTCCAATGCCTTCGGCAGCCAGAGAGGGAACCTGTCTGTTGCGGGAAGTGAAGAGGGGTGATGGGGTGAGATAGTGGCAGGCAGAGCTGGCTGGGGGGTTACCTGGAGGGCTGGAGCCCCAGGAGGAGCGGGAGCCTGCTGCCGTACCTGCTATGGCGGTCGGTCCGTGTGGGGTTTGTTGGGGGCAAGCAGCCTCCATCCCCACAGCGATCATTCCGCCAGCACCCGCAGGGGTTTGTGTTGTCACACCACAGCAAAGGCCGCGCCTGCATGACGCGGGGCTTTTGTCATAATGCACTGGGCCACGTGGGGTGCGGAGGGTGGGTTTGGTGTGCCATTGTGGTGCGCAGTGACGCCCAGTGCAGTTGGCGGCCAGGAAACCCCTTGGTGGAACACTGAGGCAGGGACGCCCGAGTCGCCATATCAAGCTGTTGGGCCTGGGAGTTGTGCGTGTGAGAGGGAGCAGGGGCCGAGCCGGGGCCGCAGGGACCTCTCCCCATCATCCGCCTGCCCAGGCTTGCCCCAGCCCCCTCAGTGGACCCTTCCCCGAGCTGCCGCGGGCCCTGACTGGGCACAGAGGCCGCGACTCCATCTGCTGCAGTAGACGCCGTCGCTGAGCAGGTACTGCCTGCCCTGACCATGTCGTGCATCCACTACAAGTTCTTCTCCAAGCTGAACTATGGTACAGTCACCTTTAACGGCCCCCACATCTGCCTGGGCGACCTCAAGCGCCAGATCATGGCCCATGAGAAGCTGAAGGCGGCCAACTGCGACCTGCAGATCACCAACGCTCAGACCAAAGAAGGTGCGTGGGGGCGGTGGGCGCGGGGCCTTGGGGACTGCCCGGCTGGCGACATCGCAGACGCCCTGCAGCGGCCGCAGCCTGCGGGAGCTGCGCTCTGCTCTTGGTGGCTCGTCCCCACGTAGCGTGAGTCAGCCTGGGGCCCATCCAGACGGTGTGTGGGGGGACCAGGAGGGCAAGTGGTGCCGGGGGTTAAGCGGGGTGGGAAGCGATAATGTGACTGGGCCACGGTCGGTAGCTGTGAGTTGTGTTGGGGCCTCCCAGAGCTGTTCTGTTGGAGCTGCTGTTCTGACTGCGACCTTCAGAGCTGTGTTTCAGTTTGGTAGTCTGTCACCTTGACGAGTTTGAATGTGATTAAAAACTTTGGGCTGTGACTTTTCAGAACTAAAAAGAATTGTAAAGTGTTTTCATTCCTCCAACATTACATTTCTCTTTTTTTCCCTGTGGTTCTGTAACACTTATAGCAGGCTTTTCTTTAAAATGTGTACTAGGGGGCTTTTTCCTCCTCCTGTTTCATGTCTTAAAACTTAAACAGAATAATATGTTCGCTGCGGTAACTGTAACTTCAGCCCTAGCCTTTAAAGTTGTTGGACCTAAAGCTCGCTGTTTATCTACAGATATTTAAACTGTTTTCAGGAGAATGTGGAGAGTCTTAACAGCACAGTGTTAGGGGTCTTAGGGATGCCATTGGATTGCATGACATACATAGGTAGAGATACATTTCAGAAGTCTTGGTTTTCTCGTAGTATTGAATTAAATTGTCAAGAGATTTTGAAAAATGTTTCATTTGCTTGAAAGGCTTTGCCCCAGAAGGGTCTCTAAGTTTTGCCTTCAGTTGCTAATGCACTTTCAGCTTCCCAGAGGCTAGCAGGCTGATTGGCCAACTGGCTGACATCACTCCTGTAATAGCTGGGTCTGGGTAAAACAGAGCCTTAAAACGAGAATGTTGGACAGTGATAAACTGTGGCGGAGCCCACTTATTGTCACCAGAAGAAAAAAATGGTTTGAAATAGGCCAAACACATGGATTCTGTTTCAGCAGGTCAGGAACAGAAAGCAAAGTTTAGAAGACAAATTTATGCTCCTAAATATATTACCCCACCAAGTGTCGTTTGTTTTTCTCCAAAGATCTATTGATTTTGTAGCCTAACAGAAGCAAAAGCAACTTAGGGTAGATCAGGAAAGAACCTCATGCATTAGCAGGCTCTCCTTTAGTGACCTTGGAGACCGTTTTGCTGTTGGCATTCCAACTAGTTTAAAAAAATGAAAAAGATTATGCTGCTCGTGTTTGATTCTCAAACCTGAAGATTTCTTGAAACGTACTGTTAGTGTGTTGAGACGATAAAAGTGCAATGTTACATATAAAATTTGGCTTGTATATCTGTAAAGGGATTCTCTGAAGTGCAATGTAATTCCATATTAATATACATTCTTACGAATTGACTGATGCTTTTTTCTGTATTTCTGTTTTCAGAATACACAGATGATAATGCCCTGATTCCTAAGAACTTATCGGTTATTGTTAGAAGAATCCCTCCTGGAGGAGTTAAAGCTACCAGCAAAACATATGCTGGGTAAGTATCCATAAAGCATTGTATTCATTGTGAGGGGTTGCAGTGTGTTAACTTTTTTATGGATACCTGTTTACAGCTGCATTCAGATTGTATCTTTCTTGTTAAAGCTGCTGTTCATTTTTGTTGTCATGGGGTAGATTTTAATGTATCTGTCCCAAAGTAGACTTACATTTTAAAGCCTGCTGGGGCATGGGCTTCAAACTCCCAACAATGGTAACTTTTAAGATGATTCTACTGTGTTTGTTCTTGGGTTTGATTGTTCTGAGACCCAAGTTGTAGATCCTGTTTCCTCTACATGGAGAGATTCCTTATTATAGGTGTTTGCTTTTATTGCTTTTATAGTAAAGACAGCTACGCATTGCAGCGTAAACTCACAATTTGTTCCCATCTCAGAAGACTCTGGCTCTCAGTGTTTGACTCTCTCTTGCATTTGGGGGAGGAGGGCATGGGACATGGCAGGTATTGTTATGCCCCAAATCTGGGTTTTTTACATACTAACTGTAGAGGAAAGACCAAGGGCTGCCAGCTGGTGAACCATGCAAACAAGAAATTCCACTCAGAAGTGATTCCTACGAGTTTCGTAAAGACAATGTCTGTTTGAGGGAAGAGAACAAGAAAAATTTCCTAAGGTGTATTGCCTTTGGTGCGAGTATGATGAAGGAATAGTTCCTTTCCAAACTTGAAACTCAGGAATGTTACTAGTTATCCTTCTGGTTTTACCCCAAGCTGTGTCTGTCCTCCAGGTTTTAGTTCTTTATTCCTAAGAATTATGGAGGACAGAGAATCGGCTGCATTGATTAAATTACAGATATTCAGGTGCAATCCTGACTACAAGATTATTGCTGTCATTTATGTATTCATACAGTCCAGCTGTGTATCAGCTACATCAGCATTGTTTGAATGGTCATGTTTTCCAGTCTTCCTAAAGACAGGACCCACAGAATCACAGAATCACAGAATCAACCAGGTTGGAAGAGACCTCTGGGATCATCGAGTCTAACCATTGCCCTGATACCGCCATGTCAGCTAGACCACGGCACTAAGTGCCATGTCCAGTCTTTTCTTAAACACATCCAGAGATGGTGACTCCACCACCTCCCTGGACAGCCCATTCCAATGTCTAATAACCCTTTCTGAAAAGAAATTCTTCCTAATGTCCAACCTGAACCTCCCCTGCCGAAGCTTGAGGCTATGTCCTCTTGTCCTATCGCTAGTTGCCTGGGAGAAGAGGCCGACTCCCACTTCACTACAACCTCCCTTCAGGTAGTTGTAGACTGCAATAAGGTCACCTCTGAGCCTCCTCTTCTCTAGGCTAAACAACCTCAGCTCCCTCAGCCATTCCTCGTAGGTCAGACCCTCCAGACCCTTCACCAGCTTGGTCGCCCTCCTCTGGACTCGCTCCAACACCTCAATATCTTTCTTGAAGTGCGGGGCCCAGACCCTCCACCACAATCAGTGACTATTATTAGCTTGTGGTTTTGCCATGTCTTTCTAGTGTTGCTTGTCAAGAAATAAAGTCGACTGATGAGTTACAGTGTGTCTTGAACAAACAGTACAGCAGCATCCTGCTACCCATGAAGCATTTGCAAGCAAAAAAGCCCGAATCTGTGTGGCTCTGCATGTAAATTTAGGGCATATTACTGCAGGAGTTGTTGCAATGCTTTCAAGCACTGCCTAGTAATTCTGGATGCCACAGCATTGTGCTTATAAACATGGTCTTGTTTGGGGGGTTAATTTAAATATGTGTGCTGAGTGCTGTCTTGTCATTGCACCTTATGTTTCTGGTTGGATGGCACCCTGTCCTGGTATGGTAATGCTGCCCTAAAACATTGGGCTGATGCTGCCAGCATCAGGAGATGCTGCCAGCATCAAAGATCAAATAGATACCTGTCTGTGGGGATAAGGAAAGAATGGCACTGCTGTTCTAACATTGAAAATTAAGCAGCAGATGAGCTTTCTGTTCCTTCAGCTGGAAACATTGCAGAAACAACTGGGAGAGGGGTTAATGTTTGGGAATGATGAATGTAAGCTGTGATGGTGAAAAGGCCTTCAAAAATACGTTACTCGCTTTGTAGTATGTTCTTCAAGGTAAATGGGTGAAGAAACCATTGTGTGGCAATCTAAATTATTTCCCTGTACTTCCTCGACTTCAGGAGGTACGTAGCTGTCATTGCGAGCCTGGGGGTGTTCTAGCAGTGGCAGGAAGCTGGAGCCTTTCAATTTGTACATAAATTCCACAGCAGCCTTTGAGTTGCCTCTGCTCATGGGACGCTTTGGATAGTGGATGAATTGTTTGTTAACTGTATCCAAGGTGGCATGTCTGATCCATGATCAGTAGCATGCAGACCCAGATCCATGAGTATGTGGTATCTCAGCAAGCTATCAAATGTAATAAATATTTCCTAATATATTGTAGCATTTTCAAGGTTATCTTAAAGCAACTTCTGGCATTTAAGACCTTTTCTTTTGTCACAGGGCTCCTAAATCACACAAAATCCTAGGAACTGCTTTCAGTGGACATTTCTACTACTATTTTTAGTCAATAGAGCATATGTAACCCATTCCGTCTTTTGGCACTTTCATGGCTAAGTATGGTAGATATCTGCACAGAGTGCTTGGGCTTCTACAAAGAAACACTGTTCTAAAGACTGTGCTGCTGGCATTTTTGTTATTGCTTTGTCAGGTGAATGATTTTTTTTCACTTCAATAAACTTGCAGTTGGAAGCATCTAGACTGTCACTGTTCTTTCTTAGAACCTACAGTACTGTATCTAGTACCTGTTTGTAATACTGGGGGGATACAGATTGGCTACAGTTGCCTTCATATTTTGATGGTCGATTATTTAAGAACACAGAGCTGTAGTACAGACTTCATGTTTATGATACTTACATAGCAGAGACAAAATATCTGAGGACTTCCTCTTGCACTGTTGTCTTCTGTATCTGTAAGTCTGAGAGTAATTTGTGACAAAGTAGAAATGGGATTTTTGGAGGTTTCTTTAGTTGTGCTGAATGTACCAAGAGAAACCTATGTGTACGAATAAATCTCCACGTTCACTAGACTATTGGGATAATGTTTTGATGTTCACGTTTTAGAATCAGTTTTCACTGCTTTATGCTGCGTACAAGTGCTTTATTTTAAGATCTGATCACCTTTATTTCTTCTTCTAGAAGTCGAACTGAGACAGCGAGTGGAACATCAAAAGTGGTAGGTACAAGCACAATCTCACACTTTTTTCTACACACTGCACTTCATTCTAAACAATGCAGCCTTGTAGTAATTTTCCAAACATTAACTTATTTTCCAGCAAAGCATGCTATATGTTGTAAATACAATGTACTTCAGCATAGTAAAAACTGAGTAATGCCATCATTGCACACTTCTAAAGTGAATATTTGTATTTGTGCCTAGTAATGCATTGTATTTCCTATTGAATATGCCAGAATATTTCCTGGATCACAGAATCACAGAATGTTAGGGATTGGAAGGGACCTCGAAAGATCATTTAGTCCAATCTCCCTGCCAGAGCAGGATGACTTTGTGTTGTAAGATAATGTATGATTGTTTTTAGATCATGTAGGTTCAAGGTTTTGACAACTGAACTTGGTTCCATGTTCTACCTCCATCTGTCTGTAGCTAGTAATATGTATGTTTGTATAGGTTGTGGTGTGTTTTTTGTTTCTTGCAATGAAAATTGTTTGGAGTGTATTTTTTGCCATTTTCATAACGTATCACTTAGCTTTGGTTTTTGAATACTTTTTTTGCCTAATGGCATTTGAAAATGTTATCAAAATCCACTGGGAAACCATTCTTGTTAAACTTGGTACTGTTTCTTACTCTTGACTTAGGGTTCAAACAAATACCAGAGACAACATATCCCATACGTTTTGAGGACTGTTCCATGTGTGCAGCTACATGATTCCTTTTCGTCTCCTTAAATACTTGGGCGTTTGTTCCTAAAACTGTATAATTGAAGTGATATTGGTACATAAATGTCTTTAATATGTTACTGTGAATTTCAATATCATTGCTACACAAAATGGTATTCCTGCAGTGTGAGGGGAGACTTAGGGTTAGTTAGAAGTAATGAAAGTAAATGAAAGACTAAGCAAAACCATTCCCTTCTTGTTTGCTCTGACTGTACCTGATTTGGGTTGTGAGTAGCCATAGGCAGGGTGGAAGCCTTGCATCTCTCTTCACAAGTCCTCTCTCTGTCTCACTATAAAAGCAGTACAGCCTCAGGTGCTTTGGTGTTGGAGACGCCATTAGCTTTATTCTTAAAGCTAACTCAGGTCTTGGTCTAAAGTGTGGGGGGGGTTTATTTGTTGGTTTTTTTTTTTAACACATATTTCTGTATGTATTTCAAAGCAGAACCAGGATGTTAGTGTGGTAAGAATAAAGCACTGCAAAGCTTGCCCATTATTGTTGAGCAGTAAAGCAGCAAAAGTAAAATGAGTTAAGAGATTTTTAAAAAAGGCTGCACAAAAGCTTATACTTTGACTATTTCTTCATTGTCTTGCTCTTATGTTAGCTGTCATGCTACACTTCCAAATTTGTTCTGCTGTCCTACTGTTACTACAGCCAAAGCAAGAAATTGGATCCTTTTTGGTTTAGTATTACTATGTTAGTAACTGTAAGGATCTGTAGTTGGTATTTGTCCTCAGAGGCTGCAGAAATGCAGAGTCATGCCCATTGTTTTAGCACCGTCAAACACAACTGTTATCCTTCCTGGCTGAATTTTTAGTTTAGCCAAGCTATTGGGATTTAGGAAACCACTGTAATTTAAATGAATTCAGTTCACAGAAATGACTATGACTTCTGTGCCTGAAGCTGAATTTCAGCAAGCAAAAACACCTTCCCCGATTCTTACATTTGAGTGACACCCAGAAGATATAGTGCAGATTTTCAGACTACAGTAGAGGTTAACTCTTGCTGTCCTTTGACTAAAACTTGAATATGTGTTTTTATTTTTTGTGAACAGATTGATGACTCTTCTGCATCTATTTCTCTGGCCCAGCTTACTAAGGTATATCTATATTCTTGTCAAATACTTAAAAATCAAAACAAAGCATTTGCTTCGTATATTTAAATCTTATACTGTGATCTATAGCTGGATAACTGTTGCAATGTGAACAAAACTTTAATTTAATTTTTAATAACTTAAAATCTTTGTTTTAACTTTAAAATGTGCGTATATTTTGATACGATCCGGTAAAGAGTAGTTCCCAGTTTGGGAAGATAGAAGGGGAGCACCTTATTGGTCTCCACATTATGTTGCAGTATTACTCAGAATCACAGAATCACAGAATCACAGAATGTTAGGGATTGGAAGGGATCTCGAAAGACCATCTAGTCTAATCCCCCTACCAGAGCAGGATTACCTAGATCATGTCACACAGGAACGCGTCCAGGCGGGTTTTGAATGTCTCCAGAGAAGGAGACTCCGCAACCTCTCTGGGCAGCCTGTTCCAGTGTTCAGTTACCCTCACTGTAAAGAAGTTTTTCCTCATATTTATCTGGAACCTCCTGTGTTCCAGCTTACACCCGTTGTGTCTTGTGTCACTGAGAAGAGCCTGGCTCCATCCTTGCGACACTTGCCCTTTACATATTTATAAACATTAATGAGGTCCCCCCTCAGTCTCCACTTCTCCAAGCTAAAGAGACCCAGCTCCCTCAGCCTCTCCTACTCATCTCAAGACAAAAAGAAGGAACACTTAAGCAGCTGTTTACCAATTTGCATACGTTTCGTTAATTTAGCACTGGAAAGTAACACAATTTTGACAGAAGAATTTAATTGGCTGTAAGTTATGGACATTTCAGTGGGGGTTGCAAGAGCCAAAATAGAAGTGTTTCTGGAACGTGGACAATTGCGTGGCTATTTTTGAATTTCTAGTCATTATAGTTCTAGATCCGTTCTTTGGATGCTGCACCATTTCATTAATTGTAGTACAAACACAGTGGACAGCACAATCTAATTAGTTTGAATGCAGACTGTGTAAATTGTGTAAATGTACCTAGTTGTTCGCAGGAATATACCAATGTGTATGTGTGGCATACTCTGTGGTCTATTCCTATTAATGTTTTGTGGGTTTTGGATGTGTTTTGTAAACTGTTTGGGTTCAGAAATATTAGTCTGGTGTCTCTAAAGTTTTCTGTAAATGTTAATGGAAATGATTTCATAGATGTCGATCTGGATTCGTTTACTGTTGAGAACAAACCGTGTATGTGAAACAACCACTAATAAAATGTTGCAACTAGTTGGTTGCTTTTGTGAATGAATGCATAGGAAAACCAAAACATGAGTGGCTGATCTGAGTGATCGGTGCTTGAAGGTCCAAATCATTTACAGACACTCCTTAAGACCCTGCTTGTATCAGGACTAGTGTGTAATCAAAACATTTGAACAAATACTACTTAAAAAAATCAGCTGGCTTCAATCGTTTGAAGATCCAGTTCTGCATACCATTTATCTTAGTGTTTGTTAAAAGGACACAGTCAACAGGAAAAAACTGCAGGCTTTGCTTACTGTAGTTAAATACCTTAGTTAGCAGGGGGAGAACATGCAGTTTGGACTGCCTACAAGACATGATAGTCAAATTTCTGCTGAAAAGAATATTTTGCTTTGCTGAGGGATTATAAAAAGCTTGATTCCTCTTAACGCTTCTGTGCCTGAAGCTGAATTTCAGCAGGCAAAAACAGCTTCCCTGACTCCTAAGTTGTGTGTCCTTTCAATGCTGCAAAATGTAAATACTGAGACTAGCAAACATCTTTCCCAATGAAATGTACGGTGGATATCTTGTCCTTCAAATGGTCTGGAGCTTAAAATCAGTCTCAAAATACTGGATAGTCTGATTTTTTCTACACTTAGCTTCAGTCCACTTGCAAGGCAATTGGATTGGTTAGAGAAGTCTTGATGTAAGGTACAGAGAGAGCCTAAGGTTTTGAGTGCCCCAGAATGCTCTTTTCAAGGAGGTGAACAGACACATGAACACCATGTAATGGCGTAAGGACTCCCCAGAACGTCTTCAGGACAACTATATTTTATAGAAGTGGCATTTTTCATGCAACCTCAGCTGGCGTTGTGCTGCTCTTCACAGGACTGGGTGAGGGACGTTGTCTTTGGCTGTGTGGGCTTCAAAGTGTTTCTAACGTGTGTGTCCAATTGTTACCTGTCAAACAGACTGCCAATCTGGCTGAAGCCAATGCTTCTGAAGAAGAGAAAATAAAAGCTATGATGATACAGTCTTGCCGTGCATATGATCCCATCAAGTAAGTGTTGATAATGTCAAATCTGTTCTTTGAAGATTATGGAAAAATTGTGGAGATGTTTGTTTTAACAAGAGAGACACATGCATACATTTTCCTTTTTTTGTTTTTTTTTCCTAAAAACCCCTTTAGTTACATGAAGAATCCCTCGGGTCCACCTCCAACATCATATATTTGCGGAAGACCTGGCCACTATATAAAGAAACGCCCAACAAATGGAGTAAGATTGTGGGGGACTACTGGTGTTACTTTCGTTTTAATTTTTGTACTTTTGCAGTTTTATAACAAAATCATGAATACTCATCTTAAGAATTGTTTCTCTTGGGGTGAAATACAGAGGTTCTAGGGCAAAGTTGCAAAGCCCTTCAAAATTCAAGGGAAAGCTGCAATTATGGATGTAAAATTTTCTTGCTTCTAGGTCATGGGCATTGCATATGTTCATACATCTTTCTCTGTGAACTGCATATTTTTATATATTGAGGTGTTGTTGGGAATTTTTCTGGTTTTAACTCTTTTTAATGACAGTTCACAGATTTTAGTATTTCATAGAAAACCAAGATGTTTCTGTTGACCCCATCTGTTGAGTATTTGCGTGTTTTGATTACACATGTCTCTGGTTGAGCATTCATGCCATTTAACATGACTCACTGAAGGTATATGCGTGAGCTATGAACTCAGCCCTCATATCTAGATGATGGATATAAGTTTCCCCAGTGACTGACTCAGAGCACTGAATTAAGCTCTCCCTCTGAAAAGTGCTTTGGAGGAGGAGCGGGTTTGTGTCTCTTGTCTGAGTGGATGGTGAGCTGAGGGATATTTCACCCTTAAGGAACCTGAAGTTAAGCCAAAGAATGGCCATTGAATTCAAAACACTGCTCAAGCCTTTGGACCATCCTGCCTATATTCATTTAGGAAAATAATATTTCAGTCGAGCAACTCTTACTCTAGGTAAATGGAGAAGATCAAAGGCTTTTACTGCTTAAAATAATCACTGAAGTGTCATTTTAAGTGTATTTCTTCAGATGAGATATATCTGCATTTCTTTTCTGAACAGGTCAAAAATTTTGAGCCTGTTCCCAGAGTGAAAAAGAGCACAGGAATTCCAAAGAGTTTCCTGATGGAGGTGAAAGATCCCAAGACAAAAGGGGCTATGCTGACCAACACTGGGAAATATGTAATACCCATTATTAATGCGTAAGTATGGAATGAATTGGACTGACCAAAACGTGAACGAGAGAAACCACGTGTAAATGTCTGAGGGGCAGTGCAACCAAGTTGGCCAGCATCTGGAATGACAGGGGAGGAAGCATTGTCATTGTATCTTAACATCTGCAAAACTTTCTAATATTAAAAAAGCGTGGCCCTACTGTTCATGCCCCTGGAAGCTGGTAAAACTGGTGGTCTGCTAAGAATCTGTGTTTCTGCAAACCATGTCAGTTGTGTTTACAGTTGGAGGCGTATTCTTTGAGAGCTCATTTTGCTTCTGCTTTATGTTTCAAAGGCTTCTTGCAAAATGTAACAATGAGCTGTTGGACTGAGCTTTCCTCCCCCTCTGACTTGTATCAAATCCCATGTGCAAAACAGAGTGAAGTTTTCTTGTTGCTATAATATAAGGAAATTCTACAGTGTGCTGGCAAGAGCGGCTGTTTTAAAATGCACTTGTGTCACGGTTTAAAGCTGGGCCGGCTATTAAACCTGTGGCAGATGCTCTCTGTTAACCCTCCCCCCTACCCCAAGGGAAAGGGAAAAGGGAGAGAGGCTTATGGGTTGGAAAGTTAAAACAGTTTTAATAAACTATAATAATGAAAAAAAAAGTATAATAATAATATTGGAATAATCAAATATATACAAATATATACAAAACCAAGATTGAGCTCCCCCAATGTCGGCCACGTCACCACCGGCACTGCAGGGCAGGCTCCGGGAAGGCCCAGGCTGGGCCCAGCGATGGTCGAGAGCTGGATTCAGGGATGCACGGATCGGGATCGGGGGCAGCAGGAAAAAGGACAGAGTCCTCCTTGGACACTGGCCAAAGGCTCAAGCCACAGAAGCAGCCTGAAGCAGCAGAAACACCCAAACACAGCCGAAGAAGAAGCAAGGGAAGGCAGAAGGGCAAAGGAAGGGAAAGGTGCCGAGACCCGCATGATTCCCCCCACTTTATACTGAGAATGACGTGTGTGGGATGGAGTACCTTCGTTGGTCAATTTTGGGTCACCTGCCCTGTCCGCTCCTCCCTGCAGGTGCGACCCCCCCCTTCGGCTCTTCACTCATAAGCAGTGAGGAATTTAGCAGTGACCTTGGTTTCTCTAAGACTAAGTACAGCAAGAGCCTTTCTGCATAACATCCCTACCAGTACCTCAGTGATAACTACAAACTTCGAGCGTTATCAGTCCTAGAAGCAGACACTGTCTGCAAAACATGCAGTTACTTTCAGAAAGTGTAGTTACTTAGAAGAGATTTAGCTGAAAGTAAAAATCACTTAAAGGAAAAATTGGCCTGGTTTAGGCCAAACCAGGACATTCCACCCCTTATTCCATACCATTCACGTCATACTCAGATCACCACTACCTGTTCATTTTCAAATATATACAGATATCACTAGTTTATGATTCATCTTTATACAAAGTTCATTAAGTCCATTTAGTTCAGGATTGTGGGTTTCCATCTGGTTAGCAGTCTCTCAGGGCAGGAGACATGTTATGAGTTTTGTTATGGTTCGTGCCCACGGGTTGCAGGTTAAAGATGTCAGTCTCGAGGAAGTTACTGGACGCCACTTGCAGCTAGCTCCGGTCTCGTCACCACTGCCTCAACCTGAAAGACACTTATGAACACTGTTAGTATTATGCAGCAATTAGCATCATACAGTTCAGAATTACGTATTCTCACCCAGAATCAGATCACCTTCAGGGACACATCGGACTTCACCATCCTGCAGCATCACCCAGCAAGTACATCCAGGTCCTTGAGCAAAAGCAATCCCACGAATGGGTTTACCTTTGCCCATAGCAGGAAGAACCCAGACAGTTTTCCCCAACAGATTCCTTTCATGCACCACAGGGACTTTATCTCCTTCTACTGTATGTAGAAGGTCTGACTGAGCAGGGCCAGCTCGATTGATAGATCCCCTGGTGTTAACTAGCCAGGTAGCTTGTGCCAAATGTTTAGCCCAGTTTTTAAAGGTTCCACCTCCCATTGCTTTTAGGGTAGTTTTTAACAGCCCATTACACCGTTCAATTTTCCCAGAGGCTGGTGCATGATAGGGGATATGATATACCCATTCGATGCCATGCTCTTTGGCCCAGTTATCTATGAGACTGTTTTTGAAATGAGTCCCATTGTCCGACTCAATTCTCTCTAGCGTGCCGTGTCGCCACAAGATTTGCTTTTTAAGGCCCAGAATAGTGTTCTGGGCAGTGGCGTGGGGCACAGAGTATGTTTCCAGCCATCCGGTGGTTGCCTCCACCATGGTAAGCACATAGCGTTTACCCTGGCAGGTTTGAGGGAGTGTGATATAGTCATTTTGCCAGGCCTCCCCATATTTATATTTTAACCACCGCCCTCCATACCACACAGGTTTTAACCGTTTGGCTTGCTTAATTGTGGCACATGTTTCACAATCATGGATAACCTGTGCAATAGAGTCCATAGTTAAGTCCACCCCTCGGTCACGAGCCCATCTATATGTTGCATCTCTCCCTTGAAGACCTGAAGTGTCATGAGCCCACCGAGCTAAAAATAGTTCACCTTTATGTTCCCAGTCCAAATCTATTTGGAATACTTTAGCAGCCTGATCCGCTTGTTGGTTGTTTAGATGTTCCTCAGTTGCCCGACTTTTAGGCACGTGAGCATCTACATGACGTACCTTCACAACTAGTTTCTCTAGCCGAGCAGCAATATCTTGCCACAATTCAGCAGCCCAAATAGGTTTCCCTTTGCGCTGCCAGTTGCTTCGCTTCCACAAGGCATTTGCTACCATCCATGAGTCAGTATAGAGATACAGCCTTGGCCACTTTTCTCGTTCAGCAATGTCTAAAGCCAGCTGGATGGCTTTTATCTCTGTGAATTGACTCGATTCACCTTGTCCTTCTGTGGCTTCTGTGACTCGTCGTATAGGACTCCATACAGCGCTTTCCGCTTTCGATGCTTTCCTACAAGACGGCAGGATCCATCGGTGAACAGGGCATACTGCTTCTCATCCTCTGGTAGTTCATTATATGGTGGGGCTTCTTCAGCACGTGTCACCTCCTCTTCTGGTGGCATTCCGAAGTCTTTGCCTTCTGGCCAGTCCATGATCACTTCTAAGATTCCTGGGCTATGAGGGTTTCCTATTCGAGCCCTCTGTGTAATTAATGCAATCCATTTACTCCATGTAGCATCCGTTGCATGATGGGTAGTAGGAACCTTACCCTTGAACATCCAACCTAGTACTGGTAATCGGGGTGCTAGGAGAAGCTGTGCTTCAGTACCGATTACTTCTGAAGCAGCTCTAACTCCTTCATATGCTGCCAGTATCTCTTTTTCAGTTGGAGTGTAATTGGCCTCGGAGCCCTTGTATCCTCGACTCCAAAATCCTAGGGGTCGACCTCGAGTCTCCCCTGGCACTTTCTGCCAGAGGCTCCAGGTAGGACCATTGTCCCCGGCTGCGGTGTAGAACACATTTTTAACATCTTGTCCCATACGGACTGGTCCAAGGGCTACTGCATGCACAATCTCTTGTTTAATCTGTTCGAAAGCCTGTCGTCATTCAGGGCCCCACTGAAAATCATTTTTCTTTCTGGTCACTTGATAAAGAGGGCGTACAATCTGGCTGTAATCTGGAATATGCATTCTCCAGAAACCCACAACGCCTAAGGCGGCTTGTGTTTTCTTTTTGTTAGTTGGTGGGGACATAGCTGTTACTTTGTTGATCACCTCTATCGGCATCTGGCAACGCCCATCTTGCCATTTAATCCCTAAAAACTGGATCTCCCGGGCAGGTCCCTTGACCTTGCCTCTTTTTAAGGCAAAACCAGCTTTCAGAAGAATTTGGATTATTTTCTCCCCTTTGTCAAAAACTTCTGCTGCTGTATTACCCCATACAATGATGTCATCAATGTATTGCAAATGTTCTGGAGCTCCACCCTTTTCTAGTGCAGTCTGGATCAGTCCGTGGCAAATAGTAGGACTGTGTTTCCACCCCTGGGGCAGTCGATTCCAGGTGTACTGGATACTTCTCCAGGTAAAAGCAAACTGTGGCCTGCACTTTGGTGCCAAAGGAATAGAGAAAAATGCATTAGCAATGTCTATGGTGGCGTACCACTTGGCTGCCTTTGACTCCAGTTCGTATGGAAGTTCTAGCATGTCTGGCACAGCAGCACTCAGAGGTGGCGTAACTTCATTTAGGCCACGATAGTCCACAGTTAATCTCCATGCTCCATTAGACTTTCGTACTGGCCATATAGACTATTAAAGGGTGAGTGAGTCTTGCTAATCACTCCTTGATTTTCTAATTGTCTAATCAGTTTATGAATGGGGAACAGGGAGTCTCGATTGGTGCGATATTGTCGTCGGTGCACCGTGGTAGTAGCAATTGGCACCTGTTGTTCTTCAACATTCAGCAACCCCACAACAGAAGGATCCTCTGCGAAGCCAGGCAAGGTAGACAGCTGTTGAATGTCCTCAGTCTCTACAGCTGCTATACCAAAGGCCCATCTATACCCTTTTGGGTCCTTAAAATACCCTCTCTTGAGGTAGTCTATGCCAAGGATGCATGGAGCATCTGGGCCAGTCACAATGGGGTGCTTTTTCCATTCATTTTTAGTTAGGCTCACTTCGGCCTCCAATACAGATAACACTTGAGATCCCACTGTTATTCCCAAAGTACTGATAGATTCTGTCCCTTTATGATCCGATGGCAGTAGGGTGCACTGTGCACCAGTGTCTACCAGGGCTCGATACCTTTGTGGTTTTGATGTGCCAGGCAATCGAATCCACACAGTCCAATAAGCTCGGTTGTCCCTCTCCTCCACCTGGCTGGAGGCAGGGCCCCCCTAATTAAGGAATGGATTCGTGCTGCTCACGGGGGTTGGACCTTCATTTCTCCTATTCACATTTCGGAAAAAGGGATTTGAGGCCCATCTACCCTGATTGGGGTCCTGCTCACTGGTAACTGAAGCAGCCATCCTCCTAGAAAAATTCTCTCCGGTATTCCTTTTAGCTTGCAACTCACGTACTCGTGCCTGTAGGGTACTGGTAGGTTGTCCATGCCAACTGCTCCTGTCCTCTCCATAATCACGCAGGGTAAACCACAGGATACCTCTTGATGTGTTCCGTTTCCTTTGAGCTGGTCCTGTAGGAGAGCACTTTCTCCTAAGAGCTGCAACGTGGGCCTGTGTAGGTAGAGAGTCAAGTTTATTCTCTAACCTGGACAGTTTGTCTGACAGTTGTTTAAATGAGTCCTTGTTTTACTTTGTCAGTTTTTCCACAGCTGAGATGTGGGCCTGTAGTGGGGAAGAAATACTATCTTCCTACTGTCGCATACAGTTAGCCATTTCACCCACACTAGGTCGTGCCATAGCATCTTCTCCCCATACTAATATTGACAATGTATGGGTATATGTCGGTGGAGCACTCTTCACAACCTTCTGGAACATGGATCAGTTGCATTTCACTTCATCAGGATTTACAGGATCTACAATGTCCCATGGGTGTCTATAAATGATCTCTTGCACAGCCAGTTCTCTAAGGTAGTTAATACCTTTTTCTATAGTGGTCCATTTGCTCAGGTGGCTCATAACATCATCTTTATAGGGATACCTGCTCTTTACAGCTGACAAGAGTCGCCTCCAGAGACTGATAGTGTTTGACTTTTTTGCAAGCGTCTTATCAATACCACTGTCTCTGGACAGGGATCCCAACTGTCTGGCTTCTCTGCTAATAGCATGCTATCCGCCCCATTATCCCAGCATCGGAGCAACCAGGTAATAATAGGCTCACCGTCATAACGGCTGAAGTCCTTCCTTATATTTCTCAGGTCCTTCAGGGATAAGGAGTGGTAGGTTACCTCTACGTCCGAGTCCTCCTCCTGTGATAGTTCTGCTTTAGAACGACCTTTCTTCTGTGATGGGTCTGTTTTAAAAAGAGGATCGAGGAAACCCCCATCTGTGTCGGGCCCTGACTCTGACTGAGAAGGGCCCTTACCTGGGTCATGTGATGGCTCTGCCTTAGAAGGCTCCGAGTCATCATCCTTCACTTCACGAGCTGATTTCTTTCGGTATTTCTTCCTGGTTACAGGGGCGATTGGTACAGATTCGGTAGATGCTGGGGCCTGAGTAGATGCAGTGGCTGTCGTGGGAGTGCTGAGACTCGTTAGAGTCTGAGTAGCTGCAGTGGCCATCTTGGGGGGTCTAGCAGCTGTGGTGCAGGCTGCCGAGGTTTCAGTAGATTTAGTGGCTGTAGTGGCAGCATAACACCTACACTCATCCCTGCACCTATATTTAATCTTATCCCACATCAGAAACACACTGAAGACAACCGAAAATAAAAACATGCCACCTAGACAGCACCATACTAATTTCGCAAAATCTAGTGGAATCAACTTGGCAGAAAAGGAGAAGGTACTATTTCCCGAAGTAAAATTGGAAGTGTAATCATTAACAGAATCAGCTAAAGGACGCCTGGAGCGTGCAGATGAAGTCTCTGCTACGGATTCGCGATTAAAGCTGCCCATCATTGTGTCATAGAGATAAGAGATTGGAATAGTAACTGCCCAGTTTATCACGGCATAAATCAGTATCAAACCCCATACCAAAACAATACATTTTGACCAGCGCCCACCGCTAAACCGCATGTAAACATTCGTAAGAAGCAAGCAATAACACAGTGCCCACGGCAGGTAAGGCATCATTGCAATACTCAATTGTGAAAGAAACTCTATAAAAAGAAGAGATAACACAGCATTCAAAAATGACATTATCATCTTAGCTGTCTGTTTTAATTTCCAACCCCTCGTAAATCTCAAAGGAAGAAATCTGATACTCTCTCAGCTGAGCTCTCCAGGTCTCCTCCCGCCGGAGCCGGGATTCGACTTATCAGAGCAACCTGTCGGAGCTTCTCTCGAGCCCACGTTGGGCGCCAATAAATCTGTCACGGTTTAAAGCTGGGCCGGCTATTAAACCTGAGGCAGACGCTCTCTATTAACCCTCCCCCCTACCCCAAGGGAAAGGGAAAAGGGAGAGAGTCTTATGGATTGGAAAGTTAAAACAGTTTTAATAAACTATAATAATGAAAAAAAAAGTATAATAATAATATTGGAATAATCAAATATATACAAATATATACAAAACCAAGATTGAGCTCCCCCAATGTCGGCCACGTCACCACCGGCACTGCAGGGCAGGCTCTGGGAAGGCCCAGGCTGGGCCCAGCGATGGTCGAGAGCTGGATTCAGGGATGCACGGATCGGGATCGGGGGCAGCAGGAAAAAGGACAGAGTCCTCCTTGGACACTGGCCAAAGGCTCAAGCCGCAGAAGCAGTCCGAAGCAGCAGAAACACCCAAACACAGCCGAAGAAGCAGCAAGGGAAGGGCGGAAGGGCGAAGGAAGGGAAAGGTGCCGAGACCCTCGTGATGCCTCCACTTCATACTGAGAATGACGTGTGTGGGATGGAATACCTTCGTTGGTCAATTTTGGGTCACCTGCCCTGTCCGCTCCTCCCTGCAGGTGCAACCCCCCCCTTCGGCTCTTCACTCGTAAGCAGTGAGGAATTTAGCAGTGACCTTGGTTTCTCTAAGACTAAGTACAGCAAGAGCCTTTCTGCATAACATCCCTACCAGTACCTCAGTGATAACTACAAACTTCGAGCGTTATCAGTCCTAGAAGCAGACACTGTCTGCAAAACATGCAGTTACTTTCAGAAAGTGTAGTTACTTAGAAGAGATTTAGCTGAAAGTAAAAATCACTTAAAGGAAAAATTGGCCTGGTTTAGGCCAAACCAGGACAACTTGGTAGCACTTCTGGTTTTCTGTCATGGATCTCCTTTTGTAGAAGCTGTAACACAGACTTCTTTCATTTATACTGTGTAATTACTCAGAGACTCACTTGATCCTGAGCCTGCAATTGACATTTACCCTCTGGCAAAGGAGAGGTGGGATTCATTTCACCTGATTTCTATCTGTGAAAACATGATTTTTCTAGTCTGAGCTAATTTCTTGTTGATCCAACGAATGGGAGAGTAGTGGAGAAGGAAAATTGTTCCGCCCTTGCTGTTGTGGTGTTGTAGCTCTAACAAAGTAGTTTAAACTAAATGTCTATGTTTTAGAAGGCTAGTGTGGAGGGAGAAGAATTCCATCTATTTTCTTCCTTGGATAAAATCCAAAGCTTGGGACAGTTTCCTTTACCCATCTTTAACTTTTTTCTTTTTCCTTCCCCATCCCACCTCCAGGGAAGCTTATGCTAGAGGAAAGAAGCAGCAGCCTCACTTTTTACCAGAGGAGCCGTCCTTCTCCTCTGCAATTGATGATTCTGTTCCAGATGTTTTGCTGTGTCTCATTTGTAAAGAGCTAATGACCGATGCAGCCATTATTCCCTGCTGTGGAAACAGTTATTGTGATGAATGTAAGTGTTACGCCCATGTTTGTTAATTCAAAACATCACATCTGATGTTCTGAAAGCAGAAATAGGAGATAACGAAATGAAATTTCTTTGTTACCACTTGTATTTAATACTTAACTGTGCCCTGAATAGGAAAAGACTCTTCTCATATAAAGGCAAAAAAAAAGGCAGAAAGCTTTTTTCCCTTTTTACGTATCTAGTTAAACCCTCTTTACATGCGGAAGGACAAGTATGAGAAGAGTGCACAATTGTGCAGGTGATTACAGTACACTACAAATTTTTTTACACTATTGAACATTTATAGCTTCATGCTCTCCATTCAAGACCATATTCGCCCATGAATCATCTATGTGTTATTAGAATTGTTTAGAACCCCCAAAATTCCTGTAGGTTGACTAAAAACTATTTTGATGATTCTTCTTGTTCACAGGTATTAGAACAGCATTACTGGAATCTGAGGAACATACATGCCCGACGTGTCATCAGACGGATGTTTCTCCGGATGCTTTAATTGCCAACAAGTTCCTACGCCAGGTAACATGATGACTTTTACGTAAACTGTTTGTAAGAAAAGTCTATTTGTAAAAAGCTTAAAGGGAAGAAAACAATTAATTTCTATCTCCTTAAGCAAGGCTAAATTGAATAAGGCTAAATTTACTTTTCAAATACATTATGTTGTGTTACAGAAGCTTACAAGTCTTTAGAGAGAATCTGGTAAATTCAGGTCACACTTGTGTTGAACATGATTCCCTCACTTTCAAATTCAGTGTTAACACTGAAGTACTTGAAATACAGATACTCTGAGTTACCAATCATTAGTGTCAGTGTTTAATATGATGTGTTCATATACCTGTGTGTTGATTTATTTTAGGATTGATAGCATTTACAGGAATACACAAGTAATTTTACTCTGTGGAGGCTTTTGTTCACATAGCTACTGAAGTTTCATATTAGCTTTTTGTAACCGTTTTTCTGCGTCTAGGCTGTGAATGACTTCAGGAATGGAACTGGCCACACAAAAAGGCTCCATAAGCAGATTCAGCAGCAGCTGCCACCGCCACCACCTCCAGCACCACTCATGACTGTTACACCTCCTGCTGCTCTGGTGACTGCCGCTGAGCTTCCTAAATCTTCCTCTCTGGCAATCAGCAGCTTTTTGCAAGAGAAGGTAAGTTTTATTTCAACATATGCAGTGATTCCTGTATTTTAGTAGAGCCTTTCTTTCCAACTGTTTGCGTTTATTCACAAGGGCTATCAGGTTCCTGGACTAAGACAACGCGCATCACCAAGTCTGCTGGGCCCGCAAGGACAATCAACACCCGCAACTGGTAAGTAACTATAACTTTAGACTAATTTGTTTAAAAAAATTATCTTCAGATAAACTGAATGGGATTTTTTTTTCTTCTTCCTCACCCCACTCCAAAAGGTCATCCAATGAGAGCCAGTACCATTGGCTCAGTAGGTGGCAGAGCAGGCTGGGAATTGTAAGTATTCTACAGAAAGTCAGTATACTCCTTCTTGCAACCTGTTAAATGGGGCCGTAGCACATAACTTGCACAAAAGCTGATTGAGAATGAAATAAGTATGCACAGATAGTTGTGGAGAGTACAAGTGGTAATGAATTTTTAAATGGCTTAATTTGAATTGGCTTTAAAAAAGGGGATTTAAAACTCCAGCACATGATTGAAAAGAGGACTCTGAAAAATGAACACTGTTTGAGGAAACCATAATTTGCAGGCAGGAAGGTGCAGTCTGCCCCCTGTCAGGGCAAGAGGACAGTCCAGGAATGGTTTCCACTCGGCGGGGCCCTAAGTCCTCTGCAGGTGCCAGAAAGGACATGGCAACACAAAGGGACCTGCCGCGGAAGCATGCAGAGGTCCAGGTGGCAGGCTGCAGGGAGTGCCAGAGCCTGGCCCTGGCACTCAAGGGTAACGGAGACCTCGTTTGTGTGAGGTGTGAACAGGTCGACGACCTGATCTCCTTGGTGGCGCAACTCAAGCAGGAGGTGGAAAGGTTAAGGAGCACAAGAGCATCCCAGGAAGAGGTTGGTGGGCAGTGCTGTTCCCTGCCTGTCCTGGGGAAAATGGACGGGCCTAATGCTCCCCAGGAAGTGGAGGATCCTCTTCCTCCTCCACAAGGAGCAGGAGGAGACCTACGGGATGGGGGGGAATGGAGGCAGGTCCCTGCTCAGGGTGGTAGGCGAATCCCATCCCGACCTTCCTCCCCTCCCTGCGTCCCCCTGAAGAATAGATATGAGGTGTTGGAGCCTGAGCGTCTTCCTGAGTGTCAGGAAGACACAAATCTAGGTGAAGGACATTCTAAGGGGCTATATAAACAGAAGCAACCGAGTAAGAGGGTTGCAACCAGCTCCAAAAAGGAGAAAAGTAATTGTTATAGGTGACTCCCTGCAAAGGGGAACGGAGGGCCCCATATGCAGGCCAGACCCAGCTCACAGGGAAGTCTGCTGCCTCCCTGGGGCTCAGGTAAGGGATGTTGGCAGGAGGCTTCCTGAACTGTTGAGGCCCTCTGACTACTACCCACTATTAGTATTCCGGGTGGGTAAGGATGAGGTTGAAGGGAGAAGTCCCAGGGCAATCAAAAGGAACTTCAGAGCCCTGGGGCGTTTGGTAAAGGGGGTAGGTGCACAGGTTATATTCTCTTCAGTTCCTTCGGTGTTAGGTGAAAATAGGGAAAGGACTAGGAAAATACAACAGATTAATGTGTGGCTAAGACACTGGTGCCGTAGGTGGGATTTTGGATTCTTTGACCACGGGACGGCTTTCATGGCACCGGGCCTGCTTATGCTGGATGGGGAACAGCTGAGTCAGAAGGGGAAAAGGGTTATGGCCCAGAAGTTGGCAGGGCTCATCAAGGGGTCTTTAAACTAGGTTTGATGGGGGATGGGGGATAAGACCAGGGCAACTGCAAATGAACCTAGGGGTGACAGGCCTGTGTCAGGGGCAAGGCCTCTAGCCCAGCTGAAGTGCATTTACACCAATGCACGCAGTATGGGCAACAAACAGGAAGAGCTGGAAGCCACTGTACAGCAGGAAGGTTATGATGTGGTTGCCATCACAGAAACGTGGTGGGATGACTCTCATGACTGGAGTGCTGCTATGGATGGCTATAAGCTCTTTAAGAGGGACAGGCAAAGAAGGAGAGGCGGTGGGGTAGCGCTGTATGTTAAGGAGTGCTTGGACTGTGTTGAAATTGAGGAAGATGGTGAGGATGACAAGGTTGAATGTCTATGGGTAAAGATCAGGGGGAAGGTCGGCAGGGCGGACATTACGGTGGGAGTCTGTTATAGACCACCCAACCAGGACGAGCAGGTGGACGAGGTGTTTTACAAGCGGCTGTCAGAAGCCGCCCGGTCTCCGGCCCTTGTACTCGTTGGTGACTTCAACTTGCCGCATGTCTGCTGGAAATACAACATGGCAAAGAGGAAGCAATCTAGGAGGTTCCTCTAATGTGTGGAGGACAACTTCCTCATGCAAATGGTAAATGAGCCCACTAGAGGAGGGGCCCTGCTTGACCTGTTGTTTGTGAACAGGGAGGGACTAGTGGGAGATGTGAGGGTCGGTGGCCGACTTGGGAATAGTGACCACGAAATGTTAGAGTTTTCGATAGTGGGGGAAGTAAGGAGCGGCAAGAGCAGAACTTCTGCCTTAGATTTCCACAGGGCAGACTTTAGCTTGTTTAAGAGGTTGGTGGACAGAGTCCCCTGGGAGTCGGTGCTGAAGGGCAAAGGAGTCCAGGAAGGCTGGACGTGCTTTAAAAAGGAATTGCTAAATATTCAGGAGCAGGCTGTCCCGGTGTGTAAGAAGACAAGCCGTCGGGGAAAAAGACCAGCCTAGTTAAACAGAGAACTTAGGCTAGAACTTAGGGAAAAAAAGAGAGCCTATTTGCTCTGGAAGAAGGGTCAGGTAACTTGGGAGGTCTATAGGGACGTTGCCAGGTCATGTAGGGAGAAGATTAGAAGGGTCAAAGCTCAATTAGAGCTTGATTTGGCTGCTACAGTCAAAGATAACAAAAAAAGCTTTTACAAATACATCAACAGCAAAAGGAGGGTCAGGGAGAGCCTCCAGCACTTGCTGAATGAGGAGGGTAGTGTAGTGTCAGGGGATGAGGAAAAGGCAGAGGTGCTCAATGCCTTCTTTGCCTCGGTCTTTAATGTCAAGACCGGTTGTCCTCAGGAGACTTGGCCCCCAGAGCCTGAAGTTAGGGACGGGGGGCTGTGTGAACCCCCCGTAATCCAGGAGGAGACGGTTAGTGACCTGCTGTGCCAGTTGGACACCCACAAGGCTATGGGCCCGGATGGGATTCACCCCAGAGTAATGAAGGAACTGGCAAATGAACTTGCCAAACCACTCTCAATTACCTACCGGCAGTCCTGGTTAACTGGAGAAGTTCCAGCTGACTGGAAATTAGCAAATATAATGCCCACCTACAAGAAGGGCCGGAAGGATGATCCAGGGAACCATAGGCCTGTCAGCCTGACCTCGGTGCCAGGCAAGGTGATGGAACAGATCATCCTGAGTGCCATTACATGGCACATGCAGGACAATCGGGGCATCGGGGCCAGCCAACATGGATTCATGAAAGGCAGGTCCTGCTCGACCAACCTGGCCTTCTTCTATGACCAAGTGACCCACTTAGTAGATGAGGGCAGGGCTGTGGATGTAGTCTATCTAGACTTCAGTAAGGCATTCGACACTGTCTCCCACAGCATCCTCCTGGACAAACTGGCTGCCCGGGGCTTGGATGGGTGGACTCTTCAATGGGTTAAAAACTGGCTGGATGGCCGAGCCCAGAGAGTGGTGGTGAATGGGGCAAAGTCCAACTGGCGGCCGGTCACTGGCGGTGTTCCTCAGGGCTCAGTTCTGGGGCCGGTGCTGTTCAATATCTTTATAGATGATCTAGACGTAGGGATTGAGTGCACCCTCAGTAAATTTGCAGATGACACCAAGCTGGGTGGGCGTGTCGATCCGCTGGAGGGTAGGAAGGCCCTACAGAGGGATTTGGACAGGTTAGATAGATGGGCCGAGACCAACGGCATGAGGTTGAACAAGAACAAGTGCCAGGTCTTACACTTGGGCCACAACAACCCCATCCAGCTCTACAGGCTGGGGGAAGAGTGGTTAGAAAGCGGCCCGGTGGAAAGAGACCTGGGGGTGCTGATCGACAGCTGGCTAAACATGAGCCAGCAGTGTGCCCAGGTGGCCAAGAAGGCCAATGGCATCCTGGCCTCTATTAGGAATAGTGTAGCCAGCCGGTCTAGGGAAGTGATCGTCCCTCTGTACTCGGCACTGGTGAGGCCGCACCTTGAATCCTGTGTCCAGTTCTGGGCCCCGCACTTCAAGAAGGATGTTGAGGTGTTGGAGCGAGTCCAGAGGAGGGCAACCAAGCTGGTGAAGGGTCTGGAGGGCCTGACATACGAGGAACGGCTGAGGGAGCTGGGGGTGTTTAGCCTGGAGAAGAGGAGGCTCCGAGGTGACCTTATTGCAGTCTACAACTACCTGAAGGGAGATTGTAGTGAAGTGGGAGTCGGCCTCTTCTCCCGGGCAACTAGCGATAGGACAAGAGGACACAGCCTCAAGGTTCGCCAGGGGAGGTTCAGGTTGGACATTAGGAAGAATTTCTTTTCAGAAAGGGTTATTAGACATTGGAATGGGCTGCCCAGGGAAGTGGTGGAGTGACCTTCTCTGGATGTGTTTAAGAAAAGACTGGACATGGCACTTAGTGCCATGGTCTGGGTTGACATGGTGGTGTCAGGGTAATGGTTGGACTCGATGATCCCTGAGGTCTCTTCCAACCTGGTTGATTCTGTGATCTG